>NC_044395.1:59758070-60358070 GCF_006542625.1 Nomascus leucogenys | reverse complement strand
AATCTTGGCTATTGTGAATAGTGCTGCAAAAAACATGGGAGTGCAGGTATCTCTTTGATATACTGATTTGCTTGCTTTTGGGTATATACCTAGGAATGGGATTGCTAGATTGTATGGTAGCTCTATTTTTAGTTTTTTGCAGAACCTTCAAACTGTTCTCTGTAGTGGATGTACCAATTTACATTCCCATCAACGGTGTATGAGGGTTCCCTTTTCTCCGCATCCTTGCCAACATTTGTTATTGCCCGTCTTTTGGATAAAAGCCATTTTAACTGGGGTGAGATGATATCTCATTGTAGCAATGCACATTCTGACGTCAAGAAAACTGTAACACTTAACTGAACTTTGTCGTTTGCAGGATGTTTTTCTTCCCTACCAGCCCAGGACCTCCTAAAAGCCAAGCCCACATCTGATTCTTCCATGTTCCCTGCATCCAGAATAAACCTTGCCTGGAACTGCTCAATAAATGTTTGATAGATGAATGAAAGAAGGGGTTTTTATGGTAATTTTTTATTGTGGTAAAATTCACATGACAAAATTCACCATTTTAACCACTTTAAAGTGTACATCTCATTTGCATTTAGTACATTCACAATGCTGTGCAACCATCACCACTATCTAGTTCAGAAGATTTTCATCACACTAAAAGGAAACCCTATACTCATTAAGCAGTCATTCTCCATTCTCTCTTATCCTTGGCCCCGGCAACCATTAATCAACTTTCTATCTCTATGGATATGTTCGGACTCATGTATGTTTGTTTTATATTTTGTGTAATAATCCCATACTGTGTTATTTATTTTGTTGCTCAAGTTGTTCCAGCTTTGGCTATTGGATGTTTTTTCAGGTTGGCTTCCGTGTCTTGATGTGCTCCCAACCTTTTGTTTTTTCTTAGCAGGTCTTTACCTTCTGGTACTACGATATGCTCCAAGATTATCTTGTTTTTTGCCTCTCCACACCTGTGACCAGCCATTTCTCTATTCTCGATTTCTCTCTAGCCCTGGTTCCTTTTATTGGAGAATGGTGTTTAGAAAGCAAGATATGGGCAGTGAGTGTATTGCTACTGGAATTTGGGTCTTTTTGATATCTTCCATGTCTCTACTTAACAAGCTCAATTTTTTCTCTAGGATATTGATCACATGGAATACAGTGATAATAGTTTTAATGACCTTATCTACCAATTTTACCCATCTCCCTCAGTTTCAGTTGACTGAGTTTTGGAAATAGCTTTTGGCTATTACTTTTAAGCTTTGTTAGATGAGACCAGAGTAATATTAGTCTAGGGCTAATTTTACCCCAGTGTTGAGGGCACCTGAAACTTTATGAAATATGTCTTGCCACTCTAGATGTTAGGAATAGGAAGTGGACCTGTGTGATCTCCAAAAATGGTTCCTTCTAATCCTTTTAGGTAGTTCTTTCTCTGGCCTCTGGTAGTTTCCTTACATGCATGCTGAAGACTTGAGGGGGCTTCATATATTTGGAAGCAATGTTGCCAGGTGGTACTCAGAGGTTCTGGGATATATCTTCCTGGTGAACTTTTCCTTTTATCATTATCATTATCATATGATTCTTTATCCCTAGTAATTATTTTTGGCTTAAAATCTGTCAATATTGCATTATTTTGCTTAGCATTTGCCTAGTATACTTTCCCATTCTTTTAACGTTTCTGTGCTGCTATTATTATTATTATTTTTTTTTTTGAGACAGGGTCTCACTCCTGTTGCCCAGGCTGGAGTACAGTGGCACGATCTCAGCTCACTGCAAACTACGCTTCCCGGGCTCAAGGGATCCTCCCATCACAGCCCCCCAGGTAGCTGGGACTGCAGGTGCATGCCACCACACCCAGCTAATTTTGAATTTTTTTTGTAGGGATAGAGTTTCATCACGTTGCCCAGGCTGGTCTCGAACTCCTGGGGTCAAGCAATCATCCCACCTTGGCTTCCTAAAGTGCTGAGATTACAGGCATGAGCCACCATGCCTGGGCTCAAATTAGATGTTTTAACAACCAGTGTTTATTTAGATTTATAAACCTGCATACCGGTTTCGTTGCCTATCTTTCTCTCTTTTTACTGAAATATAATTCATATCCAATAAAATCGTTAGTATATTTACAAAATTGTAGAACCATCGCCACTAATTTTAGAAAGGTTACAGCATTCCAAAAGGAAACCCCCTACCCATTAACAGTTTCCTCATTTTCTTTAATCCCCTGGCAACCACTCATATACTTTCTGTCTTTATGGATTTGCCTATTTTGGAGATTTCATATAAATGGAATCATAATATTTAGCCTTTTATGTCTGGCTTCTTTCACTTAGCCTAATGTTTTTAAGGTTCATCCATGTTAGAGCATGGGTCAGTCCTTCGTTCCTTTTTTTTTTCTTTTGAGATGGAGTTTCGCTCGTTGCCCATGCTGGAGTGCAATGGTGATCTCAGTTCACCACAACCTCCACCTCCAGAGTTCAAGCGATTCTTCTGCCTTAGCCTCCCGAGTAGCTGGGACTACAGGTGCGCACCACCACGCCCAGCTAATTTTTGTATTTTTAGTAGAGACAGGGTTTCACCATGTTGGCCAGGATGGTCTTGACCTCGTGATCTGCCCATTTCAGCCTCCCAAAGTGCTGGGATTACAGGCATGAGCCACCGCACTTAGCCCCTTCATTCCTTTTTATGGCTGAATAACATTCCATTGTGTGAATCTACCACATTCTATTTATTTATCAGTTGATGGACATTTAGGTTGTTTTCAGCTTTTGGCTATTATGCAGAATACTGCTATGAATGTTCATGTACAAGTTTTTTGTGAAAGTATGTTTTTAATTCCCTTGGGTATACACCTAGGAGTGGTATTCATAAGTAATTCATTATTTCTTGTATTCATTGGTATGCTGGTAAATATTTAACACCAGTTTTCACTTGGTAGGGTTGGGGATCTCTGATTTGTAACACTTGTTAATTTCTAGAGTGTAAATATTCAAATTACCAATGTGTCATCATTTAATGTAGAATTGGGAACAGATGCAGAGTAGTACACCATTCTATAGTATGTCTACTGTATAAACACAGGAGATAGAAATAAAAGTTGCATGGATGATAGCACAATGTGGTAAAATAATTAAGAAGGCATGCATTGTGAGGAGTTTTGACCTTTATATTTAAAATGATTCATTTAATTGTAAGTTTACATAATTTAATTTTTGAAAATGGACCAGATGCAGGGGCTTATGCCTGTAATCCCAGCACTTTGGGAGGCTGAGGTGGGTGGATCATCTGAGGTCAGGAGTTTTGAGACCAGCCTGGCCAACATGGTGAAACCCCATCTCTACAAAAGTATGAAAAGTACCCTGGCGTGGTGGCCCATGCCTGTAGTCCCAGCTACTCGGGAGGCTGAGGTACGAGAACCCCTTGAACCCAGAAGGCAGAGGTTGCAGTGAGCCAAGATGGCACCACTGCACTCTAGCCTGGGTAATAGAGTGATACTCTGTCTCAAAAAAAGAAAAAAAAGAAAAAAAGAAAATGACTGTATAACAACCAATTCTCAAAATTCCTGAAAGTTTTAATAGTCTGCTATCTGGGCTGATGAGAGCTAGCTTCAGTGCCTCACTTGTATCCCACACCTTACATGTTACTTCTTTCTGGATTCAATTTTCTTTTTTCTTTTCTTTTTTTTCTTTTGAGACAGAGTCTCACTTTGTAGCCCAAGCTGCCAAGCTAGAGTGCAGTGGCGCAATCTCAGCTCACTGCAACCTCTGCCTCCAGGGCTTAAGTGATTCTCATGCCTTAGCCTCCTGAGTATCTGAGACTACAGGTGCACGCCACCACGCCAGCTAATTTTTTGTATTTTTAGTAGAGACGAGATTTCACCATGTTGGCCAGGGTGGTCTCGAACTCCTGATCTCAGGTGATCCGCCTGCCGCGGCATCCCAAAGTGCTGGGATTACAGGTGTGAGCCACTGCGTCTGGCCTCAATTTTCTCTAAAAAAAATTGTTTTTTTATGGAGTTGGTCTTGCTATGTTGGCCAGGTTGGTCTTGAATGTCTGGCTTCAAGCAATCCTCCCACCTCAGCCTCCTGAAGTGCTAGGATTATAGGTGTGAGCCACCATGCCCAGCCTGAATTCAATTTTCTTATAGAAGTATATCTATTAATGTATTAAAATACTTTCAGCAGGTTTCTGTGAGGTAAACTAACTGTCTTTGTTCATCAGAAAATGTCTGAAAGTTTGGCTGTCGCTTACTAATTTGACTGTTTATAGGATTCTGGTTTGAGATTTATTTTTTGTGCACACTTTGAAGATATCCTACTGTCTCCTGGTTCTCCTGGTTCCCATTTTTGCTGATGAGAAAGCTGATTTCATTGTAGTTAACATTCCTTTTGATAATCTGTCCCTTGTCACTGCAGACTTTTATATTTGCCTTATGGTTTTACAGTTTCATCAGTATGTGACTAGTAATGTAATTGTATTTTATTTTTTATTTTATTTTTTATTTTATTTTATTTTATTTATTTTATTATTTTATTTTATTTTACTTGAGACACGGTCTCACTCTGTTGCCCAGGCTGTAGTGCAGTGGCACGATCTCAGCTCACTGCAACCTCTACCTCCCAGGTTCAAGGGATTCTTCTGCCTCAGCCTCCCGAGTAACTGGGATTACAGGCGTGCACTACCACTGCCTGGCTAATTTTTGTATTTTTAGTAGAGATGGGGTTTCACCATGTTGGCCAGGCTGATCTCCAACTCCTGACCTCAAATGATCCACCCACCTCGGCCTCCCAAAGTGCTGGGATTACAGGCTTGAGCCACTGTGCCTGGACTGTTTATTTACTGTCTTGGTATGTTTCTCCAGTTTTGGAAAATTATCAATAATTCATGATGGTTAATTTTATTTGTCAATTTGACCGGGCCACGGGGTGCCCGGATGTTTGGTCACACAATTATTCTGGGTGTGTCTGGGAGGGTGTTTCTGGATGCGTTAACATTTGAATCAGTAGACTGAGTAAAGCAGACTGCCCTTTCTAATAATGCCAGCGGGCCTCATTCAATTGTTGAAGGCCTGGATGGAACAAAAAGGCTGACTCTCCCGCAAGTAAGAGGAAACTCCTCCTGCCTGGCTGCTGGGACATCAGTCTTTTCCTGCCTCCAGACTCAAACTGAAACATCAGCTCTTTTTTTGGGTCTCAAGATTGCAGGATTTTGAACTGGAACTTATACCATTGGCTCTCCTTTTCCTCAGGCCTCTGGACTCAGGCTGGAAAGTCACTGTTGGCTCTCCTGGGTCTACAGCTTGCCAGGTACAGATCTTGGAACTTCTCAGCCTCCATAATTGCATAAGCCAATTCCTTATAATAAATCTCTCTCTCTCTGTACACACACACACACACACACACACACACGGATCTTGTTGGTTCTGTTTCCTGTTTCTCTGAAGAACCCCATAATATTTTAAATAATGATTTTCCACCATTCCCTCTGTTAAATCTTTCTTTCTTTTTTTTTTTTACTTTTTTGAGATGGAGTTTCGCTCTTGTCACCCAGGCTGGAGTGCATTGGTGCGATCTCTGCTCACTGCCACCTCCGCCTCCCAGGTTCAAGCAATTCTCCTGTCTCAGCCTCCCGAGTAGCTGGGATTACAGGTGCCTGCCACCACGCCCAGCTAATTTTTGTATTTTTTAGTACAGACAGGGTTTCGCCATGTTGGTCAGGCTGGTCCTGAACTCCTGACTTCAGGTAACCCACCTGCCTTAGCCTCCCAAAGTGCTGGGATTACAGGCGTGAGTCACCCTGCCCAGCCCCCGCCCTCCACCTTTTTTTTTTTTTTTTTTGAGATGGAGTCTCACTTTTGTCGCCCAGGCTGGAGTGCAATGGTGCAATCTCAGTTCACTGCAACCTCTGCCTCCTGGGTTCAAGCGATTCTCTTGCCTCAGCTTCTCAAGTAGCTGGGATTACAGGCGCGTGCCACCATGCCTGGCTAATTTTTGTATTTTTAGTAGAGCTGGAGTTTCACCATTTGGCCAGACTGGTCTTGAACTCCTGACCTCAGGTGATCCGCCCACCTTAGCCTCCCAAAGTGCTGGGATTACAGGCATAAGCCACTGTGCCTGGCCCCTCTGTTAAATCTTTCTGGAACTCCTATGAGACATCTGTTTGGCTCTCTCTTTTTATTATTCATTTCTCTTAGATTCTTGTTCGGGTTTTCTCTCTTTATGTCTCTTTACTCCATTTGGGGTCACGTCCTCAAAATGTTTCTTCAGATTCCCTCTTCAGCTAGCTCGAATATGTAGGTTAACTCATCTTTGAGTCTTTAATTTTAGTAACTATGTTTTTATTTCTGGAAGTTCTATATGGTTCTTTTTCAAATTTCCCAACTCTGTCTCCTCCATACTATTCTGTTCCTTTATTATGGCTTCTATTTTTTATATATATATATTTTTTCTCTTTTTTTTGAGACAGGGTTTCACTATGTTGCCCAGGCTGCTCCTGAACTCCTGGGCTCAAGCAATCTGCCCACCTCGGCCTCCCAAAGTGCTTTAATTACAGGCATGAGCCACTGCGCCTGACCAGGCTTCTACACTTTCTTATCTCTCTATTTTAATCATCCTTACTTCATAGTCTCTTTCAGGTGGTTCCATTTTTACCCTTCATATCTCTAGTTTGTTTTGTTTGTTGACTCTCTATTTTGATCTTTTTTTTCCTCATGTGATTTATTACTTTCTGAGATTATTTTCCTCAGGATTTTTTTTTTCTAATAAATTTGTCAAGCGTCCATATCGAGCTATTTTGATTTGCTTCAGCCTAAACCTAAGAGTTTTAGTGGGTCTTGCTCCCTCCTAACCTATGAATTTTAATGATCTGGACCAATTTTTCTGTTAATTTATCTTGCTGGGCGCAATGGCCCATGCCTGTAATCCCAGCACTTTGGGAGGCTGAGGCAGGCAGATCACCTGAGGTCAGGAGTTTGAGACCAGCCTGGCCAAATGGTGAAAACTCGTCTCAACTAAAAATACAAAAACTAGCCAGGCGTGGTGGCACACGCCTGTAATCCTAGCTACTCATGAGGCTGAGGCAGGAGAACGGCTTGAACCTGGGAGGCAGAGGTAGCAGTGAGCTGAGATTGCACCATTGCACTCCAGCCTGAGTGACAAGAACAAAACTCTGTCTCAAAAAAAAAAAAAAAAAAAGAAAAGAAAAGAAAGAATTTATCTCAATGGGTGCCTGCATCTAAAGGTAGAGTAAATTCAAACTCCCCATCTTGCATGTGGCAGAGACTGGGGTTTCTATTTCTTGTAAATGCTATTTATTACCCCACCCACAGCCTCTTCAAAGATCAATCTTTCTCGCAACTTCTCTAACACCAGGGTTCAGCTTTTCCAGTCTCCTTTTCATGGAAGAAACCCAGCTTCCAATCTCAGGGCTTTATCTCAGTTCCAACTTACTCACCTGGCAGAAACTTAAGCCCTATCTCCTACTCCTTAGTGTGCAGTGAAACCCTAGCCCACAGCCCTCTGGATCTACATCTAAGTCTGAGGTCCCTGTGTGTTGCCTAGGCACTGGCTGTACCCTGTCCTGCCTTTGAGCTCCTTTTTCATTTCCGATGTCTAGAAATTTCTCTTTATATTTTTCAAATTTAGCAATAAAAAATAACATTTTTAGGCTGGGCATGGTGGCTCACACCTGTAATCCCAGCACTTTGGGAGGCTGAGGTGGGTGGATCACTTGTGGTTAGGAGTTCAAGACCAGCCTGGGCAACATGGTGAAGCCCTGTCTCTACTAAAAATACAAAAATTAACCAGGTGTGGTGGTGCGTGCCAGTAATCCTAGCTACTCGGGAGGCTGAGCCAGGAGAATCACTTGAACCCAGGAGGCAGACGTTGCAGTGAGTCCTGATTGTGCCCCTGCACTCCACCCTGGATGACAGAGCAAGCCTCTGTCTCAAAAAAAAAAAAAAAGATTTGTATTATAATTCATCCAGCACCTCCATGTGTCTATAGCAAGGAGTGCAAAGTGAGACCCATCTTCATTAGTGTAACTGATCATATTTCTGGAAGTTGCCAGATGAGAAACAATAATTCTGTCAAGTAGACACTTATTTTTCTTAATATAATTTAATTTTTTTTTTGAGAAAGGGTATCATTCCGTCACCCCAGCTGGAGTGCAGTGGTGCAATCACCCAGGCTCAATTGATCCTCCAGCCTCAGACCTCCCCAGTAGTTGGGACTACAGGCACACACCACCACACTCGACTAATTTTTGTATTTTTTTATAGAGATAGAATTTTGTCATGCTGCCTAGGCTGGAGGTAGACATTCATTTATTTGTTTGTTTGTTTATTTATTTATTTTGGAGACAGAGTCTTACTCTGTTACCCAGGCTGGAGTACAGTGGCACAATCTTGGCTCATTGCAACCTCCACCTCCTGGGTTCAAGCAATTCTCCTGTCTCAGCCTCCTGAGTAGCTGGGATTACAGGTGCACACCACCATGCCCGGCTAATTTTTGTATTTTTAGTAGAGACAGGGTTTTACCATGTTGGTCAAGCTGGTCTGGAACTCCTGACCTCATGATCCGCCCGCCTCGGCCTCCCGAAGTGCTGGGATTACAGGCATGAGCCACCACTCCCGGCCTTGGAGGTAGACACTGTCTCCTGTATTAGTCAAGGTTCTCCAGAGAAACAGGACCAATAGGAGATATATGTAAATAGATTGATTCTTTCACATGATTTATTGTGATTGTGGAGGCTGAGAAGTCCTAAGAACTGCCATTTGCAAGCTGGAGCCCAGGAAAGCCAATGGTGGTGTTCTAGTCCAAGCCCGAAGACAAAGACCTGAGAACTAGAGTTTAGCGGGTTTTGTTGTTTGTTTGTTTAGAAACAGGATATTGTTCTGGCACCCACGCTGGAGTATAGTGGCACGATTTTAGCTCACTGCAGGCTTGCATTCCTGGGCTCAAGCAGTCCTCCCGCCTCAGCCTCCTGAGGAGGTGGGACTACAAGCATGTGCCACCATGCCCAAATAATTTTTTATTTTTATTTTTTGTAGAGACAGAACCTCGCTATGTTGCCCAGGCTGGTCTCGAACTCCTTGTCTCAAGGGATCCTCCCACCTTGGCCTCCCAAAGCTCTGGGATTATCAGCATGAGCCATCATGCCCAGCCAAAACCAAGACTTCAACAGTGTAAATTCCAGTCCGAGTCCAAAGGCCGAAGAGCGAGGAGTGCTGATGTACAAGGGCAGGAGAAGATGGATGGCACAGCTCAAGAAGCGAGAACCAATTTGCCCTTCTCCTACCTTTTTGTTCTATTCAGGTCCTCAATGAATTGGATGATGTCCATGCACATTAGGGAGGAGTGCCTCTTCATTACCTGGTCTACCAATTCAAATGCTAATCTCTTCCAGAAACATCCCCACAGACACACCCAGAAATAATGTTTTCCCATCTATCTCAGTACCCCATGATCCAGCCAAGTGAACACATAAAATTGGCTGTCACATCTCCATTTTGTTTATTTTACTTATTTATTTTAGACTAGTTAAGTTCAGTAGTGAGAAAGAGGGAAGGAATAGAACGAGGAGTTCAATCTGTGACTGACTGTGAACAATCGATTGAGATAACTTACTACCTTTGGACCAGCCATCTCCATTTTATAAATAAGAAAACTGAAGCTCAGAAAGGTTGTCTAAACTGCCAAAGCCATACAACTTTAAGTGCGGAAATAGGTTTTGTGTTCGATCTGCTTCTCTATAAAATCCCATGCAGGACATCCAGGCATCTAAAAGGTAGCTCAGTATCTCTGCCTTCTCTCCATTGTTAGCATTTATGGGCAATTTTTGCTGGAGCAAATATTCTGACAAAGATTCCTCCCGTTTCCTATGGGAGTAGAGAGCAAGCAGGTGAAGCCGGGCTCTCTTGAGCCTGGGAGCCCCTGGTAGGAGAATTTGGCTGGAAAGATGTGGAAGTCAATAAGCATTTCCTCCACCACCCAGAAGCATCTCCAAGCTCAGGCAAGAGGTGGGCAGTGAAGGGGAATACCAAGCATCCTGCACATCATCTTTGACCTGCCTCAGGTAGAAGGAGGAAGCCCAGGCCATGGCAGGACTTACCTGTTGAGTCCTGCTGGGTTTGGGCAATGTCTCAGCAGAGACTGGCATAGTCTCAGGCTTTTCACTTCCTTCCTTAGATTGGGGGCGCCTCTTGCCCTGTGCATCTTGCACAAAGCCTGGTCCTGAGTAGGTGCCCTGCAAAGATGCAGGGGATCAATGGGGATGACTGAGGTCTAACTGAAGAAAAAGAAGGCATTTCAAGTCTCTACAGGATGGGGACTTTAATGAGTGTAAATAGCTACCCTTTATTGAGCATTGTTTATGTGTGGACACTTTTTATGCATGTATATTGGAATATTTTTAGCCGCAAGTAATGATAATTAACAGTGACTTAAATAGGTAGTTATTTTCTGGCATAACAAGAATTCTAAAGGTGCTCCTTTGGTCTTTCCATCTTGGTTACAAGATGGCTGTGACACCCAGCCCTCACCTCCAAGGCAGGCAGGGGTTGGGAGGTGCAGACAGTTCAGACTCCACAGTCCTGTTTCATCGGGAAAGCAAAAGCTCTCCCAGTAACTCCCAGCAGAGTTCTACTAAATCTCATTGGCCCAAGGGAGCTGCAGTGGTAGGTAACAAGGAGCAAATGGCTTTTGGGTAGCCAGTCAACAGGGTCTGCCACGTGCATAGAAAGCACAGTATGTATTTGGCATGGAGTCAGTACTCAATAAGCATTTAGCTATTTGGCGCGCCTGTGTGTGTTTGTGTGTCTGCGTGTGGTTATATGTATATTCTCCATTTTCCTGAACAGTCCTTGGAAGTGGCTTCCTCCTTTACTAATGGGACCTAACACACAGCTGGCAAAAGGCACAGGTAGAGCCACACATCAGACTCATTTCTTTCTGACTGAAGTCTGAGGGCTCTTTCCATTGCCATGCCATGTTCCACCCTCCCCTTCAACTGCCCCTCTAAAGTCACATCAGGTCCCAGTGGGCTTGATGAAGAAAGAAGCGGGAAGGAGATCAGATCAGTACTGTTGTCCAGGCTGGAGTGCAGTGGATTGTAGCTCACTGCAGCCTCCATCTCCATGGCTCAAGTGATCCTCCTGCCTCAGCCTTCCAAGTAGCTAGGACAACAGGTGCATGCTACCATGCCTGGCTAATTAATTAAAAGAATTTTTTTTTTGGTAGAGACAGGGTCTCACTATGTTGCCCAGGCTGCTCTTGAACTCCTGGGCTCCAGTGATCCTCCCCCTTCAGCCTCCCAAAGTGCTAGAATTACAGGCATTAGCCACCATGCCTGGCCTGGAAATCAGTTCATTTTTACTTTTTTTGAGACAGGCTCTCCTTATGTCACCGAGGCTACAGTGCAGTGGTTCAATCACAGCTCACTGTAGCCTCTACCTCCTGGGCTCAAGTGATCCTCCCACCTCAGCCTCCTGAGTAGCTGGGACTACAGGCATGTATCACCATGCCCAGCTAATTTTTGCATTTTCTGTAGAGTCAGGGTTTCACCATGTTGCCCACTCTGGTCTCAAACTCCTGGGCTCAAGCAATCCACCCACCTAGGCCTCCCAAAATGCTGGGACTATAGGTGTGAGCCACCACACCTGGCCTGGAGCTCAGTTGTGAAATAAGTTGACACCTGTCCCTGGGGCTATCCACAGAGTAACGATGAAGTCATGAGAGGAGGTTCAATAACTGTGTACTAGAGTCATACCTCCACCTGAGTGCAGCCACTTTTAAATGGTCAGGCTAGAAGGCTCAGCCTTTATTCTGATGATGCCACTACTGCCCAGAACTCCTCTGGGACTCTCTTTACAAGTTGCAAAAGACCTCAATCTCATTACTGTAATACTGCACCTCATTTCTGACCCCAAACCCAGCTGCAGCTTCTCATCTCACAAATTTCAAGTGACTTTTGACTATCGCCAAAAATCAAAAATCATTCCCCGAAGACAGAGTATATTGTAATTTAGATGCAAAAGAATGTGTTGTCTGCTTTGCAGCCAATTTTCAAGTAAAAAAAATGTTTAAAGTAGTGGAAGCACTGTTTAAATAAATATGCCGGGCCAGGCGTGGTGGCTTACGCCTGTAATCCCAGCACTTTAGGAGGCCAAGGCGGGTGGATCACGAAGTCAGGAGATCAAGACCACCCTGGCTAACACGGTGAAACCCCATCTCTACTAAAAATACAAAAAATTAGCCGGGCATGGTGGCAGGCGCCTGTAGTCCCAGCTACTGGGGAGGCTGAGGCAGGAGAATGGCATGAACCTGGGAGGCGGTGCTTGCAGTGAGCTGAGGTCGCACCACTGCACTCCAGCCTGGGCTACAGAGTGGGACTCTGTCTCAAAATAAATAAATAAATAAATAAAATTAAATAAATAAATAAATAAATAAATATGCCCTCCCAGGTTGACATCTTGGAAGAGGATAACTCTAAGTTTGGTTGTATAATTTCTGCTGTGTTTAAGAAAAATTACTTCACTTGTGAGACATTGTGAAAAGGATGCTGGACTTGGTAAAGATACAAATGGGATTATAATGTTGGTCAGGTGACACATGTTGCATTGGTGAACTACAAATTGATATTGTTTTCTCAGAGCAATTTGGCAATGAGCATCACGAAGCTATAAAGAGTTTAAACCAGGCCGGGCGCAGTGGTTCACGCCTGTAATCCCAATACTTTGGGAGGCCGAGGTGGGCAGATCACAAGTCAGGAGCTCGAGACCAGCCTGGTCAACAAGGTGAAACCCCGTCTCTACTAAAAATACAAAAATTAGCCGGGTGTGGTAGTGCACGCCTGTAATCCCAGCTACTCAGGAGGCTGAGGCAGGAGCATCGCTTGAACCCAGGAGGTGGAGGTTGCAGTGAGCTGAGATCGCACCACTGCACTCCAGCCTGGGTGACAGAGAAAGACTGCCTCTCAAAAAAAAAAAAAAAAAAAATAGTTTAAACCAGTTGACCTAGGAATCTTCTAGGAAGATTTCTTAGGAATCTTTCTTAGGAAAACAGTCAGAAATGCAGACAAAGATTTATGTAACAGCTATTCATTGCAGACTTATTTGTAAAAACAGTAAAAAGAAGGAAATAACCCAAATGTCCCACAATGGAGAAATTGTTAAGAAAATTACGGCATACTCATTAAGTGAAATAATGCAGCTATTTAAGATGATGTTTTTAAAGAACTGTCAATGATGTTTGAAGATGTTCACAATAAGATAGGCGATAAAATCAGACTATAAAACCACACGCATTATAAAGTCCCATTTTTACCTTCTCTGTGCTAAAAAAAACCCTCAAGATATATCCAAAACATTACCAGTGGTTTGATCTGGGTGATGAAATTATAAGTGATGTTAAATTTGCTTCATTATGCTTTTATATATATAATTTTTATTATTATAACTATAAATATTACTTTTGTAGTTAGAAAATATGTATAATGAACATTTTTAAGAAAGAAAGAAATGTGTTTTACTGGGAGAAGAGAGGTTCTGCCCCCAGGGTTCTGATGGTTTAGTGGAGGAAATGAGACACGTACACAGATACGTTTATTACAAGGCAGTAAGGGCTATCATGGAGGTTTTATCAAGTGTGGAGGAAAGGATTAGCTCTGCCTGGGAGAGCTGAAGGCTAGTGAAAAGAGGTAACATTTGTTCGGGCCTTGAAGGATGAATAGGGGTCCTCTAGGGCTTTGTAAACTGTGAAGCACTATCTAAGTGTAAGTTAGTCTTTGACTTTTATGATTACTGTCAAGTCTTACCTCATATAAAGCTCTCTTTCTTGTCTCTTTCCCATGCTCCCTGAAGCCCAGGATCCCTGGGACAGGAAGCAGCAGCAGTTAAACAGTCACACATCAGTGCTCCAGCAAGTGAACTGAGGTGCATCCAACTAAGGAGCAGATCCAGGACCAGAGGAAATAAAATTATCTGGGAGCAGGGCCAGGAAGGTGCTGGTGGGTAAACAGTTCCCCCTTATTTGCCACCCTGTGGTAAGGCTGGCTTTGCTTGAGGCCTCCACCCTGAGATTTGGGGCCATCTCCGTCTGGGGGATGGTAAAACCTGTGAACGAGCATCACACAGCAGTCTATGATTTACACTGGCAGGAAATGGTGTGTCAGATGTCCTTACAGCCTCCAGACAGGGTGGAATGGAAAGGAGGGGTGTGAGTGAGGGGATCAGGAAGGGTGACAAGAGATGATTTGTACGGGAGAAATTCTTAGAAGCTCAAAATTGGAAGGGACTTAAAAGTTCTGTGATTTAATCCTCCCAATCCCCTTCCTAGCATCTCTATCACATTGTCATTCTTCCCGGGTGCAGCTCAGAGGCCACCTCTTCTATTACCTTCCACTTCAGTTCCTCTGGCCTATGCTTCAGGCATTTCCCATTATTTAATTTTACGGAAGAAAATTCAGGGTCTGCTGCGTGCCAGGCACTTTGCTTAGAATAGGTCCTCAATTGCGGTATGCCCTCCTGTGCCTCCTGTTGTTTATTTATTTATTTATACAATGAATGTATACCGAATGCCTGTTATATGCCAGGTAATGTTCTAGATGTTGTAACAGAGTGGAGGAAAATAAAGCCAGGATCTCAGGCTCTCATGGACCTGTTGTTCTAGTAGGAGAGATATACAATAAACAAATGAAAAAAAAAATATTGGGTTATAAATGTCAAGAAGGAGCTGGCTTTGGAAAATTTAGGGGAAGAACTTTCTATACAAAGAGAACAGCTAGTTCCAAGATCCTATGGGGGTAACTCCTGTTTGCTCTAGGAACAAAAGGAAGAAAACTGTGGCCTTGTGCATGGAAGATGCTTTCTTCTTTATCTGTAAATGAAAATATTCTTATGTGTCAGGATGTAGTTCAAGCATTGCCTCTTTAGGCAAATCTATCCTGATTTCTCAGGTAGAAGTGACCACCATCTCCTTTCCTCCTCACTGCCCCTGAGTAGACTTCTGTGAGCACACCTGTGACACTTTGTCATTCTTACCACATTAAATCATTGTGACTCCCTAGTGGACCTCAGTCTCATTCAAGGGCAGGACTGAGCTTCCTATCTAAATCCCTGATGTTCAGGATAGAACCTGGCACAGAGTCTGTGATCAGTAATGGTTTGTTCCTGGAATACTGAACTGTCACCCAGCACCCTATCAGAGCCTCACTAGTGATGCTTATTTTGAATTGGAAACAATTTATTGATCAGTGCCAGGCCCTATGCTGGGTATTTTCTACCCTGCTCATTCTTATAAGTCTCACAGTCAACATGTCCAGTAAGTATCACTATTTTATTCTATAATTAAAACTCAGGCCAGACTCAGTGGCTCATGCCTGTAATCCCAGCACTTTGGGAGGCTGAGGCAGGAGGATCACTTGAACCCAGGAGTTCAAGACCAGCCTGGGCAACAGAGTAAGACCCCATCTCTACAAAAAAATAAGAAAAACTGGGTGTGGTAATGCACACCTGTAGCCCTAGCTACTTGGGAGGCTGAGATAGGAGGATCACTTGAGCCCTGGAAATGGAGGCTGCAGTAAGCTGTGATTACACCACTGCACTCCAGCCTCCCAAAGAGGGAGAAACTTAGAGAATTAAAGTGATTATCTGAGATGGCTCAGTAAGAAGAAACAGAACTAAGATTTGAACCCAAGTCTTGATGTCAAATCCCAATGGTTCCTCTTCTATGTGATGTGACTCATGATGCATTAGTTCATCTGTCCTCTCTTTTCTCCTATATAATCATTTTCCTGGGAAAAGGGTCTTTTTTTTTTTTTTTTTTTACTTCATTCTACTATGTTCCTTATGACACCAGAACAGTGCTTTGTATTTAGTACACAATCAATACATATGTCTTAAATCTCCAAGAGGTAAAAAAGAAAGAATGAACGTGTGAATGAATGCTTCACCCAAAGTGAATCAGTCTCTGATAACAGTTCATAGGATGGTGATGGGCTGGAGAGAGGCGTTTCTGAGGGGAGGCGCCTTCCCAAATACCTCCAGGCGTCGATTCCAGGAGGGCCTGGAGAGAGCTGAGATGCTGTCTCTGTGCTAAAGCACTTGTTTCTTAGAAATCACACCTTTTGCTCAGCTGCACATCTCGGCAGGCAGGCAGAGAAGAGGGGAACATGCATGGCTTCCAATCAGTTGGGAAAATGAGGTTAGGTTTCAATTCAGACACTTATTTGTGTTTTCTAGGTCTGCACGGTCGATGAATTTTCAACGAGCAGTGATTCTGTTCCTCATCTTTCATTGCTTTATGAGACTTCAGGGAATGAAAGCATAACATCCTGCTTTCCCATAAGTTCTCTGGCTGCTACACTGGCACCAATTAAAGACATGTCTATGCAATTAATCAAAACCAATTTGGAGGCACTCTGGCACTGCTCCTCTGATGTACTGCCTGCTCCACATACAGTAGTTCCTCAGCTGCGGTGATGGAGCCAGGCACATAGGAGCTTTTGATGAACTGGCTGTACTGGCCCCAAGTGTTAACTATGTCATCTGACATGACTAATGAGGCTCCGGACTTGATCCGCGTGAATGGAGCAGCCCTGCTGTCTGGAGGAGGCTCAGTTTCCACAGCCAGCCTGGGAAGAGGCTGCAACGTGCAGGGTACACACTGCATCATGTCAGCTGGAGTCCTGGAGGCCTCTAGTGTTGGAGCTGGGAGTCAGCCATGGAGAGGGTGATGGAAACTGTGGGCCAGGCTCTGTGTTGGGTGCCAGTGTGAAGGTGACCCAATTTAAACTTCTAGCTCAGCCTCCTCATTTTAGACCTGAAAATCAAGACCCAGCAAAAGTGTGAGGCTTGCCAAAGACCTGAACTTTGGAGAGAGAAATGATGGAGAAAGCATGGTCTCTGTCCTAGATGAGAGGTAAATATGTATGAGGGTAACAACTGGGGCCTGGTGCGGGTATACCTCATCAAGCGCTAACCATAGGCTTCCTTTCTTCCTTCTGCAAACCTTTATCAAGGGGAAGGGTTGCTTGTGCCCTTGTCACCTCAGCAATTCCAAGAGCGTGGAATTTGGAGTCAACAGATCTGTGTTTGAGTCCCAGCCCTACTTTGAGTTGATGTAATCCTGCAAATCACTTCATTTTTCTGAGCCTTGGTCTCCTCAGCTGTAACATTGGAACAGGCCATATACTGCCCAGCCAGCCTACTTCCATGAGCCCTTCTGTGACTCAACTGAGTTAATGGGTGTGAAAGTGTAAGTAAGAGCCTCTGCATGTGTTAGTTATTATTCCAGTTTTCATCCCCCTAAGGAACACTGGCTGAAATCTCTGGAATATGGATCCACAGATAGCTTTAACTCTCTTTGTCTTCCTGCCTCTTTCAAATAGACATAAAAACCAATTGGTCATCTGCCTATAATCTCAACAGCTTTCCCAGAGAGCCCATACATAGAAAGAGGAAGAACTCAACCGTTGTAAATTAATGTCATTCCATACATTGATTGAGCACCTACCACACGCCAGACATTGTGTGAGGGATCAGAGTTGGATAAGACATGTTTCTTGGCCACCTTGAGAAGCTCACCATTTAGTAGGAGAAACAGAGCTGGGCATAAATAACTATAATGTACTGCAGACAAATGCAATTGCCATAGGAAAGATACAAATCAAGTGTTTTGGGAGCCAGAGGATGGAGTGATTCATTCCCCAAAAGGAGACTGGAAAAAGGTTCATCGACAAAGTGGTACTGAAGGATGGGCAGGGCTTAGCTCTGTCAGGAAAAACGAGGCAGGGCATTCCAGACAGAAAGACCAGCATAGGCAAATGTATGAAATCTGGAAAGGAATGGCGATCTAAAGGATAGAATAAAATCAAGTGAGGTAGGGGGTGTGAGCATGAATCAAAGAAAAATCACTGCACCCCAGCTCTGAAACCCAGGCATAAATGGTGCTGTTTCACTGTTCTCTTTGCTGGCTGAGGTCACCTTGGCCTCTGTCCCTCAGTCAGAGAGAATCCCACACTGGCCCTTCCTCCAGCAAAGCCAAACCCAAGCCCCAGCCAGCAGAGGCAAAAACAAATGAACAGGGATCAACAATACCATTAGATGCAAAAATTCTTGAGCTGGGAAGTGCCAGGTCACAGCCATACCTCCCCAGCCAGGGTAAGAGCTTGATCAGATGTGGCAATGACACCAACCCTGGAGCATGATGGCAAGGAACTTAAGCCTCTTGGCATGGGTCACAGGCTACATTTTTCTCCTTCCCCCCTTCATCCAAAAGAAGCTAGCTTCTTCTTTATGAGTGCTGCTGTCAGAATGGCTTTGGAAAGCCTAGAGCTGCAGCTGGACTCAAGGCATGGCCATGGGCCACCCCAGGGACTCGTATTTTCTCAGTCTTTCTATCTTTCCTTATGAATTGTTTTTTATTGTGCAAATAATACAGTGTTAAGAACGGAAACTTCAAGAAGAGAAAGAGGAAAGAGAGCACCCACTCACACATTATCTGTTTCCATTTCTCCTTGCCCTTTCCAGCTGTTGTCCATGAGCATAATTTTTTGGCTGCTTGTATTACTGATACAACTACGTATTCTGTTTTTATTGCTTAGCCTTGTATCATACAAGGCTACTTATTGCCAGCCCCTTGTATCCACACTGGCTTGGCATTGTTCTCCCAAGACTGAAGAAATATGCCAGGGGTCATGTAAAGGGACTTTCCACAGATAACATGATCGCCATTGACAACTGGCATCATGTGGCAGAGGAAAAGCATCGATTGCTCTGCCATCATGTTGACTTGGGTTGGAATCTCAGCTCCTCTACTTTGAAGCTAGATGGCCCCGGGCAGATCATTCCATCTCTTTGAGCCACAGGTCCTCATCTATAAGATGGGGATGGCATTAGTACCATCTTATGATACTAATGGGATCACAGTGAGAATTAAGTGAGATACCAAAAGGGGAATGCTCAGTAAAGAGCAGCTCTCCTTCCCAACCCTTGAGGGGCCGACCTAGAATCCACTCTGCTTTTTCCTCTCTTGCCCACATTTGGCCACCTCCCCTCCCCTGGGCCCAGCAGGCCCCCTGGGTGAGCCCACCTAAATTATGACAGGCATACCAGTCTGCATATTTATTGTTCACTGGGTGAATTTGCTATCTTTTACTTAAGTATTTTCCTCTGATGAAACTTTTGTTTTTGTCCAGTTTTTCACTGTTTCCAATAATGATGAAAAAAAAAAAAATACCAGTGTGTGCTGCTCACCCTATACTTTAAAAATTGTATTTTCTCAGAAACAATCCCCAGGAGCAGGATCACTGAGATAGAGGATAGAAACATTTTCAAGGTTTCTGATGTGTATTTCCAAATTGCTTTTCAGATTTGAACCTGTTATGCTGCCACCAATTTGAGGGAGGGGACCACTTGGGCTACATTGGAGGCCGCTGGGCTCTGGTCACAAACTTCTGTCTCTGCTTTATTTCTACCATTGTCTTCTCTTAACATGGCTCCTGGACTTCTCACTCCATGGGACAATTCATTGTTTGTCCCCAAAACAATGCTCACATGCTTTTGTGCCTTTGTACTTCCTATTAGTCTTCACCACACTTGCCCAAGAATATTCTTCCTTAAGATACCCTCTCACCTTAGAGCTCAACCTTTGTGGAACTGGGAACTTCTATACTCTCTTCAAGACCCAGTTCAAACACCCCTCTCTCTGTGAGCCAGTTCCAATCCCCCCAAGCAGAGTTCGTCACTTTTGTTATAAGCGGTACCTGGAGGAACCCTTGGCATCCAAGTATTCACCAAGAGTCAGCCATCCCCTAACCTCAGCTACAGGCCCCAGTTTTCGTGATTCTCTCTTCTCTTCTCCTCTCTCTTTGCACCAGGCAATCTCACCAGGTTTTCCCAACTCATGTCCTAAATATTCTTAGATCTACTTATCTTTGCCTCGTGGTCATTGCCAGAGCTATCACCTCTCATCAGGATTCCTGCAATGGTCTCCACAAAAAAATAAATAAATAAATAAAGAGTAATATGTACATGGTTCAAAAGCCAAAATAGTCTCCAAGGCTTATTATAAGAAACAGTAGATTCCTGCCCTAATCCCCCCTACCCCAAACCTTACTCCTCAGAGACAACTAGCCACTTTCAGCTATTTCTTTCGGTATTTACTTCCCTTTGCCAAATAAGATACCTATACTGCAGCTTCTTGATTTTAAGTTCAGGCATTATCTTTTTTAAAGTTTGTTTTAATATTTTAATAAACTTTTAGTTTAGAATAATTTGATTTACAGAAAAGTTTCGAAGATAGAACAGAGAGATCCATTTACCCCCACGCAGCTTCCTTTGTTAACCTTTTACATTCCTTTCATACATTTGTCAAAGCTAAGAAATGACATTGGTACAATGCGATTAAGCTCCAGACTTTATTTGGCTCTCACCAGTTTTTCCGTGAATGCCTTCTTTCTGTTCCAGGATCCAGCCCAGAACACCACATTGCCCCGTTTCCCTATGCCCCCGGCTCAGTGCCCTCGGCTGCCTTAGTCTCTTCCTCTGTTTATGCTTAAAGCAGGGCAGGCCTTCCAACAACGCCGGAGATCGCGTTGGGCTGGGAAAAAACCTTTAGGGGCCTAGCTCTGAGCTTGGGCATCCCCACTCCGCCACCGCCTCCAGTACGCTGGGTTCCAATGCTGCCTCCAGCTGTGTTGATTCCCTGATTACCTGTGTTCCCAGGTCATTCCCCAGCCCAGCCTAGCTGCTCCCGAGAAGCCAGTGAAGGTGTGACCCCACATTTCCCAAGCAGCTCTGCTGTGCTCCATGCGAGGAAAGCCGGGGTTGCTGTGATCTCTAGGGCGGAGAGCGGTCTCTGGCCTGGGCAGGTGACGGGTGTGCCAGGGCCCGTGTCCCGCCGGTGTGCAGGTGCTGCCTGATGGCGCGGGCTTGGGGACGCGGCTTGGCACGTGGTGGGAGGTGGAACCTGGAGGGCGTGGCGGGGCGCCTGGCTGGAAGGAAAATGGGGGGCGCGGCCTGGCGTTAGGGGGCCTGTGGCGGGGGGCGTGGCCTGGCGCGTGGAGAGAGGCGTGGTCACCCGTTGAGGGCTTGGGGCGGGCTGGTGGGAGGGGTGGGTTCAGCTTGGTGCGTGACAGTTGTGGGGGGCATGGCGCGGCCTAGCGCGTAGCCCTCGGGGGCTGAGGGCGTGACCTTGTACGTGGCCGTTGGTGGGGCGTGACGGGGGCGTGGCCTGGCGTGTGGCCATGAGGAGACTGGGCGTGGCCCGGAACGTGGCCGTTGGCGGCGCGTGACGGGGACGTGGCCTGGTGCGTGGCAATTGGCAGGGCGTGATATGGCGTGGCCTGGCGCGTGGCCATGGGGAGCTGGGCGTGGCCTGGCACATGGCCGCTGGCGGCGCGTGACGGGGGCGTGGCCTGGCGCTGGGCGGTCCGGGGCTGGGGGCGCGCAGACTCGGCTGCGGCGGCGTGGCCCTGGGGCCCGGGTCAGCGGCGGCATGGGGCGATTGAGCTGGCAGGTGGCGGCCGCGGCGGCTGTGGGCCTGGCTCTGGCTCTGGAGGCGCTGCCCTGGGTGCTGCGCTGGCTGCGGTCCAGGCGGCGGCGGCCGCGGCGCGAGGTGCTGTTCTTCCCGTCTCAGGTGACCTGTACCGAGGCCCTGCTGCGGGCTCCGGGCGCGGCGCTGGCCGGGCTCCCCGAGGGCTGCCCGTGCGGCCTGCCCCACGGCGAGAGCGCGCTAAGCCGCCTGCTGCGTGCCCTGCTGGCCGCCCGCGCCAGCCTGGAGCTCTGCCTGTTCGCCTTCTCCAGCCCGTAGCTGGGCCGCGCCGTGCAGTTGCTGCACCAGCGTGGGGTGCGAGTGCGGGTCGTCACCGACTGCGACTACAGGGCCCTCAACGGCTCTCAGATCGGCCTGCTGCGCAAGGCAGGTAGGCCCGGCGGGGTCCAGGCGGAGAAGGCCGGCTTGACCCACGCGGGGTCCTAGGCAAAGGTGGACACTTAGAGGAGGGGGTCTGGGGACGGACTGAGGCCTCATTTACTTTCCTCGTGGCCTTGTGGGGTCAGGGTGGTGTAACGCGGAGAAAGCAGAGCTCCCACAGAAGGTCTAGCCGGCTGCGCGGGCATAAGCGAGCCGGGCCCTCGGTGCCTCCGCGGTGGGGGCGGTTCTCTAAGTGGCCTGTCCCGGCATGCTGGAAGCAGGTGGGCCTGCGTGTGCCGGGTTAGAGGCGGAGCAGGCTCCCCTAGCAACTCCTTGGTCGCCGTTAGCAGAGTTTTCGTGACTGCTGCAGCCCGGGCCCGCCCTCCCACAGGCTGCCGGAGACCCCCGGACGGCCTCTGGTAACCTGGATCCTGCTGGCCGGAGAGCTGGACGCCAGGGTTGTGCTTGGACTTCCAGACTGAAGGGCTCTTCACTCGGCCACCTGCTGCCGAGTGAATCTCAGGCCACCGGGCTCTGGGAGACCTAAACATATATTCTAGAAAGCAGCGCCAGGACGTTCGGTTGTTTTCCCAGCTGCAAAAGGAGGGGAACACATATCTGTCTGGCGGGGGCGCCTCTCTCATGGGGTGGGGACAGAAGGGACCAGGAAATGTGAATAATTGGGATCCTTGTCCCACCTGAGGATTCTCAGTCCATCCTGGCCCAGTTCGGCGGCCCAGCCTGCTCTTGCCTTTTGTGTATTTGCCCCCACAGACTCTTGGACCTCTCTTGTCTCCATCGCTCAGGCACCCAGAAAGTCACGCCTGCACATGCAACCGTTGGACCTGATAATTCTGGTGGTCGCAGTGACCGAGAGACGTGTGGAGCCCTGGGAATTGTCCAGGCTGGGCAGTAGTCACTGCCACACTGTTTCTTCTGCACAGCCATAGCCTCTTGTTGACCTGGGCCTCAGAGCAGCCTCTCCAGAGTCAGCCAGGGTCCCTCCCTGCTCCGGGTGGTGTGGGGCATTGTTGCACGCCATGTGGGAGCAGAGTGGGGCACGTGGTTTTCATATTGAGGATGTCTCCTCCTCTTTGGGGCAGCCACAAGAGCTGTCCTCCCATGTGTTGGTCATTTTAATGGGAGGTTTGGGGACCTCCAGGCGTACACAGTACAGTTCTGTTTGAGTGGCTTTTGGAGTCGTAGAAGCTGAGGTTGGTGAACACCCTTCAAGGGCCCCTAGACCAAGGTCCCATCGGATCCCCTCTGGGATGGCCTCTCAGCGTCCTCGCTGACTTCGAGGCTGTCCAGTGGCATTCATCTGTTCAAGGCATGTCCCCTCTGTGCCAGTATTTGTGAGGAGCTAGAACATCCTACGGCACAAGGCCAGGTTCCCACGGAGATGCCAACTAAGTCACGAATATTTCATTTAGGGCACTAAGAAGGGCCAAGAAAACTTCATAAAGCAGGGTAAGGAGGCAGTGGTGTGGGAGGAAGTGGCGTGGGCCAGGTCAGCTGCCCAGGGGCAGTGACACTCAGGGCAGGGACCTTGCTGACACGAGTGGACTGTCCGGAGGGAGAGGCATGCGGCTGGAAGGGGCAGCAGCACAGACGCCCTGGGTCACAGACTGACTTCCTTGTGAGGAACGGCAGGGAGTCCTCTGTGGCCAGAGGTGGCGGGCCGCGGGGAGGGGACGGGGAGGTGGGCAGTGGATCCCAGCGGAGGCAGGAGGTGTCGGCAATGGTGGGGTTTTAGATTGCCCACCGTGTGGAGGAATGTGTTTGGAGGGCTGTGCCGACAGGACGTGCTGGAGGAGTGGCCAGAGTGTGAGAAGGGCTGGCTCCCCGAGGTAAGGAAGCCACCGCGTCTTCATCCTGCCAGGCCCAATTCAGAGGGCACAATTAAATATGAGTTCCATGCACAGGGAGTGATTTTTAGGGTATGTTCCCAGTACTCCATGGGACTCACTTCCCTTCAAAGATTACTCTCTATCTGAAATTCCACTTAACTTGGATGTCCTGTATTTTGATTCGGAAAATCTGGTAACTGTGTTCCATGGCAGCCTGTTTAAAACTTCTTTTAAGCCCCATTTCTGATGGCCTCATTCCTTGAGCAGGTCGTGAGTGAGGCAGTGTTATTCCAGGGGAGACAGACACAGGCCCTTCCCAAGAGGAGTTTGAAAGCTGGGAAGAGCAGAGGCCAGGATGCCCGGTTCTTTGGTGAAGGAAGCAGGGGGGTGCGGAAGAGGAGAATTCATTTGTGCGTTGTTTGTTAGGGCCCTTCCTGCCTTGGTGGCTGAGGTTGTGCCAGCCAATTGGGCTCTGCTCCCAGACGCCAGGGCCTCTCTGGGCAGAGTGGGCACGGCTCTCAGCCTTAGCTGTGGAAGAGTCAGAACCTGTCTTTGCCCTGGTCACCCTGACTGGGTTAGTGACAGCCTTGGCAGTAACCAGTAACCCCGAAGGGACATACTGGCTGGTATAGACTCGGAGGTGTGGTCTCACCCAGACCACGGCCTGTCCAGTCCCCCATAGCCTGTGTGTGATGCTCTGGCCCCATGTGTGATGTCCCCTCTGTGGTTCTCAGCGTCCCTCCTGGGAGCTTAGCCACCACCACTCTGTGAAATCGTGGCGGGCTTTCCTGGCCCACCAAACTGGAAACATATAGTAAAGCCAGTAGCCCCCAGGAACAGTCCACACTGGAGGCGGGACTCCTGCATGGAGTGAAATCACCTTGTCCTTTCTGCAGGGATCCAGGTCCGGCACGATCAAGACCTGGGCTACATGCATCACAAGTTTGCCATTGTGAACAAGAGGGTGCTCATCACTGGCTCGCTCAACTGGACCACACAAGCCATCCAGAACAACAGGGAGAATGTTCTCATCATGGAGGATGACGAGTACGTGCGGCTTTTTCTGAAAGAATTTGAGCGCATCTGGGAAGAGTTTAACCCTAAAAAGTATACCTTTTTCCCACAGAAAAGGAAAAGCCACTGAAGCTGTGCCCCACTTGTCTCCAGAGCTGGAGGGAGATTGCTTTCATGGCACAGAACTTGCAGCACCTCCAGCCAAAACCAAACCTAACCAAGAATGGGGTTGAGCCCTCCCTGCGGGCTGCTGTGCGTTCTGAGGGAGGGAGACCTCAGCACTAGAAAAAAATCGTTAAACCAAAGTCTCATCTATTAGAATACTAAATTGAACTAAAGAAGGTTAGGAAAGGGAAATTTCTGTTACTTCAGGTCAGTTATTTCAGGCCAGACCTTTTTTTTGCCCCTTTGCCAAAATAACTTCAGTCACGACCTGCCACCGGGTACTTTCAGGAGTGTGGTCTGCATCTTGGTTTGGAATTGAAGCTTCTGCCACAGCACAGAAAAGGCACAGTGCCTCTTCCAGGTCAATCCCATTCCCTTTCCTGATTCTAGAAAAGCCTCTTCTGCTTTGGCTGACGTGGGCCCTTTCAGCATCTCCCTGAGAGTTTGTCCCTCTCTCCATGGGTTGGTTGGGGCCGACAGTCTCCTTGTCCCTCACAGTCTGCCCCTGTCAGAGCTCGGTCCTCAGAGTAGGGAAAGGAAATGGAAGTCAGGAGTAAGGGAAGATGTGAATGTGCGGTGCAGGTGGCAAAAGCAGCCTTCGGGGCAACCCCGTGAGCATCATTGTCACCAAAGGCTGGCTGTTCCCTTGCTTCCTTGCATAATTGTTCTTTAAAACCAGTATGCACGCCAGTGCCAAGCTCTGCAGCAGCCTGTCCTTGGGTCTGTCAGGATTGATGGCCAGCAGCTGTTTCTATTTCCATGTTGGGCTTTTAACTTTTTTTTTTTTTTTTTTGAGATGGCGTCTCACTCTGTGGCCCAGGCTGGAGTGCAGTGGCGCAACCTCGGCTCACTGCATCCTCTGCTTCCTGGGTTCAAGCGATTCTCCTGCCTCAGCCTCCCGAGTAGCTGGGATTACAGATGCCTGCCACAACACCTGGCTAATTTTTTTTTTTGGTATTTTTAGTAGAGACAGGGTTTCACCATGTTGGTTAGGCTGGTCTCAAACTCCTGACCTCAAGTGATCCACCCACTTCCGCCTCCCAAAGTGCTGGGATTACAGGTGTGAGCCGCCACGCCCGGCCGGGCTTTTAACTTTTAACCTCCTAATGTTTAAGGTAATTTTGTTGTGTGTTTAGAAGTGACCTTACCTTTAACACCTGTGGAGTTAGTGCGTGCACATTGCTGGCTCAGCGTAACCCAATATGGGACTGGAGGAGAGGAGGGAAGAGGAGAGCAGCTTCAGGCTGTGGTGTCTCCCACGTCTGTGTTCTTATTTGCAGCTCAGGGTTTGCATTCCCAGGTAGAACAGGTGCCGTACACTTGGACCTGATGTTTCTGAGTTGCCGGGTGACACAGGATCTGTCTGTCTTCAAGAAGTCAGGGTTGCTTTTAGATTTCATTATATCATATCCGGACACCGTGGCACTGTCAGGGGACTTTTCCCCCAGCGCTTCCGTTGCAGCCTTGAGCTGCTCCTTCAGCCTGCTGATGTCACAGCCTTAGCCTTCGCGATGCTGAGTTCTGTGTAGATGTCTTTGTACTTGTCACTTGAGTGCTTGTTGTCCCGCAGTGCCGTCTGCAGCTCACCCTTGAGGGAGCTAATCTCCTGTTTCAGGTACTACATTTCCGATTCCTTTACCCGCATAAGACCTCTAGTTCATAGGCATCCTTGCCCTGTGCAAGGGGTGACCCAGTGGCCTCCCCACCGCCGTCCCCAGTCAGCAGCGTCCGCAACCGTGTAATCTCTGCAGCCAGGCGGTTGTTCAGCTCCTGGTTGTGGGCATTGAGCTCCTGGTTCTCACGCTGGCACTGCCACAGGGCCTGCCGCTCGGCCTCCAGCGCCTGGGCCAGGTGGGCATTCTCCAGGCACTTCTGCAAGTACTGCTCTGAGAGGACCTCCAGTTCCCGCTGCACCGACTGCAGCTCCTCCAGGTACTGGCGCCGCAGGGCCTCAACATCCGAGTTGACGCTGCTGATCTGGGACCGCTGGCTCTTCTTCAGCTCCCGCTCCATCTCCTCCCGGTGGGTGTTCTTCATGGCTTCGATGGCTGAGATGGTGGCCGCTGTCTCCTCGGCTAGGAGGCGGTCTTTCTCTTCCCGAAGTTTCTCTAGCTCCCACTGGTGCTGCCTCTGCAGATCTTCAATCTTCTTCTGGTGCGTTTCTTCCATTGCTGCAAACTGTAGCCCTCACAGGCGCTCTGCTCCTGGCCCAGGGCCACCCTCAGCTGGTCCTGCAGGAGCCAGTTCTGCTCCAGAAGGTCTGAGGCCTCCTTCTGGCTCTGCTTCAGCTCCTTCTCGAGCCAAGAGGTCAGCTTGTGTGTGGAGAGCCGGTCACCCCCATCTTCAGAAGACAGGTGGATGGGGGCGATGGGCACCTTTAAAATTTTTTTTAAATTTTGTTTATTAGTTTTATTACAGACCTAGTCCTTTTTTTTTCTTTTAAGGGTATTCCTGAAACACCAAGGTTCAGACATTATCTACTGACTTTGACCAATGGAAGATTTCTCTAATAGCGCTTCCCTCCTCCGTTCTCTAATATAATTGTATCTACAATTATTTAACAATTTTTGGTTAATCATTTTGCAGTATTTACACATTATGACCACAGAAGCCATTACAAAATATTTATCCTCTGAGATACCAACATCTCTTCCGGGGCTGCTGTCTCTCCTGGTGAGGTTTGAGCCTCCTGGGGGCAGGTGGAGCACTCAGTGACAGGGGCTGATATGTGGGAGGTGGGGCTAGCTAGCTATTGGCTGGCAGCCAGGTGGCACCAGAACAGTCTCAGGATGGTTCTCTTGCAGGGCTCCCTGGGCCAGGTAGGTGTTGCAAGCAAGGTTCAGGTCAGCCTTTTGGGGGAGCCAAAGGCAGTGCCCAGGAGGGACTGGAGGCTGCTGACTGGCACAGAAACTGACTGATCTGAACAAATGCTGGCCTCTTGAACAGGATTCTGGGGCCCCTGGCTATATGTCAGGTACTGTCTTTTTAGTAGCTGGATCTGATGGATAGCCATAGTTAAGCCATCACAGTGCCTGGGATATAGCTGGACCTGACAGATTTGGTCATCATACTGTTCTTTCAAAGAGTTTGAGAGAAGACTTAGTGATAGAGGTAGAGAAAGTAAGCGAAAGAAAACAAAAAGGCAATTATTAACGTAGGAGAAACTGAAATCTTAACAAGAATGGAAATATAATCACAGACCCCTACATGGCTTAACTATGAATAACATTTACATAGTCATAACCCCGGCCAACAGGACTGCATTAGGTACGTTCGACTGTATTGGTTATTAAAGTGTTGAAATATTTCTATACTAGCTAGTAAATAGTAGCCATCCTCAAGCTCCCTGGGTACCCTGTTGCCACTGTACCAGCCATCCCGCCCACCTCCTCTCCCCGCCTGTTAGAATTCCCTGGAACTTCCCAGGATCCATCAGATCCAGCTACTAAAAAGACAGTACCTGGCATATAGCCAGGGGCCCCAGAACCCTGTTCAAGATATATAATTAATAATACATAATTTTGTTTAATTTTAATACTTAAATGTTAATAGCCACATGTGGTTAATGGCTACCGTGTTGGACAGCACAGATCTAGAATGATGTGTTTTCCTGACAGGACACTGCTGATATAATACTTGACATGAAAGCGGTCATGGGAAACTGACCCTCCATGATACAAATCTGGGATTGTAATATGACCTGAGTGGGCTTGAATTCAATGATGACTTCATTGCCAGTGGAAAATGGGATACTGTGTCAGGGAAGAGCTCCAACCTCATGGAAGATGGCAAGGAGTAACAAGACTCCAAACTGACTTGCCACAACTCTATGGGTGCTGAAAGTAGGCAAGACCCAGTGGATGAGAAAAAGACAGCATAGCAAACAAAAGGGCCAAGAGCATGGTAGAGCAAGTCTCCTTGCCCTCAAATCCCACGAGTCAATACAATGGCCCCGATGTTAGCTATGCGTGCCTTGGGCCTGTGATGTCACCGAGGAACCCTGGGCTAAGGGCAGAACCTTTTATAGCAAGCAGTTAACAAGCCAGTCTCCTTCCCCTGGAGAGTGAATTGCTGGACGTTGTGGTCACCTTGACCCACCCCTACCTACCTAACTGTTTTCTGACTAATTATATAAACGATTCAGGGTCAGAAAATGGTTAGTCCTTGCAGTCTGCGACAAACAAGAATATACAAGGACATTTGGAGGTCGGCGAACTGCATCTCCCAAAACTGTCCGCCATAGTCCATGGCATGCAATAGCAAACGTTACTTAAACTAGCACCTTGTGAATAACTGGGATGAAATGCCTTCAAAGGCGAGTCTTTGGAAGACCAAATGGCTGCTGAAATGCGCTACTAAGGTGAGAATTGTGACCAAGGATTTTTAAGATGGATTAGTTGCTTCTGACGGTGCTGAAGTTCTTATTAAAAAAAACCTTCAAGCTCAGGATTCTAAACTCTCAGTTTAGGCATGTTCAGAGAACCAGAGAGCTTCCATTATAGCTTTAAAATATGTATGTATTTATAACTAATATACAAAAACTATATATATATTAATATGTTACTTATATTAATATATAACCTATTATAGCTATGGGACAAAGATAATTGAAAGTCAGACCCAAATTTTAATCCTGTGGGTGCAGAATTACAATGTTTGTAGAAATTACAGGTGCCCTGGGTTTCTTACAGGAAAGTTAGAGCATTAAATGGCAAGAAATGGGATCCTGAAATGTGGAATGGAAACATTTGGTTCACCTTGGAGAAATATGAGAATCTGGAATGCCTAAATCCTCCTGCGCTCCAGAAAAAATAAAAAAAGAAGTTTAAGGGCCTCTTTTCTATCTAATTTATTGAAGAAGCATGGGAATGTGATCTTTTTTTAAAAATCAGTCTCCGCCTATCAAAGTGCGTGTGCATGTATGTGTGTGCATGTTGTGAGAAAGAAACAAAAATCTAGGATGCACATGTGCATAAATGCACACGCATCCCCCAAGACCATTGGGAAACTCTTATGTTTGAAGATAGAATGTAAAAATTTAAAGCTGTTTCCAAGTCAAATTAATTTAGGTGTCCTGCTTCCTCCAAATCACTTTGGCTTTATGTCCCGCCCTGCGTGCTATTATACTGGAGGCAGGGAAGATCCATGAGGAAAAACAAACTTCTCAATAATAAATCTATCAGCTTTGGATGTATTCACAGCCTCTTGCCAAGTCTCATTCCAATCCTCCTCTTGGGGTCCCACATTTCCCTCTTCCATTTGTTCCACACTTATTATTTATTTATTGAAATGCTCCACTTGCTAGGATAGGCTCCCAAGGAAGGAAATCATCTTGCTATTTGTTGTAGTTGGGATTCCAGGGATGAGAGGGGAGGGAGGTGAATGATTCCATGGTGCTACTGGGGCTCCAGGCAACACCCATAGAACTTCATTGGAACTGGAACTCCCCTTCAGTGACAACACTTCTTTGCAGTGATGACATTTCAACACTATATTTTTCTGAGGATAAAGTAATGAGTAAGTCCAGGGACCTTCCTCTTAATTTGTGGTCTCAAAACTTAGTGGTTAAGAAAGACAAGTAAAAGTTCCCATCCTGGGACAGCAATGCAATTATAGCAATACGTTCAAGGTATCCCAGTTAAAATGGCTTTTATAGGCTGGGTGTGGTGGCTCCTGCCTATAGTCCAAGAACTTTGGGAAGCCAAGGCAGGTGGATCACTTGAGCTCAGAAGTTTGAGACAAGCATGGGCAACATGGTGAAACTCCATCTCTGCAAAATACACACAAAAACTTAGCGGGGCACGGTGGTGGATGCCTGTAGTCTCAGCTACTCAGGACTCTGAGATAGGAGGATTGCTTGAGCCTGGGAAATCAAGGCTTCAGTGAAGCATGATTGTGCCACTGCACTCCAGCATGGCGACAGAGTGAGACTCTGTCTCAAAAAAAAAAAAAAAAGTCTTTATCAAAAAGACAGGGAATAATGGATGCTGGAAAGAATGTGGACAAAGGGTAACACTTATACACTATTGGTGAAAATGTAAATTAGTACAGTCACTATGGAAAACCCTACGGAGGTTCCTCAAAAAACTAAAAATAGAACCACCATATGATCCAGCAATTCCAGGACTGGGTATTTATCCAAAAGAAACCAATATATCAAAGAGATACCTCCATTCCCATATTTATTGCAACACGATTCACAGTAGTCAAAATACAGAATCTATTTAAGTGTCCATTAACAGTTGAATGGATAAAGAATGTGTGGTATGTATACACAATGGAATATTATTCAGCCATAAAAAAGAATCAAATCCTGTCATTTGCAGCAAAATGTAAGGAACTGGAGGTCATTATGTTAAGTGAAATAAGCCAAGCACAGAAAGACAAATATATGTGGGAGCTTAAAAACTGGATCTCATGAAGATAGAGAGCAGATTGGTGGTTACCAGAGGACAGGAAGAGTAGGAGGGAAGGGAGGTGAAGAGAGCTTGATTAATGGGTACAAATACACAGTTTGATGGAAGAAATAAAACCTAGTGTTAGATAAATATGTAATACATTACAATAATATATATTTCAAAATGGAAGAAAATAATTTGAATATTTATAGCATAAAGAAAAGAAAAATATTTAATGTGACAGATATCCCAATTATACTGATTCAATCTTTACAAATTATATGAATGTATTAAATTATCACATGTACCCCCAAAACTGTTAAAAGAACAAAAGAAGTAAGTCCAAGGTGCTTTAGGATCATTTGAGCTGTGGGCAGGAGGTGGAGAAAGAGGAAATGCTTTCCTGAACCCCATCCTGATTGGTGAGGATGAAATGGGGTTGGCATTGATTCTGGAAGGGAAAGTAACCTGTAAAGGCTTGGAGGGGAAGATACTGTGGTCTGTTCAGGAACATCAGGTCATTCCAAGTGACCAGAGGCCTGAGTTTGAGGGAAAGGTAGCAAAACATGAGGCTGTGCCCCATTTTACAGGTCTAGCAGATGATATTCAAAGAGAGGTAAAGCGGCGGGGTATGGTGGCTCACCCCTGTAATCCTAGCACTTTAGGAGGCCGAGGTGGGAGAATCACTTGGGGTCAGGAGTTCAAGAGCAGCCTGGCCAACATGGTGAAACCCAGTCTCTACTAAAAATACAAAAATTAGCCAGGCATCGTGGTGCATGCTTGTAATCCCAGCTACCCGGGAAGCCGAGGTGGGAGAATCGCTTGAACCTGGGAGGTGGAGGTTGCAGTGTGCCAAGATGGGGCCACTGCACTCCAGACTGGGCAACAGAGCAAGACTCTGTCAAACAAACAGAGGTTAAGTGCTTTGCCTAAGGTCACACTGTTCATAAGTGGCAGAGCTGGGATGGGAATCAGGGTCTGACACAGCTATAGCCCAGGGTGCTGTGGAGAATTAAGCTCCCATCCTGAGTTGAGGACTCAAAGCCCAAGAAGAGGGATCTTGGATCAGTTGATGTTGGTGTTGGGCCATCAAATCCAGTAGGAGAGGCAGGATTGCCTTTAGTGCCCTCTAAGGGCAAGGGCAGGGGACCACCTAGCAGAAATCACTTTCTTACTGGATCTCCTTACATGAAGGGAGAACTATTGGGCATGGGCAACTGGATTAAGGTCTGGCAAATTAACACACAGAATCACAATTATAGAAAATTGAGTATGAACAGTTTCTAGTGCTCATGCTTTTGAGCTTTTCAGGCTGGTGCCAACTCCAGGAACCTTTGCTGGAGATGTCGGCCTGCTGCCCAACTACTCTAGCAATAATTATATACAACTGTAAGTAGCTATCATTTACTAAGCTCCAAAGACTTCACATGTGTCGTCTTGTTTAACTTTATAACTATCCAACAAAGCTGATAATCCTACTCCTATTTTCAGATTAGGAAATTGGGGATCTATGAGATTTGTGACTTGAATAAGTTCATACAGCTAGTAAGAGTTAATAACAAGAGTTAAATGCTTAAATGCTTACTATGTGCCAGATTCCATGCTGTAACAGACCGTGTTGCTTGCGTACCCAGTAGCCATCCTGCCCCTTCTCTGCTAACAGAATTCTAATTTTACCCAGCAATCTATCCGGCAGGAAAAGGGGCTCTATCTGCAGTATAACTGGCCAAGCCAATGATAGTGATCCCATTCCCCCTTTGTCAGCAGTTGGATTAAAGGCAGGCCTATTACGCAGCTCTGGCCAAAGATGTGGGGGAGAGTATCAGTGAGATGTTTCTGGGAAAGGTTTTCTTATTTTTAGAAAGACACGAAAGAGATGACCCTTTTCTGCTTTGTATATTGTAGTATCTGGATATAATGTTGGGAACTGTGGCACCCATCTTATGACCATGAGGGAAGCCAGCCCAGGAAAGTCTATATACCAAGGTTGGAAAAACATTAAGATGAAAAGAAGGGCTGGGCGCGGTGGCTCACGCCTGTAATCCCAGCACTTTGGGAGGCCGAGGCGGGCGGATCACGAGGTCAGGAGATCAAGACCATCCTGGCTAACACGGTGAAACCCCGTCTCTACTTAAAAAATACAAAAAATTAGCTGGGCGCGGTGGTGGGCACCTGTAGTCCCAGCTACTCGGGAGGCTGAGGCAGGAAAATGGCGTGAACCCGGGAGGCGGAGCTTGCAGTGAGCCGAGATAGCGCCACTGCACTCCGGCCTGGGCAAAAGAGCGAGATTGTCTCAAAAAAAAAAAAGATGAAAAGAAGAATTTTTGATGAATTAACCAACCCTGAAACTTCCTTACTTCTAGACTTCCTGTTATATGAGATGATACATTTTCCTTGTGTATTCTGCCGTGTTTCAGCCATTTCAAGTTTTGTTTTGTTACTTGGAGCTAAAGACATCCTAGCTGACACACATGTATTTTCTCATTTAATTTTCACCAAAAATCCATGAGGATAGTGTTATTATCCCTATTTTACATATTAGAAAACGAAGGCTCAGAGAAGGTGGGTAATTTTCCCAAAGTCATAGAGATAAGAAGTGGCATAATAGCATTTGAACCTGGTTCTGCTTAATTCCAGAGTTCTTAACCACATCATACTAAGCAAAACAATGAAAATTAAACCTGTTCTGGCTGGCTCCAAAGGCCATGCTCTTTCCTTCATGTTTTATTGCCTCCTAATTTATGGGATGAAATTCCAAGAAACTTGAATCTATGATGTATGGTACTTAAAATATGATGTCTCCTCCCGTCCCCTCACTCCCCATGGGGATGAGGTAGGCTAGCTACACAATGCAAGGGAGGATGATTGCAAAGGACGCCTGAGTTGGCTTGGTCTTGGTTCCCCGTTACCAGTGGACTGGGCCTGTCTTACTACTGTGGCTTGAGAACATCTGGCAAAAAGGATAGCCTGGGCTAGCACGGTGGCTTATGCCTGTAATCCCAGCATTTTGGGAGACCAAGGTGGGTGGATCACTTGAGGCCAGGAGTTCAAGACCAGCCTGGTAAACATGGTGAAACTCCGTCTCTACTAAAAATACAAAAGTTAGCCAGGCATGGTGGTGGGCACCTGTAATCCCAGCTACTTGGAAGGCTGAAGCAGGAGGATCGCTTGAATCCAGGAGGCAGAGGTTGCAGTGAACTGAGATGGTGCCATTGCGCTCCAGCCTGGGTGACAGAGCCAGTCTTTGTCTCAAAAAAAAAAAGAGACAGCCTGGCCCCCAGTGAGACACAATTAGACTAACTCTGATGCCTTGTGTGTGAACTTTCTCTCTTGCCCAGGTATTTAGTCTCACCTGGATGGGTCTTACTACTTTTCCGTCTGCTCTAGTGGGAAATTACTTGGCATCCTTCCTTGGCAGGGATGTCAGGAAGAGATGCCTATCATCAAATGCAAGACTCGACAAAATAACAGTTAAGAGCCATTCCTTTGTGAAGAGATGAGGATTACATGAGAGGTACCAGGAAGGTAGATTTTTTTTTTTTAATCCACCAAAAAATATGGCAGGAAGAAGAATGAACAAAATTCAAGGAAATATTTCTAAGCATCTTGCATTCACCAGGCCCTGTCCAAGGAATGGTGACACAGGCGAATGCATAACCCCCTTTGTCTAAGCTCAGCCTTGCAAAAAGGCTAAGGTGTGTGGCCATAATTAAAAAAAGAAATAGACTATACCCAGGGTTAAACAAGGAGAACAATGTATGGCAGGTACCTCAAGCAAGAGTGACATGTGACTAGAACCATTAGGAGTTTTGAGAGGTGGCTCAAGATGAAGTTTGTAGAATGAGTAGGCTTTGGACAGCTGGAAATGGGCACGAAGGAAGAAAAGAACCAAGGCAAGAAACCTTCTTGCTTGCAGAGATGGCCAAATGAAATTTTGGCTGGAGCATTTTGTTGTTGTTGTTGATTGTTTAGACGGAGCCTCACTCTGTTGCCCAGGTTGGAATGCAGTGGCGCAATCTCGGCTCACTGCAACTTCCACCTCTTGGGTTCAAGTGATTCTCCTGCCTCAGCCTCCCTAGTAGCTGGGATTACAGGCCCGCGCCACTACACCCAGCTGATTTTTGTATTTTTAGTAGAGACGGGGTTTCACCATGTTGAACAGGCTGGTCTTGAACTCCTGACCTCAGGTGGTCCACCTGCCTCGACCTCCCAAAATACTGGGATTACAGGCATGAGCCACCGTGCCTGGCAGCATTTGTTATTTATAGTGGGAGATAAGCCTGGAAAATAGCATTTTGGGGTCAGCCTGGACAGGTCCAACATGCCAGGGCAGATAATTTGGTTTGAATTTGGTAGGAAATGAGGAGCTGCTCAAGGCTTTTGATGAGAAACATGACATATTTAGCATTGTGTTTTAATGTATAGTAATTCCACGGGTACAAGCAGAATTGAGGTGGGAAAAGATGGAGGAGCAGAGAGATCAATTTGAAGACTTAGGGGATCCCTTCTCCCTGACCATGTAGTAAAAGCGCTGTTTCTAAGACCAGCAGCGCCCAGGTGTTTGACTTACTGCAGAAAGCCAACTTCAATGGCTTGGGAGGAAGCTCACACCTCACTCAGGGTTCCCACCCAGCTGGGAGCTCACACATGTCATAGTGTACACAGCAGAGGCGCTGACAGAACCAGAGGACTGGGATCAGTTACATGGGGAGAGGAGCTGAGCTGCAGAGAATCATCAATGAAGACAGGAGGCCCCCACAGAGCCCAAGGCAGCCTCCTTTCACCAGCTACGTGGAGCTCAGAAGCAGCAGTTCGAGACTCTGAGAGGGCAGGAGGGTTCAGATTAGCGGAAGTGCGGCGCAGTCCCAGGATGTGAGGGTGGGGCAGGGGGAAGCAGGGGCGAGTCTGAAGGACCCAGCAACCCTCTTACTGAGAAGCTGGGCCAGTTCTGCATGATTACAGGGAGTGGTTCTGGCCTTTAGGCCCTAGATCCTGGAGTTGGAGGTTATGCTGCATTTCCTCTATGCTGTCACTGGCTGCATTAGCTGCCTGTGGCCCCCAACAAGCTCTTTTTTGTGTCCTTCCAATTTCTTTCTACTTGATTCATCACTTATTTGAGGCTCTGAGAGTCAGTGTTGGCCTCTCTTTGACAATCTCTGGCCAGACACGTACATGTCTCTTACACTTTCTTTAAGACTAGAACACCCAGCACATTCCTGCTTGACGGTCTGTGAGCATCACAAGTTTTTATTAAAGTAAGGTGGCCCGGTGGTCATTATTCTTTAGATAGCAAATCCTGTAGGTAACATAAACAAGTGAAGAGAACTGGTTTAAGAGAAAGTTGCAGTGTTTTAATGGATATACTTTGTTTCTTTATTTCCACAAAGAAACATGCTGTTCCCATTTTCTGAAATGCCTGGCTCTAACCTTCAACTCTTTACTTTTCACAGAGATACTGGTAGTGAGAAATGTTTCTCCCCCTAAAGAAAAACAAGAGTGCAGGAGTATGAGGACAAAGAGGTGCGGTGGAGACTAGCGGGTTACAAAACACATATGGCACTTAAGAAGGACAAGCAACGAATGACAACCTAGTGTGGCCAGATCACCTGATTTTTCCACAGAAGCTGGAAACCCAGAATTTTATGTAAAACCTCCCAGTTTTAAAACACTGGCAAAGCAAATGTAAAAAAATTATGTGGGGCGAACAAAGCACATCTCTGGGCCAAATCCTGATAATTTACCACCTCTGTCCTACAGTGTCAGGTCTAAGTTCATTAGCTTGGAATTCAAGCCATCCACCGCCTGACATTTGTTCATTTCCCTCCACTTCTCAACTGCATGTTCACACTCTTCTCACCACACCAACCCACCTGCGGTGCCCACACCCTGATCTCTCCTGTCTTCATACCTCTGCATTGCTGGTCTCTGTCTACAATGCATATTCTCCCTTTCTCTGCCTGGGAATCCCCTATGCAGTGTCTCATTACTCAGATCAATCCACACTTCCTTTTGACAACTACCCTTCTCCAAGTTTAGGTACTCTTCATTCTTTCTATGCTTCCATAGTACCCTAAACTTATTTCAACCAGATCTCTTACCACACCATGCTGGAATTGCTGGTCGCCTTGTCTGTTGTTCACCAGTTTGAGTACTCCCCGAGGGCAGGGACTTTCATAGTCTCTGACCTGAGAACCTAGGGTATGGGGTGAGAAATATGCCAAGAAAGAGAAAGTATTTAATCAGATGGGAAAAATGAAAATTCAAATAAGATAGCCAGAAGCCTGAACATTTGAAGGTCTAAGAGGTGATAGCAGGTCATAAACAGAGGTCAAGCTCAGGATTCAGGAATCAGGATAATTAAAACAGGTTCGAAAGTGAAATGTGGTGAATGGTTTAAGATATAAGCTGTGGATGAGGTGAGGGTGTCTGGGGCCTGATTTTGCAGGGTGCTGAGAGTGTGACAGACACAGAGATGGGTCTCACTGCCTTAATATGTTAGTACTGGGTTCTACTACCAGCTTGATAGTCTGATGAGCTTCTCTGTTTCAAGGACTAATTTTCTCAGCAAACATCTACTGGGCATCTACTCTGTGCCAGACATTGTTAGGCATCATAAATATAGAGAGGAATCAGATATGACCCATGTGCTTGAGCTTAAGGTCTAATGGAGGAAATGGACACATAAATAGATAATGAGAATAAAATGAAATATATACACAACAGAAAGCAGCACATGGGGACTATGATAGCACAGAGGAAGGGCTCCAGATTCATTAAGGCACAGAAATGGTCATTTCCCTGAGTTCAGACAGCTACAGAGGTGCAGGCCCAGAATTAGAGCCCAGCACTGTTAGACTTATAAGTCCAATTTTTTTCCACTGTAGGAAACTGGGAGAAGACAGAAATCACTTTATGGTTATGGAGAAAATTTATGTGTGTCAGCTTGGTTAAACTGTAACTGTATGGTTCTAGGTTAAAGTCGGTTAAGAGTGACAGTTGCAGCCAGGCATGGTGGCTCATGCCTATAATCCCAGCACTTTAGGAGGCCAAGGTGGGCGGGATCACAAGGTCAGGAGTTCAAGACCAGCCTGGCCAACATGGTGAAACCCCGTCTTTAGTAAAAATACAAAAATTAGCTAGGCGTGATGGCACATGCCTGTAATCCCAGCTACTTGGGAGGCTGAGGCGGAAGAATTGCTTGAACCCGGGAGGCGGAGGTTGCAGTGAGCCAAGATCATGCCATTGCACTCCAGCCTGGGCAACAGAGCAAGACTCCGTCTTAAAAAAAAACAAATAAACAGTGATAGTTGCTTGAGATCTAGAGGCAGAAGTGAATCAGCAGCCATCACTCTCTGAAGATCATGGGGGTTTGTTACAGCAACAGGCGAGGAGGCACCAGCAGGTTCACTCTCCTCCACTCCATATCCAGCTCTTCCTGACTGCTGACCCTGTTGACCAATAGTAGCTCCAAACCTAGCACCAGATATTTGCAGTGGACCCACAGCCTTCTGTAGATGTCTCCATCAGCTCCTCCTCTGCTACCCCTTTACAACCTCTGAGTGTGCTTGGCTGCTAGGATTGACTTCTTCAGTGACTCCATCGATCCCTGCCTCTCTCAAAGTTCAGAGTGGCACTTCCCCAGCTGCACCCACAACTGTATTAGTTTGAATTCCTATAATAAATTCCTTATGCATTAATTCATAGTAGTTCTGTTTTCTTAGATGAATACTGAGTTTGCAAGTAATTGAAGCCTGGATGTGGTGGCCCACACCTGTAATCCCAACACTTTGGGAGGTCGAGGTGGGCGGATAGCTTGAGTACAGAAGTTCGAGACCTGCCTGGGCAACATGATGAAATCCTGCCTCTACAAAAAATACAAAAGTTAGCCAGGGGTGATGGTGTACACCTGTAATCCTGTTACTGGGGAGGCTAAGGTGGGAGGATTGCTTGGCCTAAGAGGTGAAGGTTGCAGTGAGCTGAGATGGTGCCACTACACTCTAGCCTGGGTGACAGAGCAAGACCCTGTCAAGAAAGAAAGAAAGAAAAGGAAAGAAGGAAGGAAGGGAGGAAGGGAAGGGATGGGAGGGGAGGGGAAGGAAGGGGAGGGGAGGGGAGGAAGGAAGGAAGAAAGAAAGAAAAAGAAAGAAAAGGAAAGGAAAGGAAGAAAGAAAGAGAAAGAAAACAAAAAAGAAGGTAATCAAGTAGAACAATGGACTAAGGTTAGAAGTCCAGCTTCGCCAACATATCCATAACTCCAGTACCCTGCATTTAGTAGTTCAGAAAATGTTCAGTTGGATTGATGTTTAGGTTGCTTTAGTTCTTTACTGGTACAGATATCACTGCAAAGAACAGCTTCTAGGAAACTTTTGTTTTGCTTTTGCTTCTGTTTCTTTTCCTATGGTCAGTTCAAGAGTGTATAGTCATTTATGGCCCAGGCTTTGAATATTTGACCCAGGACAATATCTGTTGTGTTGGCTTTATGTGCTCTTCATCTCTTGGGGTATGACAGATTTTCCTCTGGCTTCGATTATTCTCACTCCCTCACCTTCTGTCCCTTGCAAAACAGAGAAAAACCTCACTGTTGTGTATTTACTCCAAAGAAAGTATTTCACACTCTAATCAGGTCATCAAAAAACACATATTGGGTTACCCTTATGGGAATGCTTCTCTGGCCTGGCTAGGCTGGAACTGGGAGAAACAAAAACATCTGGAAATTGAGACTCTGCTTACTTGGGCTGGATGGACAGCAATCAACTCTGAAACACTTAATTGCAGGGAAATTTTCTCTTTGCTACTTAGACCATTCAGCACTTGCTGGGAGAAGACATGTTACATGCTCACTTTATCTTCTGGAAAGCTGGATTACACGTTATATTTCAATTAGAAAACCATTTACGGAATGTCTTTCCTAAACTAGTCCCTCTGCTAGTTGCTGGAGATAGTGCCTTGAGGTGTTTTCAGCTTACGGGGGAGGGTAACACAATGAGTTACAGCACAAGTCAGCATATAGCGCTAGAAGAGAGGCATAAACAAGGCATTATGGAACAGAGAAGAGGGCAATAGCTGATAAGGGGGTGGTGGAGCAGGGGAAGGAACTTAAGAGAGATGTTAAAGGATGTATAGGCAGAGGAAACTAACAGTTATTAAGCACTGAGGTTTCACAGAGGAAGATGAATAAGCCTAACAATCATGCATTGATAATCTATCCTGTGCCAGTCACTGAGCTAGGTAGTTTACATATTTTATCACATTAAATCTTCCCTAAAACCAGCCAGGTGCAGTGACTCACACCTGTAATCCCAGCCCTTTGGGAGGCCGAGGTGGGCGGATTGCTTGAGCTCAGGCACTTGAGACCAGCCGGGGAAATACAGCAAAACCCCATCTCTTAAATAAATAAATAGATAAATAAATAAATAAATTTTCCCCATAAACCACCTGGAAGAAACTGAGGCACAAAGAGGTAATTTAAGAACTTGAAAGAGGTAGAATTGGGATTCAAATCTAGATTTCTCTGACTTCCAAGAACATTCTCTGCTCCCCCTTGTGCTTGAAGAATTATTTTCAAAAGACAGTGAGATGGATTATGAAGAGCAAAAAGGATTTTGACAGACTTTGAAAGGCACTGAGGTGCAAGAAGGGATGGCATTCTAGGCAGAGGAGTAATCAGAGGGGTACAGCCACAGGGCAGGGTGTGAAGGTGCAAGGCCTGTTTGAGGCACTGTAGGCAATCTAGTGGGACTGCGGGAAGACATTGCCACATGCCCATACCACTGTTTTCTCAAATTCAACAGGCCAATCATCGGTTCAACACTGCTAGGGGATTCAGAGCTCAAAAAGCCTCAGTCCTTGCTCCCAAGCAGTCTCCAATCTAATTATGATCTGGTGAGATAACCGCCATTACCACTGATTGCCTTGTATGTTTCAGCACAGAATGTGTGTGTGTGTGTGTGTGTGTGTGTGTGTGTGTGTGTGTGTGTGTGCAAATACTCATTCAAGCATTATTTGGACCATTTCCTTCCCATAATTATTTCTTGACACATATACTCCCTGGGCTCTCCATAAGCGTGTGTTCCTTTATTACCTCTGCCTTCAGCAAGGCTTGAATTTGAACTACTGGCCTTGGAGCGGTAAGTTTAAAGCCCATAGCATCTCAACAAGTGTCCTTTCAACCCGAGAAAGACCTGACTTGATCTTCCATTAGCTCACTTAGAAAATAATGCTCAACTCTGGGGTTGCAAAGAAAAGATCTTAATTGGAACTGACAAGAAAGTGGACACCTTCTACCATTTCTCTGCAGACTTTACAAGTGCTCAACACTTCTTGAAAGAGAGTATGGCTCCAAGCCTTTCCATTTAGCTGGCTGGAGCAGAGTTTTAAAAATGCACTTCATCTCTGGCAAATCACAGCAGAACGCCATCAACAGCTGGAAACTCTCTGAGGTGAAGACAAGTTGGATATTATGCTTGGATTTATAGCCCCCTACCCCATGATAGCTGATTTCCATTTCTGGCAGGGTTATTATTTCCATCTTTATAAAATATCTTGAATTTCACCTTGGATAATTACTGACTATCATCAGCTCCTCACCTGAGGCATCTTAGCACTTGGGTGAACATTTAAAACAAGGGCTTTTTTTTTTTTTTTTCCCAAAAACGAACTGGGGAAAACTCAGTGTGTGAGACTATGTCTTTATTTCTATTTTCATTTGCAATCCCCTTTGGTTTTCTAATGATCAAGCCATTCATCAGTGTCAATTCACCATCCAGAGTACAGGCAGTGTTTTTGCCACTTGGGTTCCAATATGGATTAAATGGTAATAACTTGTGTTAGTAAGTCTGGTGGTACTATGGTAAACATAGATCCAAAAAGTTTTAGGGCATAGACAAGATCTCAGTAGCCATCTAAGTTTTTTATTCAAGGATGTATGTCACAATCTTCCAAAATTTAATAGAGCTCTGTAAGTTATTCTAACAAGTACTCCCAGTTGAGGACCACTAAGAGTCTAACATCCCTCATCTTGCTTTTCGAGGTCACCATTCTATGTGTATTTTTTTTTTTATGTCTTCATGCCTGCCTTTGCTTTTCCTATTTTCTCTGCCTTGCTATCTTTGATACTCTCTCCGCACTACTCTGCCTGGTGAAATGCTGTTCACTTTATGAGGTCTAGCCCAAATGCCACCTCTGCTATGAAGCCTTCTGTGATGGAAAGAATCCTTCTTTTTTTTTTTTCCCCTACTCTCATAGCACAGTACCTTTAGGAACATCCTGTGTTATTACCTTCTTCTATAATGTATACAGCTATCTGCATGTCTATCTTCCCATCCCATCTTCCCCACTCAACTACAAGCTCCAGAAGAAGAAAGGTTGTACCTTTTTAGCCTTTTTTAGAGACAGGGTCTTGCTCTGGCACCCAGGCTGGAGTGCAGTGGTACAATCACAGCTCACTGCACCCTTGACTTTCCAGGCTCAAGTGATCCACCTGCCTCAGCCTCCTGAGTAGCTAGGACTGCATGTGTGTACCACCATGCCCAGATAATTTTTGATATATATATATATTTTTGAGATGGAGTCTCGTTTTGTTGCCCAGGCTGGAGTGCAGTGGCGTGATCTCAGCTCATTGCAACCTCCACTTCCCAGGTTCCACTGATTCTCCTGCCTCAGCCTCCTGAGTAGCTGGGACTACAGGCACATGGCCCCATGCCCAGCTAATTTTTTTTATTCTTGGTAGAGATGGGGTTTCACCATGTTGGCCAGGCTGGTCTCAAACTCCTGACCTCAGGTGATCTACCCGCCTTGGCCTCTCAAAGTGCTGGAATTACAGGCGTGAGCCGCTGCGCCCAGCCTCGATTTTTGATTTTTTTGTAGAGACAGTGTCTCACTGTGTTGCCCAGGCTGGTCTTGGAACTCTTGAGCTCAAGCAATCCTCCTGTCTCAGTCAGCAAAAGTGTTGGGATTACAGGTGTGAGCCACCTTGCCTGGCCTAAAGTTTCTTCCTTATTCATCTTCATATCTCCAGGGCCTGGCATGGAATGGGGCCTGGTGCTCATTCTTTGAATAAATGAGGAAGCTGAAAAGTGAAGAGACTTTACATTGGTCCACTTAATTTAGCCAGATCTGGACTTCCTCTGCATTTATTCAGTAAATTGCTTATAAAGAAAGGATGAAAGTAAATTGGACTTCCTCTGCATTTATTCAGTAAATTGCTTATAAAGAAAGAAAGAAAGCAAGGATGTGAAGGAGAAGGACCTAAATGGCCATGATATTAGTTTTAAATATTATTTGTAAAACATCACTTTCCCAACAGAAGCAATAATAGCTGGTTTAATCTGAATTAGTGATGAAAGAATGGATATCAACTTGAACTTGAGGATGCGTTTTCAGGAAAGCAATCTCACAAAATTCTAAAACTTAATTGACTGCCTCAATCAGTGGAAGAAATATTAGCCTGAAAATCAGGAGACCTGCTTCCTGGTTCCTGTATGACTTAGAACAAATTGCTTCACCTTTCTAGGTCTCAGACTTCTCTTATATAAGAGGAGGCAGTTAAAGTGGGTTATCTCTGAGGTTTCTTCTAGCTCTGAAGTTCTATATCCTTAGCCAGAATCATTAGTTGACTGATGTCACGGTTTCTTTATTTTGGCTCCACTCCAAATTTAGGAGAATGAAATATTCTTAATAAGATAGAGTTTTACACAATATATTATGACATTATAATGATAATATAAATACCTAAAAGGAAACTTGGAAATAGAGAAAAGAAAAAAGAATAATCCATAGCTCCACTACCCTAATATGCTAATGTTTGGACATGTTTGGACATGTTTTCTTTTTTTTTTTTTTTTGAGACGGAGTCTCGCTCTGTTGCCAAGCTGGAGTGCAGTGGCACGATCTCAGCTCACTGTAACCTCTGCCTCCCCAGTTCAAGCGATTCTTCTGCCTCAGCCTCCTGAGTAGCTGGGATTACAGGCAGATGCCACCAGGCCCACCTAATTTTTGTATTTTTAGTAGAGACAGGGTTTCACCATATTGGTCAGGCTGGTCTCGAACTCCTCACCTCGTGATCCGCCTGCCTTGGCCTCCCAAAGTGTTGGGATTACAGGCGTGAGCCACTGCGCTGGGCCTCTTCCATTTTGTTTTTATATTCACATGCATATGCTTTTCCACTTATTATAAGCATATTCCTTGATGTCAATTATTTGTAACGTTCATTTAAAATGACTCCATACTGAGTAGATGCTTGGGATAGGTAAATACTCTTCTATTGCAAGATAATTAGGTTGTCTTCAAGTTTTTGATAGCATTGAAATTCAAATCCCTGTAAATATAATTCTTTCCATCTTTTGGATTATTCCCACAAATAGGAATCCTATATCAAAGGTGCAGCAGAGGAAAAATATCTTTTCCTTTTACCCTTCTAAGTTCTGAAGTCCTGGTAATAAAAGACAGATTAACAAAAGAAAAGCATTCAAATCTATTTAATGTAAATTTTACATGATATAGGAATCATTATAAGGAAATAAAGACCCAAATAAATTGCTAAACCTAAGCATTTACATGGGAGGTTTGATGAAGAGTGGAAAGGCGTGGAAAAATATGACAGGACAAAGTGGGTATAAGCTAAGGTTAATAAGCTGGGGGAAACTTAGCAAGGCCTGTTTGCTCAGATTCTTCTTGGTGCCCCTCTATCTTAGAGAAAAGGATGTTAGGGATAGCACCTCTCCTAAGTGCTAAGAGGTTCCTAAGACCTGCTTTGGATATAAGGGTGGGAGGAGGTCAGAGAGATCTTCCTGCATCAGTCATTTTCTCAAACTCCTTTAGCTTAAATATTCAATACGCCAAGATGCCATATTTTGGGGTAGTGTATTCTGAGCCCCATAGAAGGGTATGAACATTTGAGCGACTCTTATTACACATTTCCATGGTGTATTTCAGCGAGCGACTGTGATTTTGCTCTGCAGCATTCTTTCACCTTCCTCTGACAGCAGTACCCCAATTTTCCTAAGGGCAACCAAGCCCACCTTCGCACTCACTCCATGTTTTTTGGGAATAACTGACTTTACCCACATCGCTTCCTCTCTCCCCAGAGTAACATGTGGTTCAGACCTGGCAAATCAGGGCATTACATGCCCCTGTCTACAGTTCAGGGATGGGCATGTGACCCAGATAGAGCCCATAGCAACAGAGCAAGGAAATTTTGGTAAGATTGTTCATGAGATGGCAGGTGCTCTTTTCTGCTGAGGCTGTAAGCAGGGTGGATGATGTAAACCTGGGGCTGCTGGGAACCAACAGATGGAACCTGAGTATGAAGTGAACACAGATGGCAGAGCTCAGAGATGAGGAGACACTAAGACTGGCTCTGTTTGAATCCCTAGATTCAGTAATGCCTGAAGCCAAAACTACCCCAGAACTTTTCAGTTAGTGAACAACAAACTTTTTTTTTTTTTTTTAAGAGACAGGGTCTCACTCTGTCATCCAAACACAACATAGCTCACTGTAAGCTCAAATTCCTGGGCTCAAGCCATCCTACTGCTGTAGCCTCCTGAGTAGCTAGGACTAGCGCATCACCATGTCCAACTAATCCATTGTTTCTTAAGCCATTTCATTCATTCGTTCATGTTTGTCACCAAAAGAAGAACAAAGCCTAATTGGTATAGGTGGGCTTTTTGTTTTCTTTTCTCTCTTTTTTTTTTTTTTTTTTTTTTGAGGCTGGAGTGCAGTGGCATAAACAAGGATGTCTCATTTCAGCCTCCACCTCCTGGGCTCAAGTGATCCTTCTGCTTCAGCTTCCTAAGTAGCTGGGACCATGGGTGCATGCCACCAAACTTGGATAATTTTTAATATATATATATATATATATATATATTTTTTTTTTGTAGAGACAGGGTTTTGTCATGTTGCCTAGGCTGGTCTCAGATTACTGGGCTCAGGTGATCCTCCTGCCTCAGCCTCCCAAACTGCTGGGATTACAGACATGAGCCACCATGCCTGCCCTGTTTTAATTTTCACTTTTTCAAAAATTAATCAACTTTATTTTTTAGAGAAATTTTAAGTTCACAGCAAAATTGAGGATGTTGTGTATATCCCATCCCCATACATGCACAACCTCCCTCACTATCATCCTGCACCAAAGCGGTGTGCTTGCTACAATCAATAAACTTACACTGACATAGCATCAGTCACTGAAAGCCCATCATTTACACCAGGGTTCACTCTTGGTGTTGTCCATTCTATGGGTTATGACAAATGTATAATGCCACGAATCCACCATTATAGTGCTTTTTATTTTATTGAGATACAATCTATATAAAGCACATAAATCATTTATGTACAGCCTAATAAACTTTTACATATGCAATATCTATACATATAGCCCCTACCCAGATCAAAATATAGAAGATTGCTAGCATCCTAGTAGGCTCCCACGTGTTCTATTGGTCGCTCCCCAAAGGTATTTACTATTCAGACCTCCATCACTATAGATTATTTTCAACTGCTTTTGAACTTTATATAATATAAATGAAATCTCACCCTTTGATATCCAGGAATTGTTTTATTTTTATTTTTTAAGCCACATGCATGGATATGTTCTACGGTCATCAGGGCATATTTATAAGTAGCTAAATCTTCTACATTTTATCTCCAGCATTGGACCATGGTAACCGACATTCAGAATAAACACTTTTTTTTTTTTTTTTTGAGACAGGGTCTCACTTTGTCACCCAGGCTGGAGTGCAGTGGCATGATCATGGCTCACTGTAACCTCAAATTCCTTGGCTGAAGCAATCCTCCTGCCTCAGTCCCAAGTAGCTAGGACTATGGATACGTGCCACCACAGCTGGCTAATTTTTAAAAAATGTTTTTGTAGAGATGGAGTCTCACTATGTTGCCCAGGCTGTGAATAAACACTCTTAAAATGCTGCAAGTTTCAATTTATTAAACATATTCAATACACTTTTCAAGCATCTACAATTTGCCAAGCACTATATTAAAGGTTGGATATAATAAAAAAGGGGTGTAGTTCCTTCCTTCAAGGAGCTTTGGCATCGGCAACTACCATGGAAACAAGCAATTATATTCCATATTATTAAAGAAAGAATAAATTTCATTCATTATCTGATACTGGGAAAGTGGGGGTATAGATTTGAGGAAGAACATTCATTTACTGAATTATTTATTGTGCCCATCTAGGTCCTAGGCATGGAGAATACAAAGAATCTTGGCCTATGCCTTCTAGAAGCTTCCTACCTGCTAGAAGGAATTATTATCTCAATACAGTCTGATAGTTACCTAAAGTATGGCATGAAACAGGTGCCTTGGGAACCTACAGGAGGAAAACTGATTGTGGCTGGTGTGGGAGGAGGGGAGGCTTCTAAAAAAGAGGGAATTTGGCAAAGTCTCTTGGATAAAGAGCAGAGTGCAGTGGGAGCATCCCAAAGATTGATCTCCATGCTTCCACTTTTACACTCTTATTCTCATTCTCACAGTATCAAATATTATGTCTAACGTTTGAAAATGGCCTGGCATTTTCTCCCAAAGTAGAACACATGAATATTTAACTTTAGGAGAAAAGTTGACCCAACAATTTCACTCTTGGGTTCAAATGACTTAGAGAAATTCATAATTTCAATAGGTGGCATGAACAAGAATATTCAGAGCAAACTGTTCACATGAACAAAAACAATAAAATGTTCATCAACGGGAGAATGGGTGAAAAAATGGATAAATTCACACAATGGAAAAACAACAGTTAAAATAAATGAACCACAGCAAGATGACTCTTAGCAATATAAATAAAAACAGTAAATAAATTCTAAAATATTACATACAGCATCACATACTTTTTATGATATAGAATGTTTTTTTTTTTTTTTGAGATGGAGTCTCACTGTCGCCCAGGCTGGAGTGCAGTGGCGTGATCTCAGCTCACTGCAAGCTCCACCTCCCAGGTTCATGCCTTTCTCCTGCCTCAGCCTCCCGAGTTGCTGGGATCACAGGTGCTCGCCACCATGCCTGGCTATTTTTTTGTATTTTTAGTAGAGGTGGGGTTTCGCTATGTTGGCCAGGCTGGTCTCAAACTCCTGACCTCGTGATCCTCCCGACTCGGCATCTCAAAGTGTTGTGATTACAGGAGTGAGCCACTGTGCCCGGCAGTTCTATAAATTTTAACAAAGTTTTTGTAACTACCACTACAATCAAAATACAGAGCAGTTCCATCACCCTCCCCCAACTCCAAACCCTTGGCAGCCATTGATCTGTATGCTGTTGTGATATTTGTACCTTTTGGAGAATGTCATGTAAATGGAATCATATAGTATGTAACCTTTGGATATTGGCTTCTTTTACTCAGAATAATTCCTTTGAGATTCACCCAACTTCTTGTGTGTATCTTACCTATTTTTTATTGCTCAGTAGTATTCCATTGTATAAATGTACCAAAGGGTCGATGGAAGGACAGAGATGGTTGAATAAACTTGAAAGTACTGATTGAGACTGAATTTGAAATAAATAACCATGGGGTCCAGGATAGAAAGGAAAAAAAGTAAATCCAGCAAAGGGGAACAGATTTCTTTTTTAAAAAAATTTTTAATTATTTTTTTCGAGATGGAGTTTCGCTCTTGTTGCCCAGGCTGTGCAATGGAGCGATCTCGTCTCACCACAACCTCCGCCACCTGGGCTCAAGCTATTCTCCTGCCTCAGCCTCCCGAGTAGCTGGGATTACAGGCATGTGCCACCACGCCCCGCTAATTTTGTACTTTTAGTAGAGATGGGGTTTCTCCATGTTGGTCAGGCTGGTCTCGAACTCTCGATCTCAGATGATCCGCCCGCCTCAGCCTCCCAAAGTGTTGGGATTACAGGCGTGAGCCACCGCACCTGGCCAGGGGAACAGATTTCTGTGTATTTTCCCAGACTAGAGGTAGTTATAATCATGTCTAATAGGATAGTAAGTCTCAGTTTTTCTTCTTTGGTTGAGTGTAGAGTGGCTCTCATTTTATTTACCACACATTTCCTGGAGCCAAAGTGCTTTTATTTAAAATCATGGCTCTGTTACTTACAAGCTTGTTACCTTGGGCCAGCTATTTAACCTCTCTATGCCTCAGTTTCTTCATTCATAAAATGGGGATAAAAGTGTATCTGTAAGGTTATAGTAGGGATTAAACAAGTTAATGTGTATAACGTGATCTGGAATACAGAAAGTCCTATGTAAGTATTAGCTATTATTCTTATTATATGCTAGGCTCTACAGACCTGATTGGTTCCTCTCCTCAAAGAGCTCGTTGTCCAGTCAGGAAGATTTTCTTTTCTTTTTTTTTGAGACAGGGTCTTGCTCTGTCACCCAGGCTGGAGCGCAGTGGCGCAATCTCGGCTCACTGCAACCTCCACCTCCTGGGTTCAAGCGATTCTCCTGCCTCAGCCTCCCGAGTAGAGTAGCTAGGACTACAGATGCACACCACCATGATCGGCTAATTTTTCTATTTTTAGTATAGACGGGATTTCACCATGTTGGCCAAGCTGGTCTTGAACTCCTGACCTCAAGTGATCAGCCCACCTCGGCCTCCCAAAGTACTGGGAATATAGGCATGAGCCACCACGCCCAGCCAGGAAGATTTTCAAATAAATGGCCATAATTCAGTGTTCTGAGCTCTGTAACAAGGTGTACACAAAGTGGTGGGGGAGCAGAGGCAGGGATGTCTGTCTTATCCTAGAGGGAAAGACAGGGGCAGGATAAGCTTCTTGAGGAAAAAGTTTGAGTCTAATCCCTAAGGAAGAGCATGTTGGGAACATTTGAGACTATAAAGCAGTCACAGGCAGCATGGGAAAGGTAGTTTCTAGCTGCAAAATAAATATGTTTAGGAGAAAAGGGAAGATGTGAACTGTAGTATGTAATGACCAGCACCATCAACATCACCTGGGGGCCTGTTAGGACTATAGGATCCAAGCCTTACCTGATACCTATACTACCAATATTTGCATTTTAACAAGATCCTCAAGCGGTTCCTATTGACCATTAAAGTTTAGAACCACTGGTCTAGAGCATAGGCTCTGGAGCCAACCTAATCAGGTTTAAATCCCAGCTCTACCTTTTTTTTTTTTTAAGATGGAGTCTTGCTCTGTTGCCCATGCTGGAATGCAGTAGAGCGATCTTGGCTCACTGCAACCTCCACCTCCCTGGTTCAAGCAATTCTCCTGTCTCAGCCTCCCGATTAGCTGGGATTACAGGCACATGCCACCACGCCCAGCTAATTTTTGTATTTTTAGTAGAGGTGGGCTTTCACCATGTTGGCCAGGCTGGTCTTCAACTCCTGACCTCAAATGATCCACTTGCCTCGGCCTCCCAAAGTGCTGGGATTACAGGTGTGAGCCACCATTTTCTTATGTGTGACTTTAGGCAAGCTATTTTGCTTCTTTCCTAGACTTTAGTTGCCTCCTTTGTAATTAGAGATAATAAAAGTTTCCACCTCATAAAGTTGTTCTAAGGACTGAATTACTATGTAAAATGCTTAGACCAGTATGTGGCACTTAGTAAGCACAAGGATTGACTATAATAATTCATCACTCATATGCTACTTCTTAAGGTCAGAGTCAGTTTTGTAAGCCCCTTGTCTTTCAATTTCTACTCCATTGTAGAGGAGTAGACATTCATTGTCATTTTGACATTCATTGTAGAGGAAAGGACACTTGGAGGTCAGAAGACCTGGGATTACAAAGCCTAGCTCTCTTCCAATTCCTAGCTCCGTGAAATTTGGTGAGTCCTTGGAACATCTATGTTTTTCTCATTCATAGTATGAAAGACCTTAATTGTACCTGTCGCACTGAAATGTTGTGAGGCTCAAATCAAATACTATATGTTAAAGTACAAAAATCGTCTATGAAGATTTCACTTACTATCTTTCCAAGAGTTCTTAAGCAACTGGATGCATAGGAAGATAAGGGAGACAGCGGAGGGAGGGCCTGGTGATTAATATGTCCCACTTTACGATTTTCTGAAGGTGTAGGTTGGGTTTCAACAATAGTGATTTTCCTAGACCTCAGAGGGTATTTTTAGCTAATGGGCAAATAGTAGTAGGAAACTTAAATGCTGTTATTTACCTTCTCTTCCTAACCTACAGTTCCACTCAAGAACATGAAGAGTCTCATACGTTTGTATAGTGGTTCACAACTTACAACGTTTACGTGGTGCATCACAAGATCCCTATAGGGTAGTATTAACCCAATTTTTCAAGAAGGAAACTATGTCTGGAAATTGTAGAATGCATATCAAGAACTCTTTCTGACGAGCGTTTCTACCGGATCCGATGTTACCCAAAGTACAAAATTTAAAGAGGGAAATCAATCACAAGATTTCATTGAATCTTCAGTATCAGGCAACTGGCTTCTATTTTATGGCCGCAAATAACTATATATTGGGCCCCTTTTCTCACCTGTAAAATAGGAACGAAAAGACCTTCTCCACAAATAAGATGAAATAAGAACAAAGGCTGAGGGTGAACCTACCACGTCGTAGGGCCTCAAATAAATTCCTTCTCCTTCTTGCCCTTGACAGAGATAGCACGAGATATCACTACCATTCCCATTTCACACGTGGAGGAAACCCAACTCGAGAACGCTCGGATTTCCCTTTCTCTACTTGCAACTCCGTAACCAGCAAATCCGCTACGGACAACTGCGATGTCCACTATGTTAGTTCTCGAAGCGTGGATTCTCTCTCCTCAAGACGCCGTCTGGGGGGCTAGAGGCCGCTAATAATTGCCCTCACGATCGAAGAAACTCGATCCTAATCCTCGACGGCACTTCAGGAACAAAGCTGCTCTCCCATCGTCCCTAACCTCACTACCCTAAAGGTCGCAGCAAAGCCCCTGCTCCAGCCGCTAGCGCCATCTTGGTCGCGACGTGTGACGCCACACGTAGCAGAGAGCGCAGCCGATTGGCTGGGAGACGGCAGCCCAGGAGAGGCGCGCGAAGCCAGAGACAGGAGGGTATGCAGGAGAAACCAAGGGAACTACAATCCCGGCCTTCCTTGCGCGTACGACAGCAAACCTGGAGCGAAAGAGGTTGGAGTTTTGATTCGGACCACAACTCCCAGCACCCTCCGCGATGTCTGTCCTTTTCTTTCATAACGCGGAGGAAAAGAAGGACAAGATGAATGGAGGCCTTTTGGTGTTTGTTCTCGGAAAGGCGGGAAAGGGGAACTACACCTCCCGACTGGCCGCGCGCGGCTGCGCCTGCGCCCTGTTACCTGTCGCCATCTTGCCCCTTCAGAGGCACCGCAAACAAACCCAATTCCTGGTGTCCCCTAGTCTTGGCGGAGGAGCCTTTTAGATGAGCCCCGAAAGGCCGGGCAGGTGGGTGATTCTCAGGCAGGGTCCTGGGAAGAGCTGGCAGGCCAGCCAGGCTAGAGGAGCGCCGGGCCAAGCATTCGGAGCCCGGCTTGGGGCTCCCAGCCCCATCCTCCGTTGTTTCCTAACGGGATCGTGGGGCTCCCCGAGGTGGACTCAGGGGGACTCTGGCTGGCCTGGTGCTGGGACTCCGGGGGTCTAGCTCTGGGAGACTCCCGGTGAGTCCAGGTGGTCTGGCTGGATATCCGCTGGCTTACTCTCTCTCGGTTGTCCTCTCCGTTGGGGAGGGAGTGAGGCGCGGGTGCCGGCCGGGACCCCTGACAACAGCTACTGGCCCGGAGGGACTTGGGTCGTGGACTTGACATTGGGACCGGCGCCGAGAGGCCCGGGTGAGGAGCCTGGGCTGGCTGCTCTGGTTGTGGTGCTGCTAGGGAGTGCGTGTTTGGAGAGGGGGCGGGGCGGGCTTGTCTCCTTGACACTTGAGTGGGGAAGGAACCTACAAGATCCCGGTTCCCCGAGCGGGCTCCGGAAACTACTGCCCGGGTTTCCGATGCGTTGCGGCCCCGCTCTGGGGTCCCCTGGCTGGGACGCGCCGGGATGCCGTGACGTGGTGCTAGGTTCGAGCAGTCGCCGGCCGCCTCCAAGATCCTGTCGGGAGGCGGGGACTGGCTTGTGGAGGGAGCGGATTCCTTTGGCTCTGCCCCTTCTTCCTCTTCCCCACCCCTTTTCTTTATGTCATACTGCCGGCTGGGGCGCGCAGTCCAGTTCTTCTTGCCTTGGGTTGGTTCTGAGCTGAGAGGACTATGGGAAGTAGGGGGAGGGGGGCTCACCTCGGGACACAGAATTGGAGTTAGCAGCCCCAGCGCCTGGAACGGGATATAGCAGTTATTTCGGTTCGGTGTCTGACTTCTAGGCTAGACAGTGAGCTCATTCATTCATTCATTCATTCGTTTTGCTCAGGCGCGTCAACCATTCACTTACCCATTTAACAAATACTTACAGCGGCTCTACTCTGTGCTAAGCAAGTGTTGCGCGTGCCCCCAGCGCCGTGTCTTTTTGTCTTTTACACTAGGAAATTCCCAGTTCTAAGTAAGTTCCTGGCAGCTCAACTGTTGGTAAATGGTTGTTTAATAACTACAGGATCAAAATTCATATTCCATTAAGACTTGAGAGAGTATATATATATATATATCGTTCCAATTTTAGTATATGTGTTGCCGAAGCGAGCATGAGGAGAGTTATTTATTAAGTTTCTTTGACTTGCTAGGAGCTTTACAAATTTTATCTCATGTAATTCATAAATGAGAAAGCTGACAGGAGTCAACTTGCCCAAGGTTGGTAGTACCACCTGTTTATTACATGAAATGCCAGCCACTATGAAAGAACTTTACATATAGTGTTCTTTAATACGCGTAACAAACTGAGTGGTATTACCTCTGTTTTATAGATGTGTAAAGCTTAGGCTCAACCAGTAAGTTGAAAAGTTGGGACTAGAAACCTAGAGGTGTCCGGCTCTAAAGTCTGTGTTCGTTCCACTGTGATAGTTCAAATGACTTAATTCTTGATTTGTCAAAAGTTGGAAAGTGTGGTGGTGAGAAAGGATTGTAAAATAGTAATATCTTTTTGGTTTACTTCTTAGCCTGTGGCTGGATCTCCAGGTGAGTGGCCCCTTGAATGTACTTTGGTACTTTGATAATTTGACCTTTTTTTTTTTTTTTTTTGTTCTCGTAGGGAGGACAAGCTCTTTGGGGCTACCAAACAGAAGCAGCAATGCCTGTTGTGTGGCCAACCCTTTTGGATCTCAGCAGGGATGAATGCAAAAGGATTCTTCGAAAATTGGGTATGACGTTCATTGTTTTTTTACCTCTCTATGATACCTTTTTTCCCTTTCTGCCTAGGTCATAGCTGTTTGCATGGATGTCATATCTCACGCTACATCAGAAATTCTTTGGAGATACAGTTCCCATCTTACTCGTTGTTTCCCTCAGTGCCTGACATAGTGCTTTGTAAATAGTAGGTGTGTGAATTGTAATAATACTAGTAGCTAAGATTTATTGAGGGCTACTTGGCTATTCTGAGTCTTTTTTATATAACATCTAATTTAAATATTTTAAGAATTAGCTTTGTCCTTTGAAAGCCTAAAAGGTAGGTGTTTTTTGTTTGTTTGTTTTGTCTCCATTTTACAGATGAAGCTTAAAAGCCAAGATAATGGTGATAGACATGGAGTCAGTATTTGAACCAGGGAGTATGCTTTCAGTCTCAGTTTAACATACTCTTAACCTTCATGATTGTATGTGTCAATTACATACTATTTCTGAATTCTAAGTTGATGTAAGCTATGCTCACTTTTTCAAATTATATTTTACTATCAATAATAAAACACATTTTATGCTTGTAATTTATTATTTAGTGCTTCTTTTCCCTTACAGCAGCCTTTCTCAACCAGCATTGAGGGAAAGAATTAAACCCTAATGCTAAGGTATCCTTTGTATGTAAATTCGCCCTGTGCATCTAGAATGCTATTAGTTACTACTTTCCTTGGGAAAATTGAGAAGAGTTATTACTCAAATCATTTTGTGTTCTGTGGTTCAAATGAGGATCTTTGGTTGAGAAATGCTGCCTTAGACTATGAGGACCTTGTCTTATTTACCACTGTAGTCTCTGGCTAGCACAATAAATGAAATAATTGAAAAAATAATTTGAAAAAGAAGATTAAATGTTTTGGCAGTGGATATGCATTATTTAAATATCTGTGATTTTAAAGGAAAAGTATAGGTCTTGAATTTAGACAGACCTGGGGTCTTGGTATTATTACGAATGACCCATGTAACCAAGGACAAGTTATTTATTCTTCCTAAATTTGTTGATAGTTTTGTTAAAAAAAAAAAAAAAAAGGAGAACACTATCTGCCTCATTAGTTTGTTACGTGTGTTAACAGTATACATAAAGGGCCCATCATAGTAAATCTTTGTTGGGAATTTTTCTTTGTAAATCAGATAGAATCATAGCTGCTCTGGCCCTGCCTGTCCTTTTTATTCCACCCAAGGCCACTATGAGGATTTCAAATCACTTTTTAGCAGCATCTTTTAAAGCAAGTCTAAGAGAGTTGTTTTTGAAGAGGGTGTGGGGGATGTCAATCTTTTTTTTTTTTTAACCTTATATCCAAACTTTTAGTGCTAATCTGAAGATAGTTTTCTACACACTTACATACAATTAATATAACTTGTTAGTTGCCGATTATAAAGTTGGACTCATATTTATTTAATAGCTGAAATTGCAGAACATATCACAAAGACAGTAGATTGGGGTTTCTGGGCTTGGGGGCCTTTGAATTGAGAGATTATGTTTAAATATAAAAATGGTAACCTCTAAGTCTAAATTTATTCCTAATTTTAGTCAGAGCTGTGTGGGTAATGTTGCTGCAGAGTGCCTCTATATGAAAGAAAACAGTCATCTTGTATGGTAATATCATCTTCATTGACCCCTCACTTTGGGAGGTGAGCTTTGATAGTGATTTGCCAAAGACTTCCTCCTCACCCGTTGGCTTATTATCATAACAATGAAACCTTTGAATTGTCTTCAAATGCTAACTCTAGGTCCAAAGTTTAGAAAAGGTACATACAGTTTTTAAAAATTAGCTGTATCCTTTAAAAAATAGTTATAAATCATTTTAATATAAGATGTTAAATACTTAGATTTTACATACATATAAAGAAATTGGGATAGAGAATTTCTTTTTTTTTTTTTTTTTTTTTTTTGAGACGGAGTCTCCCTCTTTCACCCAGGCTGGAGTGCAGTGGCGCGATCTCGGCTCACTGCAGGCTCCGCCCCCCGGGGTTCACGCCATTCTCCTGCCTCAGCCTCCCGCGTAGCTGGGACTACAGGCGCCCGCCACCTCGCCCGGCTAATTTTTTGTATTTTTAGTAGAGACGGGGTTTCACCGTGTTAGCCAGGATGGTCTCGATCTCCTGACCTCGTGATCCGCCCGCCTCGACCTCCCAAAGTGCTGGGATTACAGGCGTGACCCACCACGCCCGGCCGAGAATTTCTTTATATATACTGAATGTGTCAGTGCTAGATAAATGCTTCCTTCTCTCTGTCTTGCCTCTCCCGTTCCCTATTTTTGTGATCATTCCTGAGCTGTAGCTCCAACACGGGGCTTTATGGACTATAGTGTATTTGAATGGCTGATTTAATGGACCAAATTGAGGGCTTTATATAAACGGTTTGGCAAACTTTTCGTTTTTGGAATGTTCATATGTGTTTGTTATTTTATTCTACTTTTATGTTAACACTGCGATAGAATTGCATGAAAAATAATACCAGAAATTCAACTAAATTTGAGATATGTGAAGATCTAAGGATACCCATCAAAATGGACATCAACAAATGTGAAGCAGGTTGGGAAGCTAATAGGGTTCTTTACAATGAGTGAATTTCTTGTGAAGAGGAGAAAGTGATGTGGATCCTCTAGCTGTGGTAACTGTGTTCAGAGGCCCAGTTTTGTGTGTGAGGTTGCCATCTCTTGATTTTGTACATGACTTCTTAGACTTGAAATGTCAGAAATATTTGTCGTATTTCTTTAGTTAATTTTATTTTACCTGAAGTAATGTCTTGATCATCATAAATTCCACAGGTCACAAGTGTGAACTTCTTTTTCATTTTTCTCAAACTATTCCCTCACTTTGACCTCTTCATTTCTTTTTATGGCATTGCCATTTTCCTGAACATTTTGCAGGCTGCAAAATCTGACTGCCTTCTGTCATTACTTCCCACAATCAATCAATTACTGAGTCGTATCAAATAAAAACATTTTAGACTGGAAATAGAGGCTTTTCTCAGTCTGGCCACAAACTACTTTTCCATTTTTACCGTTCTCTATTCTCTTACATGTGTGAACTAAAATCTATAAAATAGTTATTTGGATATATTTCTTAGGTGCCTTGTTGGATTTTAATCATCTTGAGGATAGGGATTTTATTTTGTTCCTAGAAATATTCTCCATGATATCTTGTAGCAGTAGTGTTCAATTAGTAGTTTGGTTTGAGTTAGGGACTATCCAAGTACAGACATATTTTTACTGCCCTTAGTGTAAAACTCTCAAACATAGTTACTGACTGTTACTGGAAGTTACTGGAATAATATGAAACATTATCTGTTCTTTTACTCTATTTCTTTTGTTTACTACATTTGCTTTTTTTTTTTTTTTCCCTGCCTGCCTGGTGCACAATTCTCTTTCTGATTAAAGCTTCTGACTCTACACTAGATGATGTATTTCTCCTCTGTACTTAACTCCCTGAGGGCAGGATTAGCGCACCATTTGGTATATATAATGGGACTCAATACTGATCTGTTGAATAAAATATTTCATAAATGGGGGAGGGCATAAACATTTAGGGTATACTGCCTTCTTGGTTATCCCTAGTGCTTTTTCTGGACTCTATTCTGGGTCTGATAAAAGCTGAAATATGTTTCCTGAAACTAAGTATTTCCTTCACTACTCTGAGCAGCAGAGCTTTGTGCTTCAAGAGTGACCACCCCATTGAAATGTCTACATAGTATCCAACACAGGTTGAACATGCAGGATGTTAAACTTAGGGTCATTTGGTTGGACCAGACATTCCTTTTTTTTTTTTTTCTGAGACAGGGTCTTACTCTGTCACCTAGGCTGAAATACAGTGGCGTGAACATGGCTCACCACATCCTCAACCTCCCAGGCTCAAGTGATCCTCCTACCTCAGCCTCTTGAGTAGCTGGGACCACAGGTGTGCACTACCACCCCCAGCTAATTTTTAAATTTTTTGTAGGGATGGGGTCTTGCCATGTTGCCCAGGCTGGTCTTGAACTCCTGAACTCAAGCAATCCTGCCTCGGCCTCCCAAAGAGCTGGGATTACAGATGTGAGCCATGGTGCCTGGCCAGGTTTTTTTTTTTTTTTTTTTTTAAGACAGGATCTCGCTCAGTTGCCCAGGCTGGAGTGCAGTGGCATGATCACAGCTCACTGCATCCTTGACTTCCTGGGCTCAAGTGATCCTCCCACGTCAGCCTCCGGAGAGGCTGGGACTACAGGTGTGTACCGCCACACCCAGCTAATTTTTTGTATTTTTTTTGTACAGCCAAAGTTTTGCCATGTTGCCCAGACTGGTCTTGAACTCTTGGACTCAAGCAATCTGCCCACCTTGGCCTCCCAAAGTGCTGGGATTACAGGTGTGAGCCACCGTTCCTGGACCTGGCCAGACATTTCTATTTAATGTAAAAATATTTAAGGTAGGCAGCCCAGCCCAGTCTTCTACATAAAGCTTATTTTTGACAGAACAGTGAATAATATCAACTGAATGAGACTATTAGTTTATTATTGGTGTAGTACTTAGTCTGTGGGCACTTGTTGATTATTTGGCTCACAGTTTTTGAGTTTCTCTTGTGTGTCAGGTATTGGCAAATAGCAAATACTCATAATAACTTGACTATGAAAACAACTCTAGTTTCGACATTTATTTCCCACCATTCTTGGTTTGCTCAGATATATCTGTTTCATAGTCAATGGTTTAAAACAACAACTGTTTTATTATTTCTTGCCTTTCTGTGGGTTGTTGGCCTTGTCTGAGTCCTTTCAGGTATTCAGTGGTAGCTTATATGGGGACTAGGCTCAGCTAAGGTAGCTGGACTCTCTCTTCATGTGGCTTTTCATTCTGGGCTTCACAGCTTGGTGATCTCAAAGTTCGTTCCTAAAGAGCAAGGCCCTGTGTGCAAGTACTTAGCAAGCTTCTGTTTGCATCATGTTTGCTGTTGTTCCCTTGGCCAAAGCAAGTCATATGCCAAGACTAGAGTCAATGTGGGAGGGTACTACACAAGGGTAGTATACAAGGGCGACACTGAGAGGCATGTATAGTTCATTGGAGGCCACTGGGGACTTTTGGTTTTATATTTTAATCAGTCCTGGAGACTGACAGTTTTCTTTCTTTCTTTTTTTTTTTTTTTTTTTTTTTTTTGAGACGGACTCTCTCTGTAGCCCAGGCTGGAGTGCAGTGGTGCCACCTTGGTTCACTGCAACCTGTGCCTGCCGGGTTCAAGTGATTCTTCTGTCTCAGCTTCCCAAGTAGCCAGGATGACAGGCGCCCACCACCATGCCCAGCTAAGTTTGTATTTTTAGTAGAGACGGGGTTTCTCCATGTTGGTCAGTCTGGTCTCGAACTCCTGACCTCAGGTGATCTGCCCGCCTTGGCTTCCCAAAATGCTGGGATTACAGGCATGAGCCACTGTGCCCGGCCCGACAGTTTTATTTCTTAATGGTTATTTCTGTGGAGAGAGTGAAATGAAGATGTCTAGTATTAGGATTCAGTATATTATGTCCTAGTTGCTGCAAGAGCATTTCATGTTTATGTTTCCCAATTAGTCATTTTGATGATAGTTTTTATAGATGCCAGAGGATCTTACTTCTGGAGGGTACCTACAAAGTCCCTTCTAGGTAAGGAAACAGGTTTAGAGATGAGAAAAGACTCGCTGAATGTCACACAACTAATAAGTGGCAGTGCTGGAGCCAGAATATTTTGTTTCAATATTTTTTCCATTCCATACTATTTACAGTACTTTCAATTACACAGGAGGGAGGTAGAATATAGTTTGAATTCTTAGGCAAGCCTAAGGAATTATTTTAAGAGTTGATTGATGAACATACCTTTTAGTAATGCTGAAAACTTCTCAGCCTTGTTACATCACTTGGTGCCTATTCCCAGTTGTTGGTATCATTTGTGTTATATGTTTTTTAGTGACAATGTGTGAAACAAAATATCTACTGTTAGACTTTTCTACCGAAACATTTTATATACATGAGTTCTGTGAGGCAATGAAAAACAAAATATAAAATTATAAAAGTCACATTTTAATGTTATTAGATAAAATTTTTGAAAGGAATTTAAAACAATATTTGTATTTAATTATTTTTAGTTTTTTTGCCCTGAAGTTTCACTATACATAGCCATAGTATTAAAATATTAAAGGCCTATCTTGATAAAATAATTTTCTTCTTCTAGAATTGGAGGCATATGCTGGAGTTATCAGTGCACTTCGAGCACAGGGGGATCTCACCAAGGAAAAGAAAGATCTTCTTGGAGAACTATCAAAAGTTCTTAGGTAAATTATTGTAAATGTTTGTGAGACCCTAGAAATTTCATTTTGAGGGATTTTATTACTTATCACTCTCAAATTAAGTAACTGTCAAATTAAGTTGAAGAACAGAGGTGTTCAAATTGTTGGTGCTAAGAGACTCCATCCCAGTTGTGTGCTCTGTTACAGAAAATTGTATAACTTACCACTTATTGTGTAATCCAGAATGAATATAATCCAGAATGAAGAGCGTGCAAACTCTTCAGAAAGACTTGAAGGCAGTTTATCTTACTTTTGGCCCACCTGGGTAAGGGAGGTTCTTTTGACATAGGTGAAGGAAAGAAGAGCAGTAATTGGATATGATGATCTAGAGTGGCATTTGTTGGAGGGAAGAGGTGATGTGAGGAAGATGCCTTAATTTATATAAATGGGTAGTGATTATGTGGTCATAGCCTTAAACATAGTCTTTTTTAAGTGAAAATATGGAAGAGGCTCTTCCTGTTACTTAACATTAATATAGGGATGTTATTAAGCCAAATTCTCAATCTTACTGTCTTCATAGTTAACAATTTGTATTTGTTTGTTGTTTATATTTCTCATAAATTCTGTTTTGTAGCCTCTTAATTCTGTTTTGGTCCATATTAGAGATTTAGCTTAAAATTCTGTTTTGGTCCATATTAGAGATTTAGCTTAAATGGTATGGAATACAATTTGAAGAGTGGTATTCATTTTATTGAATATTTATGAATGGGTATAACCTTTTAAAAAGTTGTTTACTATTATTAACTTTACATGTGTTTAATCAGGATTAATATAAGCACATTTTTACCATTGGTAACATAATGTAGTGTAGAAGATATGCAGCTAAAGTATTGAATAATAAAGGAATATTACCCTGGTGTTAAGTTGTATAGCATATAGCCACAGGAAACAGATTATCTTGCCACTCCATTTGTTTATTATATTCATTGAACATTAAATTATAGACTCCTAAGCTTTAGAAAAGACCTTAGAAAACTTTCTTGTAAGTGACAAAATCCTCTTCTCAGCAGTCACAATTAGGAAGCCATTCAGCATCTGTTTGCATGTTTAGATAGCAGGAAGCTCTGCTGATCTTACCCATGGTCTGACATTTCTGAGATTTGGAAGTAATACCTTGATATCAGGCTGAATTTGTCTTCCTATGATTTCTAATTTGCAACTAAATATTTCTTAAGTTACACAGAATTAGTATGAATCCTTTTCTAATCCTTTTCTAATATATATCTTTTGAAGATATATATTAGACTCCTGTCTATATCTTTTCACAAAGCAATCTTGTCCCCCTTCTCCCCCCAAAAATGTTGACTTAAACATTAATGAAAGTATAGAAAAGAGCTGCCTGCTTGGCAGAGTTCTATAATGGCTATTTTTCTTCATAGCATCTCAACAGAACGCCACCGTGCTGAAGTTCGGAGAGCAGTAAACGATGAACGGTTAACAACAATTGCACATAAGTAAGCCATTAGTCATACCATCCCTGATTTTTTTATGACATAGTATAACATAGTTTTGAAACAGTCTTTCTATTGTGTAGCAGATTCCTGAGTCTTTTAAGTAACAATATCTCTATACTCAGGGATCCTGATCATAGCAGTAAAAGTGATATTAACTGTTTATTCAGTTGGTTATATTTTTTTGCATTTGGTTAGGCAAGCTTTAAGTACTCAGGTCAAATCCTGTTACAATGTAATCTCTGTCTAACTAAAAATCACCACAATTTAGCAGATGACTCACTTACTTGAGGCCAAGTTCAGTAACAAAGTATTGTGTCCCCTAAAATTGAAAGCCCTTTAGAGGTTCTTGGTTATGGTATTTGATATGTTATTACCTTATAAATAGGCGTTGTAACTTTTTTGATATCTGACTCATTATTTCATGTATTTTGAGATTCAGAAAAAAATGTAAAATTTGTGTTCTGTCTTTAAGAAATATGAATATAACATCTCTTAATTTATTTTAAAAAAGCCAAAAAAATAAAACGATTAAAGATTCTTACCGAATTGTTTTCTGATCATTATAACTATTTAAGAGGAGGGGTGGAGGGTGGTAGAGGATTGAGGGCAGGGATTAAGCCTTAATTGAGTATGTATGGAGACAGTGCCTCCTAAAGAATACAAAGGAACAGAAATTAGCCTTTAAATGTTTATACAAGATGATAAAACATTTCATAAAATATGTTATAGTATAATTCATTTGTTTTTTATTTTTATGTTTTAATGTTAAATAAAACTAAAGGGAAAAATTCAGTGCATTTCCATAGTGTGGTAACTTAAACATTGTATTTAAGTCAATTGGCAATATTTGAATTGACCCCAAAGAGCTTCATCTTGTGCTTCACTGTCCCTCATTTTAGTTAACATAAAATGGGGTGCTACCTTTTCAACAGCATAGTTTGAAGGTTGAGCTGTTTATTCTGGAATTTTGAGATTCTTCGGTGGTAGGTATGCACTGTAGAAATTTGAGAATTTTCCATTAGAGACATTTAGTAATCTAGTTGCTAGGCTAACATGGTTGAAACACTCAAATATTAATCAATGTGTTCTTTCTTTAATTTGCTCTAAGCTTTTGAATTGGGGTGTTCTAGAAGTAATGGTAACTGAGCTTAGATTCTAATTTGAGAACTGGTAATAGGAAATTTATGTGCTAGAGAATAAAGTAGTAAACCTTAGCTTGCATTTAGAGGCACTTAGAAACAAATTAGTATTGTAGAAGCATTGGAACGGTATTGTGGGGCAACTAGTTGTAAGTTGATGCATCAGTTTCATACTTTAAGGATAACATTTATTTAGTCTCCTTTTCCTTTTTTCCCCTTTAAAGAATGAATTTATCCTTATATTTGGGTGAAAGACCAAGTTACAGGTATGCAAATAGGTTATTATTATTTCAGGCTTTTTCTTGTATTTATTTCCAAATTGAAGCTCTCAATTATTCAGGGGCACATTATTCCATTTATGAATTAACCATGCCCCTTGCTTTCCTTCTCTTTCCCTCCTCCCCCTCCTAATACTGCCCACCCTTTAGCCATTTTGCTGCTTGGGAGTACCTCTAGTCAGAGGGTGGGAAGGGAGAGGAGGTGAAAATTTTAATTAGTCATTTTACTACTTGTTAGTTGTCCTGGAAAAGGTTTGGTGGAAGAATTTACAAGTGTTTGCCAAAATATTTTTGGATAATATATGAGTTTCTTTATCTATTTAACCTCTCCCTTTCCCTCCTCTCTCCATTAGCATGGATAATTGAGAGTTGGCTTTTATCTGCCTGTGTTTCCTCTTTTTTCTCTCCTTTCTGATTTCTTTAATACATAAATTTCATTTTTTTGAAAAGAATTTACTTCAGTGTATAATTTTGAGCTTCTTAGGTTTTTCTATATTCTTGTTTTAATATATTATTGTTTTAGTTGGATCAGATGTTTTATTTACTTGTTGAGCTCAAAGGGTCAGTGAGTGGGGATTGGTGAGGAAGGAATAGGTCTCTCATTCTTTCCATCTCCTCTGCCCTCTTCCCCTCAGAAGTAGCAACAGAGCCTAGTTCCAAAGATTATCTATAGCTTCATACTCCAAGCCTAGAAAAACAACTAAAGGAATGCGCCTGAACTGACTGCATTCCCTTTCTCCTCCCCTCCCCTCCCCTCCCCCCACTCAAAATAGGAGTTTAGGCCTGAAGGAATGTGGTTGAAAGGTGATGAGAAAGCTGAGAAGATTGAGCACAAAGGAGGGGGAAACAAAACGAGTGGGATATCTGTGATCTAAGAAAAGCCTTTCTTGTGGCTTGAAACATAACACATGTTTATTGTTTGGCACCAGGCCACTTATTAAGTAGTTTGATACTCTTAATTCAGTTTTTAATTATATCAGAATGTTACAGTATTAACACCTTGGATGTCAAGGAGCTTCGGATTTTTTAATTGGACCACTCTTGCCCATGTTGTCTCTAGATTCAGGAGAAAGTGTCTATCTGGAATTTCTGCTCCCCTAATCCTTTCCCCATCACTCAGACATTCACAGGATAATGCATCAGTTTCTGTGTGAGGATGAGGATTTCTTACTGGTGCCTTATACACCAAAGGATATGTGGGCCAAGGTAGTTTCATTAGTATAATCTTAGATTTCTCAGAAAAGGGACTAGAGCAAGGTTTCCCCTATCATACTTAGTGTAAATAGAGAGACATTCTTATACTCACACTAAAGTATCTCAGTGAAGCCCTCCAGGAAGATGTTTAGTCTGTAAAATCTAGTTTAGATAACTTGTGTAACTAATGCATATTTACACTTACATCTTCATTACTAAGCAAATAGGAATTTCTGATCTAATTCTAACATGATACTTAATTTTTCACTCAAATTTGAGCATGTTTGCATGAGTAGAAATTTGGAAGATTTATAGATCTTTCTAAAAGTTGCAGTTGTGTCTTTTGCACTGCAAGTTTTGTCTTTTCAGTAGCATATGTTCATGTTCTTCAAATTATTAATCTTCCATAATTTCTGCCACTGCTTAAACAATGCACCAGGTAAGTGTAGATGTCACTTAATTTGTGTGGTAAACTCTCACCAAGCAAGCTTATTAGTGATATAATAAACTGATAGCAAAATAAAAGTAAGCCAAGAATATGCTGAATAGCTTTTAGAATTTTTTCCTCTAACAATTAGTTTTTCTATCTCTTTCTTGTTTGTACCATTCTTTGTTTCAAAAGTAGCATCAACTTGGGGATTATATAATAACAAATTTGTGAGTGTTACTGAAGTTTTAGGAATTCCCCTTTCCTTGGTCTTAGGTAGGACTGTGTTAAACCATAAAGGAATTTACACATTTTCCATAGTAATCCAACTGGATTCATTGGCTCGTAGAAATTCCTTTCTGAGCTGAACCTAAATCCTTAAATTGTAAAAGTGATTTATTCCATTCAATGAAAGTTGGTAGTAATTCAGCAGCAGTATCTAATTGGTATACATCAAAGGCAAAACCCATTTGAAAAATTTTATACTTTCTACTTATCTGTCAAATAATTTCAGTAGTATGATTACGCTGGTCGAAGGAGACATTTATTAGTTGTGTGACCTTAGGCAAGTTATTCGATGTCTCTGACTCAGTTTCCTCATCTGTAAAATGGAGGTAATAATACTACCAAATTTATAGGATTGAAGAGTTAATACATGTAATATGGTTAGAACAATCCTTTACATAAGTGCTTAATGATAACTATCATCATTACTATCATTATTATCATTATCATTTTTCCACTGCCCACTAACAAGGGCTTTTATACTCTTATCTAAATCTGAGAATGGGTGGACATACAGAGTCTTAAACTGTAAGTTAGTTTGAAGAACCTGTGGTTTCAAATGCAGAAATATTTCTGATTTAGTGAAGAGATTGATTATTTCTGAGTGAATTTAAACTTCAGCACTAATCATTAGTCAGGGTCTTTCATGGAGCCAAGTTAAGAGAAGTGATACAACTACCTTTTGATATTCCAACCTCTGGTTGGATTCTTGGAATAAAATTTGCTCAAGGAATTTAGGGTAGAGAAACTGAGAGTGGTGTTTGCTTAGAGAGAGAGTTCAATTGTCTCAATTCCTTCTTAGAGTGAAGGGTGGTATAAATAAATACAAGTAATGGTGCGTTTCTTCTAGTGTCGTTAGATCTAGTCTGTTTTTAACAGGAAGGATAATAACAATATATTGTCAGTGACACATACGGTTATATATACAGCACTCTTCTGTTCTTTTCTACTTAGGCTCCCTCGTTTACTGCCTCAGTTTCTCTTGTTTGAAAGCCTTAGAACCTCTGGCCATGCAGGCAGTTGGATAATTTTCAAAAGGTTCAGTGAATTCCATCCTTAATTAGGAAAATCTGACTTTTAAAATTATAAGTGCTTTTTACTTTCTTGTGTTAATTATAAAATTAAGTTCTAAAAATTGGTTGAAATAACTAGTTTTCATTAGTGATAGCAGATTTAAGTTAATGAAACCAAGGCCGATATTTATTTAGAAGGCATAGTAAGATTTCTTGTAGTTTCAGTTATGTTCGTGATAAGATTCAGATTATAGAATAAACTGTGTAAGAACCTAAGTGTGTGACATTCCTTGAATTATAATTATTCATAATTTTGATCTTGCTTGCTTAAAATAAAGCCTCTCCTATTCACTCAGGGCACTTTTTATAATTTAAAAAGTTATATATGTTTGAGCATATATGTTTGATTTGTTTTTAGTGATTGAAAACCCTTGTAGCAGCACTTTCTTTTTTGTTTAGTATGTCTGGACCTAATAGCTCTTCAGAATGGTCCATTGAAGGTCGTCGATTGGTACCACTGATGCCCCGGCTCGTTCCCCAAACCGCCTTTACTGTAACAGCTAATGCTGTTGCTAATGCAGCTATCCAGCATAATGCATCTCTTCCAGTGCCTGCAGAAACAGGAAGCAAGGAAGGTGAGTAGAAAAATATGCCTGTATTAGAGATTACTTGTCTTAGAATCTTCAAGAAAATTTCAAGAAAAGTTGTCTTATTTTTCATCTACTTTTATTCTAGCGTTTAAAGGTTATGAAACATAGTAGGAAACTCTAATTCTGAAATTAGACTGCCAGGTTTTTAGTCTTAGACAAAATTTAGGTCTCCCTTTTGTCGAAGGTGTGAATTACGTTAATCATCAAAATTGCAAAAACCTTGGAATGGATTTTTGATATCAGTGTGTCTTGTTAAAAATGAATAGAAGGCCTTAATGGATGACATTAGAAAATAAATAAGGTAACAGAAGTCATTTAGCTACTAAAAAATGATTCTGAACTGATAGCTTTAGAAAATAAAGCTGTTTCCATTTTCTGGAATCAGTGATATATGCCACTTCTTTGTTCTGGTTAATGAATGTGCTGAGTCCATTCCCTGGCAGAAGGGTTTTCTTATCATTATTTATCTAGTAATTGACACATGCTTTAAAAATCCTCCAATTCTCTAGAGGCCACCAAGAGTAATATTAAATTTGGGAGAGCATATTTGGATTGACTCAAGTAATTTAGTTTGTTGTTGCATGACAATGACCCTAAAAACAGTGCATTTGTCAGGTTACTCTGGGGAATTGTCTTTGCTTACCTAGCAATGGCCATGGAACAGAGTAAGACACCCTTTTTATGCATGACAGGCTCTGTTTTAGGGTGAGAAAAGGTATAATTGGAGGAAGACAGTGTATAAACTTGGCCTCCATCGAGTTCTTCCATCTACTGGCTCTCAGGTAGAGTGGAAAGAATATAGAGTTTCCACTAGTCAAATCCATGTTTGAATCTTAATTTGTCATTTCCTAGCTGTATGACCTCCAGCAAGTTTGAGCTTCTGTGAGCCTTGGGTTCCTCATCTTTAAAATGAGAATGCGATATTGTGAGAATTAGTGAAGATGTATGGAAAGGATTTAGTGTGCGGTACTCAATAAATGGTGCCTATAACCTATTCTTACTGTTGTTTAGCTGTATCCCTTCGTTGAATGATAGGTTGAAATATGATGTTGTCATTATTTTAGTTGAGTTGTGCTGCTTGGATGGCAATGACTAATGAGTTGATTTATAGAAAAGAACGTTACCTTGATTGTTCCCTAGTGGCCACGTTGGAAATTGCTAAGGTTAGGGGAAAATTATCCACCCATATCATTGGTGCTGCTATTAGTATTAAAAGGGAATACAAGTAAGTGCCTGTTGTCCGACTCCTGCCATGAGTGAAAATTATTTTCATTTTTTCTCAGTATAATTTTAAACTTTATTTCTTTGTAACTGTGTTTTTCTCCGTCGGCAATGTCACCTGTAGACAAGCTGTTAAATACTTGGGAAAAATCTATTTAAGTGATAATTTTCAGGAAAGGTTATTAATGCCTTTTAATCTGTGGACCTAATACCTAGTACTGGCCTCTGACTTCTGATCACATGAAAATGTTAAAATTGGCCTGCAATAAAAATAATTTTTTTGTATGCCTGGACAGTTTTGGTGAAAGTTAACAGCAAACTTTTTTATCGTTCCTTCAGTAGTGGTTTGCTATTCCTACACAAGTACCACGTCAACCCCAACCTCTACCCCTGTTCCAAGTGGCAGCATAGCAACGGTTAAGTCTCCAAGACCTGCCAGTCCTGCCTCCAATGTAGTTGTCTTGCCAAGTGGAAGTACTGTTTATGTCAAAAGTAAGTGATACTCTCAGTGTTATCAGGGCCGTCTTGGCTAAATGCTGCAGTCTAGGCTCTGATTAGACCTGCCTTCCTGGATTAAATCATTGGTCCACTAGCTGTTAGTAGGTTAGTTTTTGAAGATTTTAAAGGATTCCTTTCTTTACATGTGACTAGGTATATATTGCTTTTTTAGTCAGTTCTGGGGTTTGAGAAGTGACTTCATTTTCGTTCTCTGTGGGTAATCTGCCTTTGAACTGTGCTATCCTTAAGAATTCACTTTTTTGATTGTCATGAAATGGAAATGTTGTGAATAGAAACTGAAGGAATGTGCTTATGTAATTTATTCAATATTTCTCCTATAATCGTTGTAGTATTTTCTTAGATTATTTTATATAATGTATTATCCAGCTGTTATATTCAGTGAAATATTCTAGAGAGCCTATCTTTATTTCTAATTGACTGTAATTTTTGAAGTTTCTTTTGTTTGTAGTTTTTAATTCCTTGATTCTACCTTATGAAACAGTTTGGTGTCCTGTTCATTTTTTGTTCATTTTTTTGTTTTTAATTTCTGTTAAGACAATGTTGCTTTATATATGTATTTTTTAATTTATAAAGAAAAGGGGCCAGGCACGGTGGCTCATGCCTGTAATCCTAGCACTTTGGGAGGCCGAGGCGGCGAATCATCTGAGGTTAGGAGTTTAAGATCAGCCTGGCCAACCCGGCGAAACCCCATCTCTACTAAAAATACAACAACAACAACAAATTAGCTGGGCGTGGTGACACATGCCTGTAGTCCCAGCTACTCGGGAGGCTGAGACAGGAAAATTGCTTGAACCCGGGAGGCAGAGGTTGCAGTGAGCCAAGATTGCGCCACTGCACTCCACCCTGGGCGACAGAGCAAGACTTTGTCTCAAAAAAAAGAAAAAAAAAAGAAAAGTGGTTGATTTGGCTCACGATTCTGCTGGTTGGAAAGTCCAAGTTTGGGTGAGGATCTTATGCTGCTTCAACTCATGGCAGAAAGTGGAAAGAGAGCAGGTGTATGCAGAGAGATCCCATGGTGAGAGAGGAAGTGAGAGACAGAAACTGAGGAAGCCAGAATCTTTTTAAATTTTATTTTTTGCTTTGTTTTTCCTATCAACTGGAGGTGATTAATATTTGATTTTCATTTTTCTCAATATAGTTATAAACTTGATTTCTTTGTAACTTAGAGGTAAAGTTTGCTGTTTTAGACAGGAACAATTCTAGGTCTTTGTCGGCCCTGTTTAAGAGTTAAAAAATTGAAGGTGTAGGGGTTATATTTTATTACTAATTTCATGAATCATGCTATATAATTGTTTATGTCTGCTCTGCAGAGATTTTCTATGTTAAGTTGCTATGTTTCATGTTTCTCACTTGATTTTTAAAAAGTCTACAAAAACAGTTGAGGCTTTAGTTCATAAAGAAAAAATGCAGAATCTAGGACTATTAATTAAATTTATGTCTGATTTCTGTGGATTTAGCCAAGGTGGTCTTTTAAAATAACTGTAAAGACCTACTTTTTGATCATTTTTAAAACACTAGGCTGGAGCCGGGCTCAGTGGCTCACGCCTGTAATCCCAGCACTTTGGGAGGCTGAGGTGGGTGGATCAGTTAAGGTCAGGTGTTTGAGACCAACCTGGCCAACATGGTGAAACTCTGTCTCTACTAAAAATACAAAAACTAGTCAGGTGTGGTGGTGGGCGCCTGTAATCCCAGCTATTTGGGAGGCTGAGACAGGAGAATCACTTGAACCTGGGAGGCAGAGGTTGCAGTGAGCTGAGATTGTGCCTGGGCAACAGAGTGAGCCTCCATCTTAAAAGAAAAGAAAAGGAAAGAAAGGAAGGAAGGAAGGAAGGAAGGAAGGAAGGAAGGAAGGAAGGAGGGAGGGAGGGAGGGAGGAAGGAAGGAAGGAAAGGAAGGAAGGAAGGAAAGGAAGGAAGGAAGGAAGGAAGGAAGGAAGGAAGGAAGGAAGGAAAGAAAAGAAAAGAAAAGAAAAGAAAACACTAGGCCAGGCATGGTGGCTGATGCCTGTAGTCCCAGCACTTTGGGAGGCCGAGGCGAGCGGATCACCTGAGGTCAGGAGTTTGAGACCAGCCTTGCAAACATGGTGAAACCTCGTCTCTACTAAAAATACAAAAAAATTAGCCAGGTGTGGTGGCGGGTGCGTGTAATCCCAGCTACTTAGGATGCTGAGGCAGGAGAATGACTTGAATCTGGGAGACAGAGGTTGTGGTGAGTCAAGATCGCTCCACTGCACTCCAGCCTAGGCAACAGTGTGAGGCTCCATCTCATAAATAAATAAATAAATAAATAAGTAAGTAAAATACTGAAAGTGCATCTCAAACATGAAGAAACTATTTCACATAATATGTAGTTTTAAGTAACAGGAAGATTATTGCTTTATGCTCAGAAGTCATACCAACAACATTAGTTTGGGATATAATTGTTTATTTACCTAACTTTGTATGTGCAAGGCACTATACTGGGGAAACAAACCAATAAGACTTAGTCATTACCCTCTGGGAGCCCTTTACTAATGGGAGATATGTAGACAATCACATTGCCATCTGGTAAGTGGTACAGCTTAGGAGAGAGGTGGATTAGCTTTGCTTAGAGGAATAAGGGAAAGCTTCACTAAGGAGATGGCTTGTAGGATGATGATTGCAGAATGATGAAGAGGTCATTGATGGTAGGTGGTGTTCCCCAAGGAGCAATGTATATGGATACTCAGAGATGGATAGAATGTGGTTAAGGTGGCTTTGGGGAATGGTGAGCAGTTCAGAATCCCAAGATTATAGGGGTACATGGGGTTGGATGTAACAGGTATTGTGTTCATGGAAAGATATGGAGTCTTGAATGATATGGTAATGATTTTGTGCCTCATCTTGTAGGGAGATAAAAACTACTAAAGGATTTTAGGCAGTGCATACGCATGATTAGATGTGAAATTTTGCAACCGGTAGTAGGATTGAGGGTAGATAGAAGTGGACAGACTGGAAGCATGGACATCTTTTAGGTGATTGTTGCTAAGATACTGGCAGGAGATAAGAAGGCCTGACATGGCCATAGGTTTAAAGAAAGGAGGGAAGGCCAGGCACGGTGGCTCACACCTGTAATCCCAGCACTTTGGGAGGCCAAGGCGGGAGGATCACCTGAGGCCAGGAGTTCAAGACCAGCCTGGGCCAACATGGTGAAACCCTGTCTCTGCTGAAAATATAAAAATTAGCTGACTGTGGTGGCAGGCATATGTAATCCCAGCTACTTGGGAGGCTGAGGCAGGAGAATCACTTGAACCTGGGAGGCAGAGGTTGCAGTGAGCTAAGATCACACCACTACACTCCAGCCTGGGTGACAGAGTGAGACTTTGTCTTAAAAGAAAGGAGGGAAGGCATTGAGAGACCACTTCTCTGAGGGAGGATTGATAGAACTTATTGGCTAATGGTGTAAGACAGAGAGAGGACAAGGATGATATAAAGGTTTTAAAAATAAAGTGTAAAATGCAAGATTTGTTTGGTATACATATAGCAGTATTGTCATTGCCCTTCAGGTGTAAGCTGTTCAGATGAAGATGAAAAACCCAGAAAACGAAGGCGAACAAACTCTTCCAGCTCCTCTCCTGTTGTTCTAAAGGAAGTTCCAAAGGCCGTTGTTCCAGTCTCAAAGACGATCACTGTGCCTGTGAGTGGTAGTCCCAAGATGAGCAACATCATGCAGAGCATTGCCAACTCCTTACCACCCCACATGTCTCCTGTGAAAATAACCTTCACTAAACCGTCAACACAGACAACAAACACAACAACACAGAAGGTATGTGGTGGAGGGAGTCTCTGCCTGCCAATTGTTTCTTTCAGACAGTATGATTCAGATTTAATAAACATGCACTGAGTGCTTACTATGTGCTTGGCATTATGCTGGGGATGTTCACATCTTTTACTTTGTTTAATTCTCCAGATAAGGCTTTGGGATAGGTATTATTATTTCACTTTTGCAGATGAGGCTTTGCGATGTTAAATGACTTGCCTAATATGACACAGTTAGCCGAATCTCTTCTAAGAATTGTGCTCTATTTTATAGTTGTAATCCTATTTGGAAAAAATTTAAAATAGAAAAAAAATTTTAACCTATATTGTATGACCTTCCCTGTAGCAACTCAGATTTTAATTTGCCAAAGTAGTAAAGTTGTCAGGTGTTTCATAGAAGAAAGGAAGGATATAATTAAGTGAGTAACTTCTATTATCTTTTTTTTGAATTCTTTGTATGCTGTTATTAATTCATTCCTAAACTCTAAATATGTTGAAGTCATTAGTATTTTGTCAGTTTCATGTTTTTGGACCCCTCTGTCTTCCCACACTGATCTGGATGGACCATAATGGCTCTCTAGGCTTGTTGCACACCTATATTTCTGGGATCTCTCTTTAACCATCATTCTGATCTTCTTTGTTAGTTTCTTTGCTCATTTTGCTAGGGCATATCCTCTAGTAGCTACCTGGTGTATGGGTGGATGGAAAGTAAATTTTTGGGGACCTTGCATGGTAGACTGCAAATTTCTTTATTCTACCTTCCCACTTTTTTTATGGTTTAACTAGGGAAAGTATTCTAGGTTGGAAGTCATTTTCCCTGTGAATTTTTGAAGGTGTTGTTGTTCTGTTGGCTTCCGGCTTCCATTATTGATTTTGGGAAGTCTAGTACCATTCTAATTTCAGATACTGTTTTTCTCTTTACAAACTTTCTGTAACTTTCAGAATTCTGAAATTTCAAGGTAATGTTCCTTGGTGTGGGTCTTTATTTCATCCATTAGGTTGTATACTCAGTGGGCCCTTTTATTCTGAATATTTATGTCCTTCAATTCTGATACATTTCTTGAGTTATTTATTTGATTTGTCTCTGTTTTCTCTTTTTGGATCACCTGTTATTTGCCTATTGAACTGCCTGGATTGATCTATTTATCTTTCTTATTTCCATTTTCCATTTGTTTGCATTGTTTTCCTACTCTAATATAATGGAAAAAGCCTGTATTTTGGAATTGGGCTTCTTGGATTCAGATCCCAGCTTTTGCCACTTACTAGCTGCGTGACTGTGGGAAAACTAAGCTCTCTACCCGAGTTTTCTCACCTATAAAACAGAGAAAACAATGTATTTATTTTATAGGATTTTTGGGTGTAAATACATGAAATAATATATGAAAAATTGTTACAGCCTTGCACGTAGTAAATGTTCAGTATTTTTATTTTCTTTATCATTTAATTTTATTTTTCATTACGTTTATAGAGTTTTTCATTTTTGCTCTCATACTTTAAATTTCTAGTAACTCTTTTTCTCTCAAAGTTCCTTTAAAAAAAAAAAGCATCCTACTCTTTCATAGAAGCATTGTATTCTCTTACCTAATGAGATTCATGACAATTTTTTAAATGTTTTCTTCTTTCATTTTCTCTCTGTAAGTTCCTTTTATCTATTTGTTTTGATCTCTTTTATTTAGTTTTCTTAAGTGTCTGGCTGTCTGCTTACGAATGAAAATAGGCACTAAAAAGGTGACAGAAAACTGTGTGTATGGGTGGGACGTGCTGACTGGTGACTTTCATCGTAAATTGACCTAGCTGGACTATTTTGTTCAGGAGCATCCATTACCCCTTTACCTCCACCATTTGTCACTGTCTTTAGGGCTTTTGTTTGGACTGGTAGGATTGTTCAGAAATATCCCAGTCTCCTGCCTTGAGTAATATAACCCTGGGTGGCAGTGTTTTGTTTGGGGGTTAAATAGAGGGAAAGGGCTGGGTGGGCTCACCATTCATGATATATATACTTCACTTATCTCCTCTGTTTTTAGCATAGTACCTGGCCCCCTAGATGTGCCTGATGTCATTAGATTTCTTTGTCAATCTCCCTCATGACAGTAAATTCTTAGCCTTCCCTTAGGATGGGGGAGAATAACTAGGGATCGAAATGGTTCTGAAACAGATTTTCAACTAATTTTCCTCTCTTTAGTTGCGTGTTTATCCCCACTTCAGAAGTATCTGGTGTTCTCAATTCCTGAGTCTTTCTGGGGCTCACAAATGCAGGTTGCCTTATTTTTTGTTACTGTTTACTGCCTTAGGTTTTTACTTTCTTAGATATGCTTAATCCATTCTTATTTGTCTGTTTTTCAGTTTCCAAACTTTATAGCTGTTGTCTCCTTTTTGTTTTGACCTTACAGGTTTATGTGCCTTTTCCCTTTAAAAAAAAAATCCCTTCATGATGTTTTAGAGGGATTTTGGGGAAGGAGTGGAGGTAAATTCTGTGTTCAGTGTATGGTCTTTCAACCTTTGAATCTTCACTCCTGTGATAACTTCCCCTTAAAGAACCTCCTCGAGTTTCCTGCAAAAATGTCATTATATAATATATTAAAAATTATCATTATTACTAACTAGAAGTGATAATGAGCTGATCTGTGGGATGTAATTCTATTTTCAGTCTGAAGATGAGAGATTATGGTATGGTATTAGAATCAAACAAAAACTTCGAGAGTCAAGAGTCCTGGGTTAGAACCCTAGCTCTTCTAGTATGACCTAAATAAATTAGTCTTTCTAAATCTGTTCACTCATTTATGAGATGAGAATGATGTCATCTTAGGACATTATTGCAAGGATTAAGTGAGATTGGATATTTAAAGAGCAACATAAGGTATGTATTCAACAATTGTTAGTTCCTTCCCTTGCAGGCATTTTATGGAATGTAGAGTTTTGTTTATTTACACTGTTGATTAATGAGCTGTTCCAAATAAATGAATTCATCAGTTCACTGAAGCATATCCCTTCATATATAGAAATTAACTATTTTTGATGACTTCTTAAGTTTTATACTGAGGATAATTTTTACATTTTTATTTGATGACCCCAAGATAATCTTTCTCAATGTCACTTTTTATATGCTATTATAGTTATTGCTTTCTAAGCTGGCCCTATATTAGGTGGCATCAGTCTGCTGTGCCCTGAATTTTTAAGTCTACTTACTGTAATGCTTTTACTGCCTTTGTTGCTGGATCTTATTTTCTCAGTAATTTTTCTTTCTTACCCGTTTCTTGTCTAGTCTTCTAATTTAGTATTTGAGAAGTAGTAAAGCAAAGCTGTAGCTAAAAGAGTACCTACCTTCCATCCATATCCTTCTATTCCTGTACTCTGTTTTATTGTTATTCATTATACTTATAACTAGTTGATATTATATTACAAAGTTGTTTATCTTCTATTTCTCCCAGGGACTATAAGCTGCTAAGGGTAGAGACTTGTCTTATTCTTCAATGTATTCCCTAGTATTTAGAATAGTACCTGGCATGTAGTAAGTGCTAATTAATATTTGTTGAATGAGTAAATTAATTAATGAACGAATAAATGTATCTGGTTCCAATACTGGCTTAGCTACCTCCCTTGAGCCTGTTTCTTTATAAAATAAAGATGATCATAGGCCGGGTGTGGTGGCTCACACCTGTAATCCCAGCACTTTGGGAGGCTGAGGCAGGTGGATCACCTGAGGGTAGGGGTTCTGAGACCAGCCTGATTAACATGCAGAAACTCTGTCCCTACTAAAAATACAAAATTAGCTGGGCGTGGTGGCACATGCTACTCGGGAGGCTGAGGCAGGAGAATCGCTTGAACCTGGGAGACAGAGGTTGCAGTGAGCCGAGATTGTGCCATTGCACTCCAGTGTGGGCAACAGGAGCTAAACTCCGTCTCAAAAAAAAAAAAACTTAACATAATACATACAGTGAGTGCTCAGTAAATGTCACCTAACACTATTAACTTTTCAGTCTTCTTTGGTAGACTTAGCTAAAAATACGTGTAGTAGATGAAGACTCAGTGAAGTTTGTGAACTTTTTTTAAGTTCATTGACTTTATCATATATTTATTTTTATTTTTTCTTCTGAATTTTCAATTGAGAATGGCTAGTTGAGGTTTTCAGGCTTGTGATGTTTAAAAGAGGGCATATTTATCTCCCAAGTTATATATGAGCCATACCATGAGAGTTCAGGTTCAGAACCTTAGATTTGGCTTACTATGGTTAAAAAAAACAAATGTTTAAAATAAATTAAATTAAAAATAAGACTCATTCATTCCACAAATATTTATTGAGCACCTACTATGTTCCAGATGTAAAACTGTGCTCTTTTACTTCTTGTGTACTCAATGCCATTACTTTTATTATTTTGTGGACAAGCTGATACGGGTAGGACTAAAAAATGTTCTTGGAGTTTTATGTTTTTCTTTTGCTTGGGTAATTGGATTTTTCTGAAATCTATCCAAGGCTGTTGCCATTATTGCATTCAGTTTGGATTTGTCACAAATCCTGTATAAGGCAACTTAGGAATTATTGTAGGTGAAGTGATTTTTATATTAAGTATAATTATTTATGAATTTGTGGACTTTATTCAAATTCAAATAGGTAATATATTTTCAGGGTAGACACATTTCCACCTGTGTTAATGTGGTGCCTTCATTTTAAATATAACATTGATGCAGCACTTATATATCAGAGCAGCAGAATTTAGCTTTATGCCTTCATGTGCTTGATTGATATTTTTCATTTTGTCCTTAGGGTGCAAGTCCCAGCACTCTTAAGGAGTTTTTGTGAGTGCTAGAAGGTCAGTAATTTGAATTATGGCCTGAATAAACACTGTTTGGTTCACTTGGTTTTAAACTCCTATACTTCCCCCTGTTGTAATGAGTAACTTTAAAGTACAAGTAGGTTTCCTCCAAGGTGGATCTCTAATGAAGGATAACTTCTTTTCAGATCAGAAATCATCTTGCAGGCTGAAATCTCAAAATAGATTTTATCATTTGTATCTGTAACCTAAAATATGCTCTTAAAGACTCTAGATTCATTTTGCTGAGGTTTTGTCTTAATGTTAAAGCCTACATGTATACTCTAATTCTGAAATTGCAAATATTTGGTACAAGTGTGAAAGCTTCCCTTGCCCTTGCCCATGACAGACATTGCTAATTAACTGTGGCATACTTTCCTGCTAAGGCTTGGTGAATTCTTATCTGGGCCTCAGAGTCCTTATAAGCATTGTGCTCCAGGAAGCTACTACAATTAGTTCAGAACTGGCAAAAGTGAACCCTAATTGCCATTACTAGTCTAATGGTTTGGCTGTGGCAGCAGCTGTGAATTCTTTGGATTCTCAGAAGTATCAGAATTTGGGAAAAAAGATAAGAAAAGTTTTAAGTGAAACAAAGTATATTGAAATACATTTTCAGATTGATTTGATGTATAATGCCTTTACTGATACCCTTTTCACATTTATTAAGTAGTAGTAATAAGCTGCTAATAAGTACCATTTGTTGACTGCCAAATATTGACAACCTGCTATGTGCCTAGCACTATGTCAGATGCTTAACATCATTATATCGTTTAATCCTTGTAATGACTTTGCATGGTAGGTATTATTATCCCCACTTTATAGATGAAAATTGGAGCCCAGAGATTCCAACATGTCTAGGGGCCTGCCATTTTTAAGTGGCAGAGGCAGGATCTAAGTGCAGGTTCATTTAAGCTTGTGGTCTTTTTGCCATATTGGTCTACTTCTCAGTTTGTATCATGGTTGATTGTTGTTTTCTAATAATGCTATATAGGTGTTTGGTGATCAAGTCTATCTATAAATATGTGGGTTGACTCTATATAGGTGTTTGCTGATCTTATGTATCTTTCTTGATGCCTCAAATAATTAACTAACAAACTCCTTAAAGTAATGGACAAGTACCTATATCTTGTAATTCTCTGTAACACTGGATAAATACTTATATCTGGTAATTCTCTGTAACACTCAAAGTATATAATAACAATGTTATGGTCAGAGCTTCTTTGAGATGTAGGTCCTGAGTACAGATGTATTCAGTAAATTTTGACTGACTAACTTCTGGCCTTCTTTAGAAGTGATATAAAAATGAAAAAGAATTTTCCCTTAAATTCTTTAGATTTTTCAAAACAGCTTTTCTTTTCTAGATAGGTACAAATAATTTCATTTAAAGAAGAAGGAGATAATCTGCTCTGTTTTGGGTTTTACTATACCACGCCAGAATAAAAATGTGATACTACAGACTTCTAAATAATTTTTGTGTTCTCATTTGTAAAATGGGGATAATAATAGTACACATATCATAGAATTGTTGGGAGATTTAAATAAGCCAATACATATTAGCCCTAGGAGCTATTCTTGATTCTGTTCTTTTCCTTATCCCTGCCATTTCCATTCATCAACAAATCCTATTCTCTCTACTTTTCAAAATAATCTGACTCTGATCACTTCTCTTTGTTTCTGCTACTAACACTCCAGTGCAGGCAGCCTCTATCATTTTTTGCTTGGTCTGATGCAATAGTTTAACTGGTCTCACTGCTTCCCCTCTTGCCTGTTATCATATAGCAGCTAGAGCGATCTTTTAAAATATACATCAAATTTTGTTTTTCTTCCTACTTAAAATCTTCATGTGGCTTTCTATTATACTTAGTATAAAAATCTAAATTCTGCATTTGATGTAGCCTCTGCTTACTTTTCCAACTCCTCTTTGCCCTATGTGCTTTTTGCTACACTACTTTCTTTTCTGTTTTTAAATTTATCAAGCTACTTCTGACTGTAGGTCCTTTCCTTCATACTATTCTCTCTGTCTGGAATGATTTGTCGCTAAATCATCTACAGTTTTCTAGTTATACTGGCAAAACCTTGACATCTCTTTCCTGCCTCTCTTTTTCTCCATTCTTCATATCAACATACAAGCAAATCCTGTTGGCTTTACCTTTGCAGTGTATTCAGAATCTGTTCACTTTTTACCTCTTCCACCACAAATACTTTGGTTACCATCATCCCTGCCTGGTTTATTACAGGAGCTTCTTAATTTGTCTCCCTGTTTCAAACTTCATTGCCCTACTGTACTTTTTACCTAACAGGTAGAGTAATGATTTTTTTTTAAATGGACTTTATTTTTTAAAACAGTTTTAGGTTTACAGAAAAATTGAGAAGATAGTACAGAGAGTTCTCATATACTCTGCACCCAGTTTTCTCATTCTTTTTGTTTTTTACCAACTTCCTGGGAAGTCTCCTTTATTCTGAACATTTTACATTGGTGTGATACATTGTTACAGCTAATGAACAGTATTAATGCATTAATGTTAATTAAGTCCATGGTTTATTCATATTTCCTTGGTTTTTACCTATTGTCTTTTTCTGTTCCAGGATACCATACTATATTTAGTTGTTATTTCTCCTTAGGCTCCTCCTGATTCCTCTTTACTGTGCAAGTTTCTCAGACTTTCCTTTTTTTTGATGACCTTGACAGTTTTGAGGAGTACTGGTCAAGTATCTTGTAGATATACCCCAACTGTTAGCATTTGTCTGATGTTCTTCTCATGATTAGACTACGATTATGGGTTTTTGGACAGAAGACCTCAGAGAGAAAGTACCTTTTTCGTCACATCATATAAAGGGTATATACTGTCAACATGCTCTTACATGGTTTAGTCCTTCATTACTTCTCTGCAGTTGTCTACTACTAATTTGTACTCTATACATTTCTATCCCATTCACTAGATCTTTGAAGTTTGTTGAACATACCAAGCTTGCTTCTGCTTTAGGGCCTTTGTATTTACTGCTCCCTGTGCTGATGGATGATCTTCTGGGTAGCACCGTGGTTCATATCCCTACTTCCTTCTGGTTTCTGCTCATATGTCACCTTACTGAGAGGTCTTTATTGAATATATTACTTAAAAAATCATACAGTGCTCCCATCATTCTTTATTCTCCTACCATACTTTTTTGTCTCTTCCATTTGTCTCTGCATGACATATACTTACTTTTCTGTTTATTTCTCTCCCACTACTAAAATGTAAGCTACTTGAAGGTATCAACTTTGTTTCTTTTGTTCATTCTTCTATTCTCCAGCGTCTAGAACCATGCCTGGCACATAGTAGGTGCTCAATAAATATTTATAAATGAATGAATGTTTAAATTACTTTCTAGAAAGAGTGTGCCAATTTATACTCCCTAAGTAGTATGCTGAAATGTCTACTTTCCTGTATCTTATACAGCATTGATGTTATCTTTTAAAATATTTGATTTGTAAAATTGTTGCTTTTAAATGCATTTTGATGATTACTAGTAAAGGAAAATTTTAATATATTTTTAGTTGTATATTCTCTGTTGAATTGCTTCTTCATTTTTCATAAGCTATTTTTAAATTGTATATAACTAACTGTGAGTCTAGATACATTAGTAGTTTAGTGGGTACATAAAAATAACTTATTTTTTATTCCTTAGGTTATTATAGTCACCACATCACCAAGCTCAACCTTCGTGCCCAACATTCTCTCCAAATCCCATAACTATGCAGCAGTCACTAAGCTTGTACCAACATCAGTCATTGCTTCTACAACCCAGAAGCCGCCAGTTGTTATAACTGCTTCACAGTCCTCTCTGGTCAGTAATAGCAGCAGTGGCAGCAGCAGTTCTACACCATCACCTATTCCTAATACAGTTGCAGTAACAGCTGTGGTGTCCTCTACACCATCTGTGGTCATGTCAACAGTAGCACAAGGTGAGTGCTGTTTCACAATTTAATTCTGTCACAGTTGCTATATGGAATTTTGAAGAAAACTTGGTGGGTGTGTTTCTCTGCTTTGGGTGTGAAGGTCCCTACTGTTAGACCCAAGATCATCACCCCATGTACCCCAGTTTGAGAATGTCAAGATGGTAGGTGATTGCATTTTCTTATATTAATATGCTTGCCCCAAGTTGTTTTGCACAGTACCTAATTACCTGGGCTGCTAACATTCACAAAATGTAGGTTAAATCTTGTCACTATAAATTTCAGAGGGCTGTACAAATATCTTTAATATAATGAAATTTTTAAATGAGAAATTTGAAATTATATTACCATAGGTTCTTCAGAGGAAACACCAAGTGCACATCCTCTTCAAAGTAAATGATAAGAGGTAGGAGGAAGAAGATGGTTTCAAGGATATGCCATTTGCTTTTTCTTCAGTCTCCTACATTTTTCTTTTCTTTTTTTTTTTTTTTTTTTTCCTCGTTGAGACAAGGTCTCACTCTGTCACCCAGGCTGGAGTGCAGTGGAGCAATCTTGGCTCACTGCAGCCTCCACCTCCTGGGCTTAAGTGATCCTCCCACCTCAGCCTCCTGAGTAGCTGGGACCACAGGCACACACCACCATACCCGGCTATTTTTTTGTATTTTTGGTAGAGACGGGGTCTTGCCATGTTGCCCAGGCTGGTCTGGAACTCCTGAGTTCAGACAATCCACCTGCCTCAGCCTCCTGAAGTGCTGGTATTACAGGCACAAGCCACTGTGCTCCACTAGTCTCCTAAATTTTTCTGTATGGATAGATGATGGAAATATTAACTGAAGAGCAACTGAGACCTGAACTCAAGGGCAATTGCTGCTTAATAGCAGAGTAAGCCGGGCACAGTGGCTCACGCCTGTAATCCCAGCACTTTGGGAAGCGGAGGCGGGTGGATCACTTGAGGTCAGGAGTTCAAGACCAGCCTGGCCAACATGGTGAAACCTTGTCTCTACTAAACAAATACAGAAATTAGCCGGGCATGGTAGTGCACACCTGTAATCCCACCTACTCGGGAGGCTGAGGCAGGAGAATCGTTTGAACCCGGGAGGTGGAGATTCTAGTGAGCTGAGATTGCACTACTGCGCTCCAGCCCTGGTGACAGAGCAAGACCCTGTCTCAAAAAAAAAGCAAAGGAAAGGAAATGTGGAAATCTCAGTTCCATTTTAGCTTAGTTTCTTAATACCTTTGTGTTCCTCCCATATGAAAGACAAGACAAATAGCATATCGTCAGAAATTTCCTTTTTTAAGTGTTCGTAGGTCTTAAGAGAGTTGATTAGAGGGAAGCATATATTATATAGAATTCATACCCATATTTATAGTCTGTCACAGGGAGCTTGGAAGCAATATAGAAGGGTACTTGGTATTAGTTTTCATTGAGTTTTATGTGAATAATATATAACTCAAGACAGATTGGGCTTGGAAATATTCTAGTTTATGAACTAGGAGTGAATGCAAGCACTCAAGTAGGAAAACAGTGTCTTGATTGCTTTAATGATGTATTGTGTGTTTTATGTAACTGTTAGCAAGGAAGAGATTACATAGATATAGATGCAGTCAGTATTTCTTCACTCTGCAGCTGTTATAGTAGGATATGGGAGCATCTGTCATTATTTTCTAGTTCTAATACCCATTTAATGTCTCAATCAATGACAACAAGTAGCAGTCTCCAAATTTCCTTTTATGTCACCTTAAGTAATTTGAAAAAAATTCCAACATTTCTATTTATACAGCAGTGAATGAGAATATAGTCCTGTTAAATACAGAAATATATAATTTTTGAGTTAGAGTCTCCCTCTGTTGCCCAGGCTAGAGTGCAGTGGCGTGATCTTGGCTCACCGCAACCTCCGCCTCCTGGGTTCAAGCAATTCTCCTGCCTCAGCCACCCCAGTAGCTGGGACCTCAGCTGTGTGCCACCATGCCCGGCTAACTTTTGTATTTCTAATAGAGGTGGTGTTTTGCCATGTTGCCCAGGCTGGTCTCGAACTCCTGGCCTCAAGAGATCCTCCCTCTTCACCTACCAAAGTGCTGGGATTACAGGTGTGCGCCACCATGCCCGGCCTAAATATAAAAATGATTTTTATACAGAAAATTTGTTTAAAATGTTGGTTACAAACATGTTCCGAATTCACCATTTTATAATTTGAAGGTTGAGAGAAGGAAAGACCACCTGACTCCTCATCTGACTGATCTGTATATCAACACTAATATAAATTATCATCTGTTGATAGTTGTTTTTCTCTGCCAATACTCATCCAACAGTTTGCTGGTTTTACTGTATTAGAAAGATTACTGTTTTTCCAAGATAGATGGTACTATTTGAGATGAGGGATATTTCTCTTGGTTACTAATAAAATATCTTGAAGCAAAATGAATATTCCAAGCTTCTAATTTTCATTCTTAATTTTCTCCAGGTAGCCACTGAATCTCTTAGGAACTTAGGACTTTCTTCATTTTCTCCTTTGCTTCTTAGCATTCTACATCTCTTTGAGCCTTAAGTAATTATAGGGGAGCTGGATGTGACATCTCAGAGATTTCTCTTAAAGTCACTGGAAGCTAATAGAGAATGAAGGATGTGAAAGTAAACTCTGAATATGTATTCTCAAGGAAACGATGTGATTATTTTGTTTCTGTTTGAGATATTTAATTTAGATGTTATTAGTACTAAGAAATCAAGGAATTTTTTTTTTTAAACAAGGTAAATATTGATGGAAATGGTAACACATAGATGGCGTTTGTGATTTTGCCTGCAGGGCTTCTGTGGCAGCTCCTGTGTGGGTACATCAGGCAAGAGGGCATTCGGTGTCTCCTTCTACTATGGACTAGAGTCATATTGTTTTAGAGCTGATGTATCTCTGGTTGTGCCTGTAGGGATAGCTGGTGGTAGAGGGGAAAGGGTCTTAACAGTAACTTGGTAACTGACTCCATGTTTGTAAGTGTAGTGATGGTCCACACTGCATTAATCGATGTAGTTATGTCTCTTTTAACTTAGCTGTCTTCTCTCTCTCTCTTTTGTCCTTGCAACTTACTTGTTGAAGGAATAACTAATTTTTTCGAGAGTTTCCCATGGTCTGGATTTTACTGATTTCATCTGTGTATTGTAGTTTAACAAGGTCTTCTGTTCAATGCATTTCCATAAAACTGGTAGCCAAATCTAAGAGCTTGATTAGATTCAAGTCTGATTGTTTTTGGAAATAGGAAGAATGAACATTTTATATAACTGGTGGTGTGTGCTTCTTGTTGCATTATTTTAAGAGACACGTAATGTCTGTTTTTTCCCTTTAGTGATGTTAACGTTGACTAGAGGATACAAGTGTTAGTTACCAAATGGTTTTAATAGCTATTGATAATCTTTGCCTAGATCTAGTATTTTATTGGTTGTTGCAAAATGCATTTTATCTTTATTTTCATTTATTAGCTAGAATTCTTAAAGAAGTACTTTCCTTTATTATTATTGCTTACCCTGAGGTACAATTCATATGGGAAAAGCAGGATACATGCCTGATTATTTCTCTTTATTTGTATGTTTTCAGATGAATTGGTTCATTGGCCAGTAAGATTTTCACTTCCCATATTATTAAGATGTTTGATGTCTATCAATACATTGCAGATCTTCCTTCTGGTGCTCACATTGTTCCATCCTTGCCAGTGGGAGCCTCTTAGTTGGTTTCTAAATTCTTTTGACACAACTACATTAGTCTTTAATAGTGTCCTTGTTTTGTGGTATGTTGAGATGTTCCTGGTTCATCTTGTACATTTTCTCCCCTAGAGTTGAAATTAGACATTTCTTCAGGGATTCCTGGTTTCTTAGTGAAAAATGGTGTTTAGATACCACAATCTGGGCATTGTGGGGGTGGTCATTACTACTGTATTGGTCATTGTTTCTGCATTTTATTGGTGGACAGAGCTACAGTTCTTTTCTGTTTGTTTAAGAGGAAATACATCATCACTTCATACTGATATTACCAATTACAATTTATAATTATGGGTTTTAACTTTTTCTATTTGTATGTTTGTATCTTTTTTTCTCCTGATGATTCAGGAAGAATCTTTAGGAATCAGAAAATCCTGATTCCTAATGATTAATAAAATTATACCTTTAATGTATTGTATAATACATAATAGTTTCAGAATAACAGAACCAATATGATTATTGAACATAAATTTTTATTGTAGTTATTTAGTTTTTAAGGGTATTCTAAGGATATACAATCAAATTACTGTATTTAAAAGTCAGTTGAAATAATTCTTTTCTCTGTAGTCAAGCATTATAGGTTAATTTGTTTCTGGGTTTTTTTTGTTTTTGTTTTTTGTTTTTTGTTTTTTTTTGGATTGTCATTTTGAAAATTTTTGCTAAATTTTATTTATAATTATATAACATATTTACATAGTTCCAAAATCAAATCCACAAAATCAGATATGTTCTGAGAAGTCTGTTTATCTATGACTCCAACAGTGTTCTGTCCTCCCTGATGGGTAGTCTTTTTAATTTTTATTTCTCCCTTCATTTTTTAACATATAAGCAAATATGTATTTATTATATTTTAACTTTTTCTTAGATAAACGTAATATACAGACTGTTGTGCACTTTAATGTTTGGAAGGAGTAATTTTTAATTTGGTGGTTATAAGTCTGGTGCTGGTAATACAGAAAGAAATAATAGCTGAAATGTGGTTTGTGTGTATAGAAGGAAATAGTTTATCTTAGATGGCTGCTTCTTCATAGTTGATTCGTCTTCCTTTTTCCTCCAGATTTTGTACTTAACAGACTAGAAGCTGTAATTAGCTTTTATTGTTATCTCTCAAATTCATTCTCAAATGGATTATTATTTCTTAGATTGATTCCACTTTTTTTTCTGCCTGTTTCTTAGATTAATTGTTGCTACTGTTTTTTTTCTTTTACTTTGGTGAGAAAAATTTGCTCTCATCTTGTTCTTTTTATGTTATTTTATGGATTTCATGAATTATTTACCCAATGTTGTGACAATCTTCTGCTGACCTTTTATTTTCCCTCCTTGACCCGTCTTCAACCTAACAAGTTACTTCCAATTACATTGTTTCCATGAATACTCCTGCTGTCTGCACTTTATTTACTTTCTTTAGGCTGGCCCGGAATGCAGTTTCTGTTTTCCATTCCCATTTCACAAAATACCTTCCCTGTGACATCCCCCAACCTTATCAGTTCAACATGGTTCCCATTTAGTATCTAAAAGCATTTAAAAGTTATTTAAAACCTAACAATATTAGTAGGTCAGACAGTTTAGGAGAACAGTAGAGAACAAAGCGATACCAGTAATCCCACCACTGTACCACAATAGCACTTTCTATTTTCTATATTATTACCTTTTTACCCATGTGAATAATTTTTTTTTTTTTTTTTTGAGACTGAGTCTCGCTCTGTCGCCCACACTGGAGTGCAGTTGTGCGATCTTGGCTCACTGCAGTCTCTGCCTCCCAGGTTCAAGCGATTCTCCTGCCTCAGCCTCCTGAGTAGCTGGGATTACAGGCGCGTGCCACCATGCCCCCAAAATTTTTGTATTTTTAGTAGAGAAGGGGTTTCATTATCTTGGTCAGGCTGGCCTTGAACTCCTGACCTCATGATCCACCTGCTTCAGCCTCCCAAAGTGCTGGGATTACAGGCGTGAGCCACTGCACCTGGCCGTGAATAATATTTTTTATATATTTGGAATAAAAACTTCATATTCTATTTGGTAGCATGCTTTCTTCATATATCGTTGCTTTGTTAACATTATTCTATTTTTCTATAAATATTCAAATTATTTTCAGAGCTGTTTAATATTTTTATTATTGTTGCATAATTTATTAAGTTTATTATAATATATAATGTATAATAATTTATTAAATTATTCCCTATTGTTGGGTATCTAGTGTGTTTCCAGGGTTTGATATTCTAGATTTAACTATAGTGAACATCTTTGTGAATTTAACTGAGCCTTCCATTTTCTTAGAATCAGCACTCAGGAGCAGGATTACCAAATAGAAGAATTGGAATTTTTTTGTAGAGTTTACTAAATACCATATTTTGTCCACGTGAACTATATCCTTTCAGAATATTTCATTAGTATATGGCCAGTATTAAGTCCTTATTCTTCTTGTTTAAAAAAAAATGGGGCAGAGGGAATAATTTTGGCGGTTAAAGAAAAATTGAATAGCATACTGCTTAACCAGTAGTTTGATCATCCCTAATCCGAAAATCTGAAATCTGAAATGCTCTAAAATCTGAAGCTTTCTGAGTGCCAACTGATGCCACAAGTGGACAATTCCACACCTGACTTTATGTGGTAAATTGCAATTAAAACACAGGTGCACACCACACAGTTTATTCAGCGTTCCCGAGGGAAAAAAGACTCCTTCTGCCTTCTGTAGCAGTGATATATCTTTTCCTTGCACACCCGGATTCCCCTCACACAAGCACTCCCACAGAGGGTAATAAAATGGCATGTATGCAGGCTGGATGCACCAATAACAGGTTCCCCGCAATGCCCCACATGGGGCCAAGACCTATGTGCATCACTTACTGTGTTTTTTTGCTTATTTTCTGTTCTGTGGTGTAAAGATGTTGAAAATGTCCAAAAGGCCTGCAGATACCTCTGAGGGGTAATAGTGACAAGGACACAAGGAAGCATTTATGTTTATATACAGCACAGAAAGACAAGCTGTTGGAGAAACTGGACAGTGGTGTTAAGTGTGCAGTGTGTTGCAAAAGAGTATGGTGTTGGAATGACTACCATATATGACCTGAAGAAACAAAAGGATAAGCTATTGAAATTCTGTGCTGAAATCATGAACAGAAGTTAATGAAAAATAGAAATACATTGCACAAAGCTAAAAATGAAGATCTCAATCACGTATTGAAAAAGTGGATCCATCAGCATTGTAGTGAACTCGTGTCACTTAATGGTAATACTGGTCATGAAACAAGCAAAGATCTATCATGATGAACTAAAAATTGAAGGAAGCTGTGAATATTCAACAGGCCATTTGCAGAAATTTAAGAGGAGACACGGCATTACAGTTTTAAAAATTTGTGGTGATAAAGCATTTGTTGATGATGAAGCAGCAAGAAGTTCATTGACAAGTTTGCAAAGTCACCGCTGGTGACTATCTTATACCAGAACAAGTCAGTAATGTTGATGAAACATCACTGTTTTGGTATTAATGCCCCAGAAAGACACTGGCTCTAGCAGATGAGACAGCCAATACAGGAATTAAGGATGCCAAGGACAGAATAACTGGGATGGGATGTGGTAATGTAGGAGGCACTCATAAGTGCTGTGATGGGCAAAAGCTTGCATTCTTGCTGTTTTTAAGGAGTGAATTTCTCACCAGTCTGTTATTATGGTAACAAAAAAGCATGTATTACTAGGGATATCTTTTCTGATTGGTTTCCAAACATCTTGTACCAGCAGCTTGTGCTCACTGCAGGGCAGCTGGACTGTGCAACAATGGCAATATTTTATTTCTTGATGACTGTTCTCATCTTCCAGTTGAAATTCTCCTCAAAAACAATGTTTATGCCATGTACTTTCCCCCAGTGTGACTTTATTAATTCAGCCATGTGGCCAAGGTATCCTTAGACCAATGAAGAGTTAATATAAAAATGCTTCTTGGGGGAGTGGCTAGCAAGATAGCCGAATAGGAACAGCTCTGGTCTGCAGCTCCCAGCGAGATCAACACAGAAGGCAGGTGATTTCTGCATTTCCAACTGAGGTACCTGGCTTATCTCACTGGGACTGGTTAGACAGTGGGTGTAGCCCATGGAGGGTGAGCCAAAGCAGGGTGGGGTGTTGCCTCACCCAGGAAGTGCAAGGAGTTGGGGAACTCCCTCCCTTAGCCAAGGGAAGCCATGAGGGACCCTGCTGTGAGGGACGGTGCATTCAGGCCCAGATACTGTGCTTTTCCCATGGTCTTTGCAACCCACAGACCAGGAGATTCCTTCGGGTGCCTACGCCACCAGGGCCCTGGGTTTCAAGCACAAAACTGGGCAGCTGTTTGGGCAGACACCGAGCTAGCTGCAGGAGGTTTTTTTGTTTTGTTTTGTTTTGATTTGTTTTGTTTTTGAGACAGAGCCTTGCTTTGTCACCCAGGCTGGAGTGCCATGGCGCGATCTTGGCTCACTACAAGCTCTGCCTCCTGGGTTCACGCCATTGTCCTGCCTCAGCCTCTCGAGTAGCTGGGACTACAGGTGCCCGCCACCACGTCTGGCTAATTTTTTGTATTTTTAGTAGAGACAGGGTTTCATCATGTTAGCCAGGATGGTCTCGATCTCCTGACCTCGTGATCCGCCCACCTTGGCCTTCCAAAGTGCTGGGATTAGAGGCGTGAGCCACCATGCCTGGCCAGGAGTTTTTGTTTTCCATAACCCAGTGGCACCTGGAACACCAGCGAGACAGAACCATTCACTCCCCTGGAAAGGGAGCTGCAGCCAGGGAGCCAGGTGGTCTAGCTCAGCAGATCCCAACCCCATGGAGCCCAGCAAGCTAAGATCCACTGGCTTGAAATTCTCGCTGCCAGCACAGCAGTCTAAAGTCAACCTGGGATGCTTGAGCTTGGTGGGGGGAGGGGTATCCACCATCACTTAGGCTTGAGTAGGTGGCTTTTCCCCTCAGAGTGTAAAGAAAGCCACCAGGAAGTTCGAACTGGGCAGAGCCCACTGCAGCTCGTCAAAGCTGCTGTAGCCAGACTGCCTCTCTAGATTCCTCCTCTCTGGGCAGGGCATCTCTGAAAGAAAGTCAGCAGCCCCAGTCAGGGGCTTATAGGTAAAACTCCCATCTCCCTGGGACAGAGCACCTGGGGGAAGGGGTGGCTGTGGGCGCAGCTTCAGCAGACTTAAACGTTCCTGCCTGCCAGCTCTGAAGAGAGCAGCAGATCTCCCAGCACAATATTTGAGCTCTGCTAAGGGACAGACTGCCTCCTCAAGTGGATTCCTGACCTCCATGCCTTCTGACTGGGAGACACCTCCCAGCAGGGGTTGATAGACACCTCATGCAGGAGAGCTCTGGCTGGCATCTGGCAGGTGCCCCTCTGGGACGAAGCCTCCAGGGGAAGGAACAGGCAGCAATCTTTGCTGTTCTGCAGCCTCCACTGGTGATACCCAGGCAAACAGGGTCTGGAGTGGACCTCCAGCAAACTCCAGCAGACCTGCAGCAGGGGGGGCCTGAGTGTTAGAAGGAAAACTAACAAACAGAAAGGAATAGCATCAACATCAACAAAAAGGATGTCCACACAGAAACCCCATCTAAAAGTCACCAACATCAAAGACCAAAGGTAGATAAATCCATGAAGATGAGGAAAAACCAGCGCAGAAAGGCTGAAAATTCCAAAAACCAGAATGCCTCTTCTCCTCCAAAGGATCATAACACCTCGCCAGCAAGGGAACAAAACTGGACGGAGAATGAGTCTGACGAATTGACAGAAGTAGGCGTCAGAAGGTGGATATTAACAAACCTCTCCGAGCTAAAGGAACATGTTCTGACCCAATGCAAGGAAACTAAGAACCTTGAAAAGAGGTTAGGGGAATTGCTAATTAGAATAATTAGTTTAGAGAAAAACATAAATGACTTGATGGAGCCGAAAAACACAGCACGAGAACTTTGTGAAGCATACACAAGTATCAATAGCCGAATCAACTAAGTGGGAGAAAGGATATCAGAGATTGAAGATCAACTTAATGAAATGAAGCATGAAGAGAAGATTAGAGAAAAAAAGAATGAAAAGGAATGAACAAAGCCTCCAAGAAATATGGGACTCTGTGAAAAGATCAAACCTACGTTTGATTGGTGTACCTGAAAGTGACAGGGAGAATGGAACCAAGTTGGGAAACACTCTTCAGAATATTATCCAGGAGAACTTCCCCAACCTAGCAAGACAGGCCAACATTCAAATTCAGGAAATACAGAGAACACCACAAAGATACTCCTCGAGAAGAGCAACCCCAAGACACATAATCATCAGATTCACCAAGGTTGAAATGAAGGAAAAAATGTTAAGGGCAGCCAGAGAGAAAGGTTGGGTTACCCACAAAGGGAAGCCCATCAGACTAACAGCAGATCTCTCTGCAGAAACCCTACAAGCCAGAAGAGAGTGGGGGCCAAAATTGAACATTCTTAAAGAAAAGAATTTTCAACCCAGAATTTCATATCCAGCTAAACTAAGCTTCATAAGCGAAGGAGAAATAAAATCCTTCACAGGCAAGCAAATGCTGAGAGATTTTTGTCACCACCAGGCCTGCCTTACAAGAACTCCTGAAGGAAGCACTAAACATGGAAAGGAAAAACCAGTACCAGCCACTGCAAAAACATACCAAATTGTAAAGACCATTGACACTATGAAGAAACTGTATCAACTAATGGACAAAATAACCAGCTGGCATCATAATGACAGGATCAGATTCACACATAACAATATTAACCTTAAATGCAAACAGGCTAAATGCCCCAATTAAAAAACACAGACTAGTAAACTGGATAAAGAGTCAAGACCCATCGGTGTGCTATATTCAGGAGACCCATCTCATGTGAAAGACACACATAGGCTCAAAATAAAGGGATGGAGGAATATTTACCAAGCAAATGGAAAGCAAAAAAAAGCAAGGATTGCAATCCTAGTCTCTGACAAAACAGACTTTAAACCAACAAAGATCAAAAAAGACCAAGAAGGGCATTACATAATGGTAAAGAGATCAATGCAACAAGAAGAGCTAACTATCCTAAATATATATGCACCCAATACAGGAGCACCCAGATTAATAAAGCAAGTTCTTAGAGACCTACAAAGAGACTTAGACTCCCACACAATAGTAGTGGGAGACTTTAACACCCCACTGTCAATATTAGAAAGATCAACGAGACAGAAAATTAACAAGGATATTCAGGACTTGAACTCAGCCTTGGACCAAGTGGACCTAATAGACATCTACAGAACTCTCCACCCCAAATCAACAGAATATACATTCTTCTCAGCACCACATCACACTTATTCTAAAATTGACCACATAATTGGAAGTAAAACACTTCTCAGCAAATGCAAAAGAATGGAAATCATAACAAACAGTCTCTCAGACCACAGGGCAATCAAATTATAATTTAGGATTAAGAAACTCACTCAAACCTGCACAACTACATGGAAACTGAACAACCTGCTCCTGAATGACTACTGGGTAAATAATGAAATTAAGGCAGAAATAAATAAGTTCTTTGAAACCAAGAAGAACAAAGATACAATGTACCAGAATCTCTGGGACACAGGCTAAGGCATGTTTAGAGGGAAATTTGTAGCACTAAATGTCCACAGGAGAAAGCAGGAAAGATCTAAAATTCACACCCTAACATCACAATTAAAAGAACTAGAGAAACAAGAGCAAACACATTCAAAAGCTAGCAGAAGTCAAGAAATAACTAAGATCAGAGCAGAACTGAAGGAGATAGAGACATGAAAAACCCTTCAAAAAATCAACAAATCCAGGAGCTGGTTTTTTGAAAAGATTAACAATATAGAAAGACTGCTAGCCAGTCTAATAAAGAAGAAAAGAGAGAAGAATCAAATAGACACAATAAAAAATGATAGAGAGAATATTACCACTGATCCCACAGAAATACAAACTACTATCAGAGAATACTATAAACACCTCTACGCAAATAAACTAGAAAATCTAGAAGAAGGCCAGGCGCAGTGGCTCATGCTTGTAATCCCAGCACTTTGGGAGGCCAAGGCAGGCAGATCCCCTGAGGTCAGGAGTTTGAGACCACCCTGACCAACATGGAGAAACCCCATCTCTACTAAAAATACAAAAAGTTAGCTGGGCATGGTGGCACATGCCTGTAATCCCTGCTACTCGGGAGGCTGAGGCAGGAGAATTGCTTGAACCTGGAAGGTGGAGGTTGTGGAGATTGTGCCATTGCACACCCAGCCTGGGTAACAAGAGCAAAACTCCGTCTCAAAAAAAAAAAAAAAAAAAAACCTAGAAGAAATGGATAAATATCTGGACACATACACCCTCCCAAGACTAAACCAGGAAGAAGTCAAATCCCTGAATGAATCAATAACAAGTTGTGAAATCGAGGCAGTAATTAATAGCCTACCAACCAAAAAAAGCCCAGGACCAGACAGATTCACAGCCAAATTCTACCAGAGGTACAAAGAGGAGCTGGTACCATTCCTTCTGAAACTATTCCAAACAATAGAAAAAGAGGGACTCCTTCCTAACTCACTTTATGAGGCCAGCATCATTCTGATACCAAAACCCAGCAGAGACACAACAAGAAGAAAATTTCAGGCCAATATCCCTGATGAACATCAATGAAAAAATCCTCAATAAAATCCTGGGAAACTGAATCCAGCAGCACATCAAAAAGCTTATCCACCACGATCAAACTGGCTTCATCCCTGGGATGCAAGGCTGGTTCAACATATGCAAATCAATAAACATAATCCATCACATAAACAGAGCCAATGACAAAAACCACATGCTTATCTCAATAGATACAGAAAAGGCCTTTGACAAAATTCAACACCCCTTCATGCTTAAAACTCTCAATAAACTGGGTATTGATGGAACGTATCTCAAAATAATAAAAGCTATTTATCACAAACCCACAGCCAATATCATACTGAATGGGCAAAAGCTGGAAGCATTCCCTTTGAAAACTGGTACAAGACAAGAATGCCCTCTCTCACCACTCCTATTCAAAATAGTATTGGAAGTTCTGGCCAGGGCAATCAGGCAAGAGAAAGAAATAAAGGGTATTCAATAAAGGGTATTCAAATGGGAAGAGAGGAAGTCCATGTGGAGAAATTGAAACACTTTTACCCTGTTGGTGGGAGTGTAAATTAGATCAATGATTGTGGAAGACGGTGTGGCAATTCTTCAAGGATCTAGAACCAGAAATACCATTTGACCCAGCAATCCCATTACTGGGCATATACCCAAAGGATTATACATCATGCTACTATAAAGACACATGCACATGTATGTTTATTGCAGCCCTGTTCACAATAGCAAAGACTTGGAACCCACCCAAATGCCCATCAGTGGTAGACTGGATAAAGAAAGTGTGGCACATATACACCATGGAATACTATGCAGCCATAAAAGAGGATGATTTCATGTCCTTTGCAGGGACACGGATGAAGCTGGAAACCATCATTCTTGGCAAACTAACACAGGAGCAGAAAACCAAACACCACATATTCTCACTCATAAGTGGGAGTTGAACAATGAGAATACATGGACACAGGGAGGGGAACATCACACACTGGGGCCTGTTGGGGGGTGGGGGGCAAGGGGAGGGATAACATTAGGAGAAATAACCAATGTAGATGACAGGTTGTTGGGTGCAGCAAAGCACCATGGCACGTGTATACTTATGTGACAAACCTGCATGTTCTGCACATCTATCCCAGAACTTAAAATATAATTAAAAAAATGCTTTCTTGAACAGCATACTAACAGCAGTGAACAGAGGCATGAGTGTGGACGATTTTCAAAAAGAGTTTAACATGAAGGATGCCATGTATGCTGTTGCCAATGCTTGGAACATGGTATCTAAAGACAAAGTTGTGCATGTCTGGCACAACCTCTGGCCTGGGACTATGTTTCGTGATGATGATCAAAGTAGTGACTTCGAAGGATCTTGTATGTCAAATGAGAAAAAAATGATCTCTGACCTCTCCTCCTTACATATGCAAAAAAAATATACCTTCAGAGTCTGTCTGGAAGGTGGGTGAAGTGAATATTTAAGAAGTTTTTAACGTCCATAATGAGGCTGCAGTTACTCCAGTTGACTGATAGTGAAATAGCCAAAATGGTTCTGAATCAAGGTGGTCATAATAGTGATGATGAAGATGACATTAACACTGCAGGAAAAAGTCCCATACATGACATGGTGAAAATGTGTGATGATCTTACTGAAGGACTAGAGCAGTGATCATTTATAATAGAATAAGAAATCATGTCAGTTTATACAATCAGAGAGAAAATTCTAAAGCAAAAACTGTTGTTAATAAGACAGATGAGGCTGGGTGCAGTGGCTCACGCCTGTAATCCCAGCACTTTGGGAGGCTGAGGCAGGCGGATCACTAGACCAGGAGATCGAGACCATCCTGGCTAACACGGTGAAACCCTGTCTCTACTAAACAAAATACAAAAAACTAGCTGGGCCTGGTGGCGGGCGCCTGTAGTCCCAGCTACTCAGGAGGCTGAGGCAGGAGAATGGTGTGAACCGGGGAGGCGGAGCTTGCAGTGAGCTGAGATGGCGCCACTGCACTGCAGCCTGGGCGAGAGTCTCCTGGTCTCTCATCTGCTTCTGATGCTTCTTATTACCTAAAAACAAACACAGAAACAAAAACAGGATACAGTAACCTTTTAATCAAAACACAACATCATAGGTATAGACTGAAAGCCTGTCTTCATTTGTTCTTGCTCTTGTTTAACAGCTGATACAAGTATTCTGGTGATACTACTGTGCTGCTAGATTACCCTGAACATATTATTTTTTAACTGTATCAGTAGTATGTAATATTTTTTACTGTTAGATACTTATGTGTAAATAAGTGTAAGAAAATAATTGCTTATCAGTAGCATGCAAGTTCAGAGTCAGGAATGGTGGTGATACCTAACAACCGCAGATCGTCTACATGGGTGCCCAAGATAGTGACACCTTTGCTTTCTGATGGTTGTGTATACAAACTTTGCACAAAATTATTTAAAATATTTTATAAAGTTTATCTTCAGGCTGTGTATAAGGTTTATGTGAAACATAAATGAATTTCATGTTTCGACTTGGGTCACATCCCCGAGATACCTTGTTATGCCTATGGAGATATTCCCAAATCTGGAAAAGATTCAAAATATGAAACACTTATGGTCCCAAGCATTTTGGATAAGTGATACTCAAACTTTATGTAATTTTACACCTGATTTTTTTCTTTAATATCTATGAGTATAACACAAAACACAGGTAATGTTTTTAACATTTATGCATTATCTTTCCCCTTCACTTACATGACTTTTTAAAAAATGTTCTTTGAACTTCATATTTCTCTAGGGCTCGTGTTAAAAACTCTGAGTATTTCATATTTATTCAAAATTGCCAATGTAGCCTGAACCACAGTTCTTCCAAACATGGATTAATGTCTTTGTTTCAGTAATATTCACAGTAGCCCATTTTTTTGTGTGTATTTAAATGTTTCATAAATTTAGGCTGGGTGCATTGGCTCATGCCTGTAATCCCAACACTTTGGGAGGCCAAAGAGGGAGGGTTGTTTGAAGCTCGGAGTTCAACACTGGCCTGGGCAACGTAGCATGACCTCATCTCTACAAAAAATACAAAAATTAGCCAGGCGTGGTGGTGTGCACCTGTAATCCTAGCTACTTGGGAAGCCTGAGTCAGGAGGATTGCTTGAGCCCAGGATTTGGAGGCCGCATTGAGCCATGATTGTGCCACTGCACTCTAGCCTGGGCATTAAAACAAGACTGTCTCAAAAACAAAAACAAAGTTTAATAAAGTTATTGTTACAGAGCCCATGGATTATTTATGCTATTTTTTTTTGTTTTTTATTTTTTAGCTGGATCTGGAGATTCTTATATGGATTGTTAATATCCAAACTTACTTGCAAAATACGATGTGATTGAATATCTTTACATAAATCTGCATTGATCGAGTGATTGGTTTTTCACAATAAAATTTATTATCTCACAAAACCAGAAGTCCAGAAGGGAGGCCTAAGTTAGGCATTAGCTCATTTGAGCCATCAAGGAATTTCTTTTCACCTTTCTCTTTGCTTTTCTTGGTATATTGGCTTTTTTCTTGGGTAATTCTCATCCTGGGCAAGTTGAGTACATTTCAGGTTCTACATCTAGCTGTGACAATGTCAGGGAAAGAAGAGACAATTCCCTTCTGTGGGTCTGTTTTAGGAAACAAAAAATCTTTCCTAGAAGTCTTCCATGAGATTCTCCTTATATTATGCTGGCCACAACTGTGTCACATGTCCTACCTAAACTAGTTCTTTGCAAAAGTAATGGGGCCACCATGACTGGCTTAGATCAATTAGGAATTGCCTGTATGGCTGGCTTAGGGTCAGCCCTCTGAAAGTACATGCCAATGCCTTGTGGATTCTTTGGGAAAGAAAACAGGTTCTATTAGAAAAGAGGAGGGCAGAGGAGAAAGGAAATTAGACAGGCAACCAAGAGTGTATGCTGCATTTGATTATTTAATAAATGGTTTTAGAACAATTGACTTTTCATTTGGTTCTGTGCATGTCCATGTTACTTGGTTGTTGGACTTGATCAGATTCTTCTTGTTTTCACCTTTTTTTTTTTTTTTTTGGTCTACTTGTTATGTCAGTTACTGAAAGGGAAGTGTAAAAATCTCTAGCTATATTTGTGGCTTTGTACATTTCTCCCTTTAATTCTGTCAGTTTTTATACACACACACTTAGGATTATTGTGTCTTCTTGATGGATTAACCCCCTTTTCATTATGAACCATTCCTTTTTATCTCTGGTAACCCTTGATGTTATCACCGGTGTTTCCATGTCCGCCTTTTCTGATGTTAATATAGCCACTCCAACTTTCTTATGATTACGGTTTGCTTGATGTATCTTTTTTTTTTTTCGAGATGGAGTCTTGCTCTATTGCCCAGGCTGGAATACAGTGGCATGATTTTGGCTCACTACAACCTCCGCCTCCTAGGTCCCAGTGATTCTCCTGCCTCAGCCTCCTGAGTAGCTGGGAATATGGTCGTGTATCACCACACACCACCATGTCTGACTAATTTTTGTATTTTTAGTAGAGTCAGCATTTCACCATGTTGGCCAGGCTGGTCTCGAACTCCTGACCTCTGGTGATCCATCCACCCTGGCCTCCCAAAGTGCTGGGATTAAAGGTGTGAGCCACCATGCCCGGCCTACTTAATGTGTCTTTTTTTTCATTATTGTATTCTTAACCCATCTGTGCCTTTGTATTTAAAATATATCTCTTATGAACATTGTATAGTTAGGTCTTTTTTTCCAGTCTGATAATCTCTGACCTTTAATTGGAAGGTGTAGTCCATTTACATTTAATATTAATTATCAGTAGGATTGAGTTTAAGTCTGTCATCTTGACAATTGTTTTTATTTGTCTCATATGTTCCTTGTTCCTTTTCATCTCTTTCCCAGTCTTCTTTTAGATTTATTGCTTTTTTTTTTTTTAAGGATTCCATTTTATTTCCTCCACTCGGTAGCTACACTTAAAAAAAAAATAGTTGCTCTAGAGTAGGGTTCTCAACCTCCACATTGTTGACATTCTTGACCAGATAATTTTTTGTTCTTGAGGTTGACCTGTGCATTATAAACCTGACCTCTACCCACTAGGTGCCAGTAGCATATGCCCCCCACCCCTGTTATGAAAATAAAAAATGTCTCCAGTGATTGTCAGATATCCCGTGGGATGAGGAGAGGCAGAAAAATTACTATTGGTTGAGAATCCAGCTTTAGAGCTTACAGTATGCATTTTCAATTTATAACAGTCTACCTTGAAATAATATACTATTTCGTGTATTGTGTTAGAATCTTAAAAGAGTACTTCTATTTCCTCTCTCCTTTCCTTGTGCTATGGTTGTCATACGCTTTAATTCTATATGTATTTATAAACTTCACATTGCCTTGTTAATCTTTTTGCTTCAAACAGGTGATTTTCTTTTAAAGAAATTACAAAAGAGGGGAAAACATGTCTTTTAGGTTTACCAGGTTCATCTTATACTTTTCCTATTCCAGCCTTGGAATCAGTCATTTTTTCAAGAAGTCTTGGTTTCTTATAGTAGACATTAATAATTAGAAGCTAAGATCTGGGTGCTGGATATGCTCATTGCTAGGGTGTGTGTGTGTGTGTGTGTAAACACATGTACATCTGTATTCTCATATATTAAAAGCTGAGTTCATAGTGATACATCCAATTTCAATCAAACATTGCATGTTAACTTTTTTCCTCTCTCTATTAGTGAAAAACCTAACTTCTATTATCTTGAATATACTTGTATATCAGTTTCCTGATATGTGACCAATCTCACGTCATTGCTGTTGTTGCTTCCTCCCCTATGCAGATGCTGTCCTCATTCCTCTCAGGCTCTGACATCTGCATACTCCTACCTCAGCCCAGCTGAGTTCTTCTTCTTCTTCTTTTTTCTTTTTTTTTTTTTAAGAGATGGGGGTCTTACTCTGGCACCTAAGCTGGAGTATAGTGGCATGATCATGGCTCACTGCAGTCTCTAACTCCTATGCTCAAGGCTTCCTCCCACCTCAGCCTCCTGAGTAGCTGGGACTACAGGTGCATGCTGCCATGCCTGGCTTTTTTTGTTTGTTTTTTTGTAGAGACAGGGTCTTGCTATGTTGACCAGGGTGCTCTTGAACTCCTGACCTCAAGTGGTCCTCCTGCCTAACCTCCCAAAATGCTGAGATTATAGGCATGAGCCACCGTGTCCAGCCCCTCCTGAGTTCTGACACCTTCCCTCAGCTACCCCTTTGCATGGGTGCCGAGATTATAGGCATGAGCCACTGTGTCCAGCCCTGCCTGAGTTCTGACACCTTCCCTCAGCTACCCCTTTGCATGGATGCCTATCTCAACCTGGTCAGCTCTGACAGCCATGCCAGCTGGCCCTCCTAGGCAGAAGCCCTCACCCAGTTTGGACTCTGTACTCACCCTAGCCACCCTTTCCTATGGATACCCTGCTGAAGCTTTGAGATCCTGTGCTAGGTAGCTCACACTCATGGAAGCCCACTTTATCCCACTTAGGTTCTAACTTTACATGCTGGGTTATCCCATGAACTCTTCTCAGTGTAGATGCTCTCCTTCTCCTACTCTGGCTCCCATGGTAAGCCAGTCTCCAGAGTGAGCTCTGACACCTCATGCTAGACCACTCTTCTGCTTAGCTGCCTAGCTGTCCATCCTGCTTTATACCACCAGATGGCTTTAGTATGTAATTGTTTGGGTAGCTAAGGGGGATGGAAGAGGAAGAAGACCTTGTACTTGTTAAAACGAAACATTTATTAGTTTGTAATGATAGACTTGCGTGATCATTTGATTGTCTTCTCTGATCTTTCTTAAGGTAGGGACTGTTCCATGGATACAAAATAGTTTTCCCAGGATCTAGCATAAAGTATGTACTCAAGTTTTTATTGAATAAATAAATATTCAGAAAGATTAAGTACTTTAATTAGGTCATACAGCTATTATGTTTTTATGTGTTGAAGACACGGATTTAAATACACTTCTGGTTGGGCACAGTGGCTCACGCCTATAATCCCAGCACTTTGGGAGGCCAAGGCCAGCGGATCACTTGAGGTCAGGAGTTTGAGAGCAGCCTGGCCAAAATGGTGAAACCTCTACTCTACTAAAAATACAAAAATTAGCCATACATGGTGGTGCGTGCCTGTAATCCCAGCTGTTCGGGAGTCTGAGGCAGGAGAATCGCTTGAACCGGGAGGCAGAGGTTGCAGTGAGTTGAGATCACGCCACTGCACTCCAGCCTGGGCCACAGAGTGAGACTCCATCTCATAAATAAATAAATACAATGAATACAATTCTCTGATTACAAAAATAAATACAAGCATCCTGAATGCTTTCACATCAGATACTTTTCCTGTATAAAAGTATATGGAAATCATAGTGATGGCAGTGGTGGCCCATCTGGTAGCTGCTGCAGAGATGCTGCAGTGGGGGAGGCGTCGCCAGGGCTGCCCATTCCACAGAGCCCACAGGGAGCCAGGAACAGATAGGAACCCTACTCTCTTCTGAGTTGGCAGGGCAGGAGCCCTGCCCTCCTGGGTGCAGCTCCAGTGGGTGCAGTGGACTCCAGGTGAAGTCCGCAGACTTAGAACCTAAGTGGGATAAAGTGGGCTTCCATGAGTGTGAGCTACCTAGCACACACTCAGGTGGAGTGAGAAGTTAACAGGGCTTTTTCTGGCCCACCCATGGCTGCCCATGGACCAATCAGCATGCACTTCCTCCCTGCTGAGTCCATGAAAACCCTGGACTTAGCCAGACTCCAACAGACTGGGGAAAACCTGCCTGTGGAAAGGAGCTACCCACTGTGGGTCACCTCCCCACGCAGACCTGGGCATCCCTGTGCTCTCAGGGGCCAGGGAAGCCCCCCCTTCCCTTGCAGTCTCCGAAGTGTCTGCTCCTGCTGTCTGCCCCGGTTTCAGAGCAAAGTTGAGGCCTAGCCTGGGTGCTGTTACCACCCAGCTGGGTGCACACCACTTGGGGTGGCACTGACGTGCCAGCCCCCTGCCACCTGAACCCTGCCCCCCAGACTTTGGGTGCCAATGAGCACAGGAAGGAGGCCAAAGGGGGTCGAGGGTGGGTTGATGCGGGCCTGCAGGCGCCCCTTCCCAGAACAGCCTGGGCTCTGTGATTGATGGCAGCAGGAGGCAGACAGGCTCGTGAGTGGAAAGGGGCGGGCCCTGGTGAGGTCCCACCCTCAAACCAGGGATGGCCTGAAGCATGGGATCTGGGCTGTCAGTTTCAGGTGGAGTCGAGACTGGTGTGAGAAGTTACAGGGCTTTTTCCGGTCCATTGGCCGCCCATGGACCAATTAGCATGCACTTTCTCACTACTGAACCCATGAAAACCCCTGACACAGCCAGACTCCAACAGACGTGAGGAAGACCTGCCTGTGGAAAGGAGCTACCCACTGTGGGTCTTCTCTCTGCTGAAAGCTGAACACTCGTTCAGGAGACCTTCTTGTAGAAAGGAGCTACTCGCTTTGGATCTCCTGAGAGCTGTTCTGTTGCTCAGTGAAGCTCCTCTCCGCCTTGCTTACCATCCAGTTGTCCGAGTACTTCATTCTTCTTGGATGCGAGGCAAGAACTGGGGACCCGCCAAATGCCGGGACTGAAAGAGCTGTAACAAGCAGGGCTGAAACATGTTCCCCTGCTCCCCATGGTACCAGTGACAAGGAGGAGAGAAGAGCTGCAGCCCTTCGGGGAGCCCAGACCTAGGGGCTCCCCAAGCCTGGGCTCTGATAGCCTCTTTGGGACTCTGTGGTTCTGGTGTCTCCAAGCTTTCGGGCGTCACTGTGTTCTCGTTCAGATGCGGATGCCCACAGCAGAAGCTGTGTGCGGTACATCTGGTCCAGCCGCAGCCTCGCATGTAGCTGGCATCTCTGCCAGTGCCTGGAGCTGCCCGCCCCACTGCAGCAGCTGGCATCTGCACCTGGCTCACTGTTGACAGGTGTGGGATCCGGGCCGGTAGCACGAGCCAGGCACTGCCTGCAGGGACAAGTGGGCAGAACGAGCCCAGTGGGCGCAGGCAATACTCAGGTAGAAGGTGCCGCCGGCCACAGACGTTTCTGGCTGACAAAGTGACACCCCAGAGATCCCGTGACAATAGTTTAGTTAGGGAGTTACCCATGTACATGATTATCTTCATTTAATATAAGACCATACATTATGTGTGCCATATAAAGTTTAATGCTTTAGGTAGTATAAAAATATCTTTCACTTGGATAACTTTATACTCATTGAGTCATAAAATGTTGGCACTGAAAGAGGCTCCAGAGATAGTCTAGTTCAGCACAGCCAAGCAATACAGAACATACATGTTACTAGTATTCAGGAAGGAGTGAGGAACTATGTAAGTAATGGAAGTAAGCCTTCCAGGTGATTCTGACTACCTTGCCTGCCTGCCTGCCTGCCTGCCCTCCCTCCCTCCCTCCTTTCCTTCCTTCCTTCCTTCCTTCCTTCCTTCCTTCCTTCCTTCCTTCCTTCCTTCCCTTCCTTCCTTCCCTTCCTTCCCTTCCTTCCTTTCCTTCCCTTCCTTTTCTTCTGTCACCCAGGCTGGAGTGCAGTAACGCCATCTCGGTTCACTGCAACCTCCGCCTGCCAGGTTCAAGTGATTCTCCTGCCTCACCTTCCCGAGTAGCTGGGATTACAGGTGCGTGCCACCGTGCCCGGCTAATTTTTGTATTTTTAGTAGAGATGGTGTTTCACTATGTTGGCCAGACTGGTCTTAAACTCCTGACTTCAGCTGATACGCCTGCCTCAGCCTCCCAAAGTGTTGGGATTACAGGCGTGAGCCACTGCGCCCGGCCTTCTTGTCTCAAAGTGTCTTTCCAGTCTGTGATTGATCTTGATCTGCACAACAGCTCTTAGAGACACAGGGCAAGGAAAAATTCAACAAATGAGGATGCTGAGGTCTAGAGAGTCGTAGCGACTTCCCAAGTTTTATCCTCCATCTTTATCATTCTCTAGAGACATTTTACATAAGAACGTGATATTATTTAAAACCTTTTCTGTAATACAGTGTATTTGTCATGGTGAGGATGTGGTAGAGAAAGGTGTGAAAAAACATCCTAAGTACTTGAGAATTAGGCTATTAGTTTCTTTTTATTGTTTCAGCATGCTTAAAAAGTTAATATGATGAGTTATATTCCAGGTTCTCTCAGGCATATTAATTTATTGATGGATAATAGTCCTTTTAGATAGTTGATGAATTCAGAAAAATTACAGATGAAAAACCTGCGAGAGGGAAGAATATCTGAAACTCATACATCTTTAGTGAAAGTTACTAGTACTCCTTACCTATGTATGCTTGCTGTATGCTTGCTAATATTAGAATCCCACTGAAAAGAACCTCATATAATCAGAATCTTTTTGCTGTGGATATGTTGAGTATGCCAGTTTACAACTTTTCATTTGATTATTTAATGATTCGGAGTTCTTAGGATATGACTTTTTCTGTTTTTATTAAAAATTTTTTTTCCTCTTCACCATTCTCAGAGAAAAGGAAATTACTTTATCTTGTTCAAAAGATGAATGTGAGTTATTTCATGGATACTGTTTAAATTGGCTGATTAGAACCTGGAAAATAATATTTGAAAAATATATAACATATAAATAAGATTCAAAAATTAATAAAATTGCTTTGTTCTTATATTATTCACACTGAGAACCTACATTTTCTAATAGAAAATCTATGAAGAGACAGGTCTGGGAACATCCTGTCTGATAATTTGTTTCTTTCATTCTCACTCTTCACCAAGGGAAAATCAGTTCATTTTTAAAATCTGAGAACAATGGTTACCTCCCTTGAAGAGTTTGAAGACTAGATATCAAATATGTAAGGTGCCACACATTTTATCTGACACTTACTAGGTGCTCAATAAATTGTACTTTTTGTTGATTTCCCTATTCTTTAAACTATTATCTACTATAATAACCAGAAGTAACTTTAATTTTGCTTTCCTATCAAATTCTCTTTTCCCTTACTCCTTTTCTACAGGTGTATCTACATCAGCAATCAAAATGGCATCAACCAGACTTCCTTCTCCCAAAAGCTTAGTGAGTGCCCCAACTCAGATTCTTGCACAGTTCCCTAAACAACATCAACAGTCTCCTAAGCAGCAGTTATATCAAGTGCAACAGCAGACACAGCAACAAGTGGCCCAGCCTTCTCCAGTATCTCATCAGCAACAGCCTCAGCAGTCTCCTTTGCCACCTGGTATTAAACCTACCATCCAAATCAAACAGGAATCAGGTAACTGGGAAATGTTTATAAGATATGGTAATTCTTCTTTATTCACCAGTTTTTTTAGTCTTCCCGTCCATGAACATTGTATGTCTCTTCATTTATTTAGGTCTTTGACTTTTTCATCAATGTTTTACAGCTTTCAGCATATAGATTCTGTATATGTTTTGTTAGATTTGTATCTAAGCATTTCATTTTCTTGTTGTGATTATAATTGGTATTATGATTTTAATTTCAATGTCTACATGTTTTTTGTTAGTATATAAAATTAGTGTTGATCTTGTATCCTTTGACCTTGCTGAACTCACTTGTTCTCAGAGTATTTACATAGATTCCTTGGGATTTTCTGTATACGCAACTATGTCATCTATAAATAGGGACAGTTTTGTTTCTTCCTTTCCAATCAATTGCTGTTTATTTCTTTTTCTTGTTTTATTTTATTGTCAAGAACTTCCAATACTATGCTGAATGAATAAGAGTGAGGAAAGTGGACATCCTTGCTTTGTTCCTAATCTTAAGGAGAAAACATTCAGTTTTTCACTATTAAGTACAATACCAGCTGTAGGCTTTTTATAGATGCTCTTTATCAGGTTGACGGAGTGCACTTCTGCTACTAGTTTTGGGGAGTTTTTATCATGAATGAGTGTTGGATTTTGTCAAGTGCTTTTTCTGTTCAATTAAGTTTTTTCTTGTTTAGTCTATTGATATGCTGGATTATATTGATTGATTTTCTGTTAAACCAGCCTTGCATATTTGAAATAAATCCCACTTGGTCATGATATATAATTTTTTAAAATACATTACTGGATTCAATTTGTCTCTCTATTCATGAGACATTTTGGTCTGTAGTATTCTTATTTTATACTGCCTTTGTCTGATTTTGGTCAGGATAATACTGGCCTCATAAAATGAGTTTGGAATTATTTATTTCCTTTCTACTTTTTGGAAAAGACTGTGTAAGATTGATGTTAATTCTTTAAATGTTCAGTAGAATTCTCCAATGAAGCCATCTGGGCCCGGAGAGTTCTGTTTTTAGAAGCTTTTAATTGATGAATTCCATTTCTTTATTAGTTATGGGACTTTTCAGATTATCTGTTTCATCTTGGTTTTAGTAGTTTGTGGTTTTGAGGAATTGATCCATTTCTTCTAAGTTGTCAAATTTTTGAGTGTAAATTTGCTTGTAGTAGTTCCTTACTATTCGTTTAATGGCTATAGGATCGATATTAATGTCCTGTTTCATTTCTGATATTGGTGGTTTGTATCTTCTCTTTCTTTGTCAGATTTGCTATTTATTGCATTCAAAAATTTATTGAATTTTTTAAGAACTAGATTTTTGTTTCATTGATTCTTCCTTTGCTTTTCTGTTTTTAATTTTATCTTTATTATTTCTGTCCTACTTTCTTTAGGTTTATTTTGCTCTTCTAATTTCTTGAGGTGGGAACTTAGATTATTGATTCAAGACATACTCTCTTTTCTAATTACTTAGCATTTAGTTCCATCTATGTAAAGACATTGGTCACAAATTTCTCTTGGCACTATGTTAGCTGGCTTCCACATATTTTAATATGTTCTGTTTTCATTTTTATTCAATTTTTTGTGTAAGACTTATTTGACCCATGGATTATTTAGAATTGTGTTGCTTAATTTCTAATGGAGATTTTTCTGGGTTGGTTTGTTTGTTTGTTTTGCTGTTGATTTCTAGTTTGATTTCATTGTGGTCTGAGAACACACTCTGTATCATTTCAGTTCTTTTACATTTATTGAGGTTTGTTTTTTCACCCACAATATGTTTTACTTTGGTGGGTGGTCCATGGTGCTTGTAAAATATCTATGCTGCTGATGTTGGGTGGAGTATTCTATATATGTATATCAACTAGATTCTGTTGGTTGATTATGTTGTTCAGTTCTCCTATATCTATGCTGAATTTTCTGCCTAGTAGTTCTACCAGTTGATGGGAGTGGGGTAATAAAGTCCCCAACTAATTGTTGGATTCTAGTACTGCGAAAACAGCTCTCTCAAGTCTTTTCTACATGTATTATATTTTGATATATCTGTTGTTTGATGCATACGTATTTAGAAACATTGTCTTCCTGGTATGTTGATCCTGTCTCATTATGTAGCGTTCCTTTTTTTTCTGCAATTAATTCTCTATTTTTTTAAATATAAAGGCTGATTTTTAAAAATTTCCATTCTTAAAATTTAATTCCAATTTAACTTGTAAAGTCTGCCATATAAACTAAATGATGATAACTAGCCTGCATTAGTATATTTAGTGCATGTAATAGAGAACATAATATTGACTGGAGGGGAGTGAGTTCTATTGCCTTGTAAAGTACACTTTATCTGTAATTAATATAGCCACTCCTATTTTCTTTTTATTCATGTTCACATAGTGTATTTTTTTCTCATCCTGTTACTTTCAACCTACTTATATTATTGTATTTGAAGTGAGTTTCTTGTAGACAGCATACAGTGTAGTTATATATTTTTATATCAACTTTGCCAATAACATTTTTTTTTGTTTTTGAGACAGAGTCTCGCTTTGTCACCCAGGCTGGAGTGCAGTGGCACAATCTCGGCTCACTGCAACCTCTGCCTCCTGGGTTTAAGCGAGTCTCCTGCCTCAGTCTCCCAGGTAGCCGGGATTACAGGTGCACACCACCACACCCAGGTGACTTTTGTATTTTTAATAGAGACAGGGTTTCACCATGCTGGCCAGGCTGGTCTCGAATGCTGATCTCAAGTGATCTGCGCACCTCAGCCTTCCAACGTGCTAGGATTACAGGTGTGAGCCACTGCATCCGGCCAACCAATCTTATAGCTTTTTTTTTTTTTTTTTTTTGAGACAGAGTCTTGCTGTGTCGCCCAGGCTGGAGTGCAAGGGCACTATCTTGGCTCACTGCAAGCTCTGCCTCCCGGGTTCACACCATTCTCCTGCCTCAGCCTCCCAAGTAGGTGGGACTACAGGCGCCCGCCACCACACCCAGCTAATTTTTTGTATTTTTAGTAGAGACGGGGTTTCACTGTGTTATCCAGGATGGTCTCAATCTCCTGACCTCATGATCTGCATGCCTCTGCCTCCCAAACTGCTGGGATTGCAGGCATGAACCACTGCGCCTGGCCCCAATCTTTAACTTTTAAATGATATATTTAGATCATTTACATTTAAGGTAATTGTTGATATGGTAGTGGTTACATGTGCCATTTTATTTTGTTTGTTTCTTTCATTTTTTGTTTCTTTTTTATTGCCTATTTGTAGTTTACTTGAAGAATTTGTAGGGTTTCATCTTGACTTATATATGTATTATTTTAAAGTATATTGTTTTGTTCTGTTTTCTTAGCGTTTGCTTATGGTATTACAATATACATGTTTTGGCCATGTGAGGCCAGGAGTTTGAGACCAGCCTGGGCAATATAACAAGACCTCTACCCTTTTGTAGAGACCATGTTTTGGTCTCTACAAAAAATTTAAAAATTAGCTAGGAATGGTGGCATGTGCCTGTAGTCCTAGGTACTTGGGAGGGAACAGGAGGATTGCTTGAGCCCAGAAGTTTGAGGTTGCAGTGAGCTGTGATTACACCACTGCACTCCAGCATGGGCTACAGAGTGAGAGCCTATCTCAAAAAAAAAAAACCAAACTCAAAACAATAAAAAAAAAAATACTGTGTCGCTTATCACATTTGACCTTTTCACTGCAAATTACTCTATATTTGAAATAATTTTATCTTTCTAGTAAAAAAGGGAGATTTCACCATATCTAATGTTACTTCATATAATACTTAATGTTACTTAATGTTAATATAATTCTTAATGTTACTGGCTCAGAGACTTTGCCAAAGGATAGAAATAATTCATAAAACAGATAGCTCCTAATCTCTTCCCAAAGGAACTAACTCCATTTATACCAGAGCTTGGAGAAGTTCAAGACTAAGGGCATTCTCAAGAACAGTGAAGGAAGTGGTGAAAGGCAACCAGAAGGAGATTCATGGATGTAATGAACATATAGTCTAGACTGCAGACAGTTTATAGGGAAGAAGCAGATAATATAAAAGCTGGGAAGAGCCTTCATGAGGTTAGAAGAAATATCAAAAGTGAACCCCAGAAACTATTCCTTCAAAGGAGCCAAAATTCGAATTACAGAGTAATGTATGCTCCAAAGCTTTCTTGAAAACAACAGAGCAATCAGCCAGCAGTTAATAGAGTTTAACAGCTGGGTGTGGTCAAGGAAAGAACAGAAAAAAGCCAAACTAATACCACTGTCATCCCAAAGTGACTGTAAGTATACCCAGAGCAGTGCCTCCGTGAGGAGTAATATCAGATGCTTAGATGAAGGAGCATGGGCTGGAGAGGGAATAAAAAGACTTCACTAAAATAACTGATCCCATCACTAAACAAATAACTATGCAAATAACAATAACAAATCCCTGGTGAGGGGAGACCAGTACCCAGGTACTGCATGGTCATCCCTCAGTATCCATGGAAGATTGCTTCCAGGACCCTGTTGATACTCAAATCTGTGGATGTTCCAGTCTTTTATAAAAAATGGTATAGTATTTATGAAACCTATGCACACCCTCCTGTATACTTTAAATCATCTCTAGATTACCTATAATACCTAATACAATGTAAATGCTATGTAGCTGTTATACTATATTGTTTCTGTATTTGTATTATTTTTTACTGTTGTATTATTATTTTTGTTGTCTTTTTCCTAAATATTTTTGATCGATGGTTGCTTGAATCTGAAGATGTAGAAGTTACAGATACAGAGGGCTGTATGTATATTATCTAAAATGTCCAATTTGTTATCTAACAAAGACATAAGGAGGCAGGTAAAGAAACAGGAAAATATTACCCATACATTAGAAAAACAAACAAACAACAGAAACTATAAGAGCAACCAGATGTCAGACTTAACTGAAAAGTACTTTGAGGTAGCCATTACAAATATGTTCACAGAACTAAAGAAAAACATGATTATGGAAGTAAAAGAGGCTATGAGGACAATATTACATCAAATAAAGATCAATAAAGAGATAGAAATTAGTTTTTAAAAACAGCCAAACAGAAAATCTGGAGGTTAAAAGTAAAGTCACTGAACTAAAAAATGCATGAGAGGGGTTCACATGTAGATCTGAACTGGCAGAAGAAAGAATTCGCAAATCTGAAAAATGATCAATAGAGGTTACGTGAGCTAAAGAACAAAGAGAAGAAAGAATGAAGAAAAATTAACAGAGCTTCAGAGAAATGTGGGACATTAAATACACCAACATACATATAATGGAAGTACCAGAGGTGGGAAGAGAGAAAAGAAAAGAAATATTCAAAGAAATAATGGCTGAAAACTTTCCAAATTTATTGAAAAGCAATAACAGATATGTTTAAGAAGCTCAACAAATTACAAATAAGATAAACACAAAGATCATAAACAGACACATCTCAGTAAAAATGCTGAAATTCAAAGACAAAAAGAAAATCTTGAACATAGCAAGAGAAAAACAACATATCACTTACAAGGAAATTGCAATAAAGTTACCTAAGAGCTGACTTCCCAGTGGAAACAATGAAGCCAGCAGGCAGTTGGATAACACATTTGAAGTGCAAAAAAAAAAAAAAAAAAACCCCACCAACAAAGAATCCTACATCCAGCAAAGCTAGCTTTCAAAAATGAAGACTTTACCAAATAAACAAAATCTGCAAGAATGTGTTGCTAGCAGACCCACCTTATAAGAGACACTAAAAGAAGTTCTATGAACAGAAAGAATAAGGAAAAAGACAGTGATGTCTGCTCTTGACACTTCTATTCAATATATACCAGAGGTTCAAGTCAGAGAAAATGGGCAAAAAAAAAAAAAAAAAAAAAAAAAAGCATCCAGACTGAACCAGAAGAAACTCTACCCCATTTACAGATGACATGATCCTTTATATTATTTAAAAAAAAAAAAGCATCCAGATTGAAACAGAAGAAACTCTACCCCTATTTGCAGATGACATGATCCTTTATATTATTAAAAAAAAAATTAAGGAATCCACTAAAAGATATTAGAACTAATAAATGAGACATGAGTTTGGAAAGGTTGCAGGATACAAAGTCAACGCACAAAAATCTATAAATTAGCAATATACAATCTAAAAAGTGAAATTAACAATTCCATTTATAATAGCACAAAAAGAACAAAATAGGAATAAATTTAACAAAAGAAATACAAAATGTATACTCTGAAAACTACAAAACATTGAAAGAAATTAAAGATCTAAATAAATAGGAAAGCATACCATGCTCACAGATCAGAAGATTTAACATTGTTAAGATGACAGTACTCCTTAATCTATAGATTCAATGCAACCTATATCAGAATCTCAGCTGACTTCTTTGTAGAAATTGACAAGCTAACTCCAAAATTCATATGGAATTTGATAGCCATATGGATAGCCAATATGGATAGCCAAAACAATCTTTAAAAAAAAGAAGTAAAAATCACAGGTGGGAGCCCCATCATGGTGGCTCCCGCCTGTAATTCCAGCACTTTGTAGGGCTGAGGCAGGTGGACCACCTGAGGTCAGGAGTTCGAGACCAGACTGGCCAACATGGTATAACCCTGTCTCTGCTAAAAATAGAAAAATTAACTGGCCATGGTGGTACGTGGCTGTAATCCCAGCTACTTGGGAGGCTGAGGCAGGAGAATCACTTGTACCTGAGAGGCAGAGGTTGCAGTGAGCTGAGATCGCCCCACTGCACTCTAACCTGGGTGACAGAGCAAGACTCGGTCTCAAAAAAAAAAAAAAAATAAAAAGGAAGAAGGAGAGGACTCAAATGCTTCCTGATTTCAAAATTTACTACAAACCAATGGTAATCAAAACAGTGTGGTACTGGCATAAGACATATAGATCAATGGAACAGAATTGAAAGTCCAGAAATAAAACCATACAACTATGGTCAACTGCTTTTTGACAAAGATGCCAAGATCATTCAATGGGGGAAAAATAGTCTTTTTAACAAATTCTGTTGGGACAAATGAATAGATACGTGCAAAGGAATGAAGTGAGACCCTTACATCACACTGTATACAAAATTAACTCAAATGAATCAAACATTTACACTTAGAGGTAAAACTATCAAACTCTTAGAAAAAAACTTAGGGTAAATCTCTAACATACTGGATTTGGCAAAGGATTCTTGGATATAACAATAAAAGCACGAGCAACAAAAAGAAAATAGAAAAGTTAGATATCAAAAACTGCTGTATTTAATTTAATTTATTTATTTATTTGAGATGGAGTCTTGCTCTGTCACCCAGGCTAGAGTGTAGTGGCGCGGTCTTGGCTCACTGCAACTTACGCCTCCTGGGTTCAAGCAGTTCTCCTGCTTCAGCCTCCCGGGTAGCTGGGATTACAGGCACGCACCATCACGCTGGGCTAATTTTTTTTTTTTTTTTTTTTTTTGTAGAGATGGGTTTTCACCATGTTGGCCAAGCTGGTCTCAAACTCCTGACTTAAGTGATCCACCTACCTTGGCCTCCCAAAGTGCTGGGATTACAGGCAGGAGCCACTGCGCCCAGCTAACTGCTGTGTTTTAAAAGATACCATCAAGAAAGTAAAAAGACAATTCAGAGAATGGGAAATAATACTTGCAAATTACATATCCGAAGCAACTGTACCATTTTACATTCCCACCAGCAGATATAAACTGTACCATTTTACATTCCCACCACCAGAAATAAAACCATACATGTACATGTAAAATGGTACAGATATATAAGAGTTTATATATATATATGTTTTATATATATATATATATATATGTTTTATATATATATATAAACTCATATATCTGTACCATTTTACATATATATATTTTATATATATATATAAACTCTTATAACTCAATGGTAAATAGACATATAACCCAATTTTCAAATGGGTAAAGGATCTGAATAGCCATTTCTTCAGGGAAAATGTATAAAAGATACAATAAGCACATGAAAACATACTAAACATCATTAGTTATCAGGTAAGTACACATCAGAATCACAGTGAAATATACTTTACACAAAGCAGACTGCCTAGAATCAATGTAAGAGAATAACAAGTGTTGGCATGGATGTAGAGAAACAGGAACCCTCATACACTGCTGGTGGGAATGTAAAATGGTACCGTTGCTTTGGAAAACACGTCAGTTTATCAAACAGTTAAATTAAACAAAGAATTAACATATGATCCTGAGACTCCACTCCTAGGTATATACACAAGAGAACTGAATACCAAAAAACTTGCATACACATATTTTCAGCAGCATTATTCGTAATAGCCAATAGGTGAAACAATCCAAATTCATATCAGTGGACAAACAGATAAACAAAATGTGAATTTTAATTGGCCATAAAAAGAATGAAGTACTAATACATGCTACGAGATGGATGAACCTCAAAAAGATTACATGAAGTTCAAGAAGCTAGTTACAGAAGACCATGTATTATATGATTTCTTTCATATCAAAGTCCAAAGTACAGAAATCTACAGACAGAAAATAATTAGTGGTTACTTGGGGCTGGAGGTAGGAAACTGAATGAATGGGTGCAAGGAGTATTAGATCATATTATGGGGTTTCCTTTTGAACTGAAGTGCTCTAAAATCAATTGTTATGATGGCTGAACATATCTGTGAATATATTAAATAACATTACATTGTACATTTTAAATGTGTTCATTGAATGCTTAGTCAATTATATTTTGATAAAGCTCTTTAAGAAAAAAAAATTCGGCCGGGCGCGGTGGCTCACGCCTATAATCCCAACACTTTGGTAGGCCAAGGCAGGAGAATCACTTGAGGCCAGGTGTTCGACACTAGTCTGGGCAACATGGCAAGACTCCAACTCTACAAAAAAATTTTTTTAAATTAGCCAGGTGTGGTGGCATATGCTTGTAGTCTCAGCTGAGGCTAAGGTGGCAGAATTGCCTGATGTACTTAAGCCTGGGCAACAGAGTGAGACCTTGTCTCTAAATAAATAAATAAAATTTAAATATAAAAAATATTCCAGGGCATTAAAAAAACTTTCAAAATTCTTTCTTGGAAATACACATAATGCTCAAAGAAAAACCTGGCAAACACTGCACACAAAAAAGAAAATTACAGACTCAAATCACATTTGGTTATCAATATATTGTATTGTCTAACCTCATACCAGTTTAAATTCCAAAAGACTTAAATACAAAAATTATAAACTGTGATGGAACATCTGGAAGCATTAAAGACCACACTGATAAATTCAACTACATATAAACAAATAGTGTTTTGCACAGAAAACCCCATAAAGTCAAAAGACAAATAAACTGGAAAAAAATCTGCAAATTATGAAATGCACAGAATGCCAATTATCCGGACAGTGTAAGAATTCCCAGAAATTGATCCAATAGGAAAGTGGAAAGTGGATACAGATAACACACAAAAAGTGAATTACAAAGGGCACTAAAACATATGAATAGTTTCTCAAACTCACTCTCAATAAGAGAAATGAAAAATAAAAAAAATACTGAGATAACATCCACCCGCCCCATCACATTGGCAAAAATCCAACTGCTTGAAAATATACTGGTGGGAAGGGGGCACTGTGAGGAAACTGGGACTCATGTACATTACTGGTAGGAAAATAAATTGAAAAGCCCGATAAGATGAAAACTTGGCAGTATCTGTCAAAACTGACATAGCAGTCATACTTCTGGAAATTTATCCTACAGATACACATGCAAAATGACACTATATAGGCTTATTCACTGCGTTTTGTTTGAATTTTAAAAAAAGAAAGACTGGAAACAACCTTACAGGGGATTCATTACATAAATTACGATTCTGGCATACTTTGTAGAGTTTACAGGTTCAGTTCCAGACCACTGAAATAAAGCGAATATCACAACAGAGGAAGTCACACCAAAGTTTTGGTTTCCCAGTGCATATAAAAGTTATGTTTATATTATACTGCCATTTATTATGTGTGTAATTGTATTATGTCTAAACACATACCTTAATTTAAAATAGTTCATTGCTAAAAAATGCTCATGATCACCTGAGCCTCCAGAGAGGTGTAATCTTTTTGCTGGTGGAGGGTCTTGTCTCAATGTTGATGGCTGTTGACTGGTCAGGTTGGTGGATACTGAAGGTTGGGGTGGTTACAGCATTTTCTTAAAGTAAGACAACAGTGAAGTTGGCTGCATGGATTGATTTTTCCTTCTGTGAAAGATTTCTTTGTAGCATGGAATGCTGTTTTACAACATTTTACCCACAGTAGAACTTCTTTGAAAATGGAAGTCAATCTTTTAAACTTGCCATTGCCTTCTCAACTAAGTTTATATAGTACTCTAAATTGTTTGTTGTTATTTCAACAACATCCGCAGGACAGGGCACTATTACTTCATTAGAAGATTCCATCTCAAGAAACCACATTCGTTGCTCATCCATGAGAAGCAACTCCTCATCTAGTCAAGTTTTGTCATAAGATAGTTATTTCTCTCACTGAAGACCTGAACCACTCAGAGTCATCCATAGAGGTTGGAATCCACTTCTTCCAAGCTCCTATTAATGTTGATATTTTGACCTCCTCCCATGAATCAAAAATGTTCTGAATGCATCTAGAACAGTGAATCCTTTCCAGAAGATTGACTTTGCCCAAATCCATTAGAGAAATCATTATGGCAGCTGTAGCCTTACAAAATGCATTTTTTTTCTTTTTCTTTTTCTTTTTCTTTTTTTTTTGAGACATAGTCTGTCAGCCAGGCTGGAATGCAGTGACACAATCATAGTTCACTGCAGCCTCAACCTCCTGGCTCAAGCAGTCCTCCCACCTCAGCCTCCCAAGTAGCTGAAACTACAGGCATGAGCCACAGCATGCCTGGCTAATTTTTTTTTTTTAATTTTTTGTAGAGACAGGGTCTCACCATGTTGCCCAGACTGGTCTCAAACTCCTGGGCTCAAACAATCCACCTGCCACAGCCTCCCAAAGTGCTGGGACTGCAGGCATGAGCCACCACACCCAGCCTAAAATTTGTTTCTTAATAAGACCTGAAAGTTGAAATTATTCCTTGTTTCATGGGCTGCACATAGATGTTATGTTAGCAGGCATGAAAACAATATTAATCTTGTACATCTCCATCAGAGCTCTTGGGTGACTAGGTGCATTGTCAGTGGGTAGTAATATTTTGAAAGGAATCTTTTTTTTTTTTTTTATGGGCAGTAGGTCTCAATAGTGGGCTTAAAACATTCAGTAAACCATGCTGTGAACAGATATGGTGTCATCCAGGCTTTGTTGTTTCATTTATAGAACACAGGCAGAGTAGATTTAGCATCCTTTTTAAGGACCCTAGCATTTTGCGAATGGTAAATGAACATCAGCTTCAACTTAAACTCAGCAACTGCATTAGTCCCTAACAAGAGAGTCAGTCTGTTCTCTGAAGCTTTGAAGCCAGGCATTGACTTCTTTATCTATGAAAGTCCTAGATGGCATCTTCTTCCAATAATGAAAATCTGGTGTTTAGTATAGCCACCTTCATCAATGATCTTAGGTAGATCTACTGGATAACTTGCTGCAGCTTCTCCATCAGCAGTTGCTGTTTTGTTTTGCACTTTCACATTCTGTAGATGATTTCTTTCTTTAAACCTCATGAACCAACCTCTGCTAGCTTTTCTTCTGCAGATTCCTCACTCTCCTGGCCTTCATAGAAATGAAGTTTATTAACTGGCCTAATTTCAATATCGTTGTGTCTTTGGAAACAAGCAAGCCCAAGAAGAGGGAGAGAGATGGGGGAATGTACAGTTCGTGAAGCAGTCAGAGCGCACACAACATTTATTGATTGAGTACATCATCTTACACGAGCATGGTTTATGGTGGCCCAAAACAATGATAATAGTAACATCAGAGATCACTGATCACCGATTAAAGTAACAGATATAATAATAAGAAAAAACTTTGAGTTATTGTGAGAATCATCAAAATGTGACACAGACATAATGTGAGCACACACTGTTGGAAAAATGGTGCCTACAGACTTACTCGGCACCATGGGGTTGCCACAAACCTTCAGTTTTTAAAAACACTTTGGGAGGCCAAGAAGGGCAGATCACCGGAGGTCAGGAGTTCAAGACCAGCCTGGCCAACATGATGAAACCCTGTCTCTACTAAAAATACAAAAATAAACCAGGTGTGTTGGTGGGTGCCTATAATCCCAGCTACTCGGGAGGCTGAGGCAGGGAGAATTGCTTGAACCCAGGAAGTGGAGGTTGCAGTGAACCAAGATTGTGCCACTGCACTCCAGCCTGGGTAACAGAGCGAGACTGCATCTCAAAAAAACAAAAAACAAAAACAAACAGACAAACAAAAAAACCCACTAGTACTAAGAAGCACAATAAAGCAAAGTGTCATAAAACAAGGTATACCTGTATCACTGTAGAATGAAGAAGCAATTTAATTTTATGTACTGACTATATTAAAAAGATCTCTAAGATACATTGTTAAAGGTGGGGGGAAAAGCAAGGTGCATGTGTTATGTTTTACAAGTGTGTAAAGAGGGGAGGTATAAGAATCCATATTTAAATTTTCTTGTATTTGTGGAGACTCTGACAATATATAAGAAACTAAGCTTTCGTTAATGGCGAGGGAGAACTAGACAGGACAAGGAAAGAGGACAAGTTTTTCACTCTTAACTTTTTATACTGGTCAGTTTTTAATGAATGCTTTCTCTATTCAAAAAAATACAATATAGACCAGGTGCAGTGGCTCATGCCTATAATCTCAGTGCTTTGGGATGCTGAGATGAGAGAATTGCTTTAGCTCAGGAGTTCAAGGTTACAGTCATCATGCCACTGCACTTCAGCCTGGGTGACAGAGCAAGACGCTGTCTCTAATAAAAAAAATAAACTGGCTGGGTTTGGTGGCTCATGCCTGTAATCCCAGATCTTTGGGAGGCCAAGGCAGGGGGACTGCTTGAAGCCAGGGTTCAAGATCACCCTGGACTATAAAGCAAGACCCTATTTCTACAAAAATAGTAAAATTAGCTGAGTGTGGTGGCATATGCTTGTAGTCCCAGCTACTCTGAAGGTTGGGGCAAGAGGATTGCTTGAGCCTAGGAGTTCAAGGCTGCAGTGATCCATGATCACACCTTTACACTCTACCCTGGGTGACACAGCAAGACCTTGCCTAAAATTAATTAATATAGTATAATGTAATAATTGATTCACAAATAAAAATGCCATTGATACAGACCTTAGAAACTGGAACCTTGCAGAAATAGGAAGTATCTAGGGTGGGGTAAGTGACAGACTTCTCTGACAAACCCCTGCTTTAGGCACTGAGTGCTCACAGAGTCGGGGTAAGGGGTTGGGGAGCAGCCTGAGGTCCTCACAGCTTGCCTCACTTGGTGGTGGAGTCACTGCCTCACAAGCCAGGGCAAGGGCTATCAGTACTTCAGTATACTCAGTGGTACTGTGCCCAAGGTAGAGCTTTGTCCACAAACTGGGGGCTGGGCAGAATAAGAGAGCTCTCACATCCATACTGCTCTTGCCCAGAACTTAGCCTTAGCAGTAGGTAGCTGAGGGCAGGATGATATAATCTGAAGTCTCGTTTCTCCTGAGAAGAAAACCTTTCAACTGGGAGCTGGCGGAGAAGGAATCTCGAGTTCTTCTTCACTGCAGCCATCTGGAATGGAATGTCTCCCTTGCTGAGCTAGTAGTGGGGAAGGAGGAAATGCTCTTGGTTTAAATACCACAGATCTTGCCTTGCTCAATGAATTTTTTGAGATTTTCTTGAGTAGATGTTTTTTCATTTACTATTTGCCCTTGGCACCATTTCCGGAGCCTTTCAATGGTGGTTGTTTTATAATTTTTACCAGTTTCACTGGGTTAAGGGGCCAGCAGAGCTCATGCCGCCATGCCAGATATCAATATTTGGAATGGCTTTAAGTACATTGGAATTACTTTCTTTTTAAGGGACTGTAGAATTCTCCGATGCAACTATCTGAGCCTGCTACTTTTTGGCAAAGGGGTACAGCTCCTGAAATTTTTATCTGTGGAAATTTGTCTATTTACATTTTTTCTCTTTTCTGGGGTCAATATTGATAAGTAGTAATTTCCTAGAAAATTACCTATTTGATCCAGATTTTAACTTATTTGCATATAATTGAGCAAAGTCATTTTATGATTATCTTAATTTTTTCTCTGTGTGGTTATTTCTTTAGAAGCTTCTTTTTGTACGTGCTTTAAGAATTAATTAATTCTGGCCGGGTCTGGTGGCTCACACCTGTAATCCCTTTGGGAGGCCAAGGCTGGTGGGTCACTTGAGGTCAGGAGTTCAAAAACAGCCTGGCCAACATGGTGAAACCCTGTCTCTGCTAAAAATACAAAAAAATTAGCCGGGCATGATGGCAGGCACCTGTAATCCCACCTACTCGGGAGGCTGAGGCAGGAAAATCACTTAAACCCAGGAGGTGGAGGTTGCAGTGAGCTGAGATTGCACCACTGTACTCCAGCCTGGAGACAGAGTGTGACTCCATCTCAAAATAATAATAATAATATAATAATAATAATAACTGTAATTCACTAATGAAATAAATGCTAGAAATTATTCCCCCCACAAACCTCAGTGCTTAAGATTTGTTATAATCAGAATCTTAAAATTTCCATAATAATTATTTACTGAATTTTTACTGTTCATTATGAACTTTACAGTTGTGATTTATTTAATCTTAACAACAGCCTTATGAGGTATATACTAATAGAATCATTATTTTATGAATGAGGAGACTGAGTCACAGAGATTATGTAGCTTGTCTAATTATGACATCTAATTAGATGTCATAATTTTAACAACTTTGTTGGCTACAAGAAATTTAAAATTATTTAAGGCTATTAAATAAATTGATCTGTTTGCTTCCTAATGTCTTAACCTAAATCACCATCTCAAAAAGTAATATAATTCTTAGTTGTCTATAACAACATATTTTATCTCATGAATTATTTCAGTGAAGATAGTAGTGGGGAAAGAGTGTTACCAAAAATTTCCTTCCTTAGCTACCAATTTAAATTTATAGTTGGCGTAGGAAATTTTCTTTTAACCCTTTTCTCATTTACCCCGAGAATACTTGCTGGTGGTGCTTGCAGCTGTAGCGTTTACCCCAAGATAACTTTGCCAGGAAATATCTTGCTTTGATTATTATTTTTGCATTGCTCTAGTATATTGACTTTGGAAACAAAAGACATTATTCTATTTATAGCATTCTGTTTTTAGTAGTGGTATTTCCGTTTACAAAATATAGTAATTCTCAATTGCTGAAAATGTCAAATCCTAGAAGCTAGCATTCCTATGTGTGATGTTAACATAGTTCTCAAAAACAGTTTTCATATTTTATTTTCATATTGAAAATCACTCAGATTTGTTTCAGCCTCAAAGAGCATGTTTATATAAAATTAAATGAATGCAGGTAGCAAGCTACACTTTTTTTTTCTAAATGGGAAAAGGGTTAAAAGAATGTTTATGTTTGGAAAGTCAATGTAACAATTATGGCGTTATAAAGAAAAATTTAGAAAATGTAAAAAAAAAAAAAAACCATAACATCACCACCCTAGCAGTTTAATTTTATTTTTGCCTATCATCTTCAAGTTCTTGTCCACACACATTTTTTGTGTAGGTAGAATAATAATGTATCTTTTTTTGTATCCTGTATTTGACAAAGTGAGCTATTAAAAATTATTTTAAAAGAAGGCAGTTAAAAATTCAAACAAAAAATGTTCTTTGTCTTTATATTTTTCAACAGCTTTTATGTAAGTTTAAGGAGTTGTGCGAATATTTTGGCAAAGTTGGGGATACATAAAAGCACATTACCTTTTGTTTCTGACCTCTTATGCTAGTCCTTTCATCCTAAGTATTTGTATGGAAAGGATTATTTGCCTGTAAAGTCAAGTCCAGTGGATAATTTGGTTTGAAAGCTCTTATATAACACAATCATAGACAAAAGATTTATTTTTCTTTATGAACTTTGTTAATGCAGTGTTTTAGTTGCATTTCTGAAATGAGAAATAAACTAAGAAAGATGGGAATTTGAGGAATAAAAGTTTAGAGTTTCATCAGTATTAAAAAAAAACTTCTCTTTAGACAAGACTGACTAAATGTGTGTGACTACTGCCCTCTTGGGTTGGTATAAGGGACATGTATTTAAAAATAATTTGTGCTGAGATTTATCTTTCTTCTTTCAAAGGTGTTAAAATCATCACACAACAGGTTCAACCAAGTAAAATCTTACCCAAACCAGTGACAGCAACTCTACCCACCAGTAGCAATTCCCCTATTATGGTGGTTAGCAGTAATGGTGCAATTATGACAACTAAACTGGTAACCACTCCTACTGGTAAGTTCTCTTGAGCATCAGTTCATTTATTCATCATACATTCATCAAACAGTTTCTCTGTACCAGCAATATGCTTGACACTTGGGATATAGAGATTAATGAGACAGTTTTTCAAAGAGGCCTTTCTTGATTCTCACACCCCTACTGCCCTGACGTTAACTTTCTTTTGTTATTCTTTCTGATGATCCTTTGTTCTTTTCCTTTATAGCACTTCCCATAATTTCTTACGTATCTAGTTGTATATTGATTTGTTTGATATTGTTCCTTTTATTGGACCATAAGCTCTATGAGGGTAAGGGACCATATCCTTTTTATTTACAACATATATAGAGCTAGTCTATAAGTAGGTGCTCAGTCAGGATTTGCTGAATGAATTAAAACAGTCCCAACCCACAAGGATTTCACTCTGATGAAGTTGAGAAGAGTATATTTTACATTACAGTTTAGTAAGCGTTACTGAGACTGAGGGAAGCACAGAATGGTCTTGTGCCCTGATAGGCAAGCAACCAGCATATGCTGGAGGAAGTGACAGTGTTGAACATTTTGGATAGTAACACTATCTAAAATGTGACCTTGAGCAGATTACTTAATCTCTCTAAATCTTTTTCTTTGTTTATTTGTTTTTTTTCCTTGTTTATTTAAATGGGATAATAATACCTAGGCCATAACGTTATTATAAGTACTAAATGAAATCAGGTATGTAGAAAGTCCCCAGCATAGTGCTCAATAGTTGTCACTATTAATATTATAATTAGCCATTACTGTTATTTTTAAATGTATGACTCTTTAACCAAACTTTTTGAGGATGGCTAGTATTTAGATGACAGAATTTAAATAGTGTAAAATGATACCTGTCTCAAGCTTATAAGCTGTCATTTATTGGCCAGTGTGTAAAGGTCTTTACAAACATTGCACTTCGTCCCTTTAGGCTTTATTATCTCCATTTTCAGCAACTTGCCCAAGGTCATGTAGCCAAAAGGAGGCAGAACTGGGGATTGAACCAGTTTGACTCCAAAACCTGTGCTTTCTTTTGTTTTTTAAATTGCAGCAAAATATATGTAACATGAAATTTACCATTTTCAAATATATAGTTCATTGGCATTAAGTACATTCACAATAACCATCAACACCATCTATCTCCAAAACGTTTTCATCTTCTGAAACTGAAACTCTGTGCTCATTCAACAATAGTGCTTCATTTCCCCACTTTCTCCAGTCCCCGGCATCACCATTCTACCTTCTGTCTCTATGCAAAGCCTGTGCTTTTAAACACTATTATTCTTTAGTATTAACTTTATCATACTTCCCCTAAACTTTTCTAAATAGGTAACAGTGTTATGCATGTATGATTCTTCATGTTATGGAAAAGTAGTGAAAAATAATATTTTGTCTATTTATGTGTCTGTGTTATAATAAGTGTTTCTTTTTTTAACAAAAACTTAATTTGAAATTTTTTCAGATGTAATTTGCCGAGTTCAAACTATGTATCCATATAGCATATTTACTTTGCACTAGTTTTGTGGGGTTTTTTTTTCATTCAGATGTATGCTTATAACCAATTTAATTCTACTTATTGTTCCTCCCATTCTCCCTTTTTGGGTAATGGTTGTATTTTTAAAAGGTGAATAACTTGGTAAAAGCATTTTTTTTGTGGGGGAGGAGGCAATTATTGAAAATGGCTATCAAAGTGGTCCATGAATTTGATTATCATGAAAGATTTCTTCAAGTGAAGATGATGTTATCTTAGTCATTTTTTTTTTCATTCTCCCTAAGGCTATTGGTGCTTAATTTAGGAATAGCCTTTCTGAGTTACTGGATTTGTAAGAAATGACAACAGACTCATGTAGTTAGCTTTTTTTTTTTTTTTTTTTTTTTTTGAGACGGAGTCTCGCTCTGTCGCCCAGGCTGGAGTGCAGTGGCGCAATCTCGGGTCACTGCAAGCTCCACCTCCCGGGTTCACGCCATTCTCCTGCCTCAGCCTCTCCGAGTAGCTGGGACTACAGGCGCCCACCACCGCGCCCGGCTAATTTTTTTTTGTATTTTTAGTAGAGACGGGGTTTCACTGTGGTCTCGATCTCCTGACCTCGTGATCCTCCCGCCTCGGCCTCCCAAAGTGCTGGGATTACAAGCGTGAGCCACCGCGCCCGGCCCGTGTAGTTAGCTTTTAATTCCTGTTTGGAGAAAAGAAAAAAGTATTAGAAATAGTGGGGAAGGGTATAAAATCTTTTGAGACACTTGAAGAAAAATAGTCTAACAGGTCTAAAGTTGAGGAAATAGGTAAATAGAGAAAATTTTAGGCTAAAGAGAAATATTCCTGGCAACTCTAGGCAGCTTTAACTTTAATCTTTACTAAAATGATAGAATAACCAACCCTTTAAAAGGTGGACGTATATTTAGAGGGTAGCAGAGTACAAAGCAATGAAAGTTTGTAAAACTTTAAACAAACAATACTGCCTTATTTGCTCAATGCCAACATTGGGTTTGGCACTAAGACAGCATAAAACAGATGCAGAGACCTTAAAATCTATGACAGAAATATCTAAAATACTCTGGCAGGAAAGATGATTAAATTTGTTTCTTTTGGCATAAAACTAGTAGAAGAAGGGTAGTGGAAGAAGGGAACAGAGTTAACTCTACTTTTTCTTGGGTTAGTAATTTGATGCAACACATCACAAAATTTTATGTGTAAAATTAATTTAAATTGACTTGGCTGTAGTACTTTCTATATGTGTTGAAAACTGGCTGTAAAATTATAAATTAATTTCTTGACACCTTGAAATTCCATTTTCAAGTTATAGCAATGTAGATTATATTGAATTACAGTTAAACTGTATTAATTATCATTCTTCTGTAAGCAATGACAAGTTTTTCTTTTGGCTTTTCCCTTTCTATAGGCACACAAGCAACCTATACCCGGCCAACAGTGAGCCCATCCATTGGTCGGATGGCTGCAACCCCTGGAGCTGCAACCTATGTGAAAACTACGAGTGGTAGCATCATTACAGTAGTACCCAAATCATTAGCTACCTTGGGGGGCAAGATAATTAGCAGTAATATAGTTTCTGGTAGGTATATCTGAAATATGTTAAAGGTATAGGTGGCCTTTATTGAGAGAAAAAAAAAAACTTACTTCATTGAAGGATTATATTTGATCTCAATTTTTTGGTTAGAAATCTAAAGCTTTGTTTTAGTCCTTATGTTTCATGATTAAATAAAGTTTTTAGTTTTAATATTCAGTATTCACATATAAAGCTTTTGATATTTTTAAAATGGAAAGAACCTTTAGTTGCTTTTAGTCAGAGTGGAAAGATTATAGTTTAAATTTGCATAGAGATTTTTCATTTGCAAAGTATTCTCCTATTTGTCAACCTATTCAGACCCCATAACAACTCTGAGATGGTTGCTATTGTGCTGAATTTACAAATGAAGATAGATTTGGGTTTAGAGAGATCAAATTGACCTGTCCAAGACCAATTAGAGTTAGAAAGTGGAAGAACTATTATTTGTTCTGAATATGTTTTAGGGAACATATCTCGTAATTTCAATTACTGATGTCACTTTAGTTTATTAAAAATAAAAATATTTGAATACTTTATTTGCCTTTTGCCATTTATATTAACTTTGCTTTTCAGAAATATTTTACTTTAATAGTGAAAGCCAACCATCTGCCTATTTATTGGTACATTGAAACCATACCTGGTTTTTATTGGCTCATTAATCTCTGCAGTTCTTGGGTTGTAGACCCTAATGTGGAATGTTAAAATGGCATCTGTTTTCATCGATTATTATTTTTAATTAAAATGATGTAAATAATCTCTGATTAAGCAAGACTGTAGACTTTAATTGTCTACCATTTTTGTAGACAAGTCATATTTTATATGCCCCAGGTGAGTTGTTCTAACATTCTAAAGTCAAGGGATTGAAGTTCCTGGCGGTAATTTGATGTTGCTGATAACTCAGGGAGTTAAAAAAAAGCAAAGCAGAGCATGATATTGGCATAAAGTGTTATATTTAAAGCTGTTAATTTGGGCTCTACTTTTAGGTGTTAAGTGAGAAAATCCAATGTTTGCCAGACTGAGGAGGGTGAGACCAATAGGGAAAGAATCATCATACTCCAGCTTTTAAGAGGATACTTTAAATAACACAGTTAAATTATAATTTATTACTTGACAATATCTTTACATAGTATAAAGCACTTACTCAAACATTTGTCAAAAAGGGATCGTGTATTCCATTGGTAGGTAGTTTTTTATGACCTTAAGGATTTTTCTTTACTTATACATGAATTTATAGTTTCATATAGCTTGAAGGAATGTTTAGATGTCATGAGTCCTCTATTTTCAGACCTAATTCATAATATAGCTGCTTTGTACCTGGTTAGAGCAATACAAGCAAGCACATTTTCCTAAAAGCAGAGATGTCATTTGAAATTTATATATCTTACACATGTATAATGTGTTATCCATCTTTGTATTGAATTATAAAACCATTCATGGTTAGTTGCTACTTCAAGTGCATGAGTGTACATGAGTAGAGACTTTTCCAGCACTATAGGATATACTTGGCATACAGTTTAAACAACTTTATTCATTGCGTGGTGCTCATTATATCTCTATCTCTGCTTCACTGACACTTTTATTCCAAAGAACTTTTCTTCTTCTGGTTGCTCTAAACTGATCCTTATGTTACATCTCACTATTCTTTATAAAGACATTTTTCTTATTTTATAATATTATTGTTGATCCATGATACTGGGATTATAGGTTAGTTTTAAAATCTTTCATTGCCTATTTATAGTAAACTGATAAGCCTGGTTGAATGAATTTATACAGTTTTCTGTCTTCATCCATGAGCAGATGCTTTTCCTAGGGTCCCATCTTCCCCAAACAAGAAAGAAGTACTTTCCTTTTTTTTTTTTTTTTTTAAAGACAGAGTCTCACTCTGTTGCCCAGGCTAGGGTGCAGTGGCATGATTGGCTCGTTACAGCATCAGCCTCCTGGGCTCAAGCAATCCTGACACCTCAGCCTTCCAGGTAGCTAAGACTACAGGCCCACATCACCATGCTTGGCTAATTTTTGTATTTTTTCTAGAGACAGGGTTTTGCCGTGTCACCCAGGCTGGTCTCAAACTCCTGAGCTCAAGCGATCTGCCCACCTTGGCCACCCAAAGTGCTGGGATTACAAGCATGAGCCACCGTGCCTGGCTCTTTTCTTAAAATACACTCAAACATCTAGCTATAAGACTAGAAGGCTTAAAAAAAGATACTTTCCCTCTCATTGTGGGGGAATTTGGAAACTATAGCAAGGTTCAAAGAAAATTAAAAACCTATGATTTTTACTATCCATAGGACTGTGTTAAAATTTAGGTATATTTCTTTTTATTCATTTTTCTATTCATTTGTTTGTATAAAGTGTTTGTGTGTGTGTGCGTATATATATATATATTTTTTTAATTAGGATCTAATATAGTCAGATTTTATCCCTGTTTCCTATAATAATGTTATTTTCCCATGCTAGTAAATGTAGTTTGACACCCCCCCATATTTAACTTTTTTTTTTTTTTTTTTTGAGACAGAGTCTCGCTGTCGCCCAGGCTGGAGTGCAGTGGCGTGATCTCGGCTCACTGCAAGCTCTGCCTCCCAGGTCCACGCCATTCTCCTGCCTCAGCCTCCCGAGTAGCTGGGACTACAGGCGCCCACCACCTCGCCCGGCTAATTTTTTTGTATTTTTAGTAGAGACGGGGTTTCACTGTGTTAGCCAGGATGCTCTCGATCTCCTGACCTCGTGATCCACCCGCCTTGGCCTCCGAAAGTGCTGGGATTACAAGCGTGAGCCACCGCGCCCAGCCTTATTTAACTATTTTCTTATTGTAGCAAGTTTTAGGTTGCTTATAGGCTGTCTTTGTGTGTGTGTGTGTGTGTGTGTGCATGTGTGTGTGTGTGTGTGTGTGTGTCATTATAAATAATTCTATGACAAACATTATTATACATAAATTATTTTGTGGAATTCTTACTTCCTCTGTATAAATATCCTAGAATGCAAGTTAATGCTTCCAAAGTACTTTCTAGAAAGATCACTTTGTTCTTTTTATTAGAACAAGCAATTAAATGGAAGCCATGACTATCTTTATAGTTGATTCATGTCTTTTTTTTTTTTTTTTTTTTGAGGCGGAGTCCTGCTGTGTCACCTAGGCTGGAATGTAGTGGCGTGATCTCTGCTCACTGCAACCCCCGCCTCCCAGGTTCAAGCAATTCTTCTGCCTCAGCCTCCTGAGTAGCTGGGATTACAGGCGCCTACCACCACTCTCAGCTAATTTTTGTATTTTTAGTAGAGACGGGGTTTCACCATGTTGGCCAGGATGATCTCAAACTCCTGACCTCAGGTGATCCACCTGCCTTAGGCTCCCAAAGTGCTGGTATTATATGCGTCAGTTACTGCACCCGGCCAATTCATATTTTATAGAGTCAAATATTTATTTACATGTGTACACATTAGATTATCAGATTTGTAGTTTTTTTGTGAGCTTTGTTGAGGGTTAGATGAATAATTATATTGGATTCTTCAGAGTTGAACTCACTACCTTGATTCTGAGGACATTATGAGAACCTGTGACAATAGCAAAACTTTAATTCTCCTAGTCTTTATTACAGTGTCCAGGAAAGGAGCTATTGTTTTTGCACTTTTTCATTCGTTCATTCTTTGAGGAAAGCAACATAAAACATTACCTAAGAGACCAAGATTGTCAGGTGATTTTAGAATCTGTAAATAGAATAGTAAAATCTGAGCCAATAAATTTGTGTTCTTCTTTAAGCCTACCTATTATAATGCCCAGACTTTTACAGGGATCTTTTTAAAAAATAAGAATGCCTGGAATGCATCAGTATCATAGTTCATTATTATCTACGTGGGATTTACAGTTATTTGCACCCATTATATCTCGATTGTTTTATAAGTGAAGATTATATAGGTGGGTCCTTCTGATATGCTACGAGCCAGATACTCTGCTGTGTGTTGTGATACAGAGTAATATATACATGAGTTTATTATCTGCCTTGAAGAATGCTAAACAGGTGAACTTGTATAATTCTGCTGTAACATTGGAACAGCAGTCTACTGTGAAAGCATAGAGGGTGACTTTTTTTTAATGAGTAATACTTCTTCAATATAATGTATTTATCCCCTGATACAGAAACATGTTCACTAGAATTTCAGAAATTTATAATTGATCATTCTATCAATTATAAATTATATTCTATTTTAATATAATGTTAGATTTGCTTTTCCTTATGCTATTCCTTTTTCTTCTATTTTCTGACATTTGCCCCCCCACCACATTTTGTTAAACTTGTGGACTTGGTTTGCAACTAGCATATAAATTGAAAAACCTCTGTAATGGAAGAGATTAGACGTTTTAGTAGGTAAAAATATAATTCATTTGTTAAGCAAGTTTTGTCAAAAAGTGGTCCTTGTACTTTGGTATAAAGTCAAAAGCATAGTAAATCATGTCAGAAGAGGTCTGTATGAAACCATGTCAAAAAAGGTCTATAGAGTTAATCACATGCGAGGGATTAAAGTTAATTAAGAGTTAAAGTTAGTATAAGTGAATCATGGGCAGCTTGGTTTTTGAAGTTCTTAACAGCTGACTATTCAGAGACTACAAATAAATGGAAAAACAGTTGTGAAGCTAGTTCATAGATTAAAATGCTCTTTTATGTAACCTCAGAGCATGTTACCTTGGACTAATGAGACATATAATGGCAAATATATTATAAAGACATTTTTTGTAGCAGTGTTGCCAAAATTAACATATAACTAGAATATTCTTATTCTTACTGTAACTTTGTTTATAAAACTTAAGTAAGGAATATTAAGGTTTTCCAGTGGAAAATAATAAAATTGTGTTTAATTATTTTTTGAAGACATATTACTCATGTGTTTACTAAGTAATAATTCTGTGCTTAGTTATTTGATAAATGATATATAGGCCTATAGAAGAAGAACTTGACATGCCTCTTTTCATAAGCAGAGGAAATTACAGGAGCAAAAGTAGCATTGGGATTTGTATGCTCAGAAACCAATGTGGAAACCAGCACATTAAAGGAGAGGCGTATGTTAGTTAATTCTAAAAATTAAGGTCTGACAAAGCCTGGAAAGCTAGGCAGAGGAGTTTGGGCTTTGTGTGGTAAGTAACGGGAAGCCGTAATGAAGAAGTTACTTCTTAGATCAAAGTTTATGGTGTGTACTCTGGAGTACATGCTAATTAGATCAAAATGGTAGATTAAGGGACAGATTATGTATTAATAGGATTTTGAAACATGAGGGAAAGTTATAACTGGGAACGAAGTGGGAAATTAGGGAGTTTAACCAGTTGACATGTTCCAGGTTCTTGGCATGATAAATTTAGTTTTTTAAGGATGTAATTGTCATCCACTGTGCTAAGCACTGAGGAATCATAAAAAGGTACAGTGTGGAGATTAAGGGGCTTTCATCTTGTTGAGAGGTATAGGGAGTTAAGACAAGGAAACAGGCCAAGACTGGTGGCTCATGCCTGTAATTCCAACAATTTGGGAGGCTGAAGCAGGAGGATCCCTTGAGGCCAGGAGTTCAAGACCAACCTGGGCTGTAGTAAGACCCCATCTCTACCAAAAAATACAGAAATTAGCCAGGCATGGTGGCACATACCTGTAGTCTTAGGTACCTAAGAGGCTGAGATGGGAGGATTGTGTGAGCCCAGGAGTTGAAGCCTGCAGTAGATATGATCATGCCTCTGCACTCCAGCCTGGGTAACAGAGTGAGACCCTGTCTCTCTTAAAAAAAAAAAAAAAGTCCAGGCACAGTGGCTCACACCTATAGTCCCAACACTTTGTGAAGCTGAGGCAGGAGGATCACTTGAACCTAGGAGTTTTGAGACCAGCCAGCAGCCAGGGCAACATAGTGAGACCTTATCTCTACAAAAAATCAAAAAGTAAGGTGGGAGGACCACTTGAGCTCAGGTCAAGGCTGCAATGAGCCGTGGTTGCTCCACTCCACTCCCGTCTGGGTGACAGAGCAAGACCTTGCCTTAAAAAAATAAATAAAAATAAAATTTTTTGAAAAAGAGAAGAAGACAAGGAATAAATCAAAGATTTGTGCCAGAATTTACGTCTGAAGGTTGGAAGGTAGATTTGATAGGTAGAAGAGAAGCCAATTATGGAAGGATGTGTGGGAGAGGGCAAAGTAATACTGTGTTTGGATCAGTAGGTATAGACCTATTAGATAGATCTTAATAATTGACAGTATAAGTTTATATATGTAAATTAGAGTTTTATCCTCACACTCTCCAGAGTGCTGCAGATTACAAAAGCATACATTGAATCTGTGACTTGTTTTGTAAATCGTTTACTTTGTCTTTTTTTTTTTTTTTTTTGAGATTGAGTCTTGCTCTGTAGCCCAGGATGGAGTGCAGTGGCGCAATCTCAGCTCACTGCAACCTCCACCTCCCGGGTTCAAGCAATTCTTCTGCCTCAGCCTCCCAAGTAGCTGGGATTACAGGCGCCTGCCACCAGCCCCAGCTAATTTTTTTGTATTTTTAGTAGAGATAGAGTTTCACCATGTTGGACAGGCTGATCTTGAACTCCTGACCTCTGGTGATCTGCCTGCCTCAGCCTCTCAAAATGCTGGGATTATGAGCATGAGCCACCACGCCTGGCCTACTTTGTCTTTTTTAATCACAGAAAAATACATGGCTTATTTCTTTTCATAACTTTTTCTAGAGCTTAGTGTTATGTAAATTTAAGTATTTACTTCATGTTCTTTTTTGAAGGATTTTCCCATCACTTCAGTCACAGATATAATACTGGGTTTGGGGGAAATACATGTCATGGAATAGAGATTGTGATTTGTTTCTTTTAACTAGTCAGACAAAGAATATTGATGGTAAAACTGATGTTTTTAGGCTCTGAGTTTTGTGTATAGGTTCTCAGTTTCTAAAAAGATGACTGCTTTAAGAGTAAATTCTTAATATTCTCTCATTCTGGTATGACTTATAACTTACTATTCCAAGCCTTCATTTTCATCGTCTTGACAGCTTTCATGTCATCTAGGAATAACATTTACTATATGTACTAATTGTGTATAATATAAACAAAAATAACCAAGTATCTAAAGTCCTTAACTCAGGCCTCCTTTTCTTCCCCCTTTTCTAAGGAACGACTACCAAAATCACTACAATTCCAATGACTTCCAAGCCCAACGTGATTGTTGTACAAAAGACTACAGGAAAAGGAACGACCATTCAAGGCCTCCCGGGCAAAAATGTTGTCACAACGTTGCTAAATGCTGGAGTAAGTAAGAGCTTCAACTGCAGACTTAGCAATTCACAGAGGATTTAAAGACCAGCTATATAAATATTTGCACAAGGACTTGAGAACCCCACAATAGCCAGAATGGCTTGATTTACCACTGCTGGGATATAAAAACTGTTAAAGCACCACCAACTGATGCCATTTTTCACAGTAATTTCTAAAGCATGTTGCTCATACTTGCTCATAGCTAGGTTGCTTGTGACCATGATTTAGATGCTTAGCTTTGTCCAGATAGAGAATTCCATTGGCTTAACTGTAGGGGGACTTCTGTTGGAGCACTGTTTTATTCCTGCTTATGGTCAATAGATACTGACTTAGTATTTGGCTTAGGGTGGGCAAAGAGAAATATGTGGGATTAAGACTAAATTAATTGATGGGGATTTGTTACTTTCTTTTTTCTTTTCATTTTTACCTCTTTGAGCTATTAAAAAATAAAATCAGACTGGATGTGGTGGCACATGCCTGTAATCCCAGCTGGTTGGGAGGCTGAGGTAGGAGAATCACTTTAGCCCAGGAATTCAAGACCAGCCTTGGCAACAAAGCAAGACCCCTACCGCTACCAAAATGTATTTTAAAAATTAACCAGGTGTAGTAGCATGCACCTGTAGTCCCAACTACTTGGGAGGCTAAGGTGGGAGGATCACATGAGCCCAGGAGTTTGAGGCTGCTATGAGCCGTGATCATGCCACTGCACTCCAGACTGGGCAACAGGGTGAGACCTTGCCTCAAAAAAAAAAAAAAAAAAAATCAAATAAATAACAGATTCATTTGTAGTTCTGAAGTCAGTTGGTAGGAGGTTTGGAGTTAGACAAACCAGGGCTTTGTTTCTCTATATTGTAGTTGTTTGACCTTGGGTGATATATTCAACCTCTCTCATTCTTAATTTCCTCATTTGTACATTGGGGTGGATGATCTTTACCAGTGAGGTTGTTTAGTAACTGGTACCTATTGTGAAAGTGCTTAGAATAGTGCCTGGCACATAAGAAGTCCTCAATCATTGATTTTCTTCTTCTTGTTTTTCTTGGTACGTAACTGTTTAGGCTTGTTAGTATCCCTACCTTGCCTAACTTCACTAGAACATGGATTGCTTTACTTCACTTAAGTAGATCTCATAAAAGCTTCATTGGTAGGGGTCCAGCATTAGATTTTTTCAATGTGTGGGAAAACAGATTGCTCCTAGCCTGAATTTACATAGTAAGCCAAAAGTAAAGCCAGGATTAGAATTCAGATTTTCAGAACGCTTTGTAATGTGGTTTGCAATTTCAAAGAACTTGGTATGTAAGAGGGGATGCTTTGTATTCTAGGCCCTGTGGTCACAAAGATCTAAGAGTCATGTATGATTCATAGCTGTTAGATATCTCCGATAACAACTGTTTGACACAAGTAGCTCTAGTAAAACAAGCAAATCAACGTATAAGACCGTTTTCTGGGCTGGGTGTGGAGGCTCATGCCTGTAATCCCAGCAATTTGGGAAGGCAAGGCAGGCGGATCACTTGAGCCCAGGAGTTTGAGACCAGCCTGAGCAACATGGTGAAACTCCATCTCTACAAAATTACAAAAATTAGCGTGGAGGTGTGCACCTGTAGTCCCAGCTACTTGGGAGGCTGAGGTGGAGGATCACTTGAGCCTGGGAGGCAGAGGTTGCAGTGAGCTGAGATCTTGCCACTGTACTCCAGCCTGGGTGACAGAGCAAGACTCTGCCCCTGCCACCCCCGCCAAAGACCACATAGGCACAATCACCTCTACTCACCACTTGCTCACCTATGCATGCCAACAACACACATCAGAAGAGCTTTTTTGAAAAACGGGCTGCTAGTTGGTTTTGTTTGGCTTGAATGGGTCATCGTACTTGGACAGGGTCCATTGAGCTATTTAATAGATAGGTGTGGTCACTTGCAAACTAGTGGCTCTTGGCAAATGAACTAGAGCTCTTTCCAGAGATGGTGCTGTGAAGAGTATGCATGTGTTGAAATAAGTAATAACACCATTGGCAGATGCTTCATGTTTCCCTTAAGTAATTACAGCAGATAGTTAAACTTATGATTTTTGTAATTATATTTAGCTCTGAATTCACAATGATTGCTTTTTAGCCAGCTCACCTGGGTGCTTTGTTTTTACTGGCTGCTAAATTTAGATAGGCACACGTTTAGATGATGCTGGCTAAAAATTAAGAAAAACTGATGAGGTGAAAATTCTCAAATCTTTTCATTTCCATCTTAAGTTTATGGATTTTAATTTAAAAATTTTTTTTTTTTTTTTTTTTTTTTTTTGAGACGGAGTCTCGCTCTTTCACCCAGGCTGGAGTGCAGTGGCGCAATCTCGGCTCACTGCAGGCTCCACCCCCCGGGGTTCATGCCATTCTCCTGCCTCAGCCTCCAGCGTAGCTGGGACTACAGGCGCCCGCCACCTCGCCCGGCTAATTTTTTGTATTTTTAGTAGAGACGGGGTTTCACCGTGTTAGCCAGGATGGTCTCGATCTCCTGACCTCGTGATCCGCCTGCCTCAGCCTCCCAAAGTGCTGGGATTACGGGCGTGAGCCACCGCGCCCGACCTAAAAATTTTAATAATTTAGTAAAGTCACTGTATTTAAACTTAATTTAGTTAAGTTCATGTAAAAAGATGTTGATTTCATGAGTGACCAGAAAATGGTACTTAAGAATAAAGTAGATGAAAGTATAGAAAATGATGAAAAGTTAATGGATATAAGCTATCTAGTTAATAGACTAAAAGGATATTAGTAATATATGAATAGTAAAACATAGGAAACACTCTTGAGTTTTCCCTTTCTTTTTTTCTATATGTAACCTGATATATTATTAACAATATATAACATTCTTTATTTTATTTTATTTTTTTGAGACGGGGTCTCGCTCTTTCGCCCAGCCCGGAGTGCAGTGGCGCAATCTCGGCTCACTGCAAGCTCCGCCTTCTGGGTTCACGCCATTCTCCTGCCTCGGCCCCCCGAGTAGCTGGGACTACAGGCGCCTGCCACTGCGCCCGGCTAACTTTTTTTTTTTGTATTTTTAGTAGAGACGGGGTTTCACTGTGTTAACCAGGATGGCCTCGATCTCCTGACCTCGTGATCCGCCCGCCTCGGCCTCCCAAAGTGCTGGGATTACAGGCGTGAGCCACCGCGCCCGACCAACAATATATAACATTCTTTCTTCATAGCATATGTTCATCAAATTTTTCCTATGTATAACCTTAGAAAGAATGTTAATACCTCTGCTGATTTTGCTTGCCCATACTTTTTCATGTAGACATTCTACTATATATCCTTATAATTTCATATATGTAGAACTTAGGGGATTTATTTTATGTGTGTACATTTAGCTACTGGTATATTGCACAGTAATTTTCTAATTACACAAATACTTATTTCAGATAAATTAGAAAATAAATATGTATGTGGGGGATAAGACTTATAATCCCAATTCTTGGAGACAAGCATTAGCACTGTACTATACCTTCTTCCAGAATTTTCTATTATAATATATGTATTCCATTAATGGGATAGTGTAATAAGTATTTTTGCATGTGGTAATTTTTTAAAATTCACTCATCAGAGAATAATTAATTCCTTCTTTGGGCAGAAAGTTGGTCAGATGACTTTCTAGATCATTTCAACCAAGTCTAGGATTTTTGATTTCCTGGAAACATTATACTTTGTTACATAATCTACAGCCCTTTTTTCATCATCCTGGTAAAACGTTACTGATTTTTCAGTGAGAGGACTTTATCATTTATATGCATATAAATTTCTTATGTAATCATTGACTTCAATTTAGGGAGAAAAGACCATTCAGACAGTGCCAACAGGAGCAAAGCCAGCTATCCTCACTGCTACAAGACCCATCACCAAAATGATTGTAACGCAGCCAAAAGGAATAGGTTCTACAGTTCAACCAGCAGCTAAAATCATCCCAACAAAAATTGTTTATGGGCAGCAAGGGAAAACGCAGGTATGCTATAAGATATGATGATTTTTCTTGGCTCTTAAATGTTTTCAATTCTTAAAATTCCCAGGTAGAAATTTGAAGGAAAAGATCAGCAATCTTTAAGAAATCAGATTGTTAAAAGTTATGTTTGAATGTGTTAATTATTCATGTATTGTCAAAACTTCGTTTATCTTTTCAGTACTTTCTTAAAGATATCTAAATGTGTATGTCATGCTATCAGCAAAGATTATGGGGAAATAATTACCTGGGAATACAATTTGCTGAAGGTGTATTTTGTGATTTGAGGGGGATGGTTGAGGGAGGATCATAGTCATTCAGAATCACTCAAAGAGAAATATTTACTTTTTATAAGCTACCATGGCCTTCAAAAGCATTTTATTTACTTATAAAATTAGCTTTGCTTAAACCCTTGAACAATAGATAAGCTAGAGATGTATTTATTTTTTAACCAATAGAAGATAAGGGAACTTTTCTGAAAATTTGCCTCGGAATTTGAGGCTCAGGATCTAATCATATGTTGCTAGGCTACTGTTTATTTTGTAGGTATTTTGCTTTTCTGAGAATATCGAGGGAAGCACTATTAGTTTTAGTTGAGAAATGCCATCCTAGAATTTTTGTAAGAGGTATTAATTTACCTATAAACTACTAATTTACTTTTAGAATCTGTTCTCAGAATTATAGCCAAATACTTTACGTATCTAAAAAAAAAAAATAAGCTTTGTGACAAGTCCAAATTGCCTATGGAGTTTAATTGTAATAATTTCATTTGCTTCATCTAAAGTATGGTATAAACCATGTTTTCCTTCTTAACTCTTGGAAATGGGTAACTTAATAGAGTCTGAGAAATTTTAGAATCTTATATATGGTAGAAACAAAAATAATTATGATGAGTTAATAGTTTTTATTCCATGGACCCAATTGAAGTTAACTCCTAGAGTTCAGATTTTGAAGTAGAATGGCCCAGTTTGAAAATTTTCTCCCATTTCACTTGTTTCACTGTCTGTTTTTGACTTTTGCCAGGAGTTGATCCAACACATGTTCCATGTTGCTTCTGATAGTTGGCAAATCAATATTCATCTGGGGTTTCTTCAAAGATTAGGTCCCAAACAAGTTTTACTTTTTGCAGATGTGTCAATTAGGAATTTGATTTAGTTTCTAATGAAAAAAAAAAAAGAAAACAAACTGGAAGAACACTCGCTCAAACAGAGTAGGGTTTTATTTTTATTATATTAATAAAAGTTCAGAGGGAGGAAGTCCTGGACTGATATTGCAGCACAAAAATTCCACTGGGAATCTAGACTCCTTGTGTCCTTTTGTTCTGCCATCCTCAGCTTGTGGATATCATTTTACTATATAGTCTACAGATTATAAAATGACTCCTGAAGTCGTAGGCAAACAGGCACAAAGGTTCTTGTCAGAATCATGGCTATTGCAGTCTGGCATGTACCACTTAAAACACTGTATATGGCTTACACTGTAATTTGTCTGTAGATTGAATTACCCTTCGATGAGCAATGCTGTGCCTAAAAAGTATAATGTACAGAATATTTTCCATACCAGGAAAATATTAGTTTATGACCTAGAAGTTTAGCATTTTTAAATCGTTTTCTAAAATTTTATCTCAGTATATCTCTGCTTTTCTCCTAGGTTCTTATTAAACCCAAACCAGTGACTTTTCAAGCGACAGTTGTTAGTGAACAAACAAGACAGCTAGTAACAGAAACATTACAGCAAGCATCCAGGGTAGCAGAGGCTGGTAATTCATCTATTCAGGAAGGAAAAGAAGAACCACAGAATTATACAGATAGTAGTTCCTCTTCTACAGAGTCCTCCCAGAGTTCCCAAGGTAAGATCTATTTTACTTCTGATTTATAAAAGTACTACTGACATAGTGCCCAAGTTCTAAAATACAGGTTGCTTCTACGCATTTCTCAACAAATTTGTATGCTCTGTCAATTCTTTTGCCTTTATTTTTTTTTGTTGTTTGATGTTAAATCGGTGAGCTGAAATTTTATTTTTGGTAAAGGTTACCATTCTTTCCTGCATGGAATATGTCCATCAAATAATTAACTTTAGATGATGACTCTGTCAGGTAGGTAATACTAAACTGGATAGAGTTATGATTCCCAGATGATAATTTTCATATTCTTCCTCTCTGGTTTGGGTAAGTAGGAGAAAAAGTATGTAAAGAAGTGAATATATATTTTGAAATGGTTGTTGCTATACCCTGAGAAAGAATCAAGGTGGTCAGAGGTAGACTGTAAGTGGTCTATAAGTAGGGTGATTATACATTCCAATTTGCGTGGGACAAGTCCTAGTTTATGTTGTTCTGGCACAATTATTAAAGTACTCCCTTTCACTCTGAAAAGTATCCCAGATAATCATATGGTTGTCCTAATTATATGGAAGGAACTATGAAGCTAGATTCTACAGCAGAAAACTCTTTGTCCTCGGTGCTGTTTGAATTATGTTACTCTTCTAGGAAATCTCTTGAAATAAATTCATGATCATAAGCTTTGAGACCTTCTACAAATCTAGTACTCATGTCTCTCAGTTATCTTAACTGCCCTTATCGTTGGGTGGTACATTTATGTCTGTGCTTATGTGCTCTGATGCATCTAAGCAAAGCTGTTTATCTTACCTTGTTCTTTCCACACTCTCTCCATTCCCTCTCTCTGCCTTCCCATTATCCTCTCTGGAGTGCTTTCTTAGCAACTTCGCTTTTCTTATACACAGTCTTCATATTGTGCAAACACTAGTATTTTAACTCTTTGGTGGAGTCTTCCCAGATTAGTCTTACATGGTTCACATTGCTGATTAGTCCATTAATTCAATTTGACAATTATTTATTAGTTTATACTACATACTAAGCATTATGCTAGACCCTACAGAAGAGTACAATATAGTTCTTGCCCTCCAGGAGCATAAAATCTAGATCTAGAATAGGGGATTTAAAAAATACACATACAACTCTAGTGTAAGAATTTTATTAGTAACAAACAAAAAAATGCCAAAGACTGAAAGTTGACACGCCAGTGAGGAGAGGAGAGGAGAGGATAAGAATGCATTCAAAATGTTCTTTGAAAATTCATCAATTAAAAATAAATGAAAATGTTGATTTTTAACAAACATAATATGTCCCTCATTATAGAGAGTGGGTAGTTTCCTTCAGCATATTATCAGTGATAGTAATATTTTCTGAATCCATTTGCTAAGATGGACTTTATCATTCTGTGTTGACTATGAGTCAATTATCTGCTGGTTACACTTGGTTGATGCTGATTCTCCAATCATTTCTTTTGGTCTGCAGTTTTTTGAGCAATACTGGCCTTTTTTGCATTCGAGGTATACAAGATATATGTTCAAAGAGGGCAGATAAAATGTTTAGTATGAGTTGGTGCAGAAAGGGACATGAACAGTAGAAGTCTGTATATACATAATCCCAGGTTATCCTTTGAAATTGTTAGTCCTTTCCTAAGAGAGCTATAAACCAATTAGTACTTCCCGAACATGCCATTTCATTAGTTAAATCTTTAGGGTTTGTTTTGTTTTTTTTTTTTTTTTTTGGAGATGGAGTTTCACTCTTGTTGCCCAGACTAGAGTGCAGTGGCGCGATCCCGGCTCACTGCAGCCTCCGTCTCCTGGGTTCAAGCGATTCTCCTGCCTCAGCCTCCTGAGTAGCCGGTATTACAGGCACGCGCCACCATGCCCAGCTGATTTTTTGTATTTTTAGTAGCGGCAGGGTTTCATCATGTTGGCCAGGCTGGTCTTGAACTCCTGACCTCAAGTAATCCACCTGCCTCAGCCTCCCAAAGTGCTGGGATTATAGGCGTGAGCCACTGCGTCCGGCCAAATCTTCAGTTTTTATTCTAAGAATGGGACATAAGTTTGCGTCTTCTGTTTTTATTCTATTAGGTTGGTGCAAAAGCAGTTGCCATTACTTTTAATGGCAAAACTGCAATTATTTTGCACCAACCTGATATATCTTTCATTGTATATTACTTTTTAAAATATTCTATAACAGAAAATTTCACAATTTAGAGTAGGCATAGTAGACTATAAGGCAGATTTTTATAATCTGTTTTCCCCTCCCCTTATCGCCTTGTATAGCTGTTTACTACATTCTTACAAAGACTAGGTCTGGGAATATATGTGCTGTGATTTAAAGAGAAAGGGATTGAAATGTTGGTTAGTCTCAGGTCATGCTGATTTTCAAAGTATATGAGCATATTCCTACTTACTAGGAATGTAAGTACTACATAGTTTATTTTTCTGTTACATTGTTGCTTTTGTAGTTTTTAGCCACTTTTTTCTTTTTAAAGTAACCTTTTCTTTTGATATAATTTCAAAATTACAGAACAGTTGCAAGAATAGTAAAAAGAACTCCTGTGTATACTCTTTACCTAGGTTCACTACTTATTTACATTTTGCCCCATTTGCTTTGTTGTTGATTCTCTGCCTCCCTTCTGCTGTGTGTGTGTATATTTTTAAAATTTCTTAACCATGTGAGAGTAAGTTGAGCTAACATGTTTCTTATATTTACCTACATTTGTAGGCCTATATTTCTTAATGATTCTTCTCTTTATGACTAAGATACAATTATCAAAGTCAAGAAATTTAATGTTGTAATAATTATCTAATTTACAATCCATATTCAAATATTGTTAATTGGCTAATAATGTTCTTTATGGTTTTCACCTGTCCTCAGTAAAATTCAGGTTGACACATTGCATTTAGCTGCATTTAACTGTCGTGGTTTTTTAATTCTCTTTAACCTGGAATAGGTCCTCAGCCTTTCTTTGTATTTCTTGACTTTGATATTTGAAGAGTGTAGGTCAGTTACTTTGTAGAATATTCTTCAGTTTGGTTTTGTCTGATGTTTCCTCATGATTAGATTCATCAGGAATTCCACAGATAGGATGTTATATCCTCAGTTTTATCAGGAGAAACATGATGTCAGTTTGTCCCAGCATAGATGATGTTAACATTGATCACGTGGTTAAGATGATGTCTTCTAGTTTTCTCCACTATAAAGTTAACATGTTTCCCTTTGAGATTAATAGTAATTTGTAGGAAGGTACATGATATAAATATCATGTTCCTCATCAAACACTTATCCAGTAGTTTTAGCATCCATAGATGATTTTCCGAAGTTCATTATTCTTTGCACATTTAATAGTTGGCATTCTACTCTAAGGAAAAATCAATCTTTTATTGACTTCAGGTCCTTTTTCTGGTGACTTCTGCTACACAAGTCCTGGAATAAGGACAACATATGCCAAGAGAATGCCTTGATTCCACTTGTGGTTTCTGAACTTCACCTACTGTCCTCCACCCCCAAGGAAGAGAAATTTTTATTTCTCAACTATCTCCTTATAGGCTAGAATATCATCACACTATTTTGAGACTTTCCTTGATCACCCTGAGAGGATTCATTCTTCTACGTTAGGCTTCCAATATTGCTTTGTACATCAGCTCTTTTAACACTGACCATTTTATTTTGTATGTTGTGTTTGTTTGTGTGTTATAATTGTTTTCTTTTCCACTAGGCTACTAGCTTCTCAAGCTTAAGGATCATATTCATCTTCATACATATCTGGCATTTATCCAAAGAGTTCAGTTAGGACTGAGAAGGTACTCAGTAAAAGTTTCACTGAATGAACAAATAGTAGAGCAGCAACCATAATAACTGTGGCATTGGGTTAAGCTGCAGCCTTGTAAACTCATTTTTGTTGCCTGAGTTTTTTTTTTTTTTTCTGGAGTTCCCCCTAACCTTGTGAGTGGGCCTTTTAAGTAGTAAGTAGTATACACCTAGATATGGATAGATAGCTAGGTGACCAAACCTAATGGATTAAGGCCATCCTCGCCTACGTCACTTACTGAAGATCAGGTCATATGTCATATCGTTCCTGTGCTTTTCTTCCTAAATGGGCTTTTTCCCCTTTCTCATTTGGGAATGGGGTAGCCTAGAACGTATTTGGGAATGGGTTCCAGATTTTTTTTTAAACACATATTAAAGATTATTTATATTATGCTTTGTTTCCAAAAGGTTTTAAGGTGGATTAAAATATAAGATTATATTAAGTGAAGTGGAAGAAAACAAGTAGACAAAACCAAGGGCAGAGATTTATAATGGAATAAGGCATGAGTCAAATACAAAAATGTGTCTTGTAAAGGCATTGCTTTGAGTAAGTCATAACTCAGTTTCTAGAATGATTTCTTTCTGAAGTTTCATGATCTCAGTATGTCAAGGTGAGGGTGGGGAATAAATCCAGGTTGAGCAGAAACATACTTATTGCAGAACTTTTCAGAGCAATTATGTGCTAATATGTATATGAAAGATTAAGAGTGGAAGATACAATATAAAATGTTTCCCAACTTTTTTGACCATGGAACTCTTTTTTTGCAGAACATCTTGAGGAACAAATGTTCTCTGGAACATTTTGGGGCTTGCTGTCTAGGCAATTAAATACTGTGAAGTCCTTGAGCTTTATGACAGTGCTTCAGAGGGAAGGTATATATTGCATCGTAAAAGGGATATAGATATCTTAGGTTTAGTTTAGAAGCAATGATTTAGATGTGTAAGGTATTTGGAATCACTTTGTATGAGCTGAGCAATAGTTGGTGGAGACGGGATTTATCATGAAGAAGAGAAGATGGGGGTGGGTTGGGTTGGTGGGGACATAGGAGCTTTTGTCAGTTATCTTCAGGACTGTGATGTGGAAGAAGGAAAAGAATTGGTCTTTGTGGATACAGGAACAGACGCTAGAAGTGCTAAGTAGAAGTCACAAGACCTGTTTCTACTCAATATGAAAAAACTTTCTGATTGTCATAACTGTGCAGAGTTGTAAGGAAAGTGTCTTAGAAAGTAGTGAGTACTTTGGTGCTGGAGTTCTCAGACCCGTGGGAATATTGTGAAGATTATAGTATAAGATTGATGGCAGCATTAAACAAACTTTAAGATCCCTTCTAATGGAGAAGTCTTAAGATTCTATGAAAGTATGATCTGGGCCATTTATAATAGAGACATAGGAGATATTCTTCCATAGAGATGTCTGAGTCTGCCTTTGAGTATAATGTTAAAGTGTATATCTCTAGTATCTAACATGTAGTAGGTATCCAATAAATACTTCTTCAGTGCAGAAAGACATCTGAGGGACAGGCTGCCATCTGCAAGAGACGCAGGAAGTCTAGATGAACACACACTGCATAAGCACATGTTACTGGTGCAAGCTCCTGATTTCCTAGTCATTGCATTCCATGACTTGATAGACAGTAGATTCATTTAGGTCTAAGCATAAGCCAAAAGTAGGAGAGAGAATCATTTAAAGATGGGTTTTCACATAGGTTCACACACTCATCTTGTGTCACAGGGTTGCTATGATGATACTTATGATGGTCAGCTGCTCTTTCTGAGTATAGACAGAAAGAGATGTAGCAATCTCTCTAGTACCTACGAGGTGATGTTGTTTGGGATAATGGTCTTTGATAGATGCTCTCCTATGGAAATTTGTTTTCCCTTTTTACTATCTCTTTCTACCTTATTTCTATAAACACAGTCCCTGCCTTTTTGTGGATATTCAGTGTGTCTTGTAGGGTTGGGTTGCAAAGTCATTCTTTGCCTACATCATTATGAAAATTTCTTAAGTTTGAGAGCTTAAGTTATATAAAAGCAATGGTTTCATAATATAATCAATTCTCTTAAGTTTAAATTCTACATATCTACTTAAAATGAATAAAAGCTGCTCTATGCTTCACACGGCATTTGATATTGCGGGATAGCATCCAGTCTTCTGTATTTCTGGGGAAGTTTAATGGAAAATTATATATCTTTAGTGTGGCATATATTCTACCTGGTGTTTTGGGGAGGAAAATTTAGTTTGCTTATGGTAATCAAAAATTCTAGATCTATTGTATATTGATTTTGTTTTTTTCAGGAAGACTGTTGGAAGAGTTGTTCCCCTTGCCCCAACATTTTTCAACAACTTTGTGGCTTTAAAAAATATAAGGTTCATAGAGGGTTAAATGTTTATTATGTTTATTCTTGTTTTGGGGGGCTACTTGAATTCTTTTCATTCTTCTGTGATGCTTTCACTGACCATCCCAATTCAAAGCAGCCTCTTACTTTCTATTTGTCTTGTTTGCCCTAATCATTTGATATTTGCCCCAAGCTACAAAGCCATATATCTTTATTTGATGTTTCCGCCATTATAATCTGAATTTAGAAGAAGGAATCATGCCTTTATATCCTCCACAATTTCCTCTATGGTGTCTTGGACAAAGGAGTTTAGGAAGTTTGTAATAGTCTAGTCCAACTTGCTTATTTTATAGGTGGAAAACTAAAAAAATAACTTGTTGCTTGATTTGATGCACATTTAGTATTTATATGTGTACCTGTATAGCATGAATATAATAAGCCTTGGATTAGGGCTGTAATTATTTCGAAACTAACAAAGGGTCTTAGAATTGAGAACTTCCAAGCTACAATAGCAACAATAATAACATTTCTATTGGCCTTCCTAGTTTATAAAGCTCATTTCCATGTATCATTTCATTGCATACTCAGAAATCCTATGAGGAAGAGAGGTAATTTTATTCCCATTTTAGAAGTAGTGAAACTAAGACCCAAAGAATCAACTTGCTAATAATTGATATAGTTGGGGCTATAATCCACGACTTTGAGGTCTAGATGTTACACTTGTCCTGTTATATTATGCTGGTTCTAGGTCATCTGTCTTTTCTTGCTGGCAGTGAACAGGATTTCCCTCAGTAATTCAGCCATCCAATAAGTGTTGACAGAATGCTCAGGCTGTAATACAACACATATTTTCAGGTGCATTGGAGAAAATAAGACTCCTACAGCATTTTGTTCTTACTATACACAAACATGCACTCACCTACACATATGCATATCTATTTATAATAGCAATTATCACATTGAATTGTAATTTGTCTTTTTACATGTTCGTCTCCCCAACCAGATTATGTGCTTCTTGAGCATCCTCTGATTATTCTATGAGCTCCTTTATATCTTCAGTGCCATATCTGGATTCTGGCACATAAGTGTCCAGTTTATTGTGGAATCAATGAATGAGTGAATGAATAAGTGAATTCAGAAGTGAAAGACATTATGCCTTCTAGGGGCTTATAGTCTTCTTGGGGAGATAAAGCATGAAGTTTACAATAAATAGAAAGATAAGCAAACAGACAAAAAAATTGTTTTTTTTTTTTTAAGAGAAACTTTGTTTATAGGGTTTGTTTTTTTTTAACTAATATAAAACAGATTCCCAGCCTGTAGTTCATGTAATTGCTTCCCGGCGTCAGGATTGGTCAGAACATGAGATTGCAATGGAGACTAGCCCTACCATAATTTATCAGGATGTATCCAGTGAATCACAATCAGCTACTTCAACAATCAAAGCTCTGTTAGAACTCCAACAGACAACAGGTATGAATTCACATGCTCAATTGAATGAAGCATGTTTTCTCTAGAGACGGGTTGTGCTAAAATACTACCACTGTTATTATTATTACTATTATTTATTATTATTATTGCTATTATTTGAGCACATTTCCCCCCTCTGGACTTGTCTATAATCATTGGTACAGTCTGGTTTACTTGTGAGTTCAGTAAGATGTGCACAGGAATATTGAAGTACAGATAGACTATCTGTAGAAAAGAGAAAAAAAATTGACAGCTCTGTCTTCTTTGTCTTTTGCTTAAAATGGACAGTCCTATTGTTTCTTAGCACTAGAAAGGAGTAGTTCTATCACTTCTAAGCACAAGGCTAGATACAGTACAGTTGCCAATTGCATTGAAGAATAGCAGGAGGCAGACTGAAGGGCCTTGCCATCCTCCTTTATATTAGTAGAGCACAAAACACCTTTAGTGGCCCTTGCTAACATTCTGATTTGTTTTAATTTTATCTTCAGACTTATTTCTTTGAATAGTATAGGTTAGCCACTTGAGCTGTCATGCAAAGTTGTCCTCATATAACTAGATCCTATAAGTATTTCTAATTACTAAATATCTTTGATAAACTCTAGAACAAACCTGTGGAAGTTATACTGACTTTTCCTTTATAATAGGTCAAAGATTTTCAGAGTATTTAAATGACCTTAGCAATTACGTCATCCAAACCTTTCATTTTATGGATAAGTAAAATGAGATTTAGAGAGGTTATCCAGCTGATTAGTGGCAGAGTGAGACTCATCTTTTGGTTCCTAGTTCAATGTCCTCTCTACTTGTAGGGTGACTTTTGTATTTTTGTTGTTGTTGTTGTTGTTATTTTACTTATTTTGTTTAATTGTTTTGATTTTTGTCAGGTTATGTACTCAGTGGGTATGAACATTCAGTGGACTTAGTTACTGGTTACCGTTTATTGTAACTTCCACCTTGTTTGATCCAAAGATTACTAGCATTTAATGTAAGTCTTTGGTTAACCCTTCTGTCGGTGTTATTTTTGACCTTAGGGATTTCTTCAGTTCTTTGTCGTTGACATGCTGAGCCATTTCTCTTAATGCCTTATAGAGTGGGGACTTTGAACGCATAGATTTTGTAGAAAAGTTGATAACAAGGTAGAAAATGAATCTATTAATGGAAATCATTCTTGATTCCAGACTGTTATATCAGACATTTTTCTAGAAACAGAGAAGCCATTTTTTTTCTAACAATGAAAATTTGTATTCTTTAAAAGTTGTTGAAGACATTGTAACATTCCTTTGGAGATATCTTGAATTTTTAATAGCTCAAATTAAACTGGTCACTGTGTTGTGCTATTCTGGGTAGATGTGTCCTAGAGCAAATCATGTTATGTACTGCTTATTCACCCTTTGTTTTTAGGTTGATGAACTCAAGACCACAGGGAATACCTTGAAGAAGGGTATAGGGAATACCTTGAAGAAGGGTATAGGAAATACCTTAAGGAGAGTGTACAAGATAAAAATTCAGTTGTTTGGCTTAGAGATAAAAAGGAGATGATTTTTGTGTTACTGTATGTGAGTCCTTTTTACTAGGCTGCTGAGTATGGTTATGCAAGTTGTGCACTAAACAGCCATACATAGCAATCTGCTTTTTTCTTTTCAATTCACTGTCTACTTAGTCACTGCCAGTGTGGCACCCCAGAGGTCTGGTTCATTATTCCTGTGGACAACTCTGGTTTTGGTACTTGTTTGTAATAAAAGTTAACTTTTCCCCTGACTTTTTTATGCAGTAAAGGAAAAATTGGAATCTAAACCAAGACAACCCACTATTGACCTCAGTCAAATGGCAGTGCCTATTCAGATGACCCAGGAAAAGAGACATTCTCCTGAGAGTCCATCAATTGCTGTGGTAGAGTCAGAACTAGTAGCTGAATACATCACTACTGGTAGGTGTCCTCTTAAAACATAGTATTAAGGTAGGAGAACTACCTTTCTGGATTTCATGGGATGATTGTGTGGGAGAGAATATATTCTTTATATTTTTAGCCTTTTTCCTCTTTGTTTTCAGAGCAAATTCACACCATCCTTGGGATTTACCCTGTCTTTAATGACTAGGAAAAAAAAAATAGGATGTTACAAAGTTTGTAGGTAATACAAAACTACAAGTCAGCTGTAAATAACAACTATGAATATACAGCAACAGTTGTAGGGAGAGGATAAAATATCTTTTGTCTAAGAATGAGTTTTGTTTGTTTTTTGTTTGTTTGTTTTGAGACAGGGTCTCACGCCCATCGCTCAGGCTGGAGTGCAGTGGCACAATCATGACTCACTGCAGCCTCAACTTCCTGGGCTCAGGTGATCCTCCTGCCTCAGCCTCCTGAGTAGCTGGGACTACAGGTGTGTGCCACTATGCCTGGTTAATGTTTTGTATTTTTACTAGAGATGGGGTTTCGCCATGTTGCCCGGGCTGGTCTTGAATTCCTGGGCTCAAGAGATCCGTCCACCTTGGCCTCCCAAAGTGCTAGAATTACAGGCATGAGCCACTGCGCCTGGCCTAGAATAAGTATTTTTATGCATCTAGAGTTTTTAGTTTTGTGGGAAGGTGGGTCAAGGGGGAAAGAAGAAATAAAATCCGGTCCTTTTAATATTTTTCAAAAAGTAGAAAACCTTAGCCAGGTGCAGTGGCTCACGCCTGTAATCCCAGCATTTTGGGAGGCCAAGGCGGGCAGATTGCTTGAGGTCAGGAGTTTGAGACCAGCCTGGCCAACATAGTGAAACCCCGTCTTTACTAAAACTACAAAAATTAGCCGGGTGTGGTGACACTTGCCTGTAGTCCCAGCTACTCGGGAGGCTGAGGCACGAGAATCCCTTGAATCCGGGAGGCGGAGGTTGCAGTGAGCTGAGACTGTGCCACTGCACTCCAGCCTGGGTGTCAGAGGGAGACCCTGTCTCAAAATAAAAACAAAAACAAGCCAGAAAAACCCTTAAATCCATGTAAATACTTACAAGTTCTGGTGGAAAGCAGATTAGGTATTTGTTTAAAATGTGGTCTGGCAGCAAAACACTGAGATTTTTAGATGGCATATATAGAGAAATAAAACAAGATAGATTATTTCTCTCCTATTCTGATTAGACCACACCTGGAATACTGCTTTCTCTTTTGAACACTTTATTATCTTGAAATTTGAAATAGTTCAGAGAGCAGTAATGTGAATAATTAAAGGGTTTAAGAGAGATGACTTATGAGGCAATATGTAGAGGACTCCTTTCTTAAGTTTTCTTGAGCAGTGATTAAAGGAGAACATAAACTTACAGATATTGAAGGACATAAATACCAAAAAGAAAAGGAATTCTTTGGCATCATTTTAGGAGATAATATTATTAAAGACTAATGGGTTAAAATTGCCAAAGGGGAAAATCCAGGTAAGATATGGAAAGCCATCTAGAATCTTTCTTTAGAGATATTTAGCAAAAAGCTAATTAAAGCAGAGGCCAGTATTCTGGGGAACGTAAATAACCTCTGGGGGTAGACTAGATTCTTGCATGGTGAACAGATAAAAAGACCTATGATTTCTTCCCTTACTTATCCTTTCAGAACGCACTGATGAGGGGACAGAGGTTGCTTTTCCCCTTCTAGGTAAGTGGTGTGCATCCATTTGTAGTATCACTGAAGGTAAAAGATGATTGTTTTGGGGGGAACCACTTAAATGGATGCGCTCTACTCTCATCTGGTAGAGGAAAGGTAAGCTCCACTTAGTGAAAAGAAGAGAGATTTTTCTTTTGTAGAATAGTGGAATTCTTTCTCAGAAATGAGCATTTTGACAGTGGAAAAAAGAGTTCTTTAAAATAATAAAAATGACTGCTTTATGGTGTTTATATGGCCCAGTTAAGGTCACTTCAGCTATTTTCCAGGTGTTTATTCTGTGACCGTCTTCCATAATCTCCACCCATGATATCCACAGCCATATTGAGCATTTTCTTTGACTTAAAAGCCAGCTGCTTGGCCTGCCCTTTGTATCATTCTGCAGCGGGTGTTAGTTCTCTCTAACTTTCCTGAACTCTGGAGAATTACCGTGAAGTAATTTATAGTTGAAGGATAATTATTTTTAAATAGACTTAGTTGATCTTTTTAAAATCCATTTCACTTCTTAATAAAAAAATGCTTAATGTAATAATTATGAAGATTAATATGGGTAGTAGAAGTGTTCCATATAATCTGATAATTTCATCTGAAATGTATTTTTTATTTTCACATGTCATTCATTTCTGATGCTTTCATTTAAAAACCATTAATTTGCTTAATTTTAATATTATAATTTGTTTTTTCTACTCAGTCATATTGTAAATTACTTCAGTCATTGTTGTTTTAGTGTAAACCTTGACTATCTTTTTTTCGGTTATGTTGAGCACATATGGAAGATTTTATTAACTCACATAATTTAACATGTGCATACAAAGCATACTGTGAAATATTGTAAGATACTACAGAACATTTATAAAAGAATACTGGTGATGCTGCCTATAATCTCAAATCACATGTAGATATACGTATAGCAACAATAGAAACACTGCATTTGTGAATATAGATAGAATATGTCATAAAAAATAAAGCCTATTTATATTTCACTGGATAGTTTTAAAGTTAGTCCTTATAATACATAAATGGCATTTTTACATTGATTTCCATAGTGATCATCTTACTCTTGAACACCCCACTGTGACTTTTCTAAACAGGAAATCGGTGCTATTTGAAATTATAGATCGGGGTATATGAACATTAGAATCATGGATTATTGAGAGTTTCAATAATCCCAAAAGCCTTAGCTAATTTACAGATATGTTGTATTTTTATCTGTTTCTAATTCAAAGGGTTAATTTCCCAATAATCATATGCATTTTTAAAGCTCTGTGGACTGTGTAAAAAGTTGAAGTTGAGGCCGAGTGTGGTGGCTCATGCCTGTAATCCCAGCACTTTGGGAGGCCGAGGTGGGTGGATCACTTGAGGCCAGGATTTCAAGACCAGCTTGGCCATCATGGCAAAACCCTGACTCTACTAAAAAATACAAAAATTAGCCTGGCGTGGTGGTGCACACATGTAATCCCAGCTACTCAGGAGGCTGAGGCATGAGAGTAACTTGAACCTGGGAGGCGGAAGTGGCAGTGAACAGAGATTGTGCCATTGCACTCCAGCCTGGGTAACAGAGCAAGACTGAGTCTCAAAAATAAATAAATAAATGAATGAATAAAAAGTTGAAGTTGAAGCTGGTAAAATTTGATAGGTGGTTACTTCATGGGACCTTTGTAGCAATAGAATAAGAAGCAGGGATGTTTCCTATACTGCACTCTTACCCGTTTGTGCCAGGTGAGCTAAATTTGAGGTGATAGAACAGATTTTTTCGATTATTTTGTTAACTCTTTATATTTGTTTAGTACTTTATAGTTTAAGGACAATTTTTCAGTCTGTTACTTCATTTGGTCCTCTTCTAGGTAGAAACATCAAGCTTTTATTATCTCATTAAAATAAAATCAATCAAACAAAACAAAACCTCTTAAGTTTTAGAGGCTAATAGAGGATGATTAGCCTTCTTCAGATTCACTTGGCTGTTTGATGGTAGAACAGGACAGGATCCCAGTGTGATTCTTGATTCAGTTTATTTTCTGCATTATCACCCAGACCTTTAGATTTTTAGGAACTGTAAGGTTGTGAGACAGAATCACTTAATACAAAGGAGTGAATGCTACTAATGTTTTTATTGCATGTGGAACTGAGACCAAGAGATTAAAGAATGTGTATTGCCTTACTTTCCTTAAAGATATTATTTTGGGATTACAGAAATTGATTACTGCTTTGTTACCTTAATGGGATGAAAGTCATTGGAGAAAGTGAGTACAGCTCATGGGAGGATGCAACTTTAAGGGGTTTATTCCTCCTTTGTGATAAGAGTTTTCACAGTGCTTCCATATACATTTCTCATCTCATCCTTATAATAGCTCTGTTATTCCCATTTTGCAGATGAGGAAACAGTCTCAGAGAAGATAAGAGACTTTCTTAGAGTCACACAGCTCATAGATGGGCAGACTGTGGTCTTCTGCCTCCTAGTTCACAATACTACACTTTCTTTCTGTGATACAAGCTCACAGACATTTGTTTAAAATGACTACTGGTTACAGATGCTGTGGTGATTTCTGGAGAAATATCATCACCTCCTCTATTTTCAGTCAGCCATCGCTCCCAGCCCCAACAGCCTTCCCAGCCCCAGCGGACGCTGCTCCAGCATGTGGCTCAGTCACAGACCGCAACACAGACTTCGGTGGTGGTGAAGTCCATCCCAGCATCTTCCCCTGGAGCAATCACCCACATTATGCAGCAGGTTGTATCTCTTCTTTTTCTTCCTATCTTCTGTAACTACCCATGCTTGAAATAAGATTCAGTGTCATCTTGTATTTTAAAAGGAGAAATAATTGGAATGTAGAGTGTTTGTGTAATTCTTTTCTAAGAAATGAGTAAAGGAAATGAATTAAGAGTCTTAACACCAGAAAATAATTCTGAAACAGTATTCTTAAATCTGTGAACTCTTACCATTTCAAAAGGGTGAGAATGTCTAGATGAATCTAATGACATCAGGATTGGTCACTGTTTTTGTGTATTTTACTGTGGAAGAATGTATCATCGAGGTAAATAAGATTTTCAAATGAAATAACATTTGACTTGTTTAGCTGTTTGCTGCTGGGTTTGTGGTTTTTTTTTTTTTTTTTTTTTTTTTTTTGCTTTTATAATGAATCCTCATAATAACATGAATAAGGAGGAAAATAAATATTTGACTTTTTTTAACTATACGTGGTCATTTACAGAGGAAGAGATGCAACAGAAAGTTGAGAATATAAATCTAATGTAAAACAGGACATCTGGTATTAAGGGAAATGGGGAAAAGGAAAAATATGTTGATAGGTTGATTTTGTGTCAGATACTGTGCTTTGAGCTTTAAGTAAATTGTCTGATTCTTACTATGATCTTGCAAGGTGGGTGTGTTATCCCTCTTTTACAAGTGAGGAAACTTTTATGCTCACTTCAGTAAGAAAGTAAGAAACTTGCTGTAGGTGGCAGAGCCAGGATTTAAACCCAAAGTGAACTGCTTCTGTTAAATAGTTAATATCATGGATATCAGATTAAAGCATGACTTACCATTAGTAGTCACGTAAGTCACCATCACTCACATGATGATGAATCTAACTGTAGGCAAACTACTGGAAAGAAAGGCAACGGAGAATGTTGAATTGAAAGCCTGTATGTGCAAAGTCATTATGATATAGGGGAGAGTCACAACTGAATCTCAACATTTTATAGCTTAGGATTTAAGTGTAGCATATGATAAGGCGGTAGGGAGGATGGGGATAGGGTGGATCTTGCTATGTCATTGAGGGAAGCCAACTGGCTGGAGGTTTTGTTGGGCGGCAGGTCTCAGGCTGGAGTCCGGCCCTCACCTGGCAGCTCGTGATACTGACCTTTCTCCAGACACCTAGAGAGGTCTGACAGGCTGGCCCTAACCATGTCACTCAAGTTGATGCCTCCTCACAACACTTAGCACTGACACTGGGCACTTTGCCTTTCTACTGACAGGAGTGCTCTTGTCCCCTCGTCAGTCTCCTTCTGTCCTGGGAGCCAGGGCTCTGGGATCTGAGCAAAGGGGCGAGGAATGCTAGTCGAGAGGTGCTCCATGCAGACCTTGGTGAAGCCTGAAGAATGATCTTCACCCATGCAGGGGGCTCTCTGTGGGGACTGGGACAGGCACGGGTCTCAGACAGTCTCCCTGACCTTCCAGATAGCACTGGACCTGCACACAGCCACGGTGGGCTTCTCTGAACCTTGGCTTTTCTTGGGACCTCATGGCTTGGTTACCGCTTTTAGACAGGTTAACATCATGAATAGGCCGGACGGCTGTTTCCTGAGCCAGGGAGCCTTTCTCTTCTTTTTCTGTATTAGGTTGTGCTTGCAGGGCCATCTTATTCTTCTAATCTGTGAGTTCTGGACCCTTTAAGACTTTTCTTATAGTAGTAAGTAGACCAGTTTTCGAAGCACTTACGTCTGAGAGTTGAAATTGCAAGTTTCAGTAGAAAGCTCCTTGAGGTTTCTAGGCCTTTCTAGGTTCTTCTGAAAATTTTTGAGTGAATCTCGTAAGTCTTTTTCAGTTAAGAGGAAAATGTAGCAATGTAGATGTTTTTCTTATTTCATTCTTACTTTGTGCCTTTTTTACTTAGGCATTAAGCAGTCACACTGCTTTTACCAAACACAGCGAGGAACTTGGAACTGAGGAGGGCGAGGTTGAAGAGATGGACACTTTAGACCCTCAGACAGGTCTGTTTTACCGATCTGCCCTGACTCAGTCACAGTCAGCTAAACAGCAGAAACTTAGCCAGCCCCCGCTGGAACAGACTCAGCTGCAAGTGAAAACTCTGCAGTGCTTCCAGACTAAACAGAAGCAGACCATCCATCTGCAGGCAGACCAGCTCCAGCACAAACTCCCGCAAATGCCCCAGCTTTCCATCAGGCATCAAAAACTCACCCCTCTCCAGCAAGAACAAGCACAGCCCAAGCCAGATGTACAGCACACACAGCATCCCATGGTGGCCAAAGACAGGCAGCTTCCTACCTTAATGGCACAGCCCCCGCAAACCGTAGTACAGGTGCTTGCAGTGAAAACCACGCAGCAGCTCCCTAAACTGCAGCAGGCTCCGAACCAACCAAAAATCTACGTGCAACCCCAAACCCCCCAGAGCCAAATGTCGCTCCCAGCTTCGTCAGAGAAACAGACGGCAAGCCAGGTAACGGAATATTGATAGCATGTAAAGTTAAACTTCTCTGTTCACGGAAAAAAAAAATGAGAACATCACGGCCCTATCATGATATCAGTGCTTTCTCCTGGCAAGAGGAAACCCAAAAGCCTCATTACGCTGGTATTACTTTGCCCCATCAGAAGGTTGACATTAGGGAAGAAATGCACGCGTTAATATGTAGGAAGAAAAAAAAGTATAGCACTCAGAACTTGATTTTCCAGGCAGTTTTTATTGAAATCACTTCAGCATTGACTAACAGTGCATAGAAGCGATATCCCTAAATTATTTTTATTTTTTGGTATAAAATATTTATTTACATGCCTGTAAACTCTGATTTCTGTGGTAACAGTGCTAAGTAAACTACAGTCTTTTAAGGAACTTCATTGAACATCTTTCTTTGTAGTTTATATCGTAGCCATCTAGTTAAATTTATTTTTTAGATTTATCTTCTAGATTACAGAGGAATTATTGGTGGATAATTAAAAGCAAAATTATGTTAGCAAAACCAGTGGCTCTGGAGTGATGTATATGTATGTATATATTATAAATACATATATATAGGATATGTTTGTATACATGTATTTTGAAGCAAAAGATTGGAAAAAATCTTCTTTTTATTTTAAAAAGCAGAAGATTATATGAAATAATTTGAGCCAGGTTAAAGGTGTACTGTTTAGGGCTGTAAATCCCAAAGGAAAACTAGGCTGCTAAGACTATTTTTTTCTTTATTGCTATAAACCTTGGCTGGCTGAACAAAGGTTCTTTCAACCCCTCCTCTTTCTCTAGGTTTTGTAAAAGTAACCAGATCCTTCCTATCCAGCCCTTTTTTTAAAACAGCAAGCTTCAAAACTGTCTTCCTAGTATAGTGCACAAATGTTTCTTTTGCCATATTGTCTGGGGTGTTTGATTAGATTTTCTCAAAGAGATGTAGCTATAACACACACAACCCCAATTTATTTTCAGGTGGAGCAGCCAATTATAACCCAAGGATCCTCTGTTACAAAGATAACTTTTGAGGGGCGCCAGCCTCCCACAGTTACAAAGATAACTGGTGGCAGTTCTGTGCCTAAGCTGACATCACCAGTTACAAGCATATCTCCCATTCAGGCCTCTGAGAAGACAGCAGTGTCTGACATTTTGAAAATGTCTTTGATGGAAGCTCAGATTGATACAAATGTAGAACATATGATAGTGGATCCCCCAAAGAAGGCTCTTGCCACTAGCATGCTCACTGGTGAAGCAGGATCATTACCCTCCACCCACATGGTGGTGGCAGGGATGGCGAATTCCACTCCCCAGCAACAGAAATGTAGAGAGTCCTGTTCGAGTCCATCCACTGTTGGCTCTTCCCTAACAACAAGGAAAATTGATCCACCAGCAGTGCCTGCGACAGGCCAGTTCATGCGTATTCAGAATGTAGGCCAAAAGAAAGCTGAAGAGAGTCCAGCAGAAATTATCATCCAGGTAAGAATTGGAAGGAAAATGAGAAATCTTGGGCATCTTGGGGGTTGTGGGTTTGTTTGATATGTTTTTGACTTGTCACAGGAAGAATCAAGCCAAGACAGCAGAAAGGCATAGACATTATCTTTGAGATGGTGTTTGACAAATTTGGTTTAACACCTATTACAAAAATACAAATTTATTTATTTTCTGGAAGAGAATCAGAAAATTGATGGACATTGTCACCCAGCACACTGTAAAGGCAATAAAGAGCCCATGTGTCAGTTTGATTTTGTAAGATACAAGCTATACTTGCCAATGTGTTCACTCATTAAGTCAACCCAGAAGATAGGAAGTTTCTGGGTTCAAATTTTGTATTCCTCAATTTTTGCTCAAAAAATTCTGGAATGTAACTGGATTGCACTTCTATTTCAAGTTAATTTGGGGGACCTTTTTCTTGGAAAAACAGTTCTTGTTCTTGATCCAAATTTATGACTCAGGACAATCAAACCTCAACTGCAATGTCTGGAGAGACATGTTCTAAGGTGATATTTCTAAATAATGTTTATATTTAATTGGGGACTAACCATGAACTTTACTGTTTAATTCAGTTATTGTTATTTAAAAATCTTGTTTGGTTACTGTCATGCCTTGGTAAGTACAGGCTAATTAACACAATAGAATTATTCATTGATAATAGATGGTACCTCACATTCCCTTGATTCTAAAAATCATCTCTTGTCATGCATAATAGGTCAAGACTAAAGAATTACTGAGTCCAGGCTACCCCTTAGAAGTTGTATTTTATCTCCCTCTCTCCTTGCAAGGTATCAGGTTGTTTTCTTGACATTTGTCATTCTTTGCTAAACAGATACATAGCTTGGAAGGTATCAGAATAGCACATTTTAGTTAATTGAGAATTTGGATTTACTGAAATGTGAGTAACCTAGGATTTACCATCAATTCATTATGGTAAACTTTCTCTTTGCCATGATCCCAAGCTATGGGAGAATGCAAATTGACCAATGTTAAACCAATTAAGGTAGAATTGAGTATGGAGGAAGTGCTTAAAGGCAAGTAGAAATGGCCATTGAATTATTAAAATTACTTGTTTCCCTTTGTAAAAACAAATGTAAATGAAGTAAATATTTCCTGACGAAAGGATTTGTGATTTTTTTGTATTTTCTCCTGAAGAGGTAAGGTGTGGTAGAAAAGGAATGGTTTTCTGGCTTTGCCATTCATTGTATGATTTTGGGCAAGGCTATTTAACGTCATTTTGCCTTGGATTTCTCATCAGTAAAATGGGAATCAGTAATGCCTACTTTACAGGATTGATACAAGGATTACACAAAATCAAGCACCTAGCACAGTACGTGGCTCATAGTGGTTGTCTAACAGATGGTAACTATTACTGTTTTTACCGAAATTATCATGCCTACTGGGGGCTTAGATTCCTATACTTAATAAATTAAAAATCATTTTGAACAGCTTATTTCGGAATTATTTTTCTGCACTTTATAAACAGGAGTGAAAATGTAATTTGCTTCATGTATCAAGGATGATAGTTAATGGATAGGTTCTTTACAGAATTCGCAGCCAGCTTTTAGCATGTCCCATGTGCCAGGTGTGCTATGTCAGAGGTAAGGACAGCAGAGTGATTAACAACCACACTTTTGGAGTCAGAGATCCCTAGATGTGATTTCTACCTGTATCCGTTATGTAACAGCACTGTGGGTTTGGGCAACAGAACTAACCTATGTATCTCTCTTTCTTGACCTATGAAGTGGAAACGTTAACATCTACTTCACAGGGTTGATTTGAGGATTAAGTGAGAAAATTTATATAAAGCACCTTAGTCAAGTGTCTGTGTAGAGCAATGCTCAATAAAGATAGCTCCTATTATTGTACTCATTATTAATATATTGTTAGAGCATTTTCAGGTCTTATTAGTTATGTTTAGCTTTGATCTGAAGTATTGATTTACTGAGTCTGTAAAGTGCTTTGATTCTTGAAGAATACTCTATAAAAATTCAACATGTCTGATATTAAATGCTTTGAATGAAAAGCATTGCACTTTGTGGACAGTCTGTATTTAATTCATTGGTTAGTTCGTTCATTCATTCATTTATTCCACATATATGTTTAACTACTGTGTTCCAGGCACAATGCTAAGTGCTGAGAATAGGGAAGTAAACAAGATGTATCTTCTATTATAAAAAAGTCTATATATGTGGGATTCATAGACTTTTAGAACTGCAACGATCTTCACAGTGTATCCTCCAACTATCTTATTTTACAAAAGATTAATGTGGGGCTCAAAGAGGTAGAGTGACTTACTCAGAGGCCCACAGCAAGCCAGAGACAGAGCTGAACTAAAATCCAGGCCTCTTGACCTTGTCTAATAGTCTTACACAATTATCAGGTATGTGGAAAAAAGGAGCAGAAACAAACAAACAGAACTTCGTGACTCCAGAATCAGTGTGTAGGCATCTTGCATTATTTTCTTGATAGTGTAATTTATATTTTCCCCAGTAAAGGGTTATTTTGGTCAGGTATATTTGCAAAGTGCTGATACTCAACTTTGATCTGGGGTTTTTAATGTTAAAAATGTATATTTATTCATCAAGTGTTTATTGAGCCTCTGCTGTGTGCCAGGCCCTGTTCAAAGCTCTGGTCATCTAGCAATGAGTAAGATAGTCAAGATCTGTGCTCTGTCCACAGTCTCTTGGAGCTTACATTTTAAGAGTAAGAAACAATTTAACAGATGATAAATGCAATGAACAAAAATGTAACAATGTAATAGAGATGGGGGTGGGATGAACCCACTACTTTTGGGTTGGTGGTCATGGAAGGAAAGCTTTTCCAAGCATTTGAACCAAGTTGCAGATGACAGGACAGAGCCAACCATGCCATGATTTGGAGGAAGAATATTCCAGGAAGAGAGGAAGGACTAGTACAAAAGCACTAAGGTACAAGTGAGTTTGGCATGAGGCTGGTAGCCATGGTAGGGTGTTTGGTTGTATATAGCGCGTACAATAGGAAACAATTTTAGAGTTTTAAACAAGAGTATGACATGAACTGATAAACCTTTTTAAAGGATGTCTAATAAAGAGGAAAAAGAATCTGATAAGGCAGTATACCTATGACATTTACTTACACAGAGGTCTACAGCAAGTGTTCTACTGGTACTCCTCTTGCAGATAATAAAGGGCAAAATTAGGCTACATTTACATTTACATTTGCTTAATAATCAAATGAAAGCTTCATTCAAAGTTCTTCTCTTGAATTAGGCAATAGATTTGGGCCTCCTTTGTTAGAAGAGGCACCATAAAGGAGTGGAAAGATTGCTTTCAGTTGTACAAGATTTGGATTTGAATCTTGGCATTGACCCTGACCAACTGTGTGACTTTGGTTAAGTCATCTACCCTCTCAGTTTCCTCATTTGTAAATGGGAGTAATAATTTCCTTATAGTGTTGTCACAGGGATTTAGCAGAATATGATGGGATTTAGTGAATATGATGTGTGAAAGCACCTTGCACAGTGCCTGGCATGTAGTAGTTGTCCAGTTGTCCAAAAAATGTCAGTTTTCTTTTTTTTTTTCTTGGTATTGTTGGGGAAGTTATTCTGCTACCTTTTCTTACCATAAAGATTCTCCTGTGTCTTCTCTTCCAGGCTATTCCTCAGTATGCTATTCCTTGTCACTCCAGCTCCAATGTGGTGGTGGAACCCAGTGGGCTTCTTGAGCTAAACAACTTCACTAGTCAACAGCTGGATGATGAGGAGACAGCAATGGAGCAGGACATAGACAGTAGCACGGAGGATGGAACTGAACCCAGCCCTTCTCAGAGCTCTGCTGAACGGTCCTAGTGTTTGGACACAATAGTGCACTTTAAAACCTGCTTGGTTACCAAGTGTCCAGGGAAACCCTTGTATTTTGATGACTAAAAAGAGCACTTTGCCCGTACTTAGGCTGTGGACCCTAAAACAGCAGTGTTTCAACAAGATATTGCTGCAGGAGCAGCTTTTTAAAACAAGATAAAACTCACAGGGGAATGTACTTTTTTAAAAAAAAATGAAAAAGGAAAAAAAAAAGCTGCGCATTTACAGTGACTTAAGACCTGGTCTTCTTTCTCTGTTGGATCGTGGCCGGTGAAGAAGTTTTGTCTTGCAGTGGAAAGAGACTTCCTGTGAATGTTTCTCAACTGGTTTCTACTGAGTAAAATACCATCTAAAAGGAGAATGTGAATAGTTGTATTTTGAAATGATGTGTCAGGAAAAGTTTTTTAAAAACTTGTATGTTTTTGCAAATCCCTGGAAGTGTTGAATTGGTTAAAATTTTACATTTGCTCAGTTCATAATTAGTTTATAAACACCTAGAATAATACTGGCATTAAAGAATCCTTGTTGGATGGTAGAAATCAGATCCCTAACCAGTGGGAAGTACTTTTTGGGTGGCTTGTGCATTCTTATCAGTTGTGTGCTAATTTATTGTATTGTTCCTTTGTGCTCTAAGCAGCACACTTGCCTTCTATTTATTTAAGTGTAAACATTTCAAAGCAGGCCGTACTCCTTCTGACAAATTTCTTGTAAACCAGGATTGCCTACGCTTTCCACTGTCGTCGTCTCCCCACTTTCCCTCTTCCTTTAAGAAAACTTACTAAAAAATGTTTCATTGCGAAGCAGAGGAAAAGAAACATTTTCAGACCTAAAGGAAATGTTCGGTCGTGTTAAGAAAACAAATTATTCATTCATATGATGCTTTCTTAACGTTGAAATTGCACATTCACATTGGACTGAGACTTTGAAAATAACTTTTACATACTTTTGTTTAAGCCCCTTTGAAATGTATAAAAAGTTCATTTACAGTTCTAAATGTAATGTTTTTAAATCTTCTATCTTTTTAGGACACAGTTTGTTTAAGCAATATGTTTTGGTCTTGTGATCGCTGTCTGTCACAAGTAGAGTGAAAGGGGTAAGGGGGTGGGAGGGTAAGAGTTTTGACAAGTTGTGGCAAAGGAAACTATACTTTTCATTTTTAAAAATGTAAATAGAAAAGTTTTTAACGGTTTTATATAGATTTCACTATAAATAAGCATTTTAAGACTGACAAATGTTGAACTGTACATACATTTATCAGCATAACTGCCCAGTTTTTTTGGTGCTGAAGTACTGTAAGTAGAATTCATCAACAGTCTCCTAATTTTTGCATCTACATCTGGGGGGAAAAAAAAGCTGTGATACTATAGTTAATAAATTCCCACTAGAGTGACACTGAAGATTTAAACACAAGCATTCATAAGATGCACTGATCTCTGGTGGTTGTCACTAGTTCTGCTAGGTGATAATGATTTACCCATAGATGGAGCTGTTGGATATTATTTTATTGTACAAATTCATGTTTAAAAAACTTTGTGACTGTTTCTAGTTAAGTAATTTTTTAACGTTTCTTGGGTCATAGACTTCTTTGGTAAACTATGAACTCTCACCAAAAAGATACACATGCAACATGTTAAATACATGTTAGACTTTGCATACAATTTTAGGGGCTCATGGGCCTCTAAGCCTATCCATGTATTCCAGGTTAAGCCCTCTGTTATGGTCAATCCATTACTTACAGATTAAGTTTTTATAAAATAAAGTATCTTTTAAATATTCATGGATCAAGTAATGAGCAAACTTGAATAAAGTTATGTTCTACATATTTTGGCAGCATAGCATACCTGTGTCCCTTGAGAATTTAGCCTTCATATGTTTCTGCAATTGGAATGGCCAATAAAAGTGCCATCATCTACATTTTTTTAAAAAATTGTGAATATTAAGAAATTATCAAGTGAAATTTAAAATTTTTCTTTTAAAGGTGCTAATTCCAAATAGAGCATGCATTCATTTATTTATTCAACAAATATTAATTGAGCATCTTCTGTATGACAGGTAGTATTCCGTGCACTGGGGATACCATAGTGAACAAACAGGAAATCCTGTCCTTATGAAGTTTATAAACAGGGCTTCCTGCTCATGAAATGGATACAAGGAATGAAGGTAGGAGAAAATAAGAACAGTACTTAGGTTTTTTTATTAAGTGGATAGATGATGATGCCATATATGGATTTTCAGACATCCCTTTACTGAAAGTCTTAGCATTATATCTATTAGTATTCCACATTTAAGTACATAATTTAAAAGTAATTTAAAGTCATCTCTTTGAAGGATATTAACAAATTACAATGCAAATGCTATAGAATTTTTAGAATCCTAACAACTATTAGTCAGTGATAAGAAAAATCCATTTGGTTTAAAGTAAACTTTAATAAGTGCCTAGTATTGCAGATGCAGTTTATGGTGAACTTAGAGGATTAAAAACCAAAGGGGGCTTCATTGAGATAGTCACATGCCATAAACTCACCCATTCAAAGTATACTGTTTAATGGTTTTAGTATATTCACAGAGTTGGGCAACCCATTACCACAATCAATTTGAGAACATTTTCATTAATCACAAAAGAAATCCTGAACTGAAACCACCACCACCGTCACTCCAGCCCTGGGTGGCCACTTATCTACTTTCTGCCTCTTATGGATGTGCCGTAAGACATGTGGACATTTCATATAAATGAGATTATATAATATGTGGTCTTTTGTGACTTCTTTCACATAGCGTATTTTAGCGTATTTTCAAGGTTCATCCATGTTGTAGAATGTGTCAGTACTACATTTCTTTTTATGGCCATTCCATTGTGTGAAATATATCACATTTTGTTTATCCATTTATCAGTTGATGGATATTTGCATTGTTTACACTTTTGGGCTGTTATGAATGATGCTGCTAGGAACATTTGTGTACAAGTTTTACGTATTTTCAGTTCTTATGGGTATATACCTAGGAGTGAAATTGCTGGGTCATACAGTGACTGTTTAACCTTCTGAGCAAGTGCCAGACTCTTTTCCACAGGGACTGCATATCAGCAGTCTATAAGAGTTTCAGTTTCTCCACATCCTTGCCAACACTTGCTGCTATTTGTCTTTTTGATTACAGTCATCCTCATGTATGAATCGTAAAGTGGTACCCCATTGTGGTTCTAATTTCCATTCCTCTGATGGCTAATGATGAGCATCTTTTCATGTGTATATTGGCCATTCCTGTAGTTTTGGAGAAATACCTATTCAGCTTCCCATTTTCCATTTATGGAAAATAATTTTCCAATTATTTTCTTTTTTTCTCATTTTAAATTGAGAATTTTTGAAGTATAGGAAATACTACTAGTCTTAGGAGAAAAGTAATGTTTATCACCCTTAAAATCCTAGGTTAGGTTCTAGTTCTGCTTCTCTAATGTAACAAATTGCTTAGCAGTATTAAAACAGTATAGCTTCATAATTGAAAACTTGCTTTTAATTACATTTCTTTGTGAGGTTCTCACAGTAGCCTGCTAAGGTAGGAGACTTAGTACAAAGGAAATAGTAGTCAGGCGGTCTGGATTTGACCCTTAGACTCTTCTGTGTATTGATCATGTGAATTTTAGCAAGTCACATTTTCTCTCCAAGTCAGTTTCTCCATAATAAAAGTGAGTATTTCTAACCCCATAGGATTATTATGAAGACAAGGTGAAACAGTACATGTAAAAATGCCAGTGAGAGTCAGGTGCTCAGTATTTTTTGAGTCCAGTAATTACACCACTCCTACTTTATAAATAGAAAACTGAGGGTTCAAAGAAGTTAAATAATGTACTAAAACTCAGATTAAATGCTATTGACACCATGCTGAGCCATGAATTACTACTTTCTCTAGAAGGAAGTATTTTTGTTACCAAACAGGAGTGGCCCTTGGAAGGATGGAGGAACTCCGTATTGGGCTATTAACATGTCTCCTAATCAGCCTTGGGTGCCTTTACACAGAGGTGCTAGATTCAGGCTTTTTTTTTCTTTTAGTTTAATTATGTGTCATAAATCCCATATAAGAGGAAGTGGAGTGAAAAAAAGCACTGTATAAGCAAGACCTTTCCCAGAAAGGATATTGAAAACAAAGTCTGCTGCCTCTGCTTGCAGGTTCGTAAGCTTTAAGTAAGCAAGACTTGATGACCTATATATTGAAAAAGAAGAAACACAGGATAAGATTTGTAATTGTGAAAAGCCTTGCTCTGCCTTCTTCCCTCTTCCATGCTCACACATACACACTGTAACTGAAAACGTATACTTGCTTTTTTTTTTTTTTTTAAACCAGACAAGCCCTGTGAGCTTGGACCAGCTCTAAAAGGCATAAAACAGCAGAGGACAGAATGAAATAGTACTACTTTATCTGGTTACTTAAAACTGATAGATGAGCAATCTCCTCTCCAAGTGGTTCTGTCTGGTGTCCTGACTTTTCTTTCTCTGTCTTGCAACAGGTAGTTAATGGGCTCTTTCTGTGTGCAGACATTGAGGATACAGTTGTCAGCTAGGTGGGAAAAGCCTCTATTGTCATGGAACATCCAGCCTAGTGAAGGAGACGTGTTAATGAAGAATTAAAACTAGATGGATTAAATGTTAAAAGATGTGATGGAGAAATGCATAGTGTCATGATAGCATATAAATGGGGAGGTTAGGGGGAGTTTCCCTCAGGAAGGAATGCTGGAGCTGTGATCAGAAGGAACCAGAGGAATTCAGATGTAACTAGGCAAAGAGGAGGGAGATAAGCTGTGAAGAGATAGGACAGCAGATGCAAAAGCCCTGCAGTGCGAGAGGCATGGTGGGAGGGAAACTTCGAGTAGGCCACTGTGGCTGCAGCATGAGCAGGAAGGGCAGCATGGTGAGAGCAGATGGTGATAAACAAACTATATGAATCTTGCAGGTTGTGTTAAAGGTGTGTTTGTCTTTATTCTATGAACAATGGGAAGTCATCAAGAAGTTTAAGTCACGAGCTGGCAAAATGAATTAACACACTTACAAAATATTTGGAGTCTTGCTTGATTAGAACAGAAAAATATGTTTGACATTTCTTTTTTGATGACAATGTTATCTCCTTATGTCCTTTTCTCAAAAATCTTCAATGGTTCCCTAATACAATGGTATGAATCTAGCATTTAAGGCTCTTAAAGCATCATTTTTTAGATTCATATTCCTGTTTTACTACCCTGACCTACTGCCTCCCTCCCCCACCACATACACACTATGCTCTGCATTTGAAAGTCTCACCCATTTGTGAAAGTCCAGCTCGAATTCCACCTCCTTCATTTAGACTGCCCAGATCTCTTCAATGAGAACTCAACCCACCCCACTGCTGGGTTCCTCTAGCATTTGGGGAGAAACACGTGCTTACTTAGCACTTACCGTTGGTTACCTGCTATGAATTCCAAATGATCCTCTTTTGGTGTAAGAATTCACATTTTATTTTTTGAAGTTACCAAGTTCCTTATATGATACCTGATGGGAATTCCAAGAGTCCACCATCACTCAGTGGGTGGGTTTCTTTGTAGTCCCACACAATATGCCTCTCAGAGAGTCCTTGAGATGCATTATTGTAGGGAGTCATTCTAAAAAATTTTTTAAAATCATAGACACTGAGCTTTCTTAGTTCTTTTTCTCTTAGGCTGTTGAATTAAATCTCAGGCTTAATGTTCAAGTTAGAAAAGGGTTTAGTGAAATCATAAATAATCTTGATAAGATTCACTCTCTCATTCATCCCAATACTGTTCCTATTTGGTCCTCCACAGGATCAACTTTATTTTCTTGCATGGTGGTATTCACCAGGGTTTGTACTCAACCCACATCCCTTCTCACTAAGCACAGTCTTCCTGGGAATTTCTTCTATGCTATAGATTCGACTTCCACCTAGGTATGGATTAATTAAGTCATTGAATATTTATTGAGTGCATGTGTCTCAGGCAGTGTTCTAGCCACTAGGGATATAGCAGTGAACAAAATACTAAAAAAGTACCTGCCCTATGTAGCTTACATTCTAAACAGGCGATAAGTATAAGTTAAAAATGCATAGTATCTTAGTGATAATAAAACAAGTAGGGAAGAAGAACATGAAATTCCAAGATGCGTGTGAAAATTTAGATAGGTTAGACAGGGAAGGCCTTACTGAAAAGGCAACAACAACAACAAAAAAATGGAATTGAGAGAGCTAGCCGGGCTGATGTCTGTGGAAAGTGTTTCAGGTGACAGAACAAGTGCAAAGGCCCCAAGAAATGTGCCTCGCATGTTCAAAGATGGAAGAATAAGACAGGATTAGAGTGAATGGGGAGGAAAGGAGTAGTAGGACAGAAGGTGAAAACTGGAAGCATTTCTAGTTTTCTGAGTGTCACCATAAAAGGGTGTTGAATTTTGTCAAATGCTTTTTTGTTTTTTTGCATCAGTTGAAACAATGTGGATTTTTTACTTTGTTTTATTTTTATTTATTTATTTATTTATTTGAGACAATCTCTCACTGTCACCCAGGCTGGAGTGCAGTAGCGTGATCTTGGCTCATTGCAACCTCTGCCTTCCGGGTTCAAGCGATTCTCCTGCCTCAGTCTCCCAAGTAGCTGAGATTACAGGCGCCCACCACCACACCTGGCTAATTTTTTTGTATTTTTAGTAGAGATGGGGTTTCACTATGCTGGCCAGGCTGGTCTCAAACTCCCGACCTCATGATCCGGCCGCCTTGGCCTCCCAAAGTGCTGGGATTACAGGCATGAGCCACCGCGCCTGGACCCTTTTCTGTTTTTATTGATGTCTTTTGTGGGCAGCATATTGGATCATGGTTTTTTAATCCATTCTGCCATCTCTTGTTTTGGATTGGAGGCTTTAATCAATTTACATTTAATATACTATCGATAAAGAAAGACTTTTTTTTTTTTTTTTTTTTTTTTGAGGCGGAGTCTCGCTCTGTTGCCCAGGCTGGAGTGCAGTGGCGCAATCTCGGCTCACTGCAAGCTCTGCCTCCCAGGTTCACGCCATTCTCCTGCCTCAGCCTCTCCGAGTAGCTGGGACTACAGGCATCCGCCACCTCGCCCAGCTAATTTTTTTTTGTATTTTTAGTAGAGACGAGGTTTCACCGTGGTCTCGATCTCCTGACCTCGTGATCCACCCGCCTCAGCCTCCCAAAGTGCTGGGATTACAAGCGTGAGCCACCGCGCCCGGCCAAGAAAGACTTCTACAATTTGATATTTGATTTTCATATGTCTTTTACCTTTTAAAATCCTCTATTTCATTCATTGCTGTCTTTTGTATCGATATTTAAAATTAATCTATTTTTATTTCTTTCTTTAAAAAATTTTTCTCCTAATCTCTGTGTTGGTCAATTTTGTGTTTATTTTTTTTGTAATGAAATGTTTTGATTCTATTCTCATTTCTTTTGTGGCTATTTTAAAGATTTTAGTATTTTCTTTGTGGTTACCATGGGGGTTATATTGAACATCATAAATTAATAGCAAACTAGTTGAATTGAAACCAACTTAACGTCAATAGCATACAAGAAATTCTGCTCCAGTATATCTTTGTCCCCCTTTTATGTTGTCACGAATTATATCTTTATGCATATGTAACCAATAACATAGATTTATAATTTTTTTATTCATTCATCTTTTAAATCATGTAAATAACTGTCTTTTAACTCTTCTCTAGGTTTTTCTGGGCTTTTAGTTTGTTTAGTTGGTTGATTATTTGGTTGAAGGCTGTAGTAGTCCATTTGTCTGGTGGCTTTTTCTATTTATTTTTTCATAGGTTGTATTCCTTTTCATGTGTGGTCACTGGTCACTGAAGTTGCTCTTCCTTAGCTTGTGTCTAACTAGTGTTTTGACAGATTTCTTTGAATGACAGGGCCTAAACAAACAAAAACATTTCTCTCAGCCTTTGTAGGTTGCTTCTGTTCTCTGGCTCTCCTTCAACACTTACGCAGACTTCCACTGAACCTACGGACCAACCTGAAGTGAAAGTTTGAGGTCTTTGACGAAGCTTTCTGAATTCCTCCATATACAAGGGTGCTTTGGAGTCCTCCGATTTCCCAAAGAAACACTCTCCTTGGCTTTTTCTTCTAGGCTTTCAGCAGTCTATTATATGTTGCAGCCAAAATGTAATCTTTTGCTTCAGGCATCTGCAGGTTTTTTTTTTTTTTTTTTTTTGTCAGCCTTATAATGTTTATAGAGTACTGTCTGCTACTTTTCTGGCCTGGGTACATTGTGCGTTAAGCAAAGCAGACTGTGTCTTGCATCAGTCCTTTGAATAGCCCTGAGACAGATTAGAGCAGACCTACACAATAATTTGAGAATGATGTCTCCTCTGCCCCTTCTAGAAAGAGGGCCCACGATCCACGATAGAACGTGGGCTGTGGTCTTTAAGACTGCTGCCAAGCCAGGACCAGGGCAAGGAGTAGTAATGCCACACAGCTTGCCTGTATCATATTTTTTTATTGTGGTAAAATATACATAACATAAAGTTTACCATTTTAGTTATTTTTATTAATAAGTGTACAGTTCAGTGACGTGAAGCACATTCATGTTGTGGTGCAACCGTCACCACTGTCCATCTCCAGAACTTTTTAATCAACCCAGACAAACTTCTTTAAACAGTAGCTCCTCATTCCTGCCTGCCCCAGTCCCTGGTAATCACCCTACAGTCAGGAGTTGCCCTCTTCTTGATTCAGTGTTCAGTTGTTGCTGTAAACCTTTGGCTGTTTTCTGGAGTTCTGACAAAGTTGGTTCTGACAGTTTCTGCTTGTTTTTTGATATTTCTGTGAAGCTGCCTACCCTACCATTTTGCTGACGTTACTATTAATGCCAAGGTTTTTGTTCTGAGCACCTTGGAAGAAGAGAATGGCTATTAACTGAGATGAGAAAGACTGTGGGAAGATCTAATTTGGAGAGTAGAATATCAACGGCTCAGTTTTGGATATATTAAATTCAAGATGCCACTAGATATCAAAGAGAGAAGTCAAGTAGACAGTTAGAAAAGAAAAGAGGTCTCAGGACTGAGCCTTGGGGTAGTAAGGACATGGGGGTCAGGATGATGAGGCAGAACCAGAAAAGACGGAGCAGGAGTAGCCAGAGGATGGGAGGTAAAATTGGAGATTGTGGTGTCTCAGAAGTAGGAAAAGACAGTGTTTCTTCTGCTAAGTCAAGTAACATGAGGACTCATGGAGTTTGCCATGTGGAAGTCATTGGCAATCTTGGGAAAAGCAGTTTTAGTGGAGTTGGAGGAGAATGGGAGGAGAGAATTGGAGACCAAGAGTGCAAATAATTTCATGAGTCACTGTAAAGAGGAGCAGAGAAACGGGGCAGTTGCTGGAAAGGCAAGTGGGATCAAGAATTGTTTGTTCAATGTAAGAAATTGGGATTCCTGATGGGATTGATCCAATGGAGAGGAGAAAGTTTGTGATGCAGGAGAGGGGAGAATTGCTGGTGCACTGTCCTTGAATAATGGGAGGGGACAGAATCTAGTAGAGGTGCTGGGTTCATCTATTAGAAGAGGAAGAAGCAGGTAGGTAGGTAAATGCATTTGCTTCAACTTTATGATGGGTCTCAAATACACATCTGCAATTGCTCTCTTCTTTGAGCCAAAACTTACTTCCTTAGGACATCCCTGACTGGATTTTCTGTAAGTACGTCAGCCTCAAGTTATCCCAAACCAAGATCAACCCCTTTCCTTTCAACTTACTCTCTCTGCTTGTTACTCCCTATCCATGGCAGCCCATTCATGCTGAGAAGAGAAAGGGTCAGTTTTTTCAGTGAGGTGGAAGCATCAAGGAAAAGGCAATTCCAGAGCTGAGGCTGGAAGATGGGTAATTTATCGTGTGGAGAAAGGTGGGGAAGAATGAGACAGATAAAGCATCAACGGTGGGGAGGGACACTAAGCTTGGGTTGGGGGGTGACTGGGGGGTGGCGAGCTCAGAGCAGTCACCTAGAGGCTATTACACTCCCAGATGCCAACAAAGCATTGTTAGGGGTTGTGGTTTCCCATAGGTTGTTATGTAATCCAAAAGGCTACTTGTCTTGAATTTTTCTTCCATAGCATTAGATTGTTGTTCTGCCAGAAGAACCCTGCAAGCTGCTTCCACCTCCGGACCTTGTGCCGGCTGTTCCCTCGTCACGCAGTGCACTTCCCTCTGACTTTTGACCAAACCCCCCTCTCACCGATCATCTCCGTGGTCACCTCTTGGGACACTTCCCCAGAGTCTTTCTCCCTTAGCCTCCTCATCTGTCTCTCGTTTATGGCTTTTCTCATTTGTTATCCCAATTTTTGCTCTGTGAGGGTTTTCCTCAGGGTTGAATTCATCTCATGTCCTTAGAACAGGGCCTGGCATGGAAAAGGCATCAACAAGTTTGTTGATTGACTATACAGAAAAAAAACCCAAACCATCTTGGTCTTAGGTCTCTGCCCACAGGTGCACAAATGCTTACTAACAAGCAAAGCCCAGAAATAACCTCCTTTCAGGCTGTTTTTAGATGAGGATGTTATTGTTGTGAGGCGCGTGTGTGTCATCCATTCTGGACTCAGGAGACAGTGCCCATCTCTGCTGTCATTTGTTCTGTCACTTCAAAGTGCAGGAAAACCATGGGTGGTGATTTTAGAATCTTATTCAGAACCCTCAGGGAATGAGTCATTGTGCACTGACGACTTTTCCGGATTGCTGCAGTTCAAATAAATTAAGCAACAGGACATTATTGTTGTTGTTATTGTTGTTAATTTTAACTATTTTCGATGGTAAATTTCAGAAATGTATTATCATACTTTCCTCAGTATGATTCTACCATCTCATTTCTTCAGAATCATCATGATGAGCATAGTTATAATAATTTTTCAGCTCAGCAATGAGAATACAGAGCTTTGCTGGCCTCTCCCTGGAGCAGATCCGGACCACAGCCCTAACTGTACGGTGGAGGGAGCTGAGCTGCCCCAGAAATCAGAGGGGTAAGTCAGGGAAAGAGGCAGGCCCAGACCCCAAGCACAGGGCCAGTGAGTCCCAGGCTTCAAGTGCACCAGAGTCCCCTAGGGATCTTGTTAAAATACAGGTTCCGATCCAGTAGACTCAGATTCCTCTGTGGGCTGGGATCGGAGTTCTGCATTTTTAACAAGACCCTGGGTGATGCTGGTGCGACCAGACCACAGATCACCCTTTCTGTATCAAATCTTTCTGTATCAAGTTGACCTCCCAGAGGTTTTCTTGTGATCTTGAGTGGATTTTACTGGGAAACTTATCTTTCTCTGGGGCTTCTTACATGTACCAGGTGGCCTCTGGTGATAATAATTCCTCTAAAGTTTATAAAATGGTCACCTATTTCTCTTCATCCTCACAATAATCCTAGGAGGTAAATTAGCACGCTTTTACTGACTGGGACACCAATTCCTGACATCACATGGTTCCCAGGAGGTGGAGGCAGAGCTCGTGGCTCCGTGTCTAGTGTGCTTCTCATCCCTTTCTGCTGTCTCCCCTTATATCTGTGCTCTGTGCCGTATACAGCCTTGTGGACTCTCAATGCTGTGGGAGTGCTGTGGGGAAAATAATTGTGTGTGTGCACACATGTGCATGCCTGTGTTAAAAGGAAAGGCTGATTAGCAACAGCTGTAGCACGTGAGGCCCATGTAGTCTCACTTGGGACACCCTGGCAGAGACCAACATTTCCTCTCTGCTCCATCTCCCTGTACCCGTGAAGCCCTGGCATCATATTGTATGGTGAAATATTGTGTCACAAGCAGCAGCGGTCCCTGCAGCACGTGCTGAGATGCTGTTGCTGCCCCACCTTCACCCCTTCTCATTTGGGGGCAGGCTGGCTGGACTTGATCTGCCAGCATCTGCTTCTCCGCTTGATGCCTTTCTCTGACCACTGGGGCTACTTTGCCCTGTACAAGGTGCTGAAGTGCTGGGAAATTAATGCCCCTCAGTCAACCAAGGGCTAATGGAAGCTGATGTAAAATAATCGAGCTCTCCTAATTTAGGATAACTCCGTGGCATTTTCCCCCACATTAAGCCTCAGCTACTCACCGTGGTGACTTCCTTGATAATGTCTCACTTCCCCACTCCCATAATGGTAGTTCCTGGGATCCCTTCCTAAAGGAATGACTTGCACTCAACTCCTTGTCTCAGGGTCCGCTGGAGGAGGCCAAATTAAGGCACTTCTCCCAACCACTCTTTCTACTGACTTACATCTGAACCCATATACCTGACTTTCCTCTCGTCACAGTGGAGAAGTGCCTGGTGAGGTCAGACCCTCCATGAGGGGCCTGGATCACATCCTTACAGCCCTCTCAAGATTTCCCTCTTGATATTATTCCCCTTCTCTGTGGCATCATCTTTCCTTCTTCCTCTCGCTTCCCTCTTGTCTCACTTTTCTCCTCCTCCTCCATCTCCCTCTCTCCTAGAAAACACCAACCTAGAAACAGGCCTCAAGATGACCCCTCAGGCCATGGTCTTCTGATTCTGGCCAATATGGAACAATAGTGACTGGATTTTTCTCATGTGCCTGAAACAGCCATAACAGTAACAACACCACCACCGCTATATGACACTGTGGTTTTCAAGACACTGGGCCTCAAGCAACAGCAGCCAGAAGATGGGAAAGAAGCAGGGTGAAGTCTATGATTGCCCTAGCACAAGAGCATAGGGAAGAGCATAGGGAAGAGAACTCAGGTAGAGCCTATTGGGCTCTCTGAATTGAGAAAACTGGAATAAGAGTCCAGAGAGACCAAGGTAGTTAGAATGTCCAGGGCAAAGTATTAAAGGAGAGAGCTTCACAGAGAGAGAACTCCTGAGATTTGCAGTGATCCATGCATGCTTGTGAAGAAATATACAAGGCTAAGGGAAGCACCACCGGAACTAGAGGAAATCATAGCTAGTGCTCACACAGGGCCAGAATAGTGCCTGTTCCCACCGGTCAGTCTGGAAAACCTCATGCTTCACAAGACATTGAGTACAGTACTCCGAAGGGTTTTGCCTCAGTAGTGGGGAATAGTAAGCCCTAGACTAACTGCTGCTCTAGTCCTTCCTAACAAATCTTAAAAGAAATACCAAAATGATCAAACTGTTTCCAAGTAACTTAACTGCATCTCAGAACAAAGTGCAAGAATATTTATAGTAATACAAAAATGTCCAACACTCAGCAAGGTAATATTCACAATTACTATCATCAAATAAAAAATTAACAGGCTTGCAAACCAATTAAAACTGGCCCAGGATTGACACAGATGTAAAAACTAGCAGGCAAGAACATTAGCACATTTATTATAGTTGCATTATATATATTCGAAAGTTAAGTGGAGACATGGAAGATATAAAAAAAAGACTCAGATCAAATTTCTAGAGATGAAATCTCTAGACTTCATTTACTGAAGTGAATTTCTTCCACTGAAGTCTTGAACTCCTCAAAGTCATCCATGAAGACTGGAACCCACTTCTTCCAAACTCGTGTTAATGTTGATATCTTGACCTCCTCACATGGATCACGAATGTTCTAAATGGCATCTAGAATAATGTTCCTTTCAGGAAGGTTTTTAATTGACTTTGCCCAGATCCATCAGAGGACTCACTGTCTGTGGTAGCTATTGTACCCTTACAAAATGTATTTTGTAAATAATAAGACTTGGAAGTTGAAATTACTCCTTGCTTTATGGACTGTAGAATGAATGTTGCGTTAGCAGGCATGAAAACAATCTTGTACATGTTCATCAGAGCTCTTGGGTGACTAGGTGCATTGTCAATGAACAGTAATATTTTGAAAGGAATCTTTTTTTTTCTCAGCAGTAGGTCTCAATAGTGGCTTAAAACATTCAGTGAGCCATGATGAAAACAGATGTGCTGTCATCCAGACTTTGTTGTTCCATTGATAGAGCACAGGCAGAGTAGATTTAGCATCATTCTTAAGAGCCTTAGGGTTTTCAGAATTGCAAATGGGCATTGGCTTCAACTTAAAATCAGCAACTGCATTAGTCCCTAACAAGAGAGTCAGCCTGTCCTTTGAAGCTTTGAAGCCACGTATTGACTTCTCTTTCCTAGCTATGAAAGTCCTAAATTATATCTTCTTCCCTTCTGTCTACACTGAAAATCTGGTGTTTAGTGTAGCCACCTTCAACAATGATCTTAGCCAGATCTACTGGATAACTTGCTGCAGCTTCTCCAACAGCACTTGCTCTTTCACCTTGCACTTTTATGTCCCATAGATTGCTTCTTTCCTTAAATCTCATGAACCAGCCTCTGCTAGCCTCAGACTTTTATTCTGTAGCTTCCTTACCTCTCTCAACCTTCATAGAATTGAAGAGAGTTAGGCCTTGATCTGGATTAGGTTTTGGATGAAGGAATGTTGTAGCTGATTTGATCTTTTATCCAGACTGCTGAAACTTTCTCCGCATTAGCAATAAGGTTGTTGTGCTTTCATATTATTTGTGTGTTCACTGGAGTAACACGTTTAATTTCCTTCCAGAACTTTTCCTTTGCAGTCACTACTTGGCTAACTGGTACAAGAGGCCTAGCTTTCAGCCTGTATCAGCTTTCAGCATGCCTTCCTCACTAAGCTTAATCATTTCTAGCTTTCAACTTAAATTGAAAGATGTGCAACTCTTCCTTTCACTTGAACACTTAGAGGCCACTGAAGGGTTATTAATTGGCCTAATTTCAATATTGTTGTGTCTCTGGGAACAGGGAGGCTGGAGGAGAAGGAGAGAGATGGGGAAATGGCCAATTGGTGGAGCAGTCAGAACACATACATTTACTGATTAAGTTACCTGTCATATGGGTGCGCTCTGTGGCAGTCTAAAACAATTACAGTGGTAGTATCAAAGATCACTGGCCACAGATTAACATAACACATATAATAATAATGAAAAAGTTTGAAACATTGGGAGAGTTATCAAAATGTGACACAGAGACACAATGTGAGCACATGCTAGGGCTATCAGGCAAGAGAAAGAAAGAAAGCGTATTCAGTTAGGAAAAGAGGAAGTCAAATTGTCCCTGTTTGCAGATGACATGTTCGTGTATTTAGAAAACGCCATCGTCTCAGCCCCAAATCTCCTTAAGCTGATAAGCAACTTCAGCAAAGTCTCAGGATACAAAATCAATGTGCAAAAATCACAAGCATTCCTATACACCAATAACAGGCAGAGAGCCAAATCATGAGTGAACTCCCATTCACAATTGCTACAAAGAGAATAAAATACCTAGGAATCCAACCTACAAGGGATGTGAAGGACCTCTTCAAGGAGAACTACAAACCCCTGCTCAATGAAATAAAAGAAGACACAAACAAATGGAAGAACATTCCATACTCATGGATAGGAAGAATCAATATCATGAAAATGGCCATACTGCCCAAGGTAATTCATATATTCAATGCCATCCCCATCAAGCTACCAATGACTTTCTTCACAGAATTGGAAAAAACTACTTTAAAGTTCATATGGAACCAAAAAAAGAGCCCACATTGCCAAGACATTCCTAAACAAAAAGAACAAAGCTGGAGGCATCATGCTACCTGACTTCAAACTATACTACAAGGCTACAGTAACCAAAACAGCATGGTACTGGTACCAAAACAGAGGTATAGACCAATGGAACAGAACAGAGGCCTCAGAAACAACACATATACAACCATCTGAACTTTGACAAACCTGACAAAAACAAGAAATGGGGAAAAGATTCCCTATTTAATAAATGGTGCTGGGAAAACTGGCTAGCCATATGTAGAAAACTGAAACTGGATGCCTTCCTTACACCTTATACAAAAATCAATTCAAGATGAATTAAAGACTTAAATGTCAGATGTAAAACCATAAAAACCCCTAGAAGAAAACCTAGGCAATACCATTCAGGACATAGGCATGGGCAAGGACTTCATGTCTAAAACACTAAAAGCAACAGCAACAAAAGCCAAAATTGACAAATGGGATCTAATTAAACTAAAGAGCTTCTGCACAGCAAAAGAAACTACCATGAGAGTGAACAGGCAACCTAGAGAATGGGAGAAAATTTTTGCAATCTACCCATCTGACAAAGGGCTAATATCCAGAATCTACAAAGAACTTAAACAAATTTACAAGAAAAAATCAAACAACCCCATCAAAAAGTGGGCAAACTATATGAACAGACACTTTTCAAAAGAAGACATTTATGCAGCCAACAGACACATGAAAAAATGCTCATCATCACTGGTCATGAGAGAAATGGAAATCAAAACCACAATGAGATATCATCTCACACAAGTTAGAATGACCATCATTAAAAAGTCAGGACACAACAGATGCTGGAGAGGATGTGGAGAAATAGGAATGCTTTTACACTATTGGTGGGAGTGTAAACGAGTTCAACCATTGTGGAAGACAGTGTGGCAATTCCTCAGGGATCTAGAACTAGAAATACCATTTGACCCAGTGATTCCATTACTGGGTATATACCCAAAGGATTATAAATCATGCTACTGTAAAGACACATGCACACGTACGTTTATTGCGGCACTATTCACAATAGCAAAGACTTGGAACCAACCCAAATGTCCATCAATGATAGACTGGATTAAGAAAATGTGGCACATAGACACCATGGAATACTATGCAGCCATAAAAAAGGATGAGTTAATCTCCTTTGTAGTGACATGGATGAAGCTGGAAGCCATCATTCTGAGCAAACTATTGCAAGGACAGAAAACCAAACACCACATGTTCTCACTCATAGGTGGGAATTGAACAATGAGAACACTTGGACACAGGGTGGGAAACATCACACAGTGGGGCCTGTCGGGGGGTAGGGTGATGGGGGAGGGATAGCATTAGGAGAAATATCTAATGTAAATGACTAGTTAATGGGTGCAGCAAACAAACACGGCACATGTATACATATGTAACAAACCTGCACGTTGTGCACATGTACCCTAGAACTTAAAGTATAATAAAAAAAAGAAAAAAAAAAGAAAATATGTGTACCATCATTAACCATCAGAGAAATGCAATTCAAAGCTACAATGATATACAACATAAGGATGGCAATCCTTGTCGTTATCAACATCATCATCATGATGTAAACTTGCTGAAGACAGGGTTTCTTTTCTTTCCCTTGCTGTATCCACAGTTCATAGAACACTTCCTGGCACATGATTATTGACTAAAGCAGAGCCATCCAGGCCAGAGAGAATTACCAGAGGTATGCATTGAGGGTAGAAATAGTAGCAGCAGGGAGCTAGGTATGAAGGTTAGCAGGAGTGGGTGAAAGTCATGCCTAAGTGAAACCAACATTGCCTCCAGCAGCTGTGGGACTGGAGGACGGCAGGACTGGCTGCTCTCTGAAGGTCAGCAGGCTAAATAAAATGCTTAGAAAGAGGCTCGGGTGGTAGGAATGGATGCTTCTGCACTCTTATTTAATAATTTTGTAAATTTAGAAATTAATATATACAGAAGAGTGTGTAAAACATATATGTGCCCTTTAAAGAACAACTATAAATCAAATATCCATGTAACCACCACCTAAGCTAAGAAATAATACATTAGGCTGGGCATGGTGACTCACATCTGTAATCCCAGCACTTTGGGAGGCCAAGGCAGGTGGATCTCCTGAGGTCAGAAGTTCGAGACCAGTCTGGCCAATATGGCGAACCCCGTCTCCACTAAAAATACAAAAATTAGCCAGGCATGTTGGTGCATGCCTGTAGTCTCAGCTGCTCAGTAGGCTGAGGCAGGACAACTGCTTGAGCCCTGGAGGCGGAGGTTGCAGTGAGCAACCTCCTGTCTTCTAAAACAAAACCACTCTCTTGATTTTTGTTATAATTATCCCTTGCTTCAAAAAATAGTTTACCATCTACTTCTGTACACCTAGATAATATCTTATTCAGTTTTTAAGCTTTATATAAATGGAGTTATAATAAATGCATTCTTCCATGATTTGCTTTTTTTCCTCTTAATACTATATTCACAAGATACTTTTGTATCTTAATATGTAATTATATATATGTTTCTTAAGTAATTGATTAACTTACAATCCCATTAGCACTGTGTGCTTCCCAACTTGGTTAACAATCAATAATTTTACACTACATAATTTTTGGAATTTGATAGAGAGGTAATCATATTTTCAAAAAAATAAGTGAAATTTTAGCATAGTTTTAAATTTAGAGAAAAATTGCAGAACAGTATGGGAAGTCCTGTATACCCCTCAGCCAGTTTCTCCTATTATTAAAATCTTTACATTATTATGATATATTTGTCACAACTGAGAAAACAACTTTGCTACATTACCATTAACCAAACTGCACACTTTATTTGGACTTTACTAATTTTTCCATGAATGTTCTTTCTTCTAGTCCAGGATCCCACCCACTATGCCACATTCCATTTAGTCTTCATGTCTCCTTAATCTTCTCTTGTCTGTGACAGTTTCTCAGTCTTTTCTAGTTTCTCATGACCTTGACAGTTTTGGGGAATACTTGTCAGGTATTTTGAAGATTGTCTCTCAATTTGGGTTGTCTGACGTTTTCTTCGTGGTTAGACTTGGGTGATGGGTTTGGTGGAAGAAAACCGCAGAACTGAAGTTCTCTTCTCATCATATCATATCAAGGGGACATACTATCCACATGACTTATCAACGATGGTGTTAATCTTCATTATCTAGCCAAGCTAGTGCTTGCCAGGTTTTTCCACTGTACTCTCCCTCCATCCTTTCCACACTCTACTCTTTGGAAGAAAATTACTAAATGTACTCCACACTTGAGGTGGACAAAGATTATGCCCCACCTTCTAGAGGAGGGAAATATCTATGTAAATTATTTGCAATTCTTCTGAATGGGAGATTTGTCTCTTCTCTCCATTTATTTACTCAATCACTTATTTATATTAATATGACTTAGGAATATTTATTTTATACTTTGGATTATAACACTACATTATTTATTTTGTTGCTCAAATTGTTCCAGCTTGGACCATTGGAGACTCTTTCAGATTGGCTCCTATATCTTTGGCACTTCCTTATTTTCTGGCTGTGTAATATTCTCAAGGCTTATCTTCTATTTTTTTCTGCCCCAGCTCTAGAACCAGCCATTTACCCGAGTAGCCCTGGTTCCTTTTATTGGAGAATGGTGTTAAAAACTAAGATCTGAGTCTTGAGTGTGCTCACTGCTACTGGCTGTTGTTGGTCCTAGGCCCTCTTAGCGGAAAGAGCTAGGAAATAAATATGCACATACAAACCCACAGATACACATACATATCTATAATTATTTCTGTATCTATCCATCTGTATCTCCATTAAGTTAACCATGCTGATGTGTCTTGCTCTATCCAATATTACACTGTTCACTCTAGCCTTCCCCTCTTGCTTATATGTAACTTCTCTCCCCAACGGTGAGAAATCTAACTCCCATCATCCAGCATCCATTTATTTATTTGTGCGACCTCAGTATACACGGACAGTAGCTTCAGAATTGTTAAGCCATATCCCTGTGAGAAATAACTTTACCAACTAGAACACAGTGCCTATGTATAATTCCTTTGTGTTTAGCCTTACAGTTTCCGGCCAAACACTGTTTTTTCAAAGTTACTTAGGCCAGCTCCTTTCTTCTCTATCCCCTTCAAATGTTATATCATACATTTGTAACACAGTTAGATTCTTTTGTCGCAGTCTGAATCCATCCTAGGAGCCCCTGACCTGGTTGATTGATTTTTAAAATATACACACATTGGGCCAGGTGCAGTGGTTCATGCCTGTAATCCCAGCACTTTGGGAAGTGGAGGTGGGCAGATCTCTTGAGCTCAGGAGTGTGAGACCAGCCTGGGGAACATGACGAAACACTGTCTCTACAAAAATTACAAAAGTTAGCAAGCATGGTAGTGCATACTTGTAGTCCCAGCTACTTGGGAGGCTAAGGTGGGAGGATCACCTGAGTCTAGGAGGTTGAGGCTGCAGTGTGATTGCACCACTGTACTCCAGCCTGGGCAGCAGAGTGAGACCCTGTATCAAAAAATTTTTTACATTCATTAAAGTTCACTTTTTGTGCTGTAAATTTCTAAGGTTTTGACCATTGTATTGTATCATATATGCACCACTCCAGAACCATACAGAATAATTCAATCACCCTAAAAATTTCCTAATATTTTCCCTTTTTAGTCAACTCCCCTTCCCCAAACCCCTGGCAAACACTGATTGCATATTCATCCTTCTAGTTTTTCTCTTTCCAGAGATGAAAACCATGATTGCATATATTTCATCTCTCTAGTGATAATTTTTCTGTGAATTAATAGCTAGTTCCTCTTTATCACTGCATAGTATTCCATTGTACCACAGTGTGATGGTTAATTTTATGTGTCAACTTGGCTAGGCTATATGTCCAGTTATTCAATCAAACACTAATTTAGGTGTCTCTGTGAAGGTATTATGTAGATGCGATTAACATCTATACTCGGTTTACTTTAACTAAAGGTGATTACCTTTGATCATGTGGGTAGCCTCATCTAATCAGTTGAAGGCCTTAAAAACAAAATCTGAGATTTCCCAGAGAGGAAGAAATTTGGCCTCAAGACTATAGCATCAGCTCCTTCCTGAGTTTCCAGCCTGTTGGCCTGCCCTACAAATTTCAGACTTGCCAGCCCCTACAGTCATGTGAGCCAATTCTTTTCAATTTCTTCCTATTTCAATAGATAGACAGCCAACAGGATATAGATCCTCTGGTTTCTCCGGAGAACCCCGACTGATACACACCGTTTGTCCATTCACCTATTGAAGGGGCAGGCCATCTTGGTTGTTTTCTGTTTGGGGCAATAATGAATAAAGCTGCTATAAACATTCACGTGAAGGGTTTTGTGTTTAGTTAACTTTTCAGTTCACTTGAATAAATACCTGGGAGTGTGATTGCTGGGTTGTATGGTAAGTCTATGTTTAACTTTATAAGAAACTGTCAAAGTGTCTTTTAAAGTAGCTATACTATTTTGCATTCCCACCAGCAATGAATGAGAGTTCCTGTTCCTCTGCATCCTCATTGGTATTTGTTACTGTCAGGTTTTTGGATTTCGGCCATTCTAATAAGTGGAATCTCATTGTTGTTTTGATTTGCATTCCCCTATAGACAAATAATTTTGAGGGTAATTGTATTTTTAATTTCCCTTTTTCTAATTATTATTAAGGTTGAGTTTATTTTTCTGGATTTACCGGCCAGCTGATTTTTCTTTTCATGAAGTGCCTGTTCAAGATTTTGCCTATTTCTTATCTTTTTCTTATTGTTTCTTAGAACTTCTTTATGCATTCTGGGTATAGGTTTTCTCTGATGGTATGTATCACAAATATTTTCCCTTACCTTATGGTTTGCTTTTCACTCTTCATAAGGCCTTTTGATGAACAGAAAACTTGCCTTTGAACTAGAGCATTTGCTCTATTTACATTTAAGTTAAATACAGACATATTGGATTTGTATCTATCACTTATTTTGTACTTTCTGTTTATTCCATCTGTTTTATTTATTTTTCTCCCCTTTCTCCCCTTCATTGACTTACTTGGTATCATTCAGTCTTTCCCTCTACTGCTTTGAAAGACATATACTCTTTTTAAATCTTCTTAGTGTTTTCCTTAGAAATTAAAAGATCATCCTTAATTTACCAAAATCTAATGTAGTAAATATCTTTATCCTCCTCTTGAGCAATAAAAGGACCTTCAAACACATGTATCTTCCACTCCTAAATCACATGCTATTGTTACTGTGTATTTTAACACTGTCTTTTAAAAAAACTTTCTCTCACAGTATAATATACTGCAGAAATTTTCACATAGAAAAACGCTGACTCGATGAACTTTACAAACTGAACACATCCATGTTATCAGCACTCAGATCAAGAAAGATAACATTATCAGCACCCTGAAAGCTCCTTTTCAGTCAGTACTATGACCTGCCAAATGGTAACCACTATCGTGTCCTCTAACAACCTAACATAGTTTTGCCTGCTTTTGTACCTTATAAAAAAGGAATCATACAATATGTATTTACTTGTGCCTGGCTTCTTTTGCTCAACATTATGTTTGTGAGGTTTACACAGATGGTTACTATCATTGTGATTTTGGTTATCACTTTGATTGCAGTCTAGTTTGATGTTAATATGGCCGCTTCAGCTGTCTTCTTTTTTTAATTTTTTCTTCTTTTTTTGACTTTTCTTTCTCCAGTCTTTGATTCAGGATTCAGCTTTCTTTTGATTAATGTTTTAATAGTATATTATTTCCTATTCTTTTACTTTTTTTTTTTTTTTTTTTGATACAGGGTCTCACTCTGTCACCCAGGCTGGAGTGCAGTTGCACAATCACAGCTCACTGCAGCCTCAACCTCCCCAGGCTCAGAAGATCCTCCCACTTCAGACTCCTGACTAGCTGGAACCACAGGCATGCGTCACCATGCCCGTATTTTTAGAGTTTCACCATGTTTCCCAAGCTGGTCTTGAACTCCTGGGCTCAAGCAACCCTTCTACCTCATCCTCCCAAAGTACTGGGATTACAAGTGTGAGTGAGCCACCCTGTCCAGCCCATTCGTTTACTTTTATTTTTATTTATTTTATTTATTTATTTTTTTGAGACGAAGTCTCACTTTGTCACCCAGGCTGGAGTGCAGTGGCGTGGTCCGGGCTCACTGCAACCTCCATTTCCCAAGTTCAAGTGATTCTCTTGCCTCAGCCTCCCAAGTAGCTGGGATTACAGGCACCGGTTTAGTAGAGATGCGGTTTCACCATGTTGGCCAGGCTGGTCTTGAACATCTGACCTCAAGTGACCTGCCTGCCTCAGCCTTCCAAAGTGCTGAGATTACAGGCTCGAGCCACCACGCCCAGCCCCATTTGTTTACTTTTAACCTATCTATATCTTTACATTAAAATGGGTTTCTTGTAGATGACAAGTAGTGTGTCTTGCTTTTTTCCTTAATCTCACAATCTTTTTTAACTGGTGTGTTTAGACTATCTACATTTAATGTAATTATTAATAGAGCCGAATTTAAATCAACAACTTTGCTAGTATTTTTCTGTTTGTTCTATCTTTTCTTTGTTCTACTTTTCTTTTTTCTGCCTTCATTTGGATGCAGTATTTCTTAAATTCCATTTTCACTCCAGTATTGTCTTATTACTCATCCCTATTTTTAAATTGGTGTGGGGGGGTGGTTCCTAGAGTTTAAAATATGCTACCTTCAAATAATATACATTCATAATATTACATGCCTTCGCGTAGGTGTAAACATTTTACAGCAACAATATACTTTAAATTCCTCCTGACCATTTTTTTGTGTTATTGCTGTCACACATTTTACCTTTATATAAACTACAAACTCCAAAATACAATGTTACAATTTTTGCTTTAGACAGTCAATTTTCTTTTAGTGCAATTAGAAGAAAAAAAAATCTTTCCACTTACCTTCATTAAAAAAAATTTCTAGAGCTACTCATTTTTTCTGTGTATATCTCAATTTTGTCTGGCATCGTATTCCTTCTTCCTGAACTTCTAACACTTCTTGCAGCTCAGGCCTTCTGGCAATGATGTCTCTCAGCTTTTGTTTATCTGAAAAGGTCTTTATTTTGCCTTCGCTTTGGGAAGATAGTTTTTACTGGAAATATATTTTTGGGTAACAGTTCTTGTTATTGTTTTCTCTTTCAGTACTTTGAAGATGTCACCTAACTGTCTTCTGGTTTATGTAATTACTTATGAGAATTCTTCTACAGCTCTGATCTTTGTTCCTCTCTAAGCAATATACCTTCTTTTTTTCCTTGGGGGTCTTCAAGATCTCTTTTTTGTTTATCTATTTTGTTTCTGAGGATGAAATATCTCGATTTTATGGTTGGTTTTTGCTTTTGTTTTGTTATTTATTCTTCTTGCGGTTCTCTTCGCTTCTTGGATCTGTGGTTTGCTGTGTATGTTTTTCATTATTTTTGGAAAATTCCCAGCCATTATCTACTTAATATGTCTTGTGTCCCATTCTCTTTCTCCTCCTTCTTGGGATCCAATTCCACTTATTTAGACTGTTAAATATTGTCTCATAGCTCATGCATTCTCTGTGCTGTTTTATTGTTGTTGTTGCTTTATTTTGTTTTTACTCTTGTTTTCTTTTAGTTTGGGTAATATCTACTGACCATCTTCAAGTCCATTGACTTATTCCTCAGTTGTTTTGAGTCTTCTGACAAGCCACAGAAGGAATTTTTCATCTCCGGTATGGTGATTATACTGTCCACTTTTTCTATTAGATTCTATAACATATTACTCCTATTTGGTTTAAAGTCCCCTTATGATAGTTCCAACATGTGGATCATGTCTGCATCTGGATTTATTGATCACCTTGTCTCTGGACAATGGGTTGTTTGTTTCTTGCCTTTTTTTGTGTGTTTTTATTTTTGATTCAATGTCAGACATTGTCGAGCAGTAGACACTGAGATAAATAGTTATTACACCTGGAAAAAGGCATGTCTCCTGTTCTGTCAGGTCATTAGTGTGTGGAATTGAGTCAATCTAGTCAGGAGTTGAGTTGGGTTTGGGTTTTGTTGTTACTAGGGTTATCTTCAGTGTTTTGCAGTCTTCGAATTCTTCTAGAATTGCCTCAGGTTTAGGACTGGAAATGAGATGCTGAAGGATTTTTCTCAGTGATCTCAGGCTTCAGCCATCTCTGTACTCCTGTACCACATAGGGGCTTCCTCTCCACATTCTTGCTCTTCTCCCAGTAGCAGACTGATCTTGCTTGTTACAAATGCTTGCCAGGCTCATCATGGGGACAGGGAGGTGTCCTCTTTGCTGTGTCCCAGTCTCAGTGTTAGGCAGGCCTTGTGTGCTCGGGCCTCAGTGGGGAGAGGGAGGTTTGCTCAGGATTCCTGCCCCTTCTCCCAGTGGAAGCCAAAGTTTGCCTCATATCTGTGCAGAGTCTGTACTGGATAGGGTTTCCGGCCCTCTTCCATTCGTAAGAAGTCTCTAGTGGCATTTGTTTAGGATTCTGGGCCTAGAAGAGTTTCCTTTTCTTCTATCCTTCACCTGTCAGCAATGGAATCTTGCCTGTGCCCATGCCCTTGAGGGTAACAGTGTTTGCTACCTCTCCCCTCATACACTGGGTTTTTTGTTTTTTTTTTTTTTTCCATATGAGAGCAGGGTTTGGGCAGGGAAACAGGAGAGTGTGTCTTTGCTGTAGTCATTTCTGAACTCTCCCTGCACATATGCACTACCCAAGGCTGCTCTCTACAATCGCTCAGCCTTTCCCTAGTTGTGATCATCAGCACTTGATGGAAGCCCAAGGAAAAGGGCCCGAGAGTATATTAAAACTTTCCTCTGGGACTCTAGACTGCCAAGCTAGCCAACACTTGGCTTTCAGCCTTTGTTAAACTTTAAGCTATTTTCTTCTCTGCCTGTATGGTGGTCAGTGCCTCTTCCTATGCTCTGTCACAAGTGACCCAATCCCTGGATCTCCTCTCTCCTTGGAGGTGCCTGTCCACCTTTGGAATTCAGGGTATTTGGTTGTCCTCTGACCTCAGATCTCTGACGGATTCAAGAAAAGTTATGATTTGTAGTTTATCTGGCTTTTTCTTGCTGGGATGGGAGCAATGCTTTTTTTAGCTTCCTATATCTTGGTTGGTAGTAAAACCTCCCTCCTGCACTCTTTCATTTATTTTTATTTTATTATTTTTTAAGAGATGGGGGTCTCACTATTTTGCCCAGGCTGGTCTTCAACTCCCGGGCTCAAGCAATCCTCCTGTCTCAGCCTCCAGAGTAGCTAAGACTACAGATGTGTGCCACCATGCCTGACTCTCCCTCCTGTATTTTTTTTTTTTTTGAGATGGAGTCTCGCTGTGTCACCCAGGCTGAAGTGCAGTGGTGTGATCTCAGCTCACTGCAACCTCCGCCTCCCAGGTTCAAGTAACTCTCCTGCCTCAGCCTCCCCAGTAGCTGGGATTACAGGCACCCACCATCATGCCCAGCTAATTTTTGTATTTTTAGTAGAGACAGGGTTTCGCCATGTTGGCCAGGCTGGTCATGAACTTCTGACCTCACATGATCTGCCTGCCTCGGCCTCCCAAAGTGCTGGGATTACAGGCATGAGCCACCATGCCTGGCCCCTCTCGTATTCTTAAGAAAGCAAACAGGCTTCACCTCTTTTGCCAAGTCCTTCTCCCTCCCTACTGCCCTCTGATCTGTTTCCTCTCTGCTCACCAACTCAATTCTCAATTCTTTATTCCCCAAAAGATCCTATCTGGCATTGTGAGGCCCTCTATAAAGGACAAGGATGGGGAAGGGAGAGAAGAAATAGGGTGGAGATGTGCAAGTTGGCAGGGGTTAGTTAGAAGAAACCTTGAATTCTCATATGTTAAAGTCTTGTCCTGTCACACCTGTAAATAATAGCAGTAACTGGGATGAGACACAGGTCACTAACACAGGCTGGTCCTCCCCCAGCCAGTCCTATGAGGGACCCTGCAGTCTTCCCCTTTAATTTCTCTATTGCTGGATGACAGGCCAAGTGGATTAACATGATAAAGTATTGGAAATGAGAGGAGCAAAGTAGGGAGATGATGAGAAGTTGCTGAATAGCTTGGGGGTGGGGTTTTCAGGGAGTCTGAGAAGAGAGGAGTCAAACCAGGCCTAGGATAGAAGTGGACAGGAGGAGAAAGTGGACTCAGTGCTGCATGGACTGCATATTTATTTTATTTATTTATTATTATTTTTTTGAGATGGAGTCTTGCTCTGCCGTCCAGGCTGGAGGGCAGTGGCGTGATCTCAGCTCACTGCAACCTCTGTCTCCTGGGTTCAAGTGATTCTTCTGCCTCAGCCTCCCGAGTAGCTGGGATTACAGGCGCCCACCATCACACCCGGCTAATTTTTAGTAAAGACAGGGTTTCACCATGTTGGCCAAGCTGATCTCGAACTCCTGACCTCAGGTGATCTGCCCACTTCGGCCTCCCAAAGTGCTGGGATTACAGGCGAGAGCCACGGCGCCCAGCCTGGACTGCATATTTAGATTCATTTTTCTCTTTGAGAGAATCAAGCGAAGAATGGTGTCTTCCTGGCCTTTCTGTGTAGGGGTGCTTCTTAAACACGATGCGACTCTGAGACTGAACCAGGAGTGTCTCAGCTTCCATAAGGGTTACACTGCAGGCTCCCGAGGAATGTGCCAGAACTGTGCTAAGTACCTTACAGATGAAGAAACTGAGGGTCAGAGATGATGGGTGACTTGTCCCCAGTCACAGCTAATAAGTGACAGAGTTTGGACAGAAATCTAGCCAGGTCTGACGTTCTAGCCTGAGGTCTTTCAGACAGCTCTTCCCTGGGAAGCCACTGACCCCTGGCTCATTCCTGCCCCCTCATCCTTCCTGCCCCAGTATGCAGGGGTAGGCCTTCCCTCGGGGCTATATGAGTCTATACCCTATCCAGCCCCGCCATATCAGCCTCTAGAGACAGCCTTCCTGACACTCCCCAGACAGCCAGGCCCCAGGGCGTGCAGCCAAGCGGAACCTCTCTGGGTGCCCCCAGCCTGAGCTCTGGGTGTGCTGCTCCCAGTCACAGCCCAGGAATGTGGGCATCCAAGCATCAGCAGCAGACATGCTCGCTGGCTGTCAGCCGAACCAGGGCCCCTGAAAACTGACAAGAGCTGAAAGAACCATTAGACAGGAAGGCTGGATTGAGAGGGCAAATTTCGAGTCACCCGAGCTGTGCATGGCAATGCAAAGCAGCTGAAGCTGGTAATGTTGGGAAAGCCACTGCCTGATGGGCCTCAGTTTCCCCATCTGTAGACTGTGGATGATATCTCTTGGCCTGCCTGTTTCACCAGGCAGCTGTGAGAACATAAACGTGATTGATTGCATCACCTGATTATATTGCTACCTCAATCCATCTCAAAGACCCACAGGGGAAACAGACTCTGAGAGCACACAGATGATACCTCGGTTGGTAATAGGGCCAGGCCAGGAATTCGGGCCTCCGGGCTCAGCTCTCACTGACTCAGGATTGGACCCTGGGTAGATCTCTCTTCTCAGAGCCTTTATTGTAAAACGGAGGAATTGCCACGACAGTGCTTCTCAGACTTAGATGTACTCACGTAGCACTGGGCCCTTGTTAATCCACAGATTCTGATTCAGCAGGTCTGGGGCGGGGCCTGAGAGTCCGCATTTCTAACCAGCTTCCAGGGTCTGATGCTGCTGGCCCTGGGGCCACATTTAAGAGCTAGGGCCTGGAGGAGCCATACGGGCTTTCAGGTCAGACATTCCTAAACTTCCAGGGCTCTGGATGCCTCCTTCCCTTCATCCCAGCCCCCATGGGGCTGTCCTGAAACTCCTAGGTGGGAGCACTTCCTCCTTTCCCCACGACCCTCTGCTTCATCTGCACCTGCCTCACCTTCAGAATCAAGAAGTCTCCAGCTCCTCCTCCCTCCCCCGGGACCTGCCCTTCTCCCAGCCCTTAGTGGGAGACAGAACCCCATCCCTACTGAGGATGTGAAGAGCTCAGACCTCTGGAGGATTAGAGAGCAGGGCTTCTAGGAAGTCTCTCATCCCAGGGATCTTGCTGACTCAGTGGCTTTCCTGCCCTCCTGCCATGCCCGCCCAACCTCAGTAGCTGCTGGAGGAGATTTGTATGCCATCAGGATTTTGTAAAGAAAAGAGGGTGTGTGTTGGTAAGGAAGGAAGAAGCCAACATTTATTAAGGTCCTATTGTGTGGCAGGCACATTCGCAAGCATCGCTTCCGGCCAGCCCTTGGCCCTGTGAGGTGCACTTGCATTGAGCCGTCATTGTGGGGATGAAATACGGTGCAGCCCGGGAGACTCCTGAGGGACAAGTCAGCAGTGTGAGGAGGGGACAGAGGCCAGCCTGGTTTCCCAGCACAAAGAAAAAGGAGGCTGGGGGCAGGGAGCATGCAGCTTGGGGAGGGCCTACAGATCAGGGGTGGAGTTTGACTTCTTTCTGGGACAGCGGGAAGCAGGTTAAAGGGCCAGGCAAGTTTGAGAGAGGATCAAATGAACTCTTCAGAAGGACATGGCCGTTGAGTGGAGATGGGGGTCAGAGGGACCTCCATGAGGCTCCTTCCACTCGTGGGACCTTGAGCCGGACAGGCTGTGCAGCAGCCCTGTCGTTTGTCTACACGCGAAATATCTCTACAGCACGTTCTTACCACGATCTGGATTCCCTGTAAAATCCCCAGGAGGGGGCAGCACAGGCCTCAGTCTCCCCTTTGGGAGAGAGGTCCAGGGAACACCGCAGGCTTCCCCAAGACCACCCCAGGATGAGTCACTGGGCTGGGATTGGAATCCAGACTCCGTAGGCGGTCTGCTGCCAGGACTCTGGGTCCTGGGAGGGAAGAGGCCGGAAGGCCAGGGCCCAGCCCGGGTCAGCAAGCACCCATCACCCGAGCATTGCCTGGCTGGCCTGGCTCAAAATAGCTTTCCAGACACAAGGAAATATTTTATCCCACTCTGTTTTCCCACACACAAAAAATAAACATCCCCAAATCTCAATGGGGCCAGACTCCGAAGAGGGGGGAAGGGGAACAAGAACATGGCTGGCTGCCCACTGAGAAGTCCGGTATTTGTCCTTTTAGTTCCTTTCTTGGGGTCAAGATTTTGCTTCCTGATATGAGCGTGGAGACTCCCACTGCTTTCCCAGTGGGGACTGGCTTTCCCTTGGTGTTAGGCTGCCCTTTCCCAGGGGTCACACACCTCAGACATTGTGATGCGGATGGGACAGCTGCAGGGACCATACATGGAAGGATTAAGAAGCGTATGACACAGCTCTGCCCTTGACGGGCTTACACGCCACTGGGAGGCATGGCTGGGCTTCCTCTCTCCCTGAGGAGTTCTTGGACTCTGGGGAAGAGAAGACTAATATTTCCTGAGTGCCAACTGTGTGCCTGGTACACAGCAGGCTCTTCCAAAGACACAGTCCCATTTGACGCTCACCATAAGCCTTTGAGGCATCTATTATCACTTCCCATTTTACAGATGAAGAAACTGAGACTCGGGGCAGGCATGATCTGTGCAAGGTTTCAGAACGAGGGAACGATAGACTGAGGACTTGATTTTACACAGGTGGCTCTAAGGCCGCACTTGGCATCATGCTGGCATTGGTAGGGCCCACTTGAAGGCTGGTGGGTGGTGAAATGAGCCGAGGGTCGCTTGTGCACAGAGCTCCTGTTCTTCCCTCGGGTTGTGGTAAACCCAGTCTGTAGTGTCCCAGGACCTGACTGCGAAGGCAGAAATGAGGCTGCTGTTATGGATTGAATTGTGTTCCCCTAAAAGGTATGTTGAAGTCTACCACCCCCGACATACCTGTGAATGTAACCCTATTTGGAAGTAGGTTCTTTGCAGATGTAATCGAGTTAAAATGAGGTCATTAGGAAGGGCCTCATCCAAGATGACTGGTGTCCCTATACGAAGAGGGAAGGACAAATTGTTTTGTTTTCATCCTCCCAGTGTGGGGTACTTTGTTATGGCAGCCTCAGGCCATCTATATAGCTGGGGTCTGCCTGGGGGTCCCTCAGCCTCCTTAGGCAAAACGGCAACCTGGAACCTGTGGGAGAGACTCAGGGTCCAGGGCTCAGTCCTCGGCTCTGTGAGGGAAAGAGCTTTCTCCCAGTCACAGCATCCCAGAGGAGGGGCCTTCTAAGGTGCCGAGGGCCATGTGGCGGGAGTGTGTATATGGAGGAGAGGATGGCCGTTTGATGAAGGTGTTGGGTTGATTGTCTCTTTCTTATTGATTTTTGAGTATTAGTTTATATAGATATAGCTATAGAAAGGTTGGCCTACTTGGTAATGAGTTTGTTGCAAATGTGTGTGTTGCAAATACGTTTCCTAGTTTGGGGCTTGCTTGTCTTTCCATATTCTTTATGGCATTTGTTTGTTTGTTTGTTTGTTTTTTAAGAGACAGGGTGTCTCCCTGCCACCCAGGCTGGAGTGCAGTGGCGCGATCATAGCTCACTGCAGCCTTGATCTCCTGGGCTCAAGCGATCCTCTCACCTCTGTCTCCCAAGTAGCTAGGTCCACAGGTGCGCATTACTGTGCCTGGCTAATTTTATGCAATTTTTTTGTAGAGATGAGTCTCACTTTGCTGCCCAGGCTTATTGGTGTCTTTTGATCAACAGAGGTTCTTCATCTTAATGTTATCAAATTTGTCCACTGTTTTTCTTTATACCTTTATGCTTTTAAAAATCATTTTTCATCCCAAGGTCATAAGAGAAGCCCCTATATTTTTCTAAAAATTCAAAATATTACTTTTCACAAGCATTTTTTAATTCAACTGCAATTTATTTTTGCATAGGGTATGAGGTCAGGTTTCTATTTTAATATAGATAAGCAACTATCTCACCATCATTTATTGATCAGCAGTGCCATCTCTGTCTTATATCTGTCCCTGTATCAATACCTCACAGTCTTAATTGCTAGTTTTAGTTATTTTTACTGTACTTAGTTTTAGTAAGTCTTGATGTCTGGTGGAGCAAAACTCCCTATTCTCATCTTGTTTTTCTTCTGTAATGTCTTTGTTATAGTTTTTGTACCTTTTAATGGTTCCTTTAAAAATTCTTAACACAGTTATTTATGTAAAAGTTATCTTAAAATAAAATAATTCTAATATTACTATTAATTTGAATAATTTACTTTAAGATTTGTATAACAGAGAAAGTGAGAGCTTGACAGTTTGGTATATATTCATTTTTTTTCTTTTTTTTTTTTTGAGACAGAGTTTGGCTCTTGTCCAGGCTGGAGTGCAATGGCGCAATCTCAGCTCACTGCAACCTCCGCATCCTGGGTTCAAGCAATTCTCCTGCCTCAGCCTCCCAAGTAGCTGGGATTACAGTTGCCCACCACCATGCCCAGCTAATTTTTTGTATTTTTAGTAGAGATGGGGTTTCACCACATTGGGCAGGCTCGTCCCAAATTCTTGACCTCAGGTGATCCACCCGCCTTGGCCTCCCAAAGTGCCGGGATTACAGGTGTGAGCCATTGCACCCAGCCTGGTATATATTCTTATAAAAAATTTTCAGTGGATATACCAACACACATGTACACACATATAATTTATTTATATATACATTATGACAGAATCATTCCTCATATACTGTTCTGACATTAACTTTTTCACTTAGAAATAGGTCTAAATATATTTTCATGGTGGAAAAATAGAACTGCCTCATTAAAAAAAAAAAAAAAACCTGCACAGCATCCCACTTTAGAGAAGTACTCAAATATAGTCAACCAATTCCTTATTGAGGTACGTTGGTGTTGTTTCCAATGGTTCATTTTTTAAAATTAATTCTAAATTACCCTCCAGAAAGACTGTACCCACTAGCACTGTATCACACTGCCTTTTGGATCACATGGGCACCAACACGGGATATTTTAAACAAAATAAACAGATACAGTAAAGACAAAGCAAAGAACACAGTAGGCATCGTGTATCTGCCGCCCACACATTTACTACACGTTTGCCACACATTTACTACATTAGCTTTTTATTAAATTTGCTTTGGAATTTTTAAAAACATTTTAAGGACATTTCAAGCATACACAAAAGTAAAGTAAATGGTATCATGAACCCATGACCCAACTTCAACAATGATCTGTTCATGGCTGCGTCCATCTACATTCCCAGCCCCAAATTATTCTGATGCAGATGCCAGACATCATATAATTTCATCTATAAATACTTCAGGAAGCCTCTCCAAAAGATAAAGACTCTTTCATACTTTAAACAATCAAATATTTTCTAATATAATATAATGTCCAAATATATCAAATTCCCTTGGTTGTCTTTAAAAAAAAAAATAATTTGGCCGGGCGCGGTGGCTCACGCCTGTAATCCCAACACTTTGGGAGGCCGAGGTGGGTGGATCACGAGGTCAGGAGATCAAGACCATCCTGGCTAACACGGTGAAACCCTGTCTCTATTAAAAATACAGAAAATTAGCCGGGCGTGGGGGCGGGCGCCTGTAGTTCCAGCTACTCAGGAGGCTGAGGCAGGAGAATGGCGTGAACCCAGGAGGCGGAGCTTGCAGTGGGCGGAGATGGAGATCGCGCCACTGCACTCCAGCCTGGGCGACAGAGCGAGACTCCGTCTCAAAATAATAATAATAATAATAATAATTTGTTTGCAAGATTGGGAAAATGTTGGTCCAAGGACACAAAATTTCATTTAGGCAATAGGAAGAGTTTCTAAGATCTATGGTACATCACAGTGACCATTGTTAGTAAGGATACATTGTACATTTGCAAATTGCTAAGAGAGTAGATTTTAAATGTACTCACAAAAAATGATAAGTATGTGAGGTAATGCATATGTTAAATAGCTTGATTTAACCATCCCACAATGTATACATAGATCAAAACATCATGTTGTACAGCATAAATATACATAATTTTTGTCAATTAAAAATGTCACTTAAATAAGTATTGTCAATTAAAAGATAATTCATTTGCTTGAATAAGTATTCAGAATAAAATCCAGACATTGTCTTTGTGACTCTTAAGTTTATTTTTTTAAATTTTGTAACAATCACAAACGTACAGAAAAGTACATTACAAAGAGCTTTTCTTCTCCTGACTCTTTTGAGAAGTGAGTTGCAGACCTGGTTCCCCGTCACTCCCCAAATCTTTTTTTTTTTTTTTTTTTTTTTTTGAGATGAGGTCTTACTATATTGCCTAGGCTGGTCTCAAACTTCTGTCCTCAAGCAATCCTCCTGCCTCGGCCTCCCAAAGTGCTGGGATTATATGTGTGAGCTACCAGGCCAGCCTCCCCAAATCTTTAATGCTTCCTACAAACAAGGACCATCTTCTCTATAATTATAATATAACCATTGAACCCAGAGATTAACATGGACTCGTTACTATCTTCTACTCCTCAGATCCCATTCAAGTCTTGCCACTCATCTCAACAATGACTTTTATTGTCAAAGGATCTAGTTCAGATGCACACACCATATTGTATTTTAGTTGTCTTGTTCCTTTAGTATCCTTCAGCCTGGAAACGTTACTCAACTTTCCTTGAAACTTTTGAAGTTATTTTGTAGTCTATCCCTCAGTTTGAATTTGCTGATGTTTTCTCACGATTGTACATCTTTGCAAAGTCTGTAATTGTGCATCTTTGCATAGTATCTGAATACTATGCATCTTCAGTAGGAACATCATGGAAGTGATACTGTGTTTTTTCCCACTGCTTCTTATCAGGTGGTGTGTGATTTTAATTGGTCCCATAACTGATGATTTAGGTGACGTCTACCAGTCTTCTCACTGTAAAGTTACTCTTTTCTCCTTTGTGATTTTTATAGATAGTTTGAAACGATGCAAATATCTCATTCCTCATCAAACTTTCAACTTATTCTTTAGTTTACATCAGTATGGATTTATGATTTCCTATTTCATTCAATGGGTCATAGTCTCTTACTATCATTACTTATTTTTAAGCTCAAAATGTCCCCAGTTTGGCCAGTGGGAGTCTCTTTAAGCTGTCTCTTGCATCCTTTTGAAAAATCCCCATAATTCTTTGGGCACATCCTTACTTTCTGGCATTACAAGATGTTCCAGGCTGATTTTGTACTTTTCCTGTCCCAATCCTGTAATTAGGCATTCTCTAAGGAAATGCAAAATGGTGATATTCTAATTATATTTTTTATTTATTAGCCAGAATTCCTTTATTTAAGAAACAAACTTCCTTTTATCAACTACATTAGTTCATTTCCTTGAGTGCAGTTAGAATAGCAAGTCAGGATAAATGTTTGAGTGTTTCTCATTACTTACCAGTTTTAATAATAATGAGTTAGTTTTCTAGCCTTCTCCAAAGCTAATCAGTAAAGTATTTTTTAGTAGTATAATAAACTTATTTATTTTTAAGTATGTCAATCTATTTGTCATTATTTTTATTGATGTTCAAATTGTCCCAACTTTGGACAGTGGGAACCTGTTTTGAAAATTTACATATGAATCCGATCATGAGAAAAAAAATCCACACTGAGTTTTTTCACAGTGAAAAGAACACTGGGAATTTTGTTTGGGATTACATTGACTCTACAGGTCAATCTGGGGAAAACTGACATCTTCGAGATAGTTAGCCTTCCTGTTCATGAACACGGTATACATCTTTGTTTATTTAGGTCTCCTTTATTGTCTTTCAGTAAAATTTTATTCAAGATCTTGTATATCTTTTGCTAGATTTATTCCAAGATATTTTGTATATTTATTGCTAATACCAATTATATCCTTTTTAAAATGCATTTTTTAAACTGAAGAAGTGGTAATATATAGAAGTGCAATTGACTTTTGCATATTGATTTGATGTCAGACATTGCTAAACTTTCTTCAGTCTAATAATCTTTAGATTATTTTGCTTTTCTAGGCAGAAAAGTATATCATCTATGAAAATGACAGTTTTATTTCTCTCTTTTCAATACTTATTATTTTATTTCTTGTCTTAATTTTTTTCCGGAATATCTAGAACAAAGTTGAATAGAAACGGCAATAGTAGGCGTACTTGTCTTATTCTTGATTTTAAGAGGAATACTTTTATGTTTCAGAATTTAGTAAGATGTTTTCTATAGGTTTTTTAAAAAATAGATGTTAGATTTAGAAGGTTTCTTTATATTACTTATTTGCTAACAGTTTTATTTTTAATCATAAATGGATATTGAATTTTATCAAATTTATATATATGTATGTATCTATACACATGGTTTTTTTGCTTGTTTTTGTTTTTTCTTAAAGACAGGGTCTCCCTCTGTCACCCAGGCTGGAGTGCAGCGGTGCAATCATAGCTCACTATAACCTTGAACTCTCAAATTCCTGGACTCAAGTGATCTTCTCACCTCAGCTTCCTGGGTAGCTAGGACTACAGGCATATGCCACCATGCCCAGCTAAGTTTTAAATTTTTTGTAGAGATAAGGTCTTGCTACGTTGTCCAGGCTGGTCTTGAACTCCTGGCCTCAAGCAGTTCCTCTACTTGGCCTGCCGAAGTGCTGAGATGACAGATGTGAGCCACCACACTTGGTCTATATTTTTTTAAATAATTCTGTGGGTTTTTTTTCTCTTTAACTTGTTAATAAAAAGCAATAATTCATTTACAGATTTTTCTAATGTTGAACTTGGTGATCAGAGACCGTGATTTGTATAAACTGAGTCTTTGGAATTTGTTGAGACTTGCATTATGGCCTCACCCATTATGCAAAAGTGGTCCATATGTGTTTCAAAATGGGTGTATATTCTCCAGTCATTGAGCATGAAGTTCTATATACATGCATTAGGCAACTTCTTAGTGGAGCGGCTAAAGTCTTATTGGTGATTTTTTTCTTTACTTGATCTATCAAATCCTAATAGAGGAGCTTCCACTATTTGCCTGATATATATAAATATCAGACAAATAAATGTATGTGTGCATACATATATGCACACTCATATACACATATTTGAAGCTGTGCTATTATGCGTGTACCCTCTAAACGGTTTCGTTTCTTCCTGGTTAATTGATTCATCATTTTGCAATGACCCACTTTATATAAACATTTATAGTAATATTTTTGTCTTCAAGTTTGTTTTGTCTGACATTAATATGAATACAGCAGATTCCTTTGAGTTAATATTTGTCTGGTGTGTTTTATTTCATCCACTGACTTTTAGCTTTTCTGTTCTCAGAGCTGAAGTTTTTTGGTGTGCCTACTTTGACCATCTTCATCTTGTTATTGTGATTACTGATGTATTCAAATTATTTCTACCATGTAGCACATAGTAGGTGCTCAGGAAATGAGCCATTGTCAACCCTGAGGCCTCTAGAAGGCTGCTGGGAGTGGGGGCTGGGAAGGGAAGTGAGGCTTCTTGGGGCGGGGGTGTATGTTGCTATTACCCCCTAGTCCGGGGGGCCTACAGGACATGGGTTTTCCTGAGAAAAGCATGGCGTTTCCAGAAAGCATGGCTGAGAAAACCCCAACCTCGTCTGAGGCCACATAACTGTTTCCTAGAAACTAGATGTGAGTGAAACTCGGCCCATGCCCGAGTCACAGTTTCCTGTTTTTCATCCACTAGCTAATAAAGTTATTTCCTTCGTAGCTGCGCGGCTGAGCAGGAAGGCCCCAGCGGCTCAAGGCTTGAGGCTAGCTGTTATCCAACACCCAGCTCCAAGCAAGGGAGGAAGTGGCCTGGGCTCCGCTGGGGAGGCGCTTCCTCTCAGTCAGCACTGTCCACGCTTCTCCCCTCCAGGGCGTCCCAGCACTCGCAGCTGCCCTAGGGCTTCAGAGGCGTCTCCACCCTGACATATTCCAGAATTTCCTCCCTGGGCCTGGACACCCACCCGCCCGGGCCTCTTGGAAGTCTTCAAGATGTCTCTGACCAGATCCTCAAGTCTCTCAGGTCCCGAATGAATCTTATCTTGCCTCACCCTGTGTCCTTCCTGGCGTTCCTCATCTCTGTGTGCCATCACCGTCCAGCCAGATTCTGCTCCGTCAGAATCCAGGGCGTCACCTGACCCCCACTCAGGACCTGCAGGGACCTTGATCTGGGCTCCGACGCAGGTTCTACTCATAGCAGCGTGGAGAGGGCTGGCCTGCCGCAGCTCTGCCCTGTTCCCTGCCAGTGGCTGCAGGGCAGGGAGAGGTCAGACTCCTCCCTGTGCCCCTAGTGCCTGCTCAGGGTGTGGCCTGGGCAGACTGCTGGAGGGTTTGTTGAACGAATGAATGAATCCACAGGCCTTCTGGAGTCTTCTCCAGGATAACAGCTGCCACCCCAGCTCCCCAACCACCCTTCCAGGCTGTGGTTTCCAGAGCCCTCTGCCTCCAACACCTTGCTCAGAACTTGCTTTGGTTTTTGTACTCATCTGCACATGTGGAACCCAGCTGCAGATACTGTCCAGGTCACTCTTGGGAATGCAGGGCCCTGCCCTCGGGTGGCACGGTCCTGCACCGGCAGGGTTGGCTCTAGGTGCCAGGGACATTTCAGTGGGCCATTCATTCTCTTTTCACTCAAACATTTATGGGGCCTGGAACACGTGCCATGCACTGGGGATACAGCGTGACAAAGGTGGACAAGGTACCTCCTCCCACAAGGCTTACCCACCAGGGTGAGAGCAGAGGACCCAACAACGCCCCGTCCCTGGTGGCATCAGGTGGGCTGGGGCCCCTGCGGTTGAATGTGTACGGTAGATACAGCCACAGGATAACAGGGCAGGAGGGCAGTGGGAAGCTTGTGCAGGGAACAGGCCCTGCCCCACAGCAGGCTGAGCTGCAGGGCTGAGTCCAGCCCCCAGAATGGAGTGTGGCCGAAGGATGGAAGCACTGGCCCTGAGGTCTAGGGTCCCCTGCAGATGACCCAAACAGATGATAGAGTGGGAGGGTCACAGGTGCCGGAGTCAGCCAGCCCCAATGCTGAGGACTGTGTGGCTTCGAGCAAGTGGCTCTCTGAGCCCATTTCCTTTTCTGCAGAATGGATGTTAAGAATCCCCACCTCACTACAGGATAAAATGCACACACATAGGGGGCATTTAGCAAAGCCCCTGGCACATATGAGGGGCTCATGCTGGGACTCAGCTCCTGTTGGGAGCCCGCAGTCACCCTGGAGCATGGGGCTGAGGCCGGCGCTGCTGACAACGCCCTGCCCTCCACTGCTCTGAGGCCTCTTGCAGCTAAGAGAGCCAAGGAGGAGGGGCAGGGAGTTCAAAAGGCTTAGGGCTAGGGGGAGAGGAGGGAGGAGGATAGAGTTTTGAATTGGGCATTTTATGTGTATGAAGTCACAAAATCCTCAGAAACCTGGGGTCAAGGGTCAAACACAACATCCCCCCATTGCCTTACCATGAGGAAACAGACTCAGAGAGGAAGTGATGTGCCACAGGTGTATGGAAGAGCTGTGTTTAGATCTAGGGGTGCAGGACTCCTGAGCTCATGGCCCTTGTCTTGTGCTGAGGTTGGGGGTTTCAGCCTGGCCCCCCACCTTCTTTCTCACAAGCCTTAGCCCCTGGGGTTGACTGAGTGGTCCTCTCTGCCCTGGATATGTGCCCCTGCCTTTTTGAACATCTTCTTCATTCTTGATCAGTTCGTCTTTTCCTTCCGACCTGGCCTGGAGGCCTGCAGGTACATGGTGGACCTTATTCTCACCTTGGCTGGGCTGCTCTACATGCTGGTTTCCTGGATTTGGAGCCAGAGCAAGTTGAAGCTGGAGCAGCCTCTGTGCTGAGCTCCTGGAGAGCGGGGCCTAGGCCTGCCTCATCCCTGTGTCTCCAGCACCCAGCCAGGGCCCTGCTTGAAGGAGCTGGGAAATGCTTGCTGAAGAAGGAAAGGGTCGAGGGTGGGTGGCCTGGGTTACCAGAATGCCCTGAGCAGGTGACAGTTTCTTTACTGTCTGAAAGATAATCAAAAATATGGAGCTTGATGCTGCACAGTCCCAGACGTGATCCCACCTTGATCAGAGTGAGACTCCGTCTCAAAAAAACAAAAACAAACAAACAAACAAAATAAAAAAACTCTTCAGGAAGTATCTGAGAAGGCAACTTTTATCAAAGTGCCCCAGAACCTAAATGGCAATTCTAAAGTGTATGCATATGCATTTATAGAGTTTGCTTCATTTGAAGATGATAAAGAAGCTTTAAATTCCTGTAATAAAAGGGAAATTGGGGGCAGAGCAATCGGGCTGGAGTTGAGATCCCACCTTGGCCACGGGTGTAAGAGTGTGTAGCCAAGTATATGTAACATCAAGTTTACCACTTTAACCCCTTTTGAGTGCACAATTCCATGGCATGAAGCACATTCACACTGTTGTGAAACTGTCACCATTATCCATCTCTAAACTCTTTCATCATCCCAAACTTTTGACAGTTTTTCTGGCCATGTGCCCTAAGGTGAGTGAACTCCCTTCCTTGGAAACTCAGCGTCTCATTTCTGTACCAGGGAGAGAGCTCCCTTCCTCCTGGGTCCTGGGAGACTCACCTCCTTCAGGTGAGTGGGCATGGCCAGGCTTCCAAGTCAAGGGGGGTGCACCCAGGAATGGCTCTATTGTTCCCGTTGGTTGGCACTTCCCACAGGGTGGGATTGTTTGTAATGATAAGGATAATTATGGTGCAACCATAAGGAGCGTTGAGGGGAGGACCCCAGTGGCCGGGAGCAGGAAGACCTGGGTCCTAAACTGCTCTGCCAAGGAGCTGTGTGGCCTTGGCCAAGTCAGTCCCTGCACCTCCTTGCATCTGGTTCTTCCTTGTACAGAGAGGGGGGACAAAGGTCCCCCTTGCATCTTCTTGCAGTGCCCAAAGCCCCTTCTCCTCCATGATCAACCTAACTCCTCACCTCACCTAGGCCAGGAGGCTGGGTGAGGGTCAGTTCCCGTGAGTGAGAGTGGAGAATCCAGATGCTTCTGAGGCCCTCTGCTCCCTGAACATGATCGTGTTCTTGTCCACCAAGTCCAAAACCTTGTGGACAAGGGGTCCAGGCTTTCTCTTATTCATCCACTCACTCAGGTATTCACTCATATACTTAATAGACCCTTGTCTGTGCCAGGCCGTGTGTTGGGCCAGGTTGGGGGCCACAGAGATGCATCAGGCCTGGTGCCTCCCTCTCCCCATCTGGTGGGAGGTCAGAGCCAGGTATAGACAGGATGGCTCCGTGCTGGGCCTGCAGGGAAGAGATGAAGCCTGGTGCCATCTACTCCACGGAGGGGCAGAGTGGGCATGGCCTGGGGTGTGGACATGCTGTGGCAAGTGCTCAACTCTCCAGCTCTGTTTGCAAAACAGGGATGAAGAATGGCAACTGCAAGGGCAGATGAGGTGGTGCAGGTGAAGAACTTAGCTCAGTAATCTGCGCTGTGATCACGAGCACCCCACGAGGCTGAATCTGTGGACCCCACTGGGAAATGCTGCATTTGTGGGTCCTTCCATCTGTCAGCCACACCCTTCCTAGCATCTGTTGGAACAAAGCATGTTTCAGGCCCAGTGTTGCATACATCACACAAAAGCGAGCTGCTCCGTTCTGCGAGGGACTTCTTGAGAAGCCTTATAGATGCTTATCTCCACTTCAGCTGTGGTTCTCAGAAGGGACCTACTGTTGGTTGAGCATAAACCTTAGGTCTGGGACACAGAGCATAAGGCTCGGGCCCCTCCCTCCAGATCCTTTGTCTAGGGGGCAGACGACAGGTGTGGAACTGCAGGTGGCCTGCTCTGTGTGTGGTTCACAGTGTGGCCCCAGCCCTGCACCCAACAGGGGCTAGGGAGGTGTTGGACAGAGATATTGGCTCCATCTCATGGAGGGAAGGTAGGATGGAAACTGAAATAAAGAACCATTTTGGCCAACCCTGATGTTTCTTCTCACACCACTACCACTGCATGCACACAGACACATGGACGCACAAAGGATTCAGTTGTTATATCTACAGTTCTCATTTACAGATGTGGAAACTGCAGCTCCACAGCTCTGACCTCTTCCAGATTTTACCTTAAAGCCACAGGGCTGGAAATCTCCATCGTCTTCTCTGTTGCAAGCCATCAGGCAGTCCCTGGGAAAGTGATGGTTTGGTAATCCCCACGTCTCCCACAGCCACCACCTGGGAATAACCCTCCTCTCTCAGGTACAGCCCAGGTCCACAGGCACCTCTTTACCCGGGGGTGTGGCACTGGGGACAAAGCCTCTTTGTTGTATTTTCTGCCCCGCCTGACCCCTCCCTCAGCAGCTTGGATCTGGGGCATACTTGTGGCAACTGTGCCAGCCAAGTGTGGGGTTGCTGATGAGGCAGCAAAGCCCATGTGTCCACAGACTTAGCATGCAGCTCCCAGCCCTGCCTGCACAGCAGATCCACCTGGAAGCGTAAAAAAAATATCCCAATGCCAAACAGCACTACAGACGAAGACCACAGGATTATCTCAATACATGCGGGAAAGGCCTTTGATAAAATTTAACATCACTTCATGGTAAAAACTCTCAATAAACTAGGTATTGAAGGAACATACCTCAACCAATAAGAGCCATCTATGATGAGCCACAGCCAATATCATACTGAATGGGCAAAAGCTGGAAGCATTCCCCTTGAAAACCAACACAAGACAATGTGCCAGGGCAATCAGGCAAGAGAAAGAAATAAAGGTATTCAAATAGGAAGAGAGGAAGTCAAGCTATCTTTGTCTGCAGATGATATGATCCTATATCTAAAAAAACCCATCATCTCAGCCCCAAAGCTTCTTAAGCTGATAAGCAACTTCAGCAAAGTCTCAGGATACAAAATTAATTTGCAAAAATCACTAGCATCCCTATCCACCAAAAACAGGCAAGCCAAGAGCCAAATCACGAAGGAATTCCCATTCACAATTGCCACAAAAAGAATAAAATACCTAGGAATACAGCTAACAAGGGAAGTGAAAGACCTCTTCAAGGAGAACTACAAACCACTGCTCAAAGAAATCAGAGATGGTGGTCGGGCACAGTGGCTCACACCTGTAATCCTAGCATTTTGGGAGGCTAAGGTGGGTCGATCATTTGAGGTCAGGAATTTGAGACCAGCCTGGCCAACATGGTGAAACCTGTCTCTACTAAAAATACAAAAATTAGCCGGACATGGTGATGGGTGCCTGTAATCCCAGCTACTTGGGAGGCTGAGGCAGGAGAATCTCTTGAACCCAGGAGGCGGAGGTTGTAGTGAGCCAAGATCGTGCCATTGCACTCCAGCCTGGGCAACAGAGCAAGACTCTGTCTCAAAAAAAAAAAAAAAGAAAGAAAGAAAGAAAGAAATCAAAGATGACAAAAAAAAAAATGAAAAAACATTCCATGCTCATGGATAGGAAGAATCAATATCATGAAAATGGCCATACTGCCCAAAGCAATTTATAGATTCAATGCTACTCCCATTAAACTACCATTGACATTCTTCACAGAACTAGAAAAAACTATTTTAAAATTCATACGGAACCAAAAAAGAGCGTGAATAGTCAAGACAATTTTAAGCAAAAAGAACAAAGATAGAGGCATCACACTACCTAACTTCAAACTATACTGCAAGGCTACAGTAGCCAAAACAGCATGGTACTGGTACAAGAACAGACACATAGACCAGTGGAACAGAATATAGAATGCAGAAATAAGACTGCAAACCTACAACCACCTGATCTTCAACAAACCTGACAGAAACAAGCAATGAGGAAATGATTCTCTATTTAATAAATGGTGCTGGGAGAACTGGCTAGACATATGCAGAAAGTTAAAACTGGATCTCTTCCTTACATCATATATAAAAATCAACTCAAGATGGATGAAAGACTTAAATGTAAACCCCAAAACTATAAAAACTCTAGAAGAAAACCTAGGCAATATCATTCAGGGCATAGGCACGGGAAAAGACGTCATGATGAAGACACCAAAAGCAATTGCAACAACAGCAAAAATTGACAAATGGAACCTAACTAAACTAAAGGGTTTTTGCACAGCAAAAGAAACTGTTATCAGAGTAAACAGACAACCCACAGAATGGGAGAAAATTTTTGCAATCTATCCATCTGACAAAGGTCAATATCCAGCATCTATAAAAAACTTAGACAAATTTACAAGAAAAAAAACAACCCCATTAAAAACTGAGGAAAGGACATGAACAGACACCTCAAAAGAAGACATACATGTGGCCAACAAACATATGAAAAAAAGCTCAATATCACTGATCATCAGGGAAATGCAAATCAAAACCGCAATGAGATACCATCTCACAGCAGTCGGAATGGCGAATTAAAAAGTCAAAAAACAACAGATACTGGCGAGGTTGTGGAGATAAAGGAACACATTTACACTGTTGGTGAGAATGTAAGTTAGTTCAACCATTGTGGAAGACAGTGTGGCAATTCCTCAAAGACCTAGAGGCAGAAATACCACTTGACGCAGCAATCCCATTACTGCGTATATACGCAAAGGAATATGAATCATTCTATTATAAAGGTACATTAACACGTATGTTCATTGCAGCACTATTCAAAATAGTAAAGGCATGGAATCAACCTAAAACCCATCAATAATAGACTGAAAAAGAAAATATGGTACATACACACCATGGAATACTATGTAGCCATAAAAAGGAACGAGAACATGTCTTTTGCAGGGGCATGGATGGCACTGGAAGGCGTCATTCTCAGTAAACTAAGGCAGAAACAGAAAACCAAACACTGCATGTTCTCACTTATAAGTGGGAGTTAAATGATGAGAACACATGGACACACACTGGGGCCTGTCGGAGGTTGGAGGATGGGAGAAGGGACAGCCTCAGGAAGAATAACTAATGGATGCTAGCTTAATACTTAGGTGATGAGATGATCTGTACAACAAATCATCGTGGCACACGTTTACCTATGTAACAAACCTGCACATCCTGCACATGTGCCCCTGAACTGAAAATAAAAGTTGGAACAAAAAATCCCAACGTCAGGGTCTCACCCTAGACCAATTAAACCAGAGTCTCTCAGGATGGGGCCCAGGCACTGCATTTTATGAAGACTTGTTACCGGATTCCTATTTTTTATTTTTTTAGATGGGGTTTTGCTCTTATTGCCCAGGCTGAAGTGCAATGGTGCCATCTCAGCTCATCACAACCTCTGCCTCCCGGGTTCAAGCGATTCTCCTTTCTCAGCCTCCCCAGTAGCTGGGATTACAGGCTTGCACCACCATGCCCAGCTAATATTTTGTGTTTTAGTAGAGACAGGGTTTCTCCATGTTGGTCAGGCTAGTCTCGAACTCGCCACCTCACGTGATCTGCCCGCCTCGGCCTCCCGAAGTGCTGGGATTACAGGCATGAGCTGCCGTGCCCGGCCGTTATCGGATTATTTGTGCAGCCAGGTCCACCTCAGTGGACCATAATGCTGTCCTAATGGTCATGGCAGCAGGGCCTGGCCTGCACAGTAATTTGCACTGATCCTCCACCCTCCCTGCACCCCAACAGGTTTTATATTATCTCATGTCATGGGTTAAATCACATCCACAAAAATTCAAACATTGAAATCCTGACCCCCAGAGCCTCAGAATGTGACCTTTTCGGAGATGGGATCTTTACAGTGGTCATCCAGGTAAAACGAGGTCGTCAGATTAGGCTTTCATCCAATAAAACTGTCCTTGTAGGAAGGGGAAATTTGGAGACAGACACACAGGGAGAACCCTGTGTGAAAACGGAGGCAGAGACCGGAGTGATGCTCTCACAGGCCACAGGACGCGGAAGACTGCCAGCGAGCACCGGCAGCCAGGGAGAGGCGCAGGACAGGCGCTTCCTCACAGCTCTCGGGAGGAAGCCCCTGGTGACATCTGGACCTTGGGCTGCAGCCTCCAGAACTCTGAGAGGACACCTCCCTGTCGTTTCTGCCCAGTGTGTGACACTGTGCTATGGCAGCCCTGGCAAATGGATCCATCTCCTTTTTACCGGTGAGTATAGCCAAGGTTGGGAAGTCATTCCCGTGAGCATGGTGGCCTCACTGGCTGGAGCTTGTTGCTCAGCCACCTCTTAAATGCCGATCCCCACCTCCACCTCCCCACTCCATCCTCCATCCAGAGCCCTCAGCTCTTCAGGCATTCATCATTTATGCACCTTTGAGGCAGGCAGTGCTCCAAGCATAGGGCCCAGCAGAGAAACAACCAACCAACCAACCAACCAACCAAACAAACAAACAAACAACAGACACCATTCCTCCACATGGGGAACAAACAATAAGCAAGGTGAATGACAGGTTAATAGCATGTTCCATGGTATACGTTCCACAGGGAAACTGAGGCACAGAGGGGGATAGGGAGTGTGGAATGGTGGAGTTTTAAACAGTGCGGTTTGGGAAGGCTCACTGGGAAGGTGCCCTCCTGGCCACTGTCCCTTCCCACACTGCAGCCCACTCCATGGAGGCCTCCCAGGCCCTCCCTGCCCAGGCTCTCTACCCAGCATCTCCTCCAGGACTCACACTGCCCAACCCCAATTCAGCCTCCCCCATGTGCTCCCCGCAACACATCCCAGCAAATGCCACCACCATCCATCTGCTTAGTATTCAAACCAGAAACCTGGATGCAAACTAGACCTCCCCAACTCTTGCCCTCACTCCATCTGGCCCTGGGAGCTAGAGGTGCTCCCTTCATGAGTGCGGGAGACACAAGCTTGGTTCCCCCTCCAGTCGGGCAGAGCACCCCAGTGGCAGGGGAGCGGGGACAGCTGTTTCCATAACTGGACCCAGTGGCCACGTCTAATCCCCTGTGCAGACTCTGTCCTCTGCCTTCAGAGCCCATGGTCAGGCCCTGAGCCCTGTAAACCCACCTCCTCCTCTATACCCACCAAATGCTGCACCCCTCCCAGGGGCCTTCCTTGCCTTGACCAGTGAGAGCCAGTGGATGCCCAGGACCAAGGCCCAGCAGCAGTCAGGGAACCCAGTCCCACCCCTTTCTGGACCTTCGTGTCCTCATCTGTAGAATGGGCAAAATCCCTGCCAGGCTGACCCTCAGGAAATCTTGGCTGAGTCAGTGGATGTGAACGGTGCTGCTCTGGGTGGTGTGGACACATGGACCAGCTGGGGTGAGGGCAGCCAGGGTGGGAAGCTGTGTGGGTTGACGTGGACCAGCCAGAGGCAGCTCCTGTGACCCATGCACATGCGTATGTCCATGGGAATGGGGAGAGGGAAAAGCCACGTTCTAGGTGGGCTCACCTGGCACCACCCACACCAGCCTGTGACAGGCCAAGATGAAGGAGAAAGAGGCTGCTGCTACCCGCCCGCCTGCCTGCCCACCTCCTCCCTGACTCCTGCATGAAGAAAGGTGGCTGAGGGATTCCCCTAAATGTGCCAACCCTCACTGGGCAAGCCTGAGGCTGGGGAGACGTGTGAGGTCAGCAGTCCTGGGGTGGGGGGCCTTCCTTTGCTCCTCTGTGCCCCTGGGGTGGGGTGGGCTGCAGCATCATCTCAGTGCTGGGGGTGACTAGCTCCCATCCTGCTAGGAGACATTGTGCCAGCCACCCGGCTCCACTGTGTTGACTCCCTCATCTACCTAACAGGGATGATCATGCTGCCTTGAGGGGTGTTGAGAAGACTAAATGATACATGACACTTGGTCCCAGGACCCTCTTGTGACCTCTGGGTCCCCTCACCGTTCACTGAGGTTTGCCCCTTGGCTCCTTCAGCATCCTCAAGTCACCCCTAGAGGTCTCTCTAACTGTGCGCTCCAGCTTAGTAGCCACCAGCCGCATGCGGCTACTGGGCATCTGAAACGTGGCTGGTCTGAAACGAGCTGTGCTGTGGGTGGAAAAGACGCACAAGGTTTCAACAATACAAAAAAAAAAAAATGAAATATAACATTCATAATTTTTAATACTGATTACATGTTGAAAGGATAATATTTTGATATATTAGGTTAAATATATTATTAAAATTAAGTTCACTTGTTTCTTTTTACTTTCTTAATGTAGTTACTGGAGAAATGTCATTACATCCGCGTCTCACATTCTGTTTTATTGGATGGCCCTACTCCAGAACCTTGGAAAGGCCACTTCCAGGGCATCTTCCTGGTGGCTCCCAGGAAAAGCAACCCCTGGGATTTCCAGCAGCTGCTGAAGAATGTCTGCTCCCCTGGTGGCCCCAGGCTGCAGAACACACTCGCTGTAGCCTCACCCGCTCCCCACCCTTTCCCACACAACCCGTAGCCTCCCAGGAAGCTTAGACTCAGCTAAGGGACCCTCCCTGCTGCCCCCACCATGAGGGTAGCCAACAAAGCCTGCAGCCCCCTCCCCCAGCTGCTAAGAACCTCATAGCTATATGGGAATTTCCCTGGAGTCACTTTCTCCTTCCCAGCAGACCCCAGGGATGTGGCTTCCTTGCCCCAGGCCTTGAGTCACCCGCAAGGAATCCCTTCTCCTCTGGAGAGGGTTCTGCGGGCAGGAGGCACCCTCTGTGGTGCTGAGGAGCATGGCTTCAGGAGTCAGAGAGACCTGGAGGTGAGTCCGGGCACTGCCTCGTGCTCACTGGCCCCTCCTGTCTGCGCCTCAGCTTCTTCACTTATGAAATGGGCATAATCACCGTGCCCACCTCATAGAGCTGTAGGCACGTCATCGAGGCATGGCGCTCTGCACAGTGCTTGGTTTGTAGTAAACAGCTGTTGTTAAAGGACCTGAAAGAGGGATGTGGCTTTTGACTTCAGGCTCACTAAGCCAGCCACGGAGAGGAGGCAGGTGCCAAGGTGGTGGGCCAGGGAAGGGTGGGAGCAAGGGTGGCCACATGGATATGCAGGGAAGGGTGGGAGCAAGTGAGGCAGGAAGGAGGCAGGGGGATGGTAGTTCCCTTTCAGGCCTCAGGCTCTATGTAGCCCAACAGATAGCCCGGCTGGCCCATTTTCAGATGAGGGAAGTGAGGCTCTTAAAAGTGAAGTGACTTCCCCAAGGCTGGCGCTGGGGGTTGATTTGGGGGCCTGTTTCCAAGGCCTGTGTTCTCTCTGCCATCCTGTATTGTGAAGTTGGAGAGGAGTTTCTAGAGGAAATAAACACAAAATGGTTAGAGAAGAAGCTTGAGCTAATATAGTCCCTTTCCTGCAGGTGGTTTTGAGCCTTTGAAAGAAAGTATTCACAACTCCTGTCCTAAATCTCGTCCCTGCAAAGCAGACCTTGACCCAAGGGCTTGGGTGCAGGTAGTTCATTCAGGAGGCAATGCCAGGAAACAGTGAGGAACGGAGAAGTGGGAAAGGGAGGGAGAAAACCCAGGAAGGTGGCTTCGATGAGCGGGTTACCACTGTGGGCAACTGGGCTCCATCCTGCTGGGCACCCTAGGAGCTGGAGTATAGAACACACATCATCAGAATCTCAAACTCAAGAGCTGGACATTGGGGTGTTGTCCACCTTCCATTCCCTGAGATTGAGGACTGCCCGTGAGGGTGTTGGGTCTCTGGCACATCCCTGCACGGGCTGAACAAGGTCCTTTGGTGCTGGAAGAAGCCCTTGGGTAGAGAGACGGAGAGGAGAGAAGGGAAACAGGTGCTTGAGGCTGGAAGCGGGGCTGGCATGGGCAGATCATCCACAGAGTTGGCTCAGCCCCACTCCCGGAGCCGCCTCTGAAGAAAAGCATTCAAACAACACAATGACATTCATCACAGTTAATACCGATATAATTTCTATTGTTTATAATACATTTAACAGTAGAAATATATTATTATAATCATATATTTCTATATTATATTGATATAGAAATATATTAATATTAACACTAAATATTATATTAAATTAATATATTATATTTATATATTAATATATTTCTATTGTGTATATATATATATATAAAATTTAGAAATAACCTAAATATCCAGTAAGGGGGGACTGGCTTAGTAAATTATGGTGCATCAAAAAGACAGAATATTCTGCAGCCAAAAATGAAGACTCTGTTGCCACATGGAAAGGTGCTTAGGAAAGAATATTAAGTAAAACATGGTGCATGCACACACTTCCCACCGTGGAAGGTGCTGTGGTCTGAGTGTTTGTGACCCTCAAAATTCATATGTTGAAACTTAATCCCCAGTGTGTTGGAATTAATGGCTGGGGTACCTGGGAAGTGACGAGGTCTTTTTTTTTTTTGAGATGGAGTTTTGCTCTGTTGCCCAGGCTGGAGTGCAGTGGCTCAATCTTGGCTCACTGCAACCTCTGCTTCCCAGGTTCAAGCAATTCTCCCACCTCAGCCTCCTGAGTAGCTGGGATTACAGGTGTGCACCACCATGCCCTGCTACTTTTGTATTTTTCGTAGAGATGGGTTTTACCATGTTGGCCAGGCTGGTCTCAAACTCCTGACCTCAAGTGATTCACCCGTCTCGGCCTCCTAAATTGTTGGGATTACAGGCGTGAGCCACTGCACCTAGCCCGTGACCAGGTCTTGAGAGTAGAGCCCTTGTGAATGGGATCAGTGTCCTGATAAGAGAGGCCTGAGGGAGCTTGTTTGTCTCTCCTGCCATGTGAGATGCAGTGACAAGGCAACAGCTATGAAGCATGGGCTGTCATGAGACGCTGACTGGATCTGCTGGCACCTCCAGCTTGGACTTCCCAGACTCCAGAACCATGAGCAATACATTTTTATTGTTTACAAATTGTCCAGTATTTTCTGCAGCCAAAAGAGATTAGGACAGCAGGTGAGGGCTCTAGCAGAGAAACAGAACCAGTAAGAGGTACACACTAAGAGATGCACTGCTAGGAATTGGCTTATATAGTTGTGGGGCTGGCTAGGCCGGTCCAAAATTCATAACGCAGGCTGTCAGGAAGGGCCGGCTGGAATTCTAAGCCAAAGTTGCTGTCCACAGGTGGAATCTCTCCTTCTTCAGGGAAGCCTCTGCTCCGCTCTTAAAGGCCTTCACTTGATTGAATCAAGCCCACCCAGATTGTGTGGGATAATCTCCTTACTTAAAGTCAATTGATTTGGACTTTACTTCTACTAAAAATCTCCACAGCAACACCCAGATCAGTGTTGGAATGATGAGGAGTGCAGCCTAGCCAAGGTGACACTTAAAACTGACCACCACAAAAGGTATATGGAGCTGTTGTCAGAGTGCTAGCGACAAAACTCACTTTGCGACCAGAGTCTGGCTCCTTCTGAGGCAGGGTCTGGGCTCACCTGAGACCATGGAGGTGAGCGAAGCCTCCAGCTGCATCCAGCTGGTACCAGTCTATCCCGAGGCTTGATACTTCCAGAGCCTCTGCCCCTGCCAGCAGATGTCGGGCAGCCAGGGCGGGGACCACTTTCTCTCCTGCAACCTTGGCCCCAGTGCTTATCACTTCTGGGCACAGTGCCTGCACTGACACAGCATAGCCCTCTTCCTTCCTCCCCTCCTGGGCCTCCTGGGGCTGGGTGGGAAAGGCTGTGGGGAGGGGAGGTGGCGGCAGAGACAAGGCCTGAACACATGGAACCCATCAGTGACTTCACTCTGACTGGCCGTCACTAGACTTTCCCTGGCCTGGTGAAGGTCTGGCTGAGGCTGCCCTCGCCCTAGGTGTGGGATTTACGCAGCCTCCAGCCTCCCAGGAAGATCCAAGGCAAAGGGGAAAGTGCGTCAGGATATGATTGACTGTTACCTTGGGCAAGTCCCTGGGCCTCTCTGTGCTCTCTGGTCTCCACTCACTGACATGGGAAATGTTTGATGATGCCATTGGCCTTAGTCCATTTGTGCTGCTGCGACAAAATAATATATACTGGATGGCTTATAAGCAACAGAAACTTATATCTCACAGTTCCGAAGACTGGGAAGTTCAAGAGCAAGGTGCCAGCAGACTTGGTGTCTGGTGAGGGCTCACTCTTTGCTTCATGGATGGCACCTTCTAGCCATGTTCTCATGTGGTGGAAGGAGCTGGCTAACTCTCTGCAGTCCCTTTATAAAGACACCAATCCCAATCCAATATAATCACCCCCCGAAGCCCCCACCTCCTAATACCATCACCTTGGTGGTTAGGATTTCAACATATGAAATTTGGGGGGACATGAACATTCCGGTCACCACACCAGTGTTAGCCTCTGTGTATCGTGGGGTTAGTAATCAGAGTCGAACTGCCCAAAGGAGGGCTGTGTGGATGTGGGGGCTGGGCCAAGTGGCATGAGCTGGAGCGGCTAGCTTGGGGTAGGGGGTACTTATGCCTGGAGTCTGATCTGCCCCTGTTGGCCTCAGGAGCCTTGTGCCACAGTCCTGGGAGGAGCCCACTAGACCCCTGGACCCTGTAGTATCCACCTCTGAGGCATCAGCGCCCAGCCCAGGGTCTGGCATAAAGGGGGCTCTCAGTGAGTAGGAAAGAAAGAATGGGAGAGAGAGGGGAGAGAGAGGAAGGGAGGAAGGGAAGAAGGAAAGGGTAAGACTAAGAGTGAAAGAAAGAGAGAGAGAGAAAGAAAGAGAAAGGAAGGAAGGAAGGCAGAAAAAAAGAAAGAAAGAAAGAAAGAGAAAGAGAAAGAAAAAGAAAGAAAAAGAAAAGGGAAGGAGGGATGGAGGGAGGGAGGCGAGGAGACAGAGGGGAAAAGGACAGGGACTGCAGGAGTGGCTGCGTGAAGGAAAGAATGAGACAGATGACCAGGCAGGTGGGTGGCAGAGGCAGCAGCCATCCCCTCTGTGGCCCAGTTTTGCTGCTGGCTCAAAATGTGCCACTGGATGGGCCTTTAGTGATCTCCAAACCTAGCCCTTTCTACAGAAGAAGGAGCTGAGGCTCAGAGGGGAGAAAGGATACCTGAGGTCGTGTGCAGAATAGAGGCAGGGAAAGACAGGGGCTCTCATCTCATCTCAGGCTCATGGTCCTCCTCTTCCCACCTCCCAAGGTCACCCTCAGAGAAATGGTTTCCTAGAGCCAAGTGGGGAGGTGACTGGAAGGTGGGCCCTGGAGAGGAGACCAGGGACAAAGGCCCCTTGGCCCAGGAGGGTGCCCTCGGGCCAGGTGTGCAGGTCAGGGTCCCTGCTCTGGGAGGAGGCAGCTGAGGCTGGCCAGGCCAGTGGGCAAGAGCCAACCCTTCTGGTATGACCATGGCTGCCCCAGGACTACTGCTATGGTGGGGACCACCTGGGCCGAGACCCAGCTCCTGCTGTTCTGGCATGTTCTGAGCCGTGTTCTCTCTCTCTTTTCACACTGTCCCTCCCGCCCCAATTCCTATTCTCCCTCCCTTTTTCTCCCCATGGTCTCTCTGTCCTCTCTGGTGTCACATTGTGGAGTTTGGTGTCTGCTCCCCCCGCCTCTCCCTGAGGACCCAACTCTCAGCGCCCGCCTCTCTCCCACCTGCTCCCTGTCTGTGCGCGCCCTCGGCTCTGCCTCCTGCTGCCGTCAGCCGCAGCCCACCTCTTGCTTTCAGTCAGTTCCTGTCTTGCTCTGCTCTGTCCTGGTGTCTCCCTCTGTCTCTCTCTGTCTCCTCCTGTCTCTATGTTCTCTCTGCCTCCGTCTCACTCTCCCTCTTTTCAAGTCACTAAAGCCTTGGCAGGCAGTTCTGGGCAGCACACCCCTCTTTCCTTCCCACCCCCATCTTGCGTACCTCTGGTAACAATTACTCTGGGCTGGGACGGAATCTTCCAGTGCCCCAGACAGGCCTACAGACAGCACATGGGGACCAGATGGTGATAGATTCCCCAAGAAACTAACCACTTCAGCCAAGGGAGCAGGAGCCCCCAGGGAGGGTGAAGCCAGCTCAAGAGCAAAGACCTACAGTCCTGCAGCTGCCCCGGGACCCCCTAGAGCTACAGGCAGGGCTACTCTTCCCACTAAGCTGAAAGGCACATGGGTGGGCCCAGACCCCCAAGCGCAGACACCGGGAGCAACCTACGGCAGAGAAGACCCCCCACAAACCACATCGTCCTGCCCTGACCAGCCTGGAAACCTTCACACCCTGGCAGTGACCTTCTCAAGGTCACTGGTGACTGGGCAATCGACCAAAAGGCCTGAGTCTGAATCTGGGATGTGTTCCCAGGAGTGGGAGCCACATGGTCTGGGATCTAGGCCCAGCTCCACCACATCCTGGCTGTGGGACTTTAGGCAAGTCACTGAACCTCTCAATGTCTTTGCCTGTACATCAGAAATAATAGTAGGACTTGTCTCAAGGATTGATAGGAGGATTCATGAGTTAATATAAAGCACTAGCACACAGCCTGGCCAGAGGGAGGGTTCAGTCAATGATAAATAATCCATCCACACATAATAGTTACATTATTATTATTATTAATCTTCCTAAACACAGCTCAGCTCAAGCCACTCCCTACTCATAAACCTACTGTGGATCCCCACTGTCCTACTGAATGAAGTCCAAGTGTTACAGTAGGTAGCTAGTCGGACGTGAGCAGGGCAGGAGAGGGCCCCTCCCAGGGAATGTCTGGTGATCATCAGATGATGGTCAGATGGTTGTTAAACTGTCTCTCTAAAATAATAACTGGGCACACCCAGCACCAGGGAAAGGCAGTCTCCCAAAAAATAGAAAACACTTGATCCTGGTAATCAGCAGCTTCCTGATAAGATCTCAGGAGTTGGGCAGGTGGGCCTAAGCACACACATTGAGAGGCAAAATGGTGGAGTTCAACTGGTATTTGGCCTTCCTCTAGGAACACTCGACTGGTGAGGGAAGAACAGCTCAAGTGAGCACGCACACAACTTCAGTAAACACACTATGCCTGCGGCCCCTCTCAAGGGCTGGTGGGCCACTGTGCATGCAGACAGCCCACCCCAAGGAAAAATCGAGGGGGGGGAGATGCAAAACCCCAGAAGCATGCCAAGGTATAAAACCCCTGGGTCAAAGGTCAAAGGTAAAGCCAGGCACTTGGACCTCTCAAGTCACCTGCTTGGCCCTCTTCCAAGTGTACTTTACTTCCTTTTGTTCCGACTCTAAAACTTTTTAATAAACTTTCACTCCTGCTCTAAAACTTGCTTCCGCCTCTCCGTCTGCCTTATGTCCCCTTGGCTGAGAATTCTTTCTTCTGAGGAGGCAAGAACTGAGAGTACTGCAGACCCATATGGATCCGCTGCTGTTAACACAAGCACACTTTAGTTGTCAGTTTCCTGTCCCCATCTTGCTCAGCTTCGTCCATCCAGCGTCTCTCTCTTGGCATGGAGGCCTTTGTGCATTGGCCCCCAGGACTCTGCCCACTCCATCGGCCAGCCCCGTCTCACTCTTCTGCTGCAAACTTCTCATTGTCTATCCCTTTAGCGTGGCCATGCCCCAGGGCTCAGTCCTTCACTGCTTCTTTCCATCCGCCCCCTCCCTTGGCTGTCTCAGGCAGGCCCGTGGCCCTCAGCGTCGTGGGGATACAGAAGCCGCCCACATCACAATATCCAGCCTGGCCTCTCCTTGGACTCCTCCCCATGGCCAGCCGGTTCTCTCCTTGCTTTTCACACTTTAAGCCAGAACTCGTGATCTGCTTCCCAAGCCTTTTCCTCCCCCGTCTTTGCAAGTTCCCATTACGCAGGCCGAGGACCAGGCAGTCACTCTGGAATCTTCCCTGTCTCTCACCAGCCACGTCCAAAATATCAGCAAATCCTGTGGGCTCAGGCTTCAGAAATACACCCAGAAGCCACTCTAAGCCGCCACGAGTGCCTCTGGCTGGTCCTTGCCTGCCACCTTCCCTCTCCAGGCCTCTCCTCTCAGCAGCCTGCAGGACCCCTTTCAAAAGCAAAATGCGGTGTTTACATGTCTGCATTTGTCGAAACCAAAGAACTGTACACTAGGAAGGGTGTATTTTACTGAATGTAAATTATATGTTAATTTTAAAAATGGAACAAAAAAAGTGAAACAGCTTGTGTCACCCCTCCTCAAAACCTGCGTAATGACTCCATCTCAATCTTTTTTTTTTTGAGACAGAGTCTCACTCTGTCGCCCAGGCTGGAGTGCAGTGGCGCGATCTTGGTTCACTGCAACCTCAGCCTCCCAAGTTCAAGTGATTCTCCTGCCTCAGCCTCCAGAGCAGCTGGGACTACAGGCATGCATCACTATGCCTGGCTAATTTTTTGTATTTTTAGTAGAGACGGGGTTTCGCCATGTTGGCCAGGCTGGTCTCAAACTCCTGATCTCAAGTGATCTGCCTGCCTTGGCCTCCCAAAGTGCTGGGATTACAGGTGTGATCCAGGCCCCATCTCACTCTTTATAATGGTCTATAAGGCTCTATATCAGTGTTTCTCAAACTGTGGACCATGACCATTTAGTAGCCCAGGAAATCAATTTGAAGATCATTACTCATATTATTTTTTAATGAAACAGAATAAAATAAAATAAAATATATAAGAGTGCATACATATAGTTTATCTCAGTTGTATGTTTATATGTAGATATCTGTCTTGGATTGCCATATAAAACTGATTTCTTATGGAAGATGTAATCAGTAAAAATTAAAAACCACTGCTCAGCATGGTCTGCCCCCCAGGCCCATCACCCCCTTCCTTTCTCTCTCACCCTCACTCTGCCACAGGCCTACCAGCTCCACACTCTTCCTACACCCCTTGGGGCACACTCCTGCCTCAAGGCCTTTGCGCTGGCTGATTTCTCTGCCTGGAACATTCTTCCCCCGCTATATCCCTCTCTCACTTCAGGTCTTGGCTCAAAGGAGAGAGAAACTTCCAGACGGGCCTGTTTAAAACAACCCCCCCATTCCCAAGGTTCTCATAATTCCCTTGTATCACTTTATTTTCTTCACAGCACTATGACTACTTTGAGTATTGTACGTTTGTTTATTTGTCCCTTTCTCTCCATGAGAATGTCAGCTCCATGTGGGCAAGGACTGTGTCATTTGTACTCTTTGTTGTACCCCAGTGCCTAGAATACGGCTAGAATAAATACCATTCTTGGTTTAATGAAACATACAGTCTGGTTAAGATGGCCTCCTGCAGTTCTCTTTAAATGGTAAAACTCCTGGAAGCTCTACCGAAAGGAAAGAGGGCCCACTGGGGAATCCATCGGGGTTCATTGGCCTGGTGAGCTTTGAACATCCTCTGGATGCATCAGGAATTGGCTTTTCCGTGTTCTGGAACACCTCTGCTGAGATTTCCTATTGTCCTGCTGGGATCCTGGTGGTCTCTGCAGAACCCCCGGGCCTGGGCCCTGATGAAGTAAACAACACGGAAATGCTGTGGTTGGGATGTTTTGTTCCAGTTGCCAAGATTTGTGGGCTGAGAGCTCCCGCTGAGACAAAACAGAGGAACCTGAACCAGATGGATGGCAGCTTCCCCACTGGCAGGAGAGGGAGGCCTCCTTGCACGGGAGGCTGCCCCGCTGGTTTGGAAGCCAGCCTTGCCACAGTGCCCCATCCCATTGGCAGCAGTCAGGAACCCCACTCAGGAGCCTACACCTGCCTCAGAGGCAACTGACTTTTTGGGGAAGGATAGGGCAGGGAGAAGGGACCACACCTTCAATAGCTCCAGGTTCAGGGCGAGTTCCCTTTACCAAAATGCTCTTATTCCCCCAACATGGTGAATCAGAGGCTCAGACCCCTGGGAGAGCCCACTGAGATCATGAAATAGAATCCCATTTCACGGCCAGGAAAACTGAGGGCCAGACAGGGAAGTGACATCCTCAGAATCACACAGCAAGCTGAGGCTAGGGCCTCATCTGCCAACCATCAGCCTGGGGGCTTTTTGAACCAAGTAAAGTTACAGGTTGGACAAGCTTGAACCAGGGACAGAAAGCACTGAAGCATGGCCACTTATGCATAGGCCCACAGCACCAGAGGCCTTCACGGCCGAGGCGGCCTTTGACTCTTCATAGACGGGCTGGATTTCAACAGATAAAGAAGGCTTTCCTGGGTGGGTGGGTTGAGGGGAGAATGGGTTACATCATTTCAGATGTGGGGAGTTTGTTTGGGGCATGATGTGGAACAGTGTGGCTAGTGTTCAGGTTGAGTGTGTAGGGTGGGAGATGAGGCTCAGGCCTTACTTTGACAGTCAGTGGTTACCCTGATGCACACTGGAATAATGTGGGACCAGTGACTTAATGCTTGGAGGGGATCAGGGAACACAGGAGTGTACCTGGAAGGTTTCCATCCAGACCATCCCCTGCCCTTCTCCCTCCGCTCGCCTTGCCCCTCACCCGGGCAGCGCTGTCCCTGAACACAGGTGGCTGCCTCTCCTTGCCAAGTGCTGATGCTATTTTGGGATGCAGAACCTGCCAGCTGAGTAGGGCTCCACCTCCTGCAGGGATGCCGGTGGGTTGGGGAGGGGGTGGCTGGGAAGCAGGAGCAGGGCCTGGGAAAACAGGCCATCAAAGCTGCTGGGCAATTCCCTCCGGCCATGGAGAGGAGAGGGCTGCAGGGTCACAACAGATGGCTAAATATAGGGACACTCGGAGGTGGAAGTGGTTCCTGCCACCCGCAGGGGGCCGTCCAGTTCCTTCTCATAGGGACAGGGAACCAGTGTTTGTGAGACTGAGCCCCAAGTGCCGGCCCAGCCTGAGGCTGGATCAGGCACTTGGAGGACCTCAGTCTGGATTCGGTGTCAGATATTTATCTACGGCTGGGGTCATGGCTTGTGTTACCCACTGTATTATTCCAGTCATTATCTATTAGGCTCTGACTCTGGGCTAGGACTTGTGATTGGAGCTCTGCCTCAGAGGTCCCTGCTCTTAGGAACAAATGCTTTCCTGGGAAGGTAAACTTGTAAATGGCCAACCGTCTGTAGGTAAATGCAATAAGGACTCACCTAGAACATCAGCATCCACCCCACTAGAATGCAAGCTCCCTGCAGGAGGGATTTTTGTATGATTGCTTCACTGCTATATACCCAGCAACCCCTAGATCAGTGCCTGGCATATAATAGGTCCTCAATAATATCTGCTAACTAGCAGAATGAATGGCTCCACCCAGAGAATCTGAGCAGGCTTTATGAAGGGGTGGCCTGGGGCTGGTTCTTGAAGAAAGTATAGAATCTTGAGCTAATCCATTGGGATGAGCCTATCAGACAAACATAGCTGCATTGCAAAGACACGAGAATGTGTGATGCATTCAGGAACATTAGACCTAGTTTTATGTAAGCACCAAGGTGGAAGGAAGACTGGAACGGATCCCAAGGGGCTGTGAATGTGGCCAAAAACCCTACTATGTACCCTAGAGGTGTCCAAAATGGAGTGCAAAGTGATCCATTCATATAGAAAGAACATTCTAGAACTTTTTTTTTTGAGACAGGATTTTGTTCTGTTGTGCAGGCTGAAGTGCAGTGGCACCATCTTGGCTCACTGCAGCCTCAACCTCCCAGGTTCAAGCAATCCTCCTGCTTCAGCTCCTCAAGTAGCTGGAATTACAGGAATGTGCACCATGCCCAGCTAGTTTTTTTTTTTTTTTTTTTTGAATTTTTAGTAGAGGCAGAGTTTTGCCATGTTTCCCAAGCTGGTCTTGAACCCCTGAACTCAAGCAATCTGCCCATCTCAACCTCTCAAAATGCCAGGATTACAGGTGTGAGTCATAGCCTGGTTGAAAATTCTAGAACTTCTATTTATATTTACCTTCTAAAAAAAGGAAGAAAAATTCAAGCTCTACTAATATTTATTAAGTAGGCTGACATTGGTGCCCTCACCTTGTCCACACCATAGTAGGTCATATGTCCAGCACGGGTTTGGCTGACCATAACGTTGTCATCCCACTGCAACACCTTCAGTGAGCCTGCCACAGGATGTCATCGAGGCACTTCATTTTATAAAAACAGTCATTAAATCATAGCATCTTATCAAAGCGTCTTAACAGAATAAGTGGCTGCAAAAACCTTTTGTACCATACAGAAACTTGCTGGTTATCTCACAGCAAAATACTTAAAAGAATTACACCTTGAAGATGAGTTTTGCCTTTTTTTCTTTCCTTCCTTCCTTCCTTCCTTCCTTCCTTCCTTCCTTCCTTCCTCCCTTTCTTCCTTCCTTCCTCTCTCTCTTTTTCTTTCCTTCTTTTCTTTTCTTTATTTTTTTATTTTTTATTTTTTCATTTTTGAGACAGAGTCTCACTTTATCACCTAGGCTAGAGTGCAGTGGCGCCATCCCAGCTCACTGCAACCTCTGCCTCTCGGATTCAAGCAATTCTTCTGCCTCAGCCTCCTGAGTAGCTGGGATTCTGGCTAATTTTTATATTTTTAGTACAGATAGGGTTTTGCCATTTTGGCCAGGCTGGTCTCGAACTCCTGACCTCAAGTGATCCACCTGCCTCAGCCTCTCAAAGTGCTGGGATTACAGGTGTGAGCCACAGCACCTGGCAGAAATTTGCCTTTTTCTTCTACAAAAAGACAAATGATCCAAATGTGCTGGCTCCTTCTGTGACAATTAGGAGATGCTATCCAGCAGATGCTAAAATGAATGAATACATGGCAGAGGTAAAGGTGACATTTTAAGATTGAATACGAAAGTAACTGCTTTGGAAACAAAGTCACCCCATAGGGAGAACACTTTGCTGAATAAAATCTTGGGATGATTTTGTTGCTGAAGTTCAGTGTGTTTTGAACTCATTTGTCAAAAATATTAAAAAGTAACACCTTCGGGAGGCGGAGCTTGCAGTGAGCCGAGATTGCGCCACTGCGCTCCAGCCTGGGCAACAGAGCGAGACTCCATCTTAAAAAAAAAAAAAAAAGTAACACCTTCAACTGGTTGGCATCAGTTAAACCAAATTCCAACCAAAAGCCTGTGCACAGAATTGAAAATTGCACCTTGTGATTTAGTAAGTGCAGTCAAGAATGCACATCTTCCACGTGGCACTTTGGCTCTTTGTGAGATATATTTTTTCAACTATAATAACCATTAAGCCAAGTGAAAAGATACGCAGAATTTAGTACCAGACCCTCAAATGAGTGTACCACTTTATTAATGCAAGATTTTATTTAAAAATGAAGCATACTTAATGGCAATTTTTAGTAATAATGTATTTAGTCAGAGCAAAAGGCTTTTTAATACCATTAAATAAAATGAAAATAAAACTTTTAAAATGATATTAGTTATTTAATCTTTCTCTCATTCTTTTTCCAGTGTCTATTATTGGCGTATGTTTTCAAATTTATCCAAGCATTTGTGTGGCAGCATATGTATATAATTTATAAATAAACACACGCATATAGTGGATTGATGGTGTGCATTTTTTTTTAATGATAGGAGGATGAGACTCAGCCACAGCTGAGTGTGATGCGCAAGCTAGGGAGGAGCTCAGGAGGTGAGGGCCAGGATCCACTTGAGGCCACCTCCGAAACTGGAGGCCAGGAGTCTAGAGGTTTCACAGGGACCCTCTTGGAGACTCCTACTGGGGCCAGGGGTCTACGGTCTAGAGGAAAGGCTGGGCATTGATCCGGACACGGCCCAGGAGGGAGCCAGAGCTAGGCCCAAGGTCGAAGACAAGGAAGAGTGGAGGAAGGGACTCCAGAGGCTTTTGGGAGAAGGCAGAAGTAAGTGCAGGCTGTGGTGATGGATGGGATGAGAGGGTGAGGAGAGCATGGGAGATACCCTTGCTGCTGCCCAAGACCCTGTAGCATGTGTGAGGGTGGTGGAAGTGTCCTCACTGAGATGGGGCGTGACGTGGAGGGGAAGGAGCAGTTTTCCAGGGGCAGTTCAGTTTTAGGTATGGTCTGGATCCATGCAGGGTCCCTGCTGGAGAAATCAGGAGACCAGGGGCTCAGGGAGAGAGAGAAGCCAAGGACTCAACTTCCTCTCTATTCTCCCCACAGGGTTACATGTCCCCAAAGGCACAGACAGGGCCTGCTCCTGCCCTATTCTCCTCTCACAGCCCTGCTGGGCCAGGGAGGGCTCAATATAAGTGCTCAATGCCAGCAGCCAGTTTGGGGTGGGCAAGGGCCCAGGTCCCAGGCCACAGAGCCTGAAGGTCGCCCTGGTAACAGGCCCTGTTATGATGCTTCAGGGAGCCAGGGGGCTGTTAGTCAGAGCCATGCAGGAAGGGGCCGTTATGTCCCCTCCTGCCCTGGAGGCCTGGCGGGCCAAATCTGGACACGCCTGGGAGTGGTCCAAGGACTGGTCATTGTCTGGCCTGGCCCTGGCTGCCGGTCAAAGGGGACAGCTTGGTCCCACAGAGGCTCCCAGTGGGGATCTGGGTCCAAAAATCAGTCTACTGTCCTTTAACAAACCATGATGGGGATGACAGGCAAATCAGACCTGACCCTCGGTAGGGGAAGAGGGGATCCTGTCTGTCACGTGAGATGGGATATCAGGGGTGGCACCAGCACAGCTCGGGCTCAGCCTTCCAGACACGCCTCAGCCCTTGATGCAGTCTCCTTGGGAGCTCCCTGCGCTGATGCCAGCGAGATGGCCAGGGTTCCCACATTTCAGGACTCCTTGTGGGGATCGCTTCAGAGCCACAGGGGAAAGGCAGCCCCTTCTGACCTGGCTGGAATATTGCAGCATACCTTGGGATAGACAGTCCCTTTTTTTCCTGGGCCTCAGTCTCCCTGCGGTATGTCAGCAGATTGCTCAGGGCACCTGCCCCTGCAAGCCCCCACTGTGTCCACACTGAGCCGCGCCCGTGCCACATGGCCTCATTGTCACATCTTTGCATGTGCTGTCCTGTCTGCAGGGGATGCCCTCTCCCTTGGGCTTGCCTGTATCATCCTGTCCCTCCTTCCCACGGCCTTGCTCTAACATCACTTCTGGGATGGTGAGTTTGATCCTTCTGTTGCGGGACCTGTGACTAAGGCAGCGGGAGGCCAGGGGCCCAGCCCTCCGTGAGCAGGCCTCCTTCACCCCTCCCTAAGAGTGGGAGAACCCACTGGATCACTGTCTCCAGGCAGGGATCCCTTCCCTGCTGTGCCCACCCCCCCAACACACACACACACACACACACACACACACAGATGTCCTCTGGGCATCCCCAGGGGAAGATGCAGAGTCTCAGAAGGACTGGCATGCCCCCTACTTGCTGCACAGCCTCAGAGGAGCCACGTCCCCTCCTTGAGTCTCCATTTCCCGTTGGTAGAAGGAGGATAGTGAGTGACCAACAGGGAGACACACCACGGCAGAGCTAGTGCCCGTGCTCTGATTACGTTTAAGGAATTGTTATTTGTATTGTAAATGTGGACGTCTCTTGTTGGCTCTTTTAGGCTGTTTGATTAATAATTGTGGGTCACAGCCCACTCCCCTTGACCCTCCTGTGGGTTGGAGGGGCTGAAGCAGGGTGGGGATGGGAGGCCAGGCCCCCCAGGAACCTGCCCCTCAGCATGAATGTCAGGAAGCTCAGCAGCAACAGCAGGGTAGACCTGAATCATTCAGCCCTTTCTAGCCCCAGGGAGCTCTGATAATAGACCCGGGAGCCCTTCCAAGAAGCAGCCTAGGGCACAGGCACAGGCAAACAGGCCCCATTTGGAATCCTGCCACTGCAGGCCCCTGCCTTCTTCCTGGTCCTCCCTCCAATAATCTTATTGTTCACAGTCGCAACTGTCTCTGCCCGCCCTGTGGTTCCCTCTGCCAAATGCTTGCTCAAGTTGTTCCTAGACTGCCTTCTCCAGCCTTCTGGGCCCAGCCACTGCCTCCAGGAAGTGCTCCTGGGTTCCTCCACCTGGAAAGGACCTTTTCCTCAGCACCCTGTGGGTGTCACTTTAAAGGTCCCAAATAAGGGCTCCAACTCAGGGTGCACTGCGGACCAGGGGCTGGGCCCTTCACCAGCACCATCACATTTCCGTCTATTTACAGATGAGGAAACTGAGGCTCAGAAAGGCTACATAACTTGCCCTTGATAATTTGCAGAGCCAGGATTCAAGACAAGGTGACACAGAAGCCCGTGCAGTTTCTGCAAACCCCAAGTACATTCCCACATCCTTACCCTACCTGAGTGAAGACAATGAGGTTAATGTCCTGAAGGAAAGCTGAGCTTTAAAAAAAATCAAAACAAACCCGAAGTTGCCAGTGACTCTTCTAAGTTCTTTTCTCCAAACTGCTAATGTTAGACACCTCTTTTTCCAGGAGAAGTATATTTCCTAAAACAAGGCGCTGTCAGTGAACTCAAAGACCCCGGAGGAAGATGGAAGTCAACTATCTCCTCTTTCATGACCCTGGGTCTGCTTCCTCATGGGGGACCCTTTTGGCACCTCCTGTTGGGCCCAGCTGACAACATTCCCAGTGCTAGGGACAGTAATAATCACTGTCCCATTCACACGGTAACTCCAAGACGGACAGAGAGCTAAGGTCTTTGCCTCAGTTCATCCTTACAACAATCCAGTGATGTGGGTACCGTTGTCCTATGTCACTGGGCTGGGGGGTGGGGGAAACTGAGGCTCAGAGAGGCTGGTCAGTGACCCGATAGACCTGCCTAAGGTTCATGTTCTTAACCTTCCAACCAGGGACCTCCCCTCCCTTCCTTTCCCAGGGCAGTCCTTCCTGCTATGGCCAGGGGACCTCTGCCTGGGGGAAGCATTAAGGCTCTTGCCAGGGACCTGCATAGTGGGTGGGCCTCCCTCAGGGTTTTCCCTTTTCTAGGGGCCACAGAGCTTGGCTGACCTCGGCACCTCCTGGGCTGGCCCTGCCCCTGTGCTCACACGAACTGTGGCACCCTACTAGCGTACTGGCAGCTAGGAAGGACAGAGCCTGGACTTGCAGTCAAGAGCCTGGGGTTTGAATCTGTGCTCTGCCACTCGTTTGCCATGACCTTGGATGAGTTGCTCACCTCTGTAAGCCTCTGAGGGACCATCCACCAGGTGAAATGAGGGCATTGGGGGGACAGGAGCGGGAGCACAGTAGGCCTCGCTGGAAGTGAGCTGGGTCTGAGAGGGGTGGAGGGGTGGGTGAGAGGAAGCTTGGCCCAGGAGACGGGGCCATTCCAGGTCTAGATCTGGAAGCCGAGGATGGGGGCATGAAAGCAAGGACGTGCTGTGCTCATCTGCACAGGGAATTTTAGGGAGCACCCCCCTTCCTGTGGGTAGAAAAGAAAGAGCTTTCCCCTTTGGAATTCACCCCTCTGTCTCCCCCTACACCACAAGACACAGACCTCCAGCATTTGGGCTGAATTAAGAGCATCAGACATCAGCTGCTTCTGAATCACGGGCTGCTCCAAGCCAGGAGAGCACGCAGGGCATATCCTGAAGGGAGGTTTTCACACTGTGTCCAGCAGGCTCTGGAGGACTTTGGGGGTGCCCCGGAAGAGGGGGCTCTGGGCCCCACCCTACCTTCTCTCACACATGTCCCTTTATTATCTTTACAAACTGGGTTCCTTTTATTTCAAGTAAAGAGTGGGGTCTGCATCCAAATAGAGAAACAGAGAAAAACCACCCCTGGATCCAAGGCTCTCATTTTACAGAGTTCAGGAGAAGTCACACAGCCAGACAGTGGGAGGGTGGGATTAGAATCCTGTCTGCTTGGCTCACACATGCATGCATGCCTTTATTCACTAACTAATTCAAAAAGTAGGTATCAAATGCCCTCCCTGTGCCAGGCATGATGCTGACCAGGAGGATTTTGTGGAAGCCAAAATAGACAGGGTCCCTATTCTCACAGTTCACAGTCTAAGAAGATGACACTGATTAATAACAGCTCACACACTGGCACTTATTGCCATATGCCATGTCCTTTACATGTATGGACTCTTATGATTACCCTATGAGATTAGTAAGTCCTCAGTTTGCAGAGGAGGAAATTGAGGTACTGATAGGTGAAACAATATGCCTAGGGCCAGGCAGCTAGAAAGCAGCAGAGCTGGGATTTGAACCTTGACTCTCTGGCTCCAGAGTATGTGTTCATTTCTACTCCATTATATAGATCAGTGTGATTTAGAACCTATGGTGTTATCTATGTGTTTTACATATATACAGGGGAACCTGGCTAAGCTGAGGTCAGGGTAGGGAGAAGTGCCAGCAAAGGCTTCCCTGAGGAAGTGATGTTGTTTTAAAATGGAAGGACAACATTTACAGGCAATTGATTTTCAACAATGGTGTCAAGACCATTCAGTAGTGTTTGCAATAAAAGATGCTGGGACAATTGGATATCCACATGAAAAAGAATGAATGTGATCCTCTACCTCACACCATATACAAACATTAACTGAAAATATATTGAAGGCCTAAATGTAAGAACTAAAAATATAAAACTCCTATAAACTTAGAAGAAACTAAGACTCTATACAACTCTTAAAACTAAAAGACACTAAAACTCTATAAAACTCTAAAAACTTAGAAGAAAACATGGTTGTAAATCTTTGTGACTTTGGATTAGGCACTGGTTTCTAGGATATAACACCAAAAGCACAAACAACAACAGAGAAAAAAATGCATCATATATCATCAAAATTAAAAACTTTCATGCTTCAAGGAATACCATCAAGAAAGTAAAAACAAAACTCACAGAATGAGAAAAAACTTTGCAAATCATGTGTCCAGTAAGAGACTTCTATTTAGAATATATAAAGGACATTTACAACTCAATAATAAAAAGACAACCCAATTAAAAATGGGCAAAGGCTCTGGATAGAGCCTCTAAAGAATAAGTACAAATGGCCAATAAGCACATGAAAAGCTGCTCACCATCACTAGCCATCAGAGAAATGCTATAATGAAATACCACTTCATGCTCACTACAATGGCTGTCATTAAAAAGATGGACAATAAAAAGTGTTGATGAGGATATGAAGAAACTGGAACCTCAGCAGGGGCATGGGCATGTAAAACAGTGCAACTTCTGTGGAAAACCATCTGGCAATTCCTCAAAAGGTTAAACATATTTACCCTATGACAAAGCAATTCCACTCCTAGGAATATACCCAAAAGAAATAAAACATATGCCACACAAAAGCTTGGAAGTGAGCATGCATACCAGCATTATTCATCATAGCTAAAAAGTGGAAACAACCCAAATGGCCATCAGCTGATGAGCAGATCAATAAAATGTGGTATCATTCATACAATGGAATATTATTTGGCAACAAAAAGTGATAAGTACTGACACATGCCACAACATGGGTGAACCTTGAAAACATGATGCTAAGTGAAAGAAGTCAATCAAAAAGACCACATTTTGTATGATCCCATTTATATAAAATGTCCAGAATAAGCAAATCTGTAGAGGCAAAAATTAGATTAATTATTGCCTAATTGGGCACTTGGGGGAGTGACTGCTAATGAGTACGGGATTTTAGGGGTTGAGAGGTGATAGAAATGTTCTAAAATTGATTGTGGTGATGGTTACTCAGCTCTGTGAGTATACTAAATCACTGAACTATACACTTTTAACAAATGAATTGTATGATATAGGAATTATATATCAACAAGGCTGTTATTTTTAAAATATGGAAGGCTGAAGAGGCACTAACTATGAACACGGAAGGGGCTGGGGTTTGGGGAGTGCCTTCTAAACTAAGGGAACTGCACGTACAAAGGCCCTGTGGCTGGGAGTTTGGGGGTGGTTAAGAAAGCAAAAGAGACCAGGTGATAGGAGCTCACAGGGCAAAAAAAAAAAAAAGAAAAAAAAAAAAAAAAAAAAGAGAGAAAGAGAGGAGAGAAGAGGCTGGAGAGCCAGCCAGACTCGGCCATCCAGGGCCTTGAGGACCAAGGCAGGGCCTCAGGTGCACACCAAGGTGGGTGAGCAGGGTGAGGTTCTTACCATGGTGCAGGTGGTGGCACTCGGCTCCTCATGCCCAGCCTGTCCCGCCCTTCCCCTCTTTCTGACCTCACCCATCTGTCTGGGGAGGCCCTGGCATAGGATGTGAGTTCCGGAGGAACTGCAGGGATCTCTTGTCAGAAGTCTTCATGGAGGACGGGCTTTGTGGCAGAGCTGAGATTGAAGTGCCACCTCTGCCACTTGCTGAGTGACTTTGGTAGGCTCTGTCCTGTCTCCCAGAGCCCTGGTTTCTGCATCTACACAGTGACCACTGGTTTCTGCATCTGCACAGTGACTGTTCCACCTTCCAACAGGGCTGTGCTAAGGAAGATCCATGCCATGGTGTGCAGCGCTTTGTAAAGAAAGTCTAAAAGGTCATCATCTGTCTGCGCCAGCTGGCTTCTTTCTGAATTCCAGGGTCTGCTGATGGGCTGGGCTGCTGCACCCCCGCTCTGGGGCCAATGGGGTTTACTGCGGAGCTGGCTGTAATCCTGAGGTTGGAAAAATGTCTCCCAGGCCTGTGAGCCGCTCCTCCCCAACTCCAGGACACGAGGCAGGGGGCAGGGGACAGGGGGAGGGAATGGGAGAGCCAGGAGCAGACAGGACATGTCCTTATCCTAGGATGTGACTAATTAGATGGTGAGGCAGGGTGAGTGTGGACTCCTTGGACAAGAGCAAAGTCTGGGGCCTTCGCAGCTGGAATCTGTTCACTTGTGCTTTGAACAAACACGGAGGCCTTCTTTGCAACCTTAGGAATCATTCCAGCCTAATCCATGCTCCAGATTGGAAGAGGCGCTGAGGCCCAGAGGTGGGGAGGCCTTGTGTAAGGCCACACGTCAGTAAGGGGCAGAGGAAAACAAAGAAGCCAGAAGTCAGAAAGGGGAGAGGTTGGCGATCCTTTGGTCCAAACTCCAACACGTACACACAGAACAGAAGCCCACAGAGCTCAGATCTCCACAATGACAGGGACAGGCCAGCCTGCAGGCACAGGCTTTCTACTGTCCCCAACCCCTGAGTCCTCTTCTTCAGACCCCTGAGAAGAGGATGCCTTGGGCATCTTCCCAAAGTCCCATTCCTGGTCCTAGTCATCGCTCCTGACCCTCCCCTGCATCGGCCCCTCCCACTGTCCCTCCACCCTTGCCTGACCTAAAGTCTGGATCCCCACAGTGAGGGCCGAGCCAAGGCCTTCACTGGCCTTGAGCCCAGGATCCAGCCGCCATATGACAATGCTTCGTGTGCCCCCGATAGAACCCATTGCCTGGTTCTACTCCTGACCCTCTGGTGTCTGTCAGTGATGGACCCCATCCCCAACTCTGTGCCCAAGCCAGCTAGACACCTGGGGGTCACCTGCCTCTCCCGCCTTCCCCTGACAGCCACCCACTTCCCAAGGCCTCCCTTCATCTTTGAGATAGCCCCTCCCTGCCCACTGCCCTTGCCTGGGTTCAGGCCTCCTTTCTCTCCTGCATTCCCAGCAGCCTCTCTATTCCAACCTCTTCACAGGAGTCAGAGACACTTTTGGAAACATGGCTCTGCTTGTACCCCTCCTCTCCTCAATACCCTTCCATGGCGCCCCAGCACCCTCAGGGCAAAGCCCAAGCTCCTCAACCTGGAGTTCAAGGCCTTTCTTAATGTTCTGCTGGCTCCTGTTGACCCTGTGCGCGGCTATGCTGCAGGTGTTCCCATTGTGTGCTGTTACCAACAGGCCAGACTTGGTCCTCATCTGCAAGCCTTTGTCTCCTAGCTCCCTCTGTCCCAGGCTCTTTTCTCCTCCTCTTTCTGGGCTGTGTGGTAACCACCCACTCACTCTTCAAGGATCAGTTCCCCACAGATTTTCCCATAGGTGGCACTGACTCCCCTACGCCGAGCCCTGTGCAGACTTAACTGAGCCCCTGTGACACTGGACGTACCACCCCTCCCCAGTCTGGGAGTGCCTCAGGCCCCGGCCAGGTTTTATTGGGCTCAGGAAAAAAGCACAGGAGGAAGGAAGGGAGTGGAAAGGAAGGCACTTACTGTAGGTCCCTGCTCAAGCGCCTCCTCTCCTAGAAAAACCTCTAGACAGATGGCATCTCCTGTCACTGCCACACAGACACTTATGACAGAGTCGCAGGCTAACTCACACCAGAGTTACTCATGTTGACATGGCCTCTGGAATGGCGGAGCTGCAGGCCCATTTAGGTCACACTGATTCACAGATGGTGAACTGAGGCCCAGAGACAAGCAGGCAGGGCTGGGTGTTACTCAGCAGGCTGGAGCCGAGCCAGGATTTCAATTCTTATCTGTCTGACTCCAAACCCCATGCTCTTTCCCATGAACCTGCTGTCTGCCTCTGTCCCCAGGCAGCAGAAGGCCCTGCTCTTGATACCTGATGTGGGCACTTCTGGACCCTGAGAGCCCATCGTGGGGGCAGCAGAGCTCGGAGCCTCACCTGGGCCCATAGGAGCCGCAAGCTCCAGGCCCAGGCACAACACAGTAAGTGGCTGCACGGGTGCGGTGGGTAAGGGGCATTCAGAGGCCATGCAAAGTCCCTGTGAGGTTCTGGGGTGGGGGCAGCAGGGACTGACCCTTTGCAGGGCATTCACTCTGCACCCAATCCTTCCCAGGCCTTGTCTCTGTAAAGGTCACTCCGGCTCAGCCAGGCAGAGGTCATTCTATGATTCGACCCCCCACTCCCATTTCCTCCCTGACCCCTGCCCTTATCACGCTGTCCACAGAGCCAGGCCTCTTGGGCTTGATTCTGAGCCCTGCTACTCACTCGCTTTGGGAACAAAGTGCCTTAAGCTCCCTGTGCCTCAATTTCCTCCTCCATGACAATGTTGGGAGACAATAGGGTTGTTTTGGGAATTAAATGAGTCAATACTGTGTAAATCACTCAGAACAATGGCAGGTGGTAAGTGCTCTAAGGTAAGCTTCATCATCATCATCATCATCATCATCATCATCATCATCATCATCATCATTTTACTTGTTTGTCTTGCCCACTGGACAGTGGACTCCAGAAGGCTGTGTTTTCTGGACTCTGCTTCTCCCCAGTGCCCAGCCCTGAGCCTAGCTAGCAGGGGGACTTACTGCATGTTTGTATGAGGACAAACTTTCGGGGAATGAAGTAAACAGACTTGCTCTGGGTCACCCAGATCCACCACCTCGGACCATGTTTCCCTCGTTCTCCGGGCAGGGTGGGCACTGTGCTGCACACACACATGGGGCATATTAGCCAAGATGGCATTAACAGAAATGGCTCCTTGCGGCCCCTTGAAATCTGAGTGTGACTTACAAGAAAAATATGCCCCAGGTGTTAGAGAAGGGGGCGCCGGGGCTGGCCCTCCCATCTCTTGCATTTGCAGGGCTGCAGAAAGGGCGTGGGTGGGAAGGTGGGGTCTGGCTAGGGGAAGGCCTACCCCACTGCGTCTGCTTTGTGTCTTCCTAGGGCGGGTGCGTTGCATCAAGGGCTGTGTGGAGGGAGAGTTTACATTCCCAAGTACCTTAGACAAGGGTGACTGATAAGAACGTCTCTGGTGTGGGAGCTTCTGCAGTGACTTTATCTTTCTAGATAGGGTCAGGCTGGCCTGGGCTGAGGAGAGAAGGGGAGGGGACCTTGTGGTATCTGGGAAGCCTCAGAGCTCATGCTTAGCTGCGGCTGTGCCCACCTAGCTCTGAGGTCCCTGGCCCAGCTCCTGCTGCGGTGCCCTCCGCACCCCCACCTTATTCACCCTTGACAAGCTCCTGCCTGGGCCTGCCCAGCCACACTCTGCAGCCTCCCATGTCTGGGAGCCACCTGAGGACAGGTCCTCCTCAGGAACCTGCACAGAGCTGGGCACCTCGCTTGTAGCATCTAGCCTAAACTTATTTCCTCCCAGGCTCCCTGAAAACCTGCTCCTCTTCTCTCCCTCCCAGTCAGAGACTGGGGTGACATCTTTGACCCCTTCCTTTTTCCCAAGCCTCATATCCCTGCGTCCACTTAATGAGCACTCATTATGTTCCAGGCACTTTATTAAATCCCTCCAAGACTCCTCAGGGGCACTATTATAATTCCCATTTGACACAGAGGGATTTGTCATACAGGGTTGGTGACTTGCCCTAGGGCACCTATCTGAAAGCAACAGAGCTGGGCTTTGAGCTTAGTTTGGAAGGCACAGTTGTGGGTGGGAGGACTGACTCCAGATTCTGTCTTCAGGGTGGGGATGAAGCATGGGTTGGAGAGCTTGCCTGTACCTGGGGAGAGCTGCAGAGGAAGAGGGGGGCTATTCCTGTTACCTGGTGCTGTGTACCAAGCCACCCTGAAAATTAGTGGCTTGAGACAATGACATTTAGTTTGTTCTCAGGTCTGCATTTGGGCAGGGCTCAGAGAGGATGGTTCATCTCTGCTCCTCTGGACATTACCTGGGAGGCATTGAAGTCTGGAAACTGAAATCATCTGAAGAGTTGGTTTATTCATATGTCTGGTAGCTGAAGCTTGGGCTGTTGGCCAGAACAACTATAGTGGCCTCTGCATGTAGCTTGGGCTTCCTCACAATATGGTGTCTGAGTCCCAAGGGTAAGCATGCTGAGAGAAAAACAGACACAGAAAGATAGACAGACAGATGGGTGGTGGCAGTACCACCTTTTAGGTTTAGCCTAGGAAGTTTTCATGTCACTTCTGTCACATTCTTTTCATGGAGGCCATCTCAAAGGCATGCCCACTTTCAAGGGGAAGAGCAAGGGACTCCATCTCCTGATGGGGAATGACAAGTTTCCAGGGTACAGAATTAGGAACACTCCTGAGATCATTTCTGGGAAATTTCAATCTGCCATAGGGACCTCCTCTCCTGGCCTCTCCTGGGTGGTTCCACTTCCCTGACCTGGCAGGACACTTCTGGGAGCTCGACCAATGCTGCTCCTCTCACCCCAGCTTTGGAAGCATAGATGTCAATGAGGGGAGGAGCAGAGCCAGTGAGTGGCTGTGTACTGAGCACTGGCTGCGTGCCAGGCCTCCCCCCGGGTGCTTGTGTGCCTTCTTTCATTGGATCCCCATCATACTCCTACATCATGTGCAGTGTGGCTCCTATTTTGTCCGTGAGGAAACTGAGGCTGAGAGAGGTGAGGTGACTTACCAAGACCACCAGGGCTCATCAGGAAGGCTGGGACTTGAAGCCAGGTCTGCATAGTTCTGAAGGCCTTTCTCTTGCCACTGCACAGCTGTCCACAGGCTCAAGATAGGGAAGACCCCACAGGGAGAGGGATTAAGGATAGTGACCTTAGGATCAGAAAAAATTGGGTCTTCCCTGAAGCTCCTTAACTTTGAGCAGGTCACTTCATTGCTCTGAGCCTCAGTCTCCTCGTGAGTCCAGTGGAGCCATGGCCTCCACATCATAGATGTAAGAAAACATAATGAAATAAAATAATATTTGCTACAAGCTCGGCACAGCCTCTGGCTCATCACGCATGGGACCCAGGCCACCCAGCCCCCTCCTAGACAAGACCTGCTCATCTGTGGAGAGTGAGCAGGTCGGTGGCTGCCTGAGGACTGGGCCTGCTGCCACTCACCAAGGGGGAGCCCCTGGGTTCCTGTTGGCTATTTTTAGGACTGTGTGGGCAACCACAGAACCACATGTGGGGTTTACCACCGCTTGGCCAAGCCCGGAAGAACAAGAGAATACTCCTGACGACAGAGGACAGGCATCTGAGGTAAGATGGGCCTCACTTCCTTCCCAGCATCTCCAGGTTGACAAAGGCAGAGAGCCTCTCCAAGCCTCAGTTTCCTCATCTATAAAATGGGGATAATAGTAAAAACAATAACCTACATTTTTGCAGTCCTCACCATGTGCCAGATGCCCGTCAAGCCCTTCGTGGGTGTCATCTCATGTGATCTGTGATTCCTGTGAGGGAGGCTGGAAGAGGCAGAAGTTGCTCAGCTAGAAGAATGGGGCAGGAATGGAACCAGGCCTGGCTCTTTTAATCACTCTGCTCCCAGCCTCTCCAAACAGACTAGAAGAAAGGTCACAAGGATTAGCTAAGAGTACGGATGTGGATGTGTTTTTTAAACTGTAGGAGAATGTCAACCAAACAGGCCCAGGGACAGGGACAACCTAAGCTAGGAGCTTAGGACTATGCTCCGTGGAGACCCCTCCAAAAAAAACAAGCTTTGAAAGCTACTACTGAGAGGTGGACTAAAGACCAGAGGTGGCAGCAAGATTTCCCTGGTCCACAGCAGTTCTCAGAGGAGCCCCAGACTCAGGCGCACCCACTTCCTCATTCACGTGGGTCCCTGACAAGCTCACCATCTGGGTCCAGGAAACCATGTTCCTGGAAGAGCCACCAGCCATGGTTAGGACTCAGAAGTTCTGTCATTTCCCAAGAGGAAAAGATAGAAAAGGGCAACAGGGCATGCGTGTGCCCACACAGACATTTGCTTGCGACCACGTGCACTCACACCACATGAATCGCACATGCGCACAGGCAAATATACCTATCCACACACTCACAGACCTCCAGGCACACCTGTTCACACAGGCACACACACACACATACACATCGCACCCAGCCATATTCCTGTATTAAGATGCACCTAGGGAGTATGTACAGACGTTACACAAACATCCACAGGCATCCCATAGGCTTAAATGGATCAGCATAAATACACAAACATGCATCTATGCACAAAGTATAAACACGCGCAAACACACATATACATATCCAGTCATCATATACTTCCATGGATAAACGGTACATGTACTCAATTCACTTATTGTGTAAGGTTGTATACACACTGTGACTCACACAAACACATCCATGCACATACACACACGGGTATACATATGTGCTTAATAATGATTGGCACAGATCCATAAGCATCCGCATGTATATACCACCCCCACACATCATAGCCATCTGCATCTGCACATGCAAACTCGTGTGCACACACCTGCATGCACACACTCTTACCTGCATGCCTGCAGGCTCGCCCATGCTGCACACGGTGTGTACACCTTGCCTTTTCTGGCTCCTTTGTTGCTGAGCGAACCTGCAAAGGTGCAGAAACACAAACACCTAGTTCCACTTCACCTGAAAACCCCCAAACCCTGGGTGCGTGGGAGGGTGAACCAGATGCCCTCCCTGTGGGGGGCACAGTGGAAAGTATGACCCGAGTTGACTTTTACAATAAGAGCAAAGGTGAGGGGTTTTTCCACACGGTTACCTCACTGTGTCGGGGCTGACCAGGGCCACCCCTGCTAATCCACCTCCTGTGGGCCTCTCCAATTACCCAAGGCGCTCAGGTTCAACATGGGCTCAACATCTCCTTAGTTTACTCAGCAATTAACAAGCCAGAGCCTGGATCCGCCTGTGTGTCAGGCCCTGGGCTGAGGGTTGGGCTGGGGAGATGCGGTGGATCTGGCCCGGCCCATGCAGCTGGAAGGTGGGAGGAGGCCTGGTGGGTGGGGTCTGTGGGAGGCTCTAGGTCAAATTCCTAAAAACGGAGCCGCTTGATGACCAGCTTGCCAACTGATCAGGTTTTCAAATGACCAATTTGCCGAATATACCAAACTTACCGATTTACTATTCATTTTTTCCAAAGTATATAGCAATTGTATTGGATAGATTGACACTGGTTTTCATTTCATCTTCATAGTTCATTTTAAGGAATGTTTAGATGGTCAAAAGCTAAGGGTCAGGGAGTGGTTTCATTTAGTAAAGGCACTTAACATTTGGAACTGGAGAGGGACTTTCTGGGTACATCTACCAGGAATGGGGCATTCTGGGAGCTCTGTAGCAAGACAAGCCTTCAGGGACCACCTTACTCCCCAGTGCCATGTGGCCCGTGTCTGGGTTGTCCTCTGACTGGCTCTGTGTCCTGGGCCAGGCCCCTTCTCCTGTCTGGGTCTCAGTCTCCTGACTATAAAGAGCTCAGCTTTTGGGCCTTGCTGATGTTAGATGAGACCCTGGAGCTACCTGTGACCTCAGTCTCCGAGTGTGGCCAGGATCCAGGCCATGGGAACCAGAGAAGGTGCTGACTCTGCCGAGGGCAGCCCAGCCCTGCTTGGAAGTCAAGGCTGTTGTGTTGGTGCCTCTATCTGAACTGTGACATTTCTGGGTCCTGTCCCCAGCCCCAGGCAGAGGGGCCTTGCATGCTCTGTGCGGGGAGCATGGGGCTGCAGAGGGTGGGGCCCAACTAACTTTCCTTTCCTGGTAATACGCTCGCTAAGCTCATTTCCTTTTTCTGAAGGGAAATGCCATTGACATCACACCACTGGATTTTCAGTGACGCCAGATGAGAACTCGTGAGCCCTTCGCAGGCAAGAAGGGTGCATGCGTGGGCTGGGCACAGATCTGACCTGGGGCAGATTCGGAGAACCTCTGATCTGAGGCTCCTAGCCCTTGCTTTAGAGATGGGGACCCCTAGGTCAGAGAGGGGTAGAGACATGTCCTGGGTTCCACAGCCGGACAGCAGGGCTGGGGGCAGATCCCAGGCCCCTGCCTCCCAGCCCAGGGCTCTAGATGAAGGGGCCTGACCTGCCCTCTCAACCTATCTTAATAGTGGCACCAACATCCACCAAGTTGCCCAGGCCACAAACGGGTCTCACTGCACTCCTCGCTCTCAGCACCCTCCTCCTGGCAGCAACACTCATAGCTGTCTCCTGCAGTCCATCGCAGGCCACTCCCTGGCTCAGGCCTCCTTGTCTGTCTCCAGGACCCCAGTCCAGGAAATACCTGGCCACTGCTCAGGCCTCCCTACCTACATCCAGGCTTCTCCCTCCAGTCCATCCTCTGTTCAGCTGCCTGGGTGACTTGGCTAAAACACAGAGCCCACAGTGTCAGTCCCCAGGGCAACCCTTGCAGGGCTCCTTGGCTGGGCATCCCAGACTCTCCGTGGTGCTTGCGCCTCCTCCCAGGAGCTGCCCCTGACACGCCCCTTTGCTCCCTCGGTGCAGAAGCTGCCTGCCATCTTTAGAGTGTGCATCCTCTCTGCATTTGCTGTTCCTGCGCCGTTTCCTCTTTGGGAACTCCTCCCTCTGCACGCACGTTCCTGTTTTTGCTCACTCCTGAGGAAAGCTCACTCGGCCTGATCTCCCGTCCCCCACCCTAGCCTTGGAGGGAACGTCTAGGTCTTCCTTCCCACCTCCTTGACAGCAGCAAAGACATTTTATTGTGGAAAATTTCAAACACGCAATAAAAATAGTACAAAAACCACTGTGTATTCCTCACCCAGCTTCGACCCTCCCTGACTCAGGGCCACTCTTGTTTCATTTCTATCCCCCAACTCCTCCCCTCTGGATTACTCAGAGCAAATTTAAGCATCAAATAATTTTATCCACAAATACTGCAAGGAGTTGGGCGCAGTGGCTCATGCTTATAAATCCCAGCAACTTGGAAGGCTGAGGTGGGCAGATTACTTGAGGCCAGGAGTTCAACACCAGACTGAGCAACATAGCAAGGCCCTGTCTCAAAATAAATAAATAAATATTGCAGTCTGTATTGCTAAAAGATAAAGGCATGGCCAGAAACCATTATCCTGCCTACATTTTTAATAATAATTTTTTATTATCATTAAATATCTAGTGGTGTTTAAATTTCCTCAATAAACCAGGCGTGGTGGCTCACACTTGTAAGCATGATTACTCCAGATTGCTCCAAATCACACTTCTAAGTGTAATTACTCCCAGAACTTTGGGAGGCTGAGGCAGGAGGATCACTTGAGCCCTGGAGTTCAAGGCCAGCCTGGGCAACAGAGTAAGACCTCGTCTCCAAATAAAAAAATTCCCCATTGTCTAACAAAGATGTTTTACAGATCTTTTAAAGTTGATTTGTTCAAAATCAGGATCTACACAAGTTCCATACATTGCATTTGATTGTTTTCTCTTAAATCTCTTTCAATCTATTCTACTTCCTCTCTCTTTTTTTTTGGAGGCAGAGGGTGTTTTTTTTTTTGTATTTTGAATCAGGGTCTAACTCACTCTGTCACCCAAGTTGGTATGCAGTGGCATGATCTTGGCTCACTGTAGCCTCAACCTCCTGGGCTCAAGTGATCCTCCCACCTCAGCCTCCTGAGTAGCTGGGACCACAGGCATGCACTACCATGCCTGGCTAATTTTTTGTAATTTTTGTAGAGACACGGTTTCGCCATGTTGCCCAGGCTGGTCTCAAACTCCTAAGCTCAAGGGATCCTCCCACCTCAGCCTCCCAAAGTGCTGGGATTATAGGTGTGAGCAACTGAGTCTGGTCTCTCCTTGTTTTTTTATTTTTATTTTGTCTTGAGACACTGTCTCGCTCTGTTCCCCACGCTGGAGTGCAGCGGTGTGATCTCGGCTCACTGCAACCTCTGCCTTCCAGGCTCAAGTGATTCAGCCACCTCAGTCTCCCAAGTATTAATAGCTGTGACTACAGGCATGTGCCACCACACTGGCTAATTTTTGTGTTTTTTTTTTTCATGGAGATGGGGTTTTGCCATGTTTCCCAGGCTGGTCTCGAACTCCTGGGCTCAAACGATCCTCCCGCCTCAGCCTCCCAAAATGCTGGGATTTCCTATTCAAAAAAAAAAATATATATATATATATTTGTTGACTAAACAAAGTTGTTGATCCCATGTAGTTTTCCACCTTCTGGCTGCATTCCCCCATAGTGTTATTTAACACATTCCTCAGTTTCCTGCCTTTCCCGTAAATTGGTAGTTAGATCTAAACACTTGATTAGACTCAACGTGCTAGGAAGAATGCTTCATAGGTGGCGTGTCTACTTCCCTCAGAAGGCACATCATATTTATAATGTTTGGTTGTCTCTCCTTTTGTGCTTTTAGAAGGCTGTGATGATCATTGCCTACATCTATTATTTCATTAGAGAATTACAAAACAATGATGTTTTAATTTTATCATTCTTTCTTCATTTATTAGCTGGAACACTTCTATGGAGAAAAACTTCTCTCCTGATGCTTTGGTTCCTCTGAGGTACAATTGGTTTAGGAAGGACAGAATTAATGCTGGCTGATTTCCCCTTTATTTATCAGTTTTCAGAATCATGAGTTGATTCCCTCATAGTCTCTAGAGGTGATCAGCAATGTTTTTTTGTTTGTTGGTTTTGTTTTTGTTTTTTTTTAAATTATTATCTAATATTTTTAAATGCATTTGAAAATTTTCAATTTATTGCAGTTATTAACCTTGTTATCACTCAAATTGTCCCACCTTTGGCCCATAGAGATCTCTTGGTCATCTGAGTCCTTTTGGCCTGACCCTAGTGGTGTTTAATACTGTCCTGACTTTCTGGTATAACTAGATGTCCAGGTTTGTCTTGTGTATTTTCTGCCTGGACCTGGAATTAGATATTTCTTCAAGAAGCCCTGGTTCTTTTTTACGAGAAGTGGCATTTAGAAACCACAAATCTGGGTGTGAGGTGTGAAGTATGCTGAGTTGGTCTTTGCTTTTAGATCTTCTCAAGGTGCAGAGCTAGGAAATTTTTTTCTTAAGAAGATAATATATCAAGGGTTCATATTGGTAGTTTGAACAAAACCTTCAGCTATAGGGCTTTTACATAAGTATTTTGATTTTGTATCTGACTCTCTTTTGTCTAATGCTGAACATCTTGCTTCCTAACAACATTGACATTATTACTGATTCATTTCTCCTACTTTCTTTTGATACATACATATTATAAAAATATCAGAATAATAATACAAATAGTGGTATTAATAATATGATTACTGAAAACACTTTATAATTTGTCTGTGATTCTTTTGTCCTTAGAATATATAGCCTACTAGTCAAGCTATAGTCAAGTTACCAGGTTTCTAAATCACTAAAAATAATTCAATTTTGTTTGGTGAAGACACCAATTCAATACACAGATTTATTGATTTCATTTTGCTTTTGATTTGGGGGGATTGCTTTTGACTTTTATTTAGATTTAATTTTGTTTTATTTTTATGTAAAGAATTCATGTAATTCTAAAGTTAACCTATATAATAAGGTATATTCACAGAAGCCTGGCTTCTACTCCATTCCCTTACCACACTTCCTCCCCACTCCAGCAGACAACAATTATTTAATTTTATTTTTTGTCTTTTAACTGATACTTAATTTTGAAAACACGCATGCATTTGTGTATTCCCTCCTTTTTCTTGATAAAACGGTAACGTACTATATGCATTTTAGTCCACTCTGCTTTTCAGTTAACATTGTACCCAGCCCGGAGGTCACGCTGTCATGGCATGCATGCAGAGATCTTCTTCATCCCCACCCCCCGCCTTTTTTTTTTCTTTGATGGAGTCGTGCTCTGTCGCCAGCCTGGAGTGCAGTGGCATGATCTCCACTCACTGCAACCTCCGCCTCCTGGGTTCAAGCAATTCTCCTGCCTCAGCCTCCCGAGTACCTAGGATTACAGGCATGCGCCACCACGCCTGGCTAATTTTTTTTGTATTTTTATTAGAGACGGGGTTTTATCGTATTGGCCAGGCTGGTCTCCAACTCATGATCTTGTGATCCACTCGCCTCAGCCTCCCAAAGTACTGGGATTACAGGCATAAGCCACTGCGCCTGGCCTCCTTCCTTTTTCTAGCTACAGAGTTGTCTATTGTGTGGTCAAGCTACCCCTACTGATGGACATTTGAGCAGTTTCTAGTTTTTTTTACTATTACAAATGGTGCTGCCATGAATAGCTTTATGAATCTGTCTTCTCTTATTTTTGCCAAGAGGGGATTGCCAGGGTAAAGTGTAAATTCAAATGTAATTTTGCGGCAAAAGTTCCCCTCCAGGTAGGGCTTGCACCATTTTGTTTTCCCACCAGACAATGTATGAGAGGGGCCTCTTTTCCCACAGTCTCGCCCACAGAGCACGTTCTCAAACTTCTGAGTTTTTGCCTATCTAATAGACTAGAAATGATACCTTGGCTTAGCTTTAATTGGCATTTCTCTGATTATGAAGAAGGTTAGACATTTTTCCATATGTTTACATTCTGATTCGTGCTTGGGTCCCTAGTGCCCAGCACAGGGCCTGGCACAGGTGAGTCCCTTCTAGAATGAAGGAAAGAAGGAACAGATGTACAGACAAGGAGGAAATGAACTTTGGAAGAGGGTCGCTGACTTGCCCAAGGTTGTGTCCAGTTATCACCGGAGTTGGGAATAGAATTAATCTCTTCTTTTTCTCTATGTCTAATTCATTTTTCGTGATGATAAAAATGAACAGAAGTTCATACTATTAAATAGAAAGTTTGGAAAGCACAGGAAAGTATAAACATATGGAACATTTTAATCTTTCTACCCTAACTCAATCATTTTCTAGCATTTTTGGATATTTCCTCCCAGATTTTATGCATTTTTTCCGTTATGATCACACTACATACATACGTTTGTATTCTGTCCTTTTTCACTTAACACTTCTCCGCATTAATAGCAATTGTTTGCAAACATAATTTTAAGGGCTGTACAATTTTTCACTATCTGAATATACATTCTAGACTTCCAGATTGTTTCCAGGTTTTTGCTATTATAAATAAATTCTGCCATGTTCTTCTTTGTCCACCTTCTGGATATTTGTCTTTCAGGATTAATTCCTGGAAGCGGAGCTCCTGGAATCGCAGCATTGAGCTCCAAGTTGGGGGTTTTTCTTGGCCATGCTTGGAGGGGATTGTTTGTTAAGCTCTGCCCCTGTGACTTCACAGAGCCCCGGGCCTGGCCTGCTTCTCCGCATCTGTAACGTTCGGTAGAGACTCACTTGCATCCACGTTGAATCAGCAGACGGGCAGAGCGGGGAGCACCAGAGCCTGCTGAGGATGAGGAGTCAGAATCTCTTACCTTTTGCCCCTTTGCTCATTCCTGGGGCTAAGGACAGATAACTTGGAACCAACAAGGGGAAATTGCACACGGACGAGGTCAAACCTGGTGGAGGGCGCAGGGCAGGCAGGAATGCTGAGCAGACGTGGTCTGTGCTTTGTAAGTATTCATGGTGCAGTGGAGCAGATGCTGGGGTCAGACCTTCCCATCCTGCAAAGGGTTCCATGATGGACCTATACATTGTGCCATCCACAGATGGAGGGTTCTGGGAAAGCTGCCTGGAGGAGGCAACAACTGAGTTTAGTAGAAGGAATATAGGTCTTATGTGACAGATGAGGCTGTGGGGTGGTCAATCACTAGGGGCCCTCTCTGTCAGCCTAAGGATCCTGAATCTTACGGACAGTGAAGCAGAGGGATGACAGAGTCACGTCTGCATTAAGGACAATCCTTCTGGCAGCTGTTTGGGAGGCACGATTGCAGATGTGAACTGGAACTTAGAAAGAGGCCACTACCAGTCTAGAGACCACGACACCTGAATCAGAGCAGTGGCCATAGACAGAAAAGATGGATGAAGACAAGAAACATTGGGGATATGGTAGAGACTCAAAACAGAAAAAGTTATGTCAATTTCTGGCCTTCCTGCAGTTGATGGGGAACAATCCCGGACCAGGACTCAAGATACTTGGGTTCCAGTCCCAGCTCTGTGTGACCTGGGACAGGTCTCTTGCCTATGTCTGGGTCTGTTTCCACTTTTGTCAGCTCCAAGAGTTCCTATGTTTTGAAAACCCTGTGATCCTAAGGCTGTAAAGGGGCTGAGGTCCTTGGAGGAAAGAGGAGGGGGAATAACTGGAGGCTGAGCAGAGGGAACAGCCAGGGCTGGGGTCTTGGAGTCTGGGCTCTCTATCTCCCCGTCCCATCAATCTTGCAGCATTAATGCCAGTGGGGTGGCCTGGGTCCAAGCCAGAGGCCAGCTTTAAGGAGGAAGGAATTGTCTCTGCCCCAAGGAACAGAGAAGAAAAAATGCAGAGCTTCCAAAAGCCATCAACAAGTCATCAGCTGTGGCAGTGCAGCCAGGGGTTTTGAATCTGCCCTGGTGTGAGCCAGTGGGGGCAGGGCGGGCCCATTTCTCCCCTCTCTGTACATCAGAGACTGCAAGATGATGAAGGGCATGAGGATGCCTTTGGCTGCAAGTAAGGGTAGATCCTACTGCCAACGGCCTAAATAAAGCAAAGAGGCGTATCCTGTCACACCACTGCAAGTCCAGAGCAGCTCCTGGTATCGTCAAGAATACAGGCTTTTCCATGCTCTCTGGTCCTTGACTGGTTCCCCTTCCAGCCTCATGAGGAGGGCTTTTATCCTCCCCAGGGCTGAGGGTGGCTGCCAGTGGCAATGGGGAATCCATGCTTGCATGGGAATGTCCAGTGTGAGACAGCAGGAGAGGACTTCTCTTCCAGTGTGGACCGTAAGTTTTTTCCTTAGGTCTGAATGGGATGGCTTGGGTCATGTTTCCAATCAATGACAGTCTTTCCAGGAATGGCATGTCCTGGTTGACTTAGATTAATTGGGCTCTAGTGCTAAGCCTGGGGGCAGGTAGAATAGCCAACAGAATTGGGGTTCTGTGAGGAAGGAAGAGAGGACCAAATGCTGGGTCAGCAGCCGATGTGTCCACACAATGATGAGTGTTAGTTGCCCGTCTCCTCATGCAACCCCTGCACAGCCTGGGGTCAGCAGGACAGGCATAATCTCCAGATCCCCAGTGAGGACTCAGGCACAAAGAAATGGAGTGACTTCCTTGGCTTATAGAGTGGGTAAGTGGCACAGCATGAATTAAGAGAAAGAAATGCCAACCAAGCAGACCTCAAGCTGCAGCATAAGCCTCTGACCCCATTCCTCCTGTTGCTGTAGGGGGCTGCTGCCTCCTCTGAGCTGCCACAGCCCCTGCCCACTAGGCCCCAAGGCTGGGGCTGTGGGTTTGAATCCTGGCTTTGAGCTTCTGTGTCCTCCTCTATGACATGGGACCATAAGCCTCACTGCCGATGCCTCTTGGTGTAATCGTTGGGGGAGATTACATGAAATGAGATGATGCTTTGCTAACGGTGAAGTGCTATGGAACCACCAGGCTTCCCTACTCCTGGTGGAAAAGGGCTCATTCCATGGGCCTCATCTGTACCGAGCACTGGCAGACCACAGGAAACAGGTAGCCAGAAGGACCGATGAGACGGCCAGACATGGAATCCTTCAACTGCAAAGAGCTGACAAGGAGACAAATCCAGAGAGGGGTGTTGTCCTGCCCAAGGTTGCACAGGATTCGAACCCAGCCCGTTGGTCTCCAGCCCTGTCCTGCACCAGGCCTCCAGGGTCGAGTTAGGACCATCCCCTGGCCTGGGTGGGGAGGTGCAGCTGTAACACACTCCGTGCCTGCCGTCACGTCCCCAAGGTTCTCGGGGGCCATTCTTCAGGGGTTCACTGAGGCGAGGCCACACTTCCCCTCGGGCGGCTTCCTGTTTTGGCCAAACAATGACTCTTGCAGGGACCCGGTGCCAGCTGGCTGCAGCTGTTGCCAAGGCCTTGACTTCTTGCATACAGAGAGGTGAGAGGTTCCAGCCCCCGGGGTTGTGCTTCTGGCCTCCCTAGGCCACAACCCCACACTCAGATGTGGCCTTTGGGTCCTACTGGATTCAGTCAATCCTTCGGGTACTGATCACACACACAAGCACCTTCTGTTTGCCAGGTTGTGTCAGGGCACCCAGAACACAGAGATACATGAGATGAGAGTTGAGTGAGTCTGCAAACTTTTATCCAGTACTCACAAGGAGCAGGGCATTGTGCTAGATTCAGCTGATACAGATATGAACAAGATACACCCTCTAATCTCACTGGCTGATTCATTTGTTTATCCTCCCATTACCCTGTAAAAGCTTGAAGTTCATCACCAGTCATTTACATGTGCATGTGAATTAGTGCAAGCAGCTCTGTTCTAAAGGAAAGTCTCAGGGCATGTGGAGAAAGGATACTAAGGGTGTGGGTAAAAATAATGGAGATGAAGTTTTTTATGATGACTCTTTTAACAGGTGAGGAGGACATCAAGATTCAGACGGAAAGAGACTAACTTAAGGTAAAAGGTGGAGTCAGGACCTTAATCCAGGTCTTCAGACTCCAGCCTTGAACATCAGAGAGCTTCAAAAAGCAGCCCATCCGATTGAAAGCCCCACAGGGTCAGAGCTGCTGTACGAGGGGCCGTGTGTGCATGAGGGTGCTTGCTGCTGTCAAATATGAAGGGGGACTAGATGAAGGGAGGGAAGTCTGGAGTGCCCGCTATGTGTTGGACACATAGGCACTGTCATCATTCCCTCTCTGCCGATGAGACATGCAGCTCCACAGAACAGCCTTCCGGGGCCACGGCTGAGCAGTGCAGTGCGGGGAGACTCATCCAGGTTCCATGCTGTAACTGTTGCTCTTTCACCGCCAGCCCCTCCTGCTGTGTGCCTGGGTTGGCCAACTTCTGTGCATGCATCACTTTTCTGTTAGGTTTGGCCAGCAAATGCCATGGTGGTCTGGCCCAGGCTTGTCTGCCCCCACCTTCAAGCTGGGGGCGAGGAGAGTTCTGGAGACCAGAGAGGAGAAGAAGCAGAGGTCCTCCTGTGCAGCCAGGAAGGGGCCAGGAGGGAGGGAGAGGACTGAGGTCACTAGGTGGACACCTCCCAAGTCTGCTCCAAGCCGGTCCTCCCTGCTGAGCACCACACACAGACCTCCACTGTGCTCCAGAGATCTTCGTAACACGGTCCCTTCCTCCCCTACTCCTTGCCCAGTGCCCCGTCCATCAGGGAAGGGCCTCAGATGCCTAGAGTCAGCCCTGACAGTCTCCCTCCCCTGCCTCCAGCCCCTGAGCTTATCAAGCTCTTGCCGAGGCTCAGTGGTCCCATTCTGTAAGCTACGCTGGACTCTAGCCTTCTCTTCAGGCTGTAGCTGCCTCCTTGGTCTGGGTCTTATCTACACTTAGTTACGACAGTGGCCTCCTCACTGGTCTCCCTGACCCCATTCTGGCTCCCTTTAATCCATCTTCCATTGGGCAGTCAGTGTGTCTTCCAGAAATACAAATCTAAGCCTGTGTCTTCTGTGCTTAAGTGGAGCCCAAACTGTGTGATATGCCCCAGGTCTTCCTCTCCAGCTTTACCCCTGAAGCAAAATCCTTGTGATGTTCTGTAATCCATCAGCCTTTGCTGGCTTCTTGCTCCCTGCTTTAACCAATTTCAGAATGGCCCCCTTGGAAAGGGGAACTTTCCCACTGGCACCATCACTGTCTTGGTTTGAGTTTCTTCAAAAGCCAAGTGTGAGACAAAGATTTGGGGTAACTATTTACTGGGGAGGTGATCCCAGGAGGCAGGAGTAAGGGAGTGGGGAGAACAGGACAGGAAGGAAGCAAAGCCATTGTCAGGGTGTGTTTTATCAGTCTCCACAGTGGGCGACCGGGCTGTGTTCCACCAGGACCCCTGAAGCCTACAGAATGCCTTCCAGAATTGCCAATCTGCAGGACTGGAAACTGATGATTGATCTGCTGACTCCAGCCCCCACTGGGCAAGGTCCCTGAGACTTCTCTGCTGTAATGCCTGCCCAAGCCAGGTCAGTGGTGCCAAAGAGCCTGCAGCAGATGCAGAAAGTCACGGCTTGGGTAGGATGCTGGCCATGTGAGGTGAGCCTGGGCTGGCAAGGAAATGTCCACCCCAGCTGCAGCTGATGTGGCATGGGCGCTGGAGGCAGCTGCACAGAAACATTCCTTGGTCAGTCAATACACATGGATTGCTGGATCTCAGCTGTTCATGAGGTGCCTGGATTGCTAAAGAAAAGGCTACAGGCCGGGCATGGTGGCTGACACCTATAATCCCAGCACTTTGGGAGGCTGAGACAGGCAGATTGCTTGAGGCAAGGAGTTCGAGACCAGCCTGGCCAACATGGAAAAATCCCGTTTCTACTAAAATTACAAAAATTAGCCACACATGGTGATGCATGCCTGTAATCTGAGCTACCTTGGGAGGCTGGGGCACCAGAATTGCTTGAACCCAGGAGGCGGAGGTTGCAGTGAGCCAAGATGGCACTGCTGCACTCTAGCCTGGATAACAGAGTAAGACTGTCTCACACACAAAAAAAAAAAGAAGAAGAAGAAGAAGAGGCTATGCACAGAGTGCCCCTGCAGGACTATGGAATGAACATGGGCTTTGCCATCAGACTTCCTGGGTTCAAACCCACTTCTGCCGGTACCTGCTGTGGGACCTGGAGCAGGTCACATCACCCTTGAGCCACCTTAAGCCATGTTGTGTAAATAGGAACTATAAAATAGAAATAATAATTCCCACCATATAAGGTGTTTAAGAGAATCAAATGTACTTGCAAAAATGAATGCATATGGCAGTGTGATGCTGAATGCAATTAGTTGTGTCCTCACGAAGCCGGCTGCCCAGGCTTTGCCTCACTCTACTCTCCCATCTCCTCTATGCCTTCCTGCACTGCTTTAGCTTGTGTTGCCTAGCAGCCCTGGCCTCCTGTGGGCAGTGCTGGTTTTGCCCTGCCCAGCTTTGGGGCTAGCACATCAGCAATCCCCTCCCCGACTCTACTATCCAGAATAGAAATTGATTTTGTGGAAACACAGAATAAAGAGCTGGCATGGCATACCACAGAGCAGTGATGTGTGTTTTTAAATCCTTATGAACTGTTTCTGTCTCCCCTAGATCCCTCTTCTGACACAGCTGCCTTTCTCACAGAGGAAAATGTAGCTTGAACCCAACACCCCATTTTATTCTTCCACACTCATCCCTGCCCTTTGGGTTCTGGGCTGTGCCTATCTGTTATGGGCTGACTTTTGTCCCCCCCCCAAAACTCATATGTTGAAGTCCTAACCCTCAGTACCTCAGAATGTGACCTTGTTCAGAAATAGGGTCACTGCAGATGCTATGAGGCTACACTGAAGTAGGGTGGGAATTAATTCCAATATGACTGGTGTCCTTGTAAAAAGGGGACACGTAGGCACAGAGACATATATACAGGGAGAATGCCATGTGAAGACTGAAGTTATGCTGCCACAGGTCCAGGAGCTACCAGAACTCGAAGAGAGGCCTAGACAGATCCTTCCCCAGAGCCTTCAGAGGGAGCACGGCCCTGCCGATGTCTTGATCTTGAACTTCCAGCCTTCAGAACCGTGAGGCAATAGATTTCTTTTTTTGAGACAGAGTGTCACTCTGTCACCCAGGCTGGAGTGCAGTAGTGCGATCTCGACTCACTGCAACCTCCGCCTCCCAGATTCAAGTGATTATCCTGCCTCAGCCTCCCAAGTAGCTGGGACTACAGGCATGTGCCACCACACCTGGCTAGTTTTGAATTTTTAGTAGAGACGGGGGTTCCACCACATTGGCCGGGCTGGTCTTGAACTCCTGACCTCAGGTGATCCACTCACCTTGGCCTCTTAAAGTGGTGAGATTACAGGCATGAGCTACAGCACTCGGCCAAGACAACAGATTTCTATGGTTTAAGACAACAAGTTTCACAGTAGCCCTAGCAAACTAATACATTACCTAAAACAGCAACTTATTTTTCTGCTACCAATATAGTTTTCCTGTCCCTTTCCTCCCATCCAGACTTTCTGGCTCTGCTGATGTGCTTCTATTTCTCCACTCCTTGATGGACTGTGAATCCTCAGAAGCAGAGCCTGTGTCATCCTCACTGTTGTATCCTCAGGGCCTGGCAGAGCATGGCCACAGTTCCCATTCAGGAAAGGTTTGCTAAAGTCTTCTTGAATGTAGTAGCTTTGATGCTTGCCCTTCAAGGATAGTCCAGAGCTGGGTAGGCTACACTATCAAGGGAAGGCATTGCCAGACATGAGCAAAGGCGCAGTGAGGGGTAGGAAGGGGCAGGCTGGGGAGATTGTGAGGAGCCCACAGTTGGCTGGGATATAGATACTGGTAGTGGGGAGAGGTAGGGTGGAACCAGAAGGTGGGGAAACATGACGTTAGGGTATTGGGGTTTGTGAATGCGTTTAGTTGAGTAAGCAACGGAGTGCTGGGTGCCATGGAAAGGAGATAGAAAAATAGCAGGGCTCTGGGATAATTATTCAGCTACAGAATGGACCAAACACAGGGAGACCAGGGAGGTCGGGGCTGGGACCACAGTCCAAGTGAGAAATGATGAAGGCTTGAACCCTCATGGACACGAGGATGGAGACAAGATTCGAGACATTTAAGAGGAAGAAACACCAGCCTGCTGACTGCCATAGAGGTGTTTTCCCCTCTGAGGTGCTGCCTCCAAGCTCCGCCTTCTCCTGCAGATGCCACGCTGAGAATTTCCATGATGTCTGTAGTGACATATAAATCATCCCACCCCCAGTCCCCTCTCTGAAGGCTGACAGTTCTGGTGAGAGAGCAAAGACGCGTGATCCCCACCCCAGGCTGCTCGGGTTTCTGGTTCACAATTCAAAATGTCAATTCATGGAAGGAGGTGATATTTCACCTTTTTTAATATCAATTTTTTTTATTATCAATCATGAGTAATATAAGTTAATAATACGAAAAAATCTGAAAATACAGTGTCATTGAAATCTTACAGGTATAAGGTGAAAATTACGGTAAAAAATGACCCTGAATAATCCCTTAAGAAGAACGACCTGGGATACTAGAAATTCAGAAGACAAAGGTTACATTATTTCATCTTCTTTACCTTTTGACCACGAGAATCAAAGTCTGGTTCCAAGTGGAATGGGAGGGCAGGGTTTGGAGGTGGGTGGTGGCTAAATTAAATGCTTGCTGGTTATGAGTCCACTACACTGATAAACCAAAGAAAAGAGAAATCACCTGAAATCCTTCTCCCACTCTTATTTTTTGGAGAGTGTCCTCATTCCAATCTTTTAATTTTTCCTAATGCATATTACAAGCTAGACTCAGTGGAGTAGAACCATGAAATAGCTTTATTTTTCTGACAACAGTACCTCGCAAGCCTGTTCCACTGGCTTTCCTTTCCCTCAACCTGGATGATGATATCTTGAGCAGATCTTATAGCTTTGGGGGCAGGGGACAATATCATGTTAGATATCAATGAAGAGCCTCATTCTCAGTTTTATTTTTATTTTAAGTTCCAGGGTACACGTGCAGGATGTGCAGGTTTGTTACATAGGTAAATGTGTCCTATGGTGGTTTGCTGCACCTCTCAACCCATGACCTAGGTATCAATCTCAGCAAGCATTTGCTACTTTTCCTAATGCTCTCCCTCCCCCCACCCCTCCTCCACAGGCCCCAGTGTGTGTTTACCTCCCTGTGTCCTTGTGTTCTCATTGCTCAGTTCCCACTTAAAAGTGAGAACATGCAGTGTTTGGTTTTCTGTTCCCGTGTTAGTTTGCTGAGGATAATGCCTTCCAGCTCCATCCATGTCCCTGCAAAGGACATGATATCTTTTGTTTAAAAATGGCTGCATAGTATTCCATGGTGTATATGTGCCACATTGTCTTTATCCAGTCTATCATTGATGGGCATTTGGGTTGATTCCATTTCTTTGCTATTGTGAATAGTGCTGCAATGAACATACACGTTAATGTATCTTTGTAATGGAATTATTTATATTCCTTTGGGTATATACCCAATAATGGGATTTCTGAGTCAATGGTATTTCTGGTTCTAGATCTTTGAGGAATCACCACACCGTCTTCCACAATGGTTGAATTAATTTACATTCCTACCAACAGTGTAAAAGCGTTCCTATTCCTCCACAATCGTGCCAGAACCTGTTGTTTCTTGACTTTTTAAATAATTGCCATTCTGACTGGTGTGAGATGATATCTTGCTGTATCACCCAGGCTGGAGTGCAGTGGCACGATCTCTGCTCACTGCAACCTCTACCTCCCAGGCTCAGGCAATTCTCCTGTCTCAGCCTCCCAAGTAGCTGGGATTACAGGCACCCGCCACCACACCCAGCTAATTTTTGTATTTTTAGTAGAGATGGGGTTTCACCATGTTGGACAGGCTGCTCTCAAACTCCTGACCTCAAATGATCCACCCGCCTTGTCCTCCCAAAGTGCTGGGATTGCAGGCATGAGCCACCGCACCCGGCCGTGAGATGGTATCTCATTGTGGTTTTGATTTGCATTTTTCTAACGATCAGTGACGTTGAGTTTTTTTCATATGTTTGTTGGCCGCATGAATATCTTCTTTTGAGAAGTCTCTGTTCATGTCCTTTGCCCACTTTTTAATGGGAGTGTTTGTTTTTCTTCCTGTAAATTTGTTTAAGTTCCTTGTAGATTGAGTTATTCTTTTTTTAAGTCTGCCAAATAAGGGTCTGGCATAAAGTGCCTTCTGATGTGGTTCCCCAAGAAAGATACTACTTCACTTCTGTGGTGTGATAAGTGTGATATAATAAGAAACATATGTATTTGTTCTCTGCCCCTAGTTCCTAAAACAGCTCCCCAAACCCTGGGAATCTCCCGAGTGATAAGAATGTCTTTTGTATGCCATTGAGATGACTGGTGGCTGGAGGCCCCTAGATAATTTCAGCATAGGGGCTGGTCACAGGAAAGATCCAGCCATGATTAGGGGGTTGGAACTTTCAGCCCCAGGCTGAAGGTTGAGTCGCTCACCAAAGGCCAATGATGTAATCCATCATGCTTACCTAATGAAACCTCCATGAAAACCCGAAAGGACTGGGTTTGGAGAGCTTCCAGATTGCCGAACACCTGGAGGTGCTGGGAGGATAGTGTGCATGGAGAGGGCATGGAAGCTCCCCCATACCTTGCCCTGTATATATCTTCCATCTGGCTGCTTTTCTGTATCTTTTCTAATATCCTTTATAATAAATGGGTAAATGTAAGTAAAGTATTTCCCTGAGTTCCATGATCTGTTCTAGCAGATTAATTAAACCTAAGGAGGGCATCTTGGGAACCCTGATTTATAGCTGGCTGGTCAGAAGCATAGGTCACAACCTGGGGCTTGTGATCGGCATCTGAAGTGGGGTGGAGCACTGTGGATCTGATGCTATCTTCAGGTAGATATTGTCAGTATAGCATTGAATCATAGGATGCCCAGATGATGCCCGCTGGAGAAAATTGGTGGTTGGTGGGAAGAAATCCTGCATGTTTTGGTGACCAGAAATGGAGCATTCTATGGTGAGTGTGAGAGTAGGAAAAATACTGGCTTTTCTTATCTCTTGCAAAATGGTATTCTCACCAAAAAGGCAGAACCTGACAGAGAAACTGTCAGACAAAACCAAAATGAAAAACAGTCTACGAAATAATTGGCCCAGAGTCATAAAAAATGTCAATGTCATAAGAGACAATAACATACTGAAGAATTGTGCTGGATAAAAGGAAACTAAAGAGACATGGCAGCCAAGTGAAATGCATGATCTTAGATCCAGTACTGGATCACAGGTGAAGATTGCTACAAAGCATTTTACCTGGGACATTTTGTGAAATTTGGATCTAGCCTAAGGATTATATAATAGTATTATATTAATGTTAAATTTCCTGAATTTGATAACTATATTATAGTTATGTAAGATAATATGTTTTCTTATAAAATACATGTTAAAATGTTTGGGGGTAATGATGTATGCAACTTACTCTAAAAGGGTTAAGAAAAAAATATGTGTATAAAGAGAAAGTGACAAAGCAAAATGTTAACGATCACTAACAGCTGGTGAATGTGGATAAAGGGAATACATGGGTGTTCTTTGTACTATTCTTGCAATTCTTCTGCAAGCTTAAAGGACTGTTATCAAAAATATATAAAGAGCTCTTAAAACTCAACAATAAGAAAATAATCCATTTTATAATGGGCAGAAGACTTGAACAGACACCCCACCAAAGAAGATATATGCAGATGACACATAAGCATATAAAAAGTTGCTCAACGCCATACGTCATTAGAGTTGCTAATTAAAACAACAAAGAGATACCACTAAACACCTGATAGAATGGCCAAAATGCAAAACACTAACAACGCCAAAGGCTGGCAAGGATGTGCGGCAACAAGAACTCTCATTCATTGCTAGTGGGAATGCAAAATGGCACAGTCACTTTAGAAGACAGTTTGGCAGGTTTGTGTGTGTGTGCAAAACTAAACATACTCTTATTCTTTGATCTGGCAATTGCACTCCTTGGTATTTACCCAGATTAGCTGAAAACTTATGTTCACACAAAATCCTGCACACAGATGTTTATAGCAGCTTTATTCACAATTGCCAAAACTTGGAAGCAATCAAGATGTCCTTCAGTGAGTGAGAGGATAAATAAATTATGGTACATCCAATCAATGAAATATTATTCAGCACTCAAAAGCAGCTATCAAGAAAAGAAAAGACATGGAGGAAACTTACACGCATGTTGCTAAGTGAAAGAAGCCAGTCTGAGAATGTTACATACTGAACAATTGCAAATATATGACGTTCTGGGAAAGGCAGAACTACGGCAAAACTAAAAAGATCAGTCATTACCAGAGGTTAGAGGGGAGTGGAATAATTAGGCAGAGCACAAAGGATTTTTAGGTCAGTGAAACTATTCTATATGATGCTATAATGATGAGTACATGTCATTATCAATTTGTCAAAATCCATATAATGTACAACACCAAGAGCAAACCCTAATGCAAACTATGGATTCCAGGTGATAATGATGCATCCATGTAGGTTAATTGATTGTAACAAATGTTCTACTCTTCTGTGGGATGTTGATGGTGGGGAGGTTGTGCTTGTGTGGAAGTGGGTGGGTATGTGAACTCTGTACATTCTGTTCAATTTTACTGTGAACCTAAACCTGCTCTAAAAATTAAAGCCTATTTTAAAAACAGGAAACTTTAGCCTCTTACTACACTCCCATTAAAGGGATTAAAGAAAAAAATAACAATACTAAGTGTTGGTGAGGATGTGGAGCAACTGGAACTCTTACACATTGCTGATGAGAATTAAATATTGGACAATCACTTTGGAAAACAGTTTGTCAGTGCCTTTGAAAGTGAAACATACACCTGCCCAGTGACCTAACACTCCCACTCCTAGATATTTCCCCAAGAGAAACAAAAACTTTTGTTAACACAAAAATCTGTATATGAATGTTTATAGCAGCTTTATTTATAATTGCCAAAACCTAGAAACAACTCCAGTGTTCTTTGGTAGGTGAATGGTTAGACATCCTGTGGTACATCCATTCAATGGAATACTACTCAGTGATAGGAAGGAACTTCCAGTACTTTCAAAAACACAGATGAATCCCAAGTGCATTGTACTAAGTGAAAGAGCCCAGACTCAAATGGCTACATATTGTGTGATTTCATTTATATGACCTTCTGGAAAAGGCAAAACTGTATCCAAAACTAAGCCCTATCACTTTAGGGTGAGAGAAAGCATTTACATCTTGACTGTGGTGGTGGTAGTTACATAACTTTATGTGTTTTTCAAAACTCATAGAAGAGAACATTATTAAGGGTGAATTTTACCATGTGTAAATTATACCTCAACTAAGCCAACAAATCAACTTGAGTTTCTCCTAGAGCTCTGTGACCCAGCTCAGAGACCTGCAGTGAGGAATGGGAGCCTTGTTTGTCTCTCCCATTATCTATTCTGCTTCTTTGAATTGGCTCCGGGTTGAGAGGGGTTTGGGGGAGATACAGGCAAGTGCAAGGTCTGCTCTGAATGGAGTCATTGTAACCTGGTGTTAGACTCCCCTAGGTGTCAGATGCCCAAACTCTGGCCCTTGCTTTAAAGGGACAAACATTTTTTGGGTTGTGTGCAGGCTTCTTTGTTGGTCTCCTCCAGCTGGTTCCTGGGCTTGGGTGACATATTCCCCAAGACCACCTGTGCCTGTCCCCTTCACTCTGGCTGAGGGTCCTTCTGTAGGGGTCCTCTTCTCCTGGAGGGCAGACTTCTTGGGCAGGGATCTTTCATGATGACTGACACTTGGATACCTTGCACTGTTTCTGGTTGGTAGCACAGGAAACATTTCTCTCTTTTGCACCCTGCAAGCACAGGCTGCTCCCATGGCAGCCCCCACCCCTCATGCTACCACCAGGGATAGCTCCCAACAGCTTTTTCTCTTTAGACTTTTCCAGGGGAGAGGTGGGTCAGGTTCTGTTTCCCCCAAGCTCCAGGGAAGCCCCAGTCTCTTGGCTTGAGTTATGTGGGGTGAGGCATAGCACTGAGGTGACTCTCCCCACGGAAAACCCCTGCATCCATCCTCCTCTCCCGGGTCAGTGCCTGTTCCGAGGCTGCTCTGAGCCTGTATGAGGGCATTGCAATCTGCCCAAGTTCTGCTGGATTGTGTCTGGTGCTGCTTTTGAGGCTCTGGGGTACAGCAGCAGTTCTGAGACAGGAAAGTCCCATTTCACATCTTACTACACATAAATACTATGTTATTTTAACAAAACTGGGATTTTACTACGTATATCACCATTTTATAACCTGCTTTTTCGCTTCATACTATATATTGAGCACCTTTCCATGTCAGTGGACTGCTACATTCGTATCATTTTAAATGAGTGATTAATATCACTTATATACTAAAACTTATATCCATCCCCAATTGTTGGCTGTTTTAGGTTGTTTCTAATTTTAGATGATTATGTTTAATAATGTTATATTTGGGGTGAATTTATGTGAAGCTGATGAAAGGACCCCATTTGCACGAGTCCCTTTCAAATGCCTGGGAGTGATCTAGCAATTTTATATTCATAATTTTGTATTCTTTGTGTTATAGGGGCCCCCTAAATTGTATAAACTTCAGGCTCCACAAAAACTGGATGTGTCCTTGGCTATGACAAACATCTTCACACTCAATTTTTTTTTCTATTTTTTGGCTACGTCTTTATTTCCTTAGGATAAACTCCTAGAAACAGAATTGCTAGATTAAAGCAGATGCACATTTTTAAGATTCTTGGAACATATTGCCAAAGGGCCCTCCAGAATAGGTGATTTCATTTACACTCCCACTCTGCCTTGAATGAGAACAACCACAACTGGGGCGGTTTCTAAGGGATTGTGTTTCCTTGTTATTGTGACTTGGTTGTAGCTGACATTCCCACCTTTTCCCGAAAGTAGAGGTTTTGATCTGAGATCCATGGGATCTGCGGGTAGAATTCTTGGGGTTTGTGAACCTGGTTGAGAAAAAATTACATCTTTATTTTCATCATTAGCTTCTCATTGAAATGTAATCATTCTTTCCATCTTGAATGTAGACCACGAATCCCCATAGTATTCACAGTACAAATGACTTTAGCAGTCCTGTAACCAACAGAAATCACACGTTTTCCTGCCTTGTTACAGATCTCTCAGAATATCATTTATGCTCATCGGTGCTTCAAAATTACGGTAGTTATTAGACTTGCCACTAGATCTTGTTATGTAATGTGCTCATAAAGAACATGTATTACTAAATCACAATTTATTTTTTAATATTTTGATAAACAGTCAATAGAATTGGTTTCCTTTGTAATCGTGTATTTTTTATTTTATGAATTTTAAAACCTTATCCTGAAAAGAAGTCCTTAGGCTTCACCAGACTGCCAAGGCATAATAAAGTTCGGAACCCTTATTGTATGGGTCAACTCACGTATCTTTAAAACTTACTGAAGGAAAGGAATTAAGCTTTCATGAACCCATGCCTGGAGCCAGGCCCTAGGGGTACATGCTGGGGGTACAGAAGGGGCAGGATGACCTCCTGCTTTTGAGGAGCTCATAGTCTAGGTGGGACATGCGATTTCACAGCTCCTGCCACTCATTGTCCTGTGGGCTGAGGGCCTATTTTTTCAGATCTTTCAGGATTTTAAGAAAAATTAGAAATCCAGATTTTTATATGTTCCCATGTAAAACAACTGTTACAATTTTTAAATGTTGGCAACTAATCAAAATTTTTATAAACCACTATGTGGGCCAAATAAAGCATGTCTGAAGGCTAAATCTGGCCCAAAGGCCACCAGTTTTCAACCTTTGCTCTAGGAAAGCTGAATTCCAGTGAGGGTGGGACAAATTCATTCTGTGGAACAAAGCAACAGAGAACCCGAGCACCCCCACCCATACCCTACTCTGCTCCTGTAAACCAGGGAGACAGGGAACTGGAGTCTCGGCTTTGAGAAGAGAGGAAATGAGAGAAGAAACTCTATTGTGGGCAGTGGGATTTCCTGTAACCTGGGTGCAGGCCGGGTGAGGAGAGACATGGCTGAAGGTAGATGCTACTGTAGTGAGAGTGTCAAGGGAATTGTGGGAACAATGAGGCAATTAAATTATTGTATATCTAGAAAACCTCAGAGCCTCTAGCAAATAAGATAGAATAACTGCAAAAGAAAAACCTATTTGAATTATTAAGAAAAAAAGATGTTATTAGATATAAGATAAATGTACAAAAACCAATTGCTTTTCTTATTTTTGACAACAAATGCATAGAAAGGGAAATAGAAAAAATATTCCCATTATGATATTGACAAAAACTATATTCAGAAATAAATTTAACAAGAAAGATATAAGGTCTCTATGAAGAAAGGTATACAATCTTGTAGCAAGATAGAACACAAGATCTGAGGCTGGGCGTGGTGACTCATGCCTGTAATCCCAGCACTTTGGGAGGCTGAGACGGGTGGATCACCTGAGGTCAGGAGTTTGAGACCAGCCTGGCCAACACGGCAAAACCCCATCTCTACTAAAAATATAAAAATTAGCCGGGTGTGGTGGCACACGCCTGTAGTCCCAGCTACTCAGGAGGCTGAGGCAGGAGAATTGCTTGAACCCAGGAGGCGGAGGTTGCACTGAGCCAAGATTGCAACACTGCACTCCAGCCTGGGTGACAGAGCAAGACTCCATCTCAAAAACAACAGCAACAACAAAAAGGAGAACACAAGATCTGAACAAATGGAAAGATACACCATACTCTTGGATGGGAAGACTTAATATAGAAATGTCAAACCTTCCAAAATCAATTCCAAACAGAGTGCAATGATCTTGATGTTTATATGAAGCAATAAATTCCTGAGAATAGCCAAAAAGACATGAAAAATAGTAACAGTACAAGATGACTTGTCTTGCAGGTATCAGAACCAACTCTAAAACCAATCATTAGAGTAATGGTATAGAAACAGAGAAATAGATTAGTGGAAAAAGAAAAAAGAAATCCAGAAATAGATCTCAAATATATATCAGAATTTAATATCTGCCAGAGTAACCTTTTAATTACTTAATAAGCAATGCTTTCAAAATTACTATTCATTTTGAAGCAAGTAAAATTAGATGATTATTCAACTTCAAAATAAAAAACACATCTCAGGTTGGCTGGGCATGGTGGCTCACACCTGTAATTCTAGCAATTTGGGAGGCTGAGGCAGGAGGATCTCTTGAGCCCAGGAGTTCAAGACCATCCTGGGCAACATAGGGAGACCCTCTCTCTTTTTAAAAAAAAAATCAACAACATCTCAGGTTATGTAAAGGTTTAAATGTAAAATAAAAAAAACAAGATAACAATTTTGTTTTTTTGTTGTTTTTTTTTTTTGAGATGGAGTTTTGTTCTTGTCACCCAGGCTGGAGTGCAGTGGCACTATTTCGGCTCACTGCAACCTCCGCCTCCTGGGTTTAAGCGATTCTCCTGCCTCAGACTACTGAGTAGCTGGGATTACAGGCATGCGCCACCAGGTTTGTCTAACTTTTTTTGTATTTTTAGTAGAGACGGAGTTCCACCGTGCTGTCCAGGCTGGTCCTGAACTCCTGACCTCAGGTGATCCACCCACCTTGGCTTTCCAAAGTACTGGGATTAGACATGTGAGCCATCGCACCTAGCCAACATAACAAATTTTACAAGAAAATTTAGGAGACTATATGAGCAACCTGAATGAAAGTTAACAAAATTGAGAAGTGATTAAGGAAAAGTGAGACCTTGGAAAACATTGTAGGCCAAAAGATACATAAGCAGGGTCAATAGACAAATGAGTTATGGAAATGTGAGACAAAGTTTAAGATCTACAACATACAATAAGGATTTACAAATTAATAAGAAATAGTTAACTCAGTAGAAAAATGGGCAAAGGATAAAAATGGGTAATTCACAGAAGAGTTCATCCAAATGGCCAAAAATACAAATGAAAAGGTGCTCAGCTCCAGCAGCAGGAAAATGCAATTTAAAGTAACAATGAGAGATCGTTTTATACCCACAGCTAAAACCTGCATTTCTGGCAGGGAAGCACAGGATAAGATACTTTCATACCTTGTTTGCGAAAATGTGAAACATTACTGCTTTTTTGCAATGCAAACTTTATTAAAAGTGTATATAATATACATTAAAGATGTATAGAATATATATATCTCCATTGATTTACTTCAAGGTATTCATTCCACAAGAACACAAACCCTAGAGAGTATAGGCACATGAATAGAATTTTTTGCCTCATGTTTATAGTTAAAGAAAAGATAAAGCTATTGTTCATCAATAGGTGAATGGCTGAATAAATTGTGGAATATTCACACTATGGAATATTATGTAATGTCAAAAATTATTTGAAACTTATATCAGTTTATTTGGGGGGGATTTCCTTGAAGTGCTATTGCTTAAAAAAAGCGAAATGCAAGACAGTATAATAGAATATGATCCCATTTTTATAAAATAACAATTAAAATCTCTAATACTTGCATATGTGCGTTTGCATACAATTTAAATCTGTCTGTCAGTGATTACTCAGTTAAAGAGAAAACATACAGAAGGTTGGATACAGTGGGTTATCTAGGGTCAAAGGGGAGGGTAGTACAAGCTGACATGAGCACTGTGGAAAGTGAGGAGGGAGACATTTTTGGCTCATCCTGGACCAAAAAAATAAAATAAAATAAAATAAAAAAGCAGGGGCCTTTGGAATTGGACTCCCTCATCCTACAGCCTAGCTAGCCCCCTCCCCCCAAAATGCTTGACTCCCTTGGGCATCCCTCCCACCGCCCTATACGTGGCCTTCCATGTTTTTTCCATGATGCTAGAATAGGGCAGTCAAGTCACCAAGGGGCAGGGAGGGGCCAGGGCTGGGGGGCTGCTTTCAGTGCATGAGAAAGGACCTCAGGGTCCAGAGTTCAGGCCCCACTCTCCCCAGGCGACTTGGCAAATTCATGAGAGTGAGTGGAAGAGGCCACAGGGAGTATTAATTGACTTGTTCTCTCAACTGAAGTCCTCCTTCTGTCTTAGCTGACAGGTCACGTCCTCAGAAAGGATTCTTCTGAGTCCCACCCCTCAATGATCTTGCCTTTCACTCCCTTTCATAGCACTCATTACAATTTGCATCGTTTTTGTTTGTGTGTGATTAATGTCTATTTCCCAAGCGCCACAAGAGGAGGAACGCTGCTTGTGCAGCACCCAGTATGAGATGTGGCAGGGTCCCGGCAACGCTGGCTGCTTTCAGTCATTTGCTCACTCACTCTCTCCTTCATTGACTCAATCTTTTCTGCATTTCTTTATTCATTTTTTCCCTTATTCACTCCAGAAACATGCTATTGGTCCATGCCTTTTCCCGATCTGAATCTTTCGCTTTCTAGGGTGGCTTTTTCAGAGAAGGAGGGAGTGGCGACATGATGGCAGAATTCTGGGAATGCATCCACAACTTGGGAGGGCCTAGCTGGGTGAGTTGGAAGCTCTCCAGGGAAGGAGGGAAGACTTCAGAAGGCTGAAAGTCCTGAGCAGAAGGTGCTGAATGAGGAGAGAGGAGAAAGTGATGTGATGGAGGCTGGGCCAAGCAGGCCACTCTACTCCCAGACATACCCTGGCTCTTCCCGCTGCCAGGCCTTGGGTCCTGCCATTTGTTCTGCCTGGAAAGCCTCTTCCCATCTCCACGTGTTGAAATCCTACCCTTCCTTGCAGAGCCAGCCCAGATGTCCTCAAAGTCTTGCCTCACTTCTCCAGCTGGAAGGGCTGCTCCCTGCTGCAAACAAACTTCCCGAGCACAAAATCTGGACCTCCCTCAAGGCGCTGACCACTTCCTGGCTTGGGTTGTGGTGTGGCCCCTCTCTCCACCCCATAGACAGAGGCTCTGTCCAACTGTTCCCTGTATCCTGCAGGGCCTAGGGCCCAGCACAGAGCAGATGCCCAAGCCACTCTCACCGAACGAATGAGCAGTGCTGAGTTTGGGAGTGGGGGCGATGATTATGACCCCATTTTATAGATGCAGAAATAGAGATGCAGCTAAGTGACGGTCTTGGCCTTGGTCCCACAGTGAGGAAGCAGCAGAACCTAGACTCAGGCCTGTGTTTCTGGTCCCAGAGGCCGGACTCTTTCCAGGGCAGCTTGGTGGGAGGTGAGGTAGGGTAGGGTGGAGTGAGACTGGATCCTGGGAACCAGCAGGCCAGGGAGAGCTGGAGTTTGGACGGCCAAGTTCAGGGAAAGCGCAGTTGGGGAGGAGCCAAGGTATTTATTATGCTTGGTCTCCAGTTCCAAACAGAGCTGATGGATGGAGCTGCTCCAGTTCCTATAAACAGCTCGGGCCTCCCTCTCCCCCACCCCGCCCTCCCCATTCTCAGGCACCACAGCCCAACTGTTTCCAGTGCGATAGGGGTGGGGGTAGAGGGAGATGACCAAGAAGAGAAGAATGGGAGGCGAGGGGGAGCAAAGGAAGGGGAAGGACAAAGATAAGACAGGGTCCTAGAGGCCTGAGGAAGCTGCAGGGAACGGAGGGTGGTCAGAGAGGATTCTTTGCCTCCCCACTGGCCCCTGCTGCCGTGGACGGCCCACAGTCTGCATTCCCCTGTCCTCTCTGTGTCCCCTGGGCCTGTTCAAAAAGCCTCCTCACCACATTCTCTGAGGGCTTGTCTCAACTCCACAAGCTTCTGAGTCCTGGAGGACAGGGGCCATTCACTCAGAAAACCTTTTCTGAACTGGCTTTAGTCTGTGTTGGCTCACAGGCCCTGGGGACAGATAGGACTCCGGGTAGGACCTCCCCCCAGGACCTCCTGGCCTGGTGGGTGGGTCAGAAGACACCCGATGCTGAGGGCAGCCCAGATCTGTGGGAGCTGGAGGAGAGAAATCCAGACAGTCTCCCCAGAGAAGGTGATGGAGGTGATACAGGTGAGGGTGGTGAAGGAGACTGTGCAGGTGGGTCGGGGGTTGAGCTGTTTCCAGCAGAGGAGGCAGGAGAGGTGCAGGAGGCAGTGCTGCCTAATGGTTAAGACTGCTGGCTCCAGAGTGGGACAACCTGGGTTCAAGTCTCATCGCTGGAGCTCAGTTCTCTAAAATGAGGATGGTAACAGTAGAAATCTCTTCAAAGGTTGTCAGAATTAAACACGACAATGCACATCCAGAGCTCAGCATGGGCCTGCCCAGAAGTGCTCAACAATGGCCATCTCTGAGCATGTTGTGAGAGGTGGCGGGAGAGAGATGGGCCTCATGGGCTCAGTGAGCTGCGTGAAGGACAGGGGCACAGAACACGGATGGTGGGTCCCAGATCCTGGAGGATGTGGCCAGCCTGTGGGTCTGAGAGGGTGAGTTGCTGGCGCGTCCTGGGGCCCGTTCCTGGTGGAGTGCCGCGCCAGCGCATGGAACCCCGGGAGTTGGACCCTGCACCTCAGGCTGACTGTGACCTGGGAGTGTAGGGGCCTCCCCTCTCCCTGCAAGCTGAGAGTTCGGGAAGCTGGATGCTCTGATGACCTAGTTGGCAGCTGTGTCCACGTTTGGCTGAAAACAGGAATTTCTGCCTCACTGGAGGTCTTGGCCAGGTGAGCAAACTCCCTGTTTGTCAGGAAAAGGGGTCAGGGGCCTGGTGGGCTCCCTGCTGGAGCAGAGGCCCGCAGACCCTGGGCTGAGCTCAGCCCAAGCTCCTGCCTTCCCCTTAGGCCTTCACGGAGCACCTACTGTGTGCCAGGGGGTGGGGCTCTCTCCTTTCTCCCCCAGCCCTACCCCATGAAATAGGTGTTTAGAATTTCCCTTTGCAGACTGGGAGCCAGGAGCAGGAATGGGGAGGTAAGAGGGCACGGACCAGAGAAATGGAAGAATCTCCAGAAGGCAGAGCTGCCAACGCTGGGCCCAGGGGCTGCAGGGCCAAAGGGAGGGGTCCAGGCTGCCTGGGGGTGGGGAGGAGAAGCATCACTGAGCAGGAGCTCGGGGGAGAGGCAGTCAGGGAAGGGAAGGGCAAAGGCGCAGTGCCAGGCTGCTGACAGGGGGAAGTAGAAGGTGTGAAGGCCAGAGGAACAGGCACCCCCTGCTCTGCATGCTCTGCCCTGGCCTGTCACGCCTCTCAGTGCACCCCTACCCAGGTGAGGCTGCTTCTGTCTCGCACCCCACACTCACCCTCCAACTCCAAGCCAGGAACCAGGTATGGTTTTCTTCCAAGTTCAACCTTGATCTGCAGCCTGGCTGATCACTGAATTCTCCAGTCCCTGGGGACCTTTAGCCCTCTACCTGGGGAGGCCTCTGGGCACCAGAGTTGGACTTTCAGGAGGGGTGGGGCTGGAGACAGAGATGTGGGCCATCAAAGCAATGGGGTGTTTACAGCAATGAGGCCATGGTGTTCCCAAGGGAAAAGGGCTTAGGATGGAGCCCTGGCCATCACCACTTAAAGCTGGCTCGAGGAAGATGAGCAAAGACCCTGAAAAGGAGTGGCCTGGGAGGGAGGAGATGGCTTCCTGTGTGGGATCACAGCTGTGGGGAGAGCATGCCCAGCAGGGGTATGGGTGGGGGGCCTGCTGCACAGGGCCTAGGGAGAGGAGGTCTGAAAAGTGTGCTGAGTTTGGCAAAGGATACCCTTGATGCTGTTAGCAAGGGCAGCATGGAGCTGGGAGGGGCTGAAGGCAGCTCCAGGCGGGTTGAGAACCGGACGGGCGGGAAGGGAAGCGACTTTACCAACAAGCTGGCCTGTGAAGAGTGGGAGGAGGAAGGGGAAAGTGGCTGAGGGGCTTCTCACTATTTTTAAGACGGACAAGGCTTGAGTCCAGCTGAAGTCTGAGAGGAAGACGTAAATAGAGAGGGAGAGGCTGGAGGCAGAAGAGAGCGTGATGGGGCAAGGGAGAGGGGATGGAGCTGGGGACCCCGAGGAGGGGAGGCAGTGCAGCCTCTGAGATGGGGCACAGAGGGCTGAGCACAGAGAAGGGGAGGGGGCCTGTAGCTGTAGCAGGAAGGAAACAAATGGAAGCCCCCAGCCTCTCAGCCCTGGGGTGGGGAGCATGGTCGCCTGTTGAGTGTGGGGCAACAGAGGTGTAGCAGGGGCCGTGCTAGTGGCTGCGGCTTCAAGGTCCAGGGTGGTGCTGGCCCAGAGCCTCAGTGTCCCCAGGGATTTGCCGTGATGATTGAACGACCATAATGGGATTCAGAGGCAGGGTTCTGGTGGACCCGATGAAGCGGATTGCAAAGAGGAGGCTGGCAGCCACACTGCTTCTCCAAAATTAGTTTTTAATACATTCAGGTAGGTTACACAAAGAGTTGGTCCCGAGGCCTAGGCTGCGGCCTGGGTCCTGGGAAGTGAGAGCAGCATTGTGTAGTGTTGTCAAAGATCGGGCGTGGGGACCCACACCTTGGCCTCCAGGCCTAAGGAAGAGTGTTATGTGCAGTAGCACCTGTGGTTGTGATCCCAACCAGGACTGGGTCTGCCTGGGTGCTCCACACATCACCAGGGCCTAGCCCTGGCTCTGCCCATTGACTCTCCCTTAACTTCCTCTGGGCCTCGGTGTTCTCCTCTGTAAAATGGGGTGGAGAGAGAGAGTGGCATTTTCATTTTCTCGCACATTACTGAGCCCACATCGTGAGCCAGACTGTGGGCCAAGCACAGGTAAGATGATGAAGACAGCAAAACAAGGTCTTGAGTTGGTCCCAGCATGTCCATTCTTCCCAGACAGCTCATGACTCCATGGTATGAGGGATAGGGGGTCATCTGGGTGAGCCTTTCTACCTGTTTTTGTAAGAGGGAAAAAAAAAATCCTTACATGATGAGGCACAGAAAGGAAGTTTGGAGCCAGCATTATCTTGTGATGTGATAGCTGAGAGAGGACATCACTCCGGTCCAACCCCCAATCTCAGCCCACAAATAAGGGCTCTTTTTTTCCCCCAGAGGCTCTGTACAAGCTCTCCACAAGTTTCATTCTCTTCCTAAGCCTCAGTTTCCCCATCTGTGCAATGGGGAGGTTAGATTCAATAGTCTCAAACTCCAAGCTCTGCCCAATAGAGGAAAAGGGAATGAGAGAATGCAAGAGCACAGAGAGAACAGGAGAACCCACACCAGGGTGGAAAGGAGGGGAGGAGGGAAACTAAGGCAGAGAAGGAGGAGAGCGCCTGCAGCTGCCTGCCTGGGAGAGAGGAGAGAGCAGGTGTGCACAGCACAGGATGCTTCCAGACCCTGCTCAGGCTATGTGGGGCCACTTCCTGTCCACTTAACGGCCTGCAGCCCCTGCAGTGGTAAAGATCAGGCCCTGGAGACAGAAGGATGAGGGTTTGAATCTCACCTATGGCATTAGTTAGCTGGGGCCCCGGAAGGAGATTTGCAGAACTTCAGTTTCCTCTTTTATAAAATGCGGATAAAACATAGGGCTGTCATATAGGGGCAGACACAAGGCTTGGATTCACATCCACATCTGCCAAGCTGGGTGCAAAACAGAACCAGATATCTAAGGTTTCAGCTCCGGGCTCAGCAGCCAAGGCGGGGCTGTGATGGAGAAGTGGGGCTGGGCAGGGACGGCGCTTAGAGCAGTACTGGGGTCAGGGTGTGCAACATGAGAGTGCCAGGAAGGGAGAGGGCCTGTCCAGAGCAGGAGATGGAATGGTCCAGTGCTGGGCTGGACCCCTTAACCAGACCCTGCTGAAGCCTCCATGGCCCACCTAACGGCACCAGATCCAAGACACACTCGTACAGCTCCAATTCTCTCTTCCGGTCATAAGCTTTTCATTTTCAGAGAGACTGAAAGTCATTATCAGAAGATGTGACAGTCTGCTTGGAAATGTCTCAGACAAATCCTCCTGGGCTTGGCCCTCCCTCACCCTGGCACAGCTGGGGCAGGACTCACTGCACTGAACCAGTGAGGCCTGCCGTGCTCCGGAGCCCTGGGCTTTCACACCTCAGGCCCTAAGCACACTGCGTGGTCACCACGCGGCTCTGCAGCACTCTCTCCTACCAGACTGGGAGATTCTTGAGGGCGGGAATGTATCTCATTTCCCAGCATTCCCAGTGCCCAGAGCAGGGTGTGGCACAAAATAGATGCTCAGTGAAGATTTGTTGATCTGATAGGTCAACATTATTCTCTGCTGTCCCTGAAACCGCCCAACTTCTGGCTTCCACAGCTGGACCCAAAGTGCAGCCCGGGAAGGGGGTCACCCACTGATGCAGCAGGCGGCAGAGAAAGGTGTCCTGGGCTGCAATTTGGAGACCAGAGTTCTGGGATCCACAGACCCGGGTCACTGTGTGATCTTGAGTCAGTCCTCACTCTTCTCTGTACCTCAGGCTCCCCCACTGACCTAGAGTGTCTCCCGGCTTCTTTAGGCTTTATACTGTTGGTTAAACTTCTGCTGGCGGACGCAGCAGCAGGTGGCCAGCGTGGTGAGGAGGATGGCAGAGACCAGTATGAAGGTGAGGATGATGATGAGGTTGATGTTCTTGAGCCCCCCCTTCTCACAGTCCTCGGGGCGCACGTGGCTCAGGGACACCTCCTCCTGGGAGCTGAAGCGGCAGATCAGGTCCTGGGTGGCGTCCACGTCCACACGGCCCTGGTGCAGTTGGGCTGCCAGCCAGCCATTGCCGCAGCAGCTGAGTGGATTCCCCTGCAGGTAGAGGCGCCGGAGGCTGGTCTCCAGGCCACCCATGGCACTGCCTGGCAGGAGGCTGAAGCTGTTGTTTCGCAGGTCCAGCACCTCCAGTGACACAGCCTGTGTCCAGGCGGGAAGGTGGCTCAGGCGGTTCTCGGCAAGATTGAGCCGCTTGAGGCAGATGAAGCAGGGCAGGTCCACCTGCAGGACCGTCAGCCCATTGCCCTGCAGTGCCAGGACCTCCAAGGAGTCCTCCAGGCCTCCCAAGGCCCCCGTGGCCACCTCCAGCCCAGAATTGGAAGAAAGGTCCAGCTCAGTCAGTGGGGTGTGGAGGAAGGCCCCTGCCCTGAGCAGCTCTATCTCATTATCCACCAGGCTTAGGCTGCGGAGGGAGGTGATGCCGGAGAAGGCCACACAGCCAGAGGGGCCAGGATCATCTGGCCCCCCACAGGGGCTGACTCGGTTTCCCTGCAGGTTGAGTCGCTGCAGGCTGGCCAGGTTGGCAAAGGTGTATGGGGGCAGGTCCCGCAGGGCATTGCCCTGTAGAAGCAGCGTCCGCAGAGACCCCAGGGCTCTGGCACCCAGTTCCAGTGTCTCCAGGGCATTGTGGCTTAAGTCGAGGAGCATCAGGCAGGGCAGGGAGCCTGAGCGCCGGGCCTCAAAGGTCCGCAAGCAGTTTCTGCTGAGGTTCAGGAAGCACAGGGAGGTCAGGTGCTCAAGAAAGCTGTCGGGGATGAGCTCAATCTCATTGTAGCTCAAATCCAGATTCAAGAGCTGGGAAAGGGGGCGGGAGCTGGCATTCCCGCTGGGGGTTGAGAGGGGCAGGGCTGACCAGCCCTCGGAAGGCGCATGGATGCCCTTGCTGTCCTGGGGTGGCCCTGTGGGGAGCCGGATGAGGTTGTTGGACAAGTTCAGGTAGATGAGTCTCGGGAGCGCGGCCAGGTCGGGGAAATGGAGCAGTTTGTTCTCCCGCAGGTCAAGCCAGGTGAGCTGGAACTCAGCCTGGGGCTGGGAAGCTGTCTGAAAGGCCTCGATGCTGTTGCAGCTCAGGTCTAGCACCCGCAGCTGCTGGAGGCTGAAGTCGGAGATGCAGGTGAGGGAATTCCTGGAGAGGTTGAGATGGGTCAGGCGGGGCAGGCCCTCGAAGGCGCCATCCTCGATGTCCATCAGCACGTTGCTATGCAGGTCAAGCTGCTCCAGCGCAGGCATGTCCCGGAAGGTGTGGCGGGTGAGGCGAGTCAGACTGTTCTCCGCCAGTGAGAGGGTATGCAGGCTGGGTGCCTCCCCCAGCAGCCGCTCCAGCAGGCTGCTGTACAGGCTGTTCCCAGACAGGTCGAGGGAGGTCACACGTGGCAGGGGGCCCAGGCCACCGGCACTCAGCGCAGTGGCCATCGCCAGCCGGTTGTGAGCCAGGCTGAGGTGCTCCAGGTGGGTCAGGGCCTGGAAGGCTCCTGGCTGGAGGAAGCTGATCTCATTGGTGCTCAGGTCCAGGTGACGAAGTGCCGTGTAGAAGCCCAGGGGTGAGGCCAGGATACTCCGCAGCTGGTTCCCAGATAGATCAAGGGTCTCAGTGTCTGACGGGAGCACCGAGGGGACCTGGAGCAGGCCCAGACCCTGGCATGAGACCTTCTTGTCCACCTGGGGAGGGGCAGGGTGGGGAGACAGCTGGCATAAGTGGGCGCAGGAGGGGATGAAACCAGACACGTTTATCCAGGAACCCTGCCTGGCTGGGAAACCCTTCTCCCATGGACTCCCAGAATGCTCAACTTTCCCCCACCGCAGCCTGATCACCCCATGCCTGGATGACCCATCCGGCTCCCTGCCCCATCTCGGGCACCCAGCACAGTGCTGGGCATTAAGGAAGGAACTCGATGAAGGTTCCACAGGTGGACAGATGGAGAGATGATAGACAGATAGAAGGACAAATTAACTAAGAGAAACCCTGTACTTATTATTACCCCTCTTACAGGAAACAGCCATATATCCCACAGAGTGACTCTAAGCCAGTGAGCAGCAGGGCAGAGTTGGGACCCAGGGCTCCTGATTCTATGTTCTAGGTCCCTCCTATGGGCATAGATAGTTAAATTTCCGGTGGTAGATGGGAATTTCTCCACTTTGGGAGAAATGTTTCCAAAAGGGAAAACTGTAATTTGTGCTCTGTCATCAGTTTTTATCTTGGCCTCCCTGTCTCGGACCTCATTCAGGCTCTTGTGTCATGGGCAGAGCCTGGGTCCTGGGGCCTGCCTTCCTTGTGGATGCTTCCAAGATGTGGCCTCGTCTCTGTTGCTGTTACCTCCTAGGGGGTGGCTTTCTTCCCAGGCTGGGTCAGGGGACTGGGCCCCTGGAGGTGAGGAGGGCCAGGGAAAAGATGGCCAGAGCCAAATCCACAGTCTTTGGTGACGAGACTGTGTTTGTGTTGTGCGACCTCCAGGAAGTCACATAACCACTCTGTTTTCTTATGTCCTGTCCTTCCCCAGCAGCCACTCAGCATTTGACATCTTAGTTAATACTTTCAGGCCCGTGGTCCCATTGGTCTTTACCACAGCCTGCCCATCTGATACGATCACCCCTATTTACAGAAATCTAGGCTCAGGGCGGGGAAGGGAGGTGCCAGGATTGCCCAGCTGGTGAGGAGCAGAGCTGGGATTTAAACCCAGGTTTTTTAACAACAAAAGGACGAACTCTTGTTCTTCCACAGATGTGCGTTCTGGGACCAAAATTCTTCCTATGCAAATGCAGGTCTCCCTTTTCTCTTCCAGGCCTCCAGGAACCCCAGCCTTTCCCAGAAAAAGGTCTGACTTCCACAATCACCGGGCTCAGGCTCACTGACCCCAGCTTCTGTCTCCGCCGACCCGTTCTGACCCACTCACTGCTAAATGCCTGACAACTGCTCAAAAGCTCCACTCTGACAATGAGCCAGCTTGGCTTAAACTTCTCCACGGTGAAGTCCAGGATCCCCAGCAGGGCCTTCGAGGCTGTTTGTAGCCCCTGCCAACCTGTCCCCCACCTCCCACCCCAGCCCACATGAAGTGACCACAGCTGACCACTGCCCATCATGCCCTCCCACACCCACTGCTGGGTCTGCTTCCTGAGCTGGATACGCCATCCCCAACCAGATCCACATGTGAACTCTTCATGCTGAGTTCCAGGGCCTCCTCCACCAGGGAGCCCTCCCTGACTGTGCTTCCTCTCAGAGCTTTGCCCGGCTGAATTGTGGCTGTTTGTGTGGGGACCTGCTAGACGGTGAGCTCAGAGCAAACAGGAACTGGTTCGGTGTATGTGGATGCCTTGGACCTGACTAGCAAGTCAATTTTTCCTAATGAATGAGTCCCAGACATCATCAGTTTAGTAAAGGTCTGAGGCACTGAATTGATCTTCTCTAGGAGGAAAGAAAATGGATAATTGATATTTTCAAAATACAGTCAAAGGCGGCTAGAGCAAGAAGAGTTCAGCTGACCCACTTCCCAGATGTGAACACTGAGGCCTGAAGATGGCAGTGACTTGCATGAATTCACAGTAAGCCAGTGGCTGAGCTGGTAGGGAAGGAACACAAGCCGGTGTGTTCCTCTCCTGGTCCAGCTCCGCGCTTCCTCCTGAGAGCCCCAAGGTGAGTAGGGGGAGGAAGAGACCTGCCCAGCCTCAGGCCTCTGTGTGGCTCTTCCTACTCCATGCAGCACAATGACTCCATGTAGCCTCCAAGGGAGGCAGCTTCACAGGGGCCTCAGGAGGCCCAGGGAAGCCCCAACAGTTGGGCACCCGTGTGAACCTGAAACCTGCCCAGCTGCCTTGCCCATCCTTGCCCTTCCTCCCTCACAACCTCTCTGTCTGCAGGGGCCATTAAACATAGCCTCATCCTCACAGCTCTTACCCCCTGGGGCATTCCTTACTTAAAGCAGAAACAACAAAATGACCTGTGTTGGAACCCCAGCTGTGTCAGGCTGCGTGCTGAGTGCAGAGACCCCCTACCCCATTAAATCTTCCCAGGCATTGTTCACCCTGTTCCTATTGTACCCCTAACGAAACTGAGGCTAAGGGGAGTGGGCTGCCCAAGATCAGACAGTCAGGGGCTCAAAACTCCCATTGGCAAATTCCTTTTCCTATTGGTGCCAGCCAAGTTCTGACCACTGGGCCCTCAGCTGGTCGGCACAGCAAAGAGCATCAGGGACCCACTTACTGAGTGTTACAGTGTGGGGGGCACTGTGCTGTGCCCTGCGTGTTACCCCCGGACAAGTGCAGAGGCATACTGCCTCTGGATAGGCAAAGGCTCCCTGGGGCACCAGCCCCTGAGACATGATCCAGGACACAAAGTTTGCCAAGCCCACAGCCCAAGACTTGCTTTCCATTCAGGGGCCCAAGACCCCTGCTCTAGAAGCCCGGGGTCCTGCTGGTGGGCAGGCCTGCACTGGGATGCCCAGCAATCCAGTCCAGTCCAGGAAGGAGCCTGAAGTCCCGGGCGGTGCTCAGAGCTCCACTTCCAGGGTCTCCATGCCTCCTTCAGCTCTGAGCTCCCAGCATTGCCTGACTTATAGTGGGAGGGAATTGGAGGAATTGGCCCTTGGTCAGAGTTTAGAGCTCCTACCCACTGTCCTGGGCTATCAGGACACCACTGCCCAGCTTCCTTTTCAGAAGCAAAGACTTGCCATCCAACTCCATTTCACCACCTGATCATGGGAGGAAAGCAGAGTAGGGAGAGGCACCAGGCAGTCAACAGTGGCAAAGGCAGCTGGGTTCGAATCCTGTAGGTCCCTGGTGGGTCACACGTCTTCTCCTTAACTCCCGTGTGTATTATTCCCATGCTGGTTCAGAAAGTGCTTTCCTATCTCTTATCTCATTTCCCCAGACTCCAAAATTCACCCGCTTCTCCTCTGCCTGTTGGGTGGTCAAGGCCTTTCCCCTCTGAGCCTCGTCTCCCTGAGATAGAATGTGCGTTTGTATTTGGTGACATCTGAGGCCTTCTCTGCCCACAATTCTGGGCTCCGGGAATCTTAGAAGGGCTCTGAAGAGCAAGAAAGGTGGTGGCAACAAGAGACATTGCACCCCAAGGGAAGGGCTGTGGGCAGGCAGCTGCCGGCACTTCCTGCCTCCTGAAGCAGCTGCCGGTTCTGTGTCATAAGCTTCTTCGAGTCTCAGGTCCAAGAGGGGCTTCCGGAGGCTCTGCCCTTTCCCCAGCCAGGCTCTGGCCTTGGTGACTGCCCGGCCTTACAAGTGGACCTAGGTGTTCTCTTTGCCCTGTAACTCATAGAGTCACAAGAACTTTAGGGCTAGTTTCCCAGGCTTGGGACAGGAAAAAGGAATAGAAGCAAATCAAACTTGGTCCTTGCCCTAGGGAAGTTCATGGTCTGGCAGGTGAGACAGGCTTGGACCCTTTCACCAACCACCCCACGCGCTCAGTCTTCTCAGTATTGAGATAGAGGGAAGCCTGGGGACTGCAGGAACCCAGAGGAAGGTGTGATCAGACTAGGCCAGCCTGGGAGGGGCTGGGGAGGCTTCCTGGAGATGGCAGCATTTGACCTGGGCAGTAAGGAGTGAGAGGCACCCCAGCGGGCAGTCCCAAGTCAAGGAGCCCAGTTAGGAAGGGGATTTGTCTCCAGGAGGGATGAGCACAGAGGAGCCCCTCCCAGCTGGCCTACCCCAAATTCCCCACACATATATACATTCTAGATCCCCTAGCTGGGCCTACTGCTCTGTGGGGACAGCTTGGGGGAATACAGTGTAATATCAGCCTCACTGTTACCAGCTGAATGACCTTGGACAAGTCACAATCTCTCCAAGCCTCAGTCTCCTCCTTTGAAAAATGAGAATAATGGTGCTTACCTGGCAGAATTGTTGGGTAAATAAGGTGTTTAAACATTCTAGTAGGTGCTCGTTAAATGCAAGGTACATTCCCTTTCCTCTCCTGACTCTTCTAACTTCTGGCTTCTGGGGCTGGGGCACTAGCACACCCTAGGGCAGGGAGGTGGGGGTGGCCCTCACCCTGTCTGGGCAGAGCATCTTACCATCTTACAGGGCACTTTGTCTTGGCGTTGTGCAGCCAGGCCTAGGGTCAGCAGGGCCAGGAGCAGCAGGATCTGGGGTCTCATGGCTCTGTGTAGGGCGGAGAGGAAAGGGGAACACTGTAAGCCCACTGGCTCCTTCCCACTGCCAGACCCCACTCCCACCCATTCTGTGCCTGCCCTCAGGGAACCCCAGAGCATGGCTGGAGCTGGAATAAAGATGCTTTGAGTAGGGCAGGGAGCCAGGTGGGAAATGGGCCTGCAGCCCATCATAGTAGGCCTCTCACCCAGGCCAAGCAGCCGCCCATTACCCAGGGGAAGCAGGAGTTTTAAGCGGCAGGTGACTTGGTCAGATGGGGGTTTTCAAAAGACCCCACCTGGCAGAAGACAGCCTGGAGGGGATGCACAGAAGCCTGACAGACCCTAAGGGTTACCCTAGGCCACACTGAGGGCCAGGGACTGGGGGCATGGGGATGTAGAGGGGGTTTGGAGGGTGGGCCTCTGACTATATTTCCACCAAGGCCACACAAGTCCTCCATACCAGCTCCTCAGTCCCCACATGGAATTCCTCGTTTTCTGCCCACTCCCCCACCTTTATTTTGCCCTTTTCCTTTTGATTCTCTGATTCTCGAGCCCTTGCCATTGTTCAAGGGCTGGGCCTGGGCCTTGGCAGGAAGTCCCACAGGAGGCCTGGCTGCCCCAGCACTGCTCTGTGGACTTCCCCAGGAGCAGCCTGGCAGGCCCTGTACTTTCACTGAAGCCACACTCCGGCCTCCTGGGCCAGCCCTTCCGTCTAAGAGCAGCCAGGGGTGGGGCTATGAGGACCGCACAGGCCCTTAGCAGGGTCAAATCCCAGTGCTACTGGAGGCTCACTCACTCCCTCACTAAGGACATCAGCCAAGTGCTAGGGATATACAAATCCATCCATGAATTTCACTCATTCATTCACACCTTTACTGAATACCTCCTCATGTCTGGCTCTGTGCTGGGAACTGGGAACTCAAAAAACAAATGAGCACAAAAAAGAAGTGACAGTGACGGTGATACAGACAGAGTGTCTTAAAGAGGAACACAGAAAGCCTTCCAAGAGCACCAGGTGCACAGTCACCCACATCCGACTGCTCCCTCTTGTCTCCTCTACCTTCCTGCTGTGTGACCTTACAAGTCGCTTCACTTCTCTGAGCCTCAGTCTCCTCATTTGAGGTTAATGGCAGCCACGCCAGGTTTTGTTGAGAATCAAACGAGATGCCACTTACAGAGTCTCCATTATGCAGTAGGCCCTCTTCTCGGCACTTTCTAGGCATGAACTCATTCCATCCTCACAAAAATTCAATGACTTGGTTCCATCATCATTTTACAGAAGGGAAAAAGAAGGCTCAGAGAGCTTAGGTACTATGCCCGAGGTCACACGGTGAACAAGCCACCAGCCCAGGCGAGTCTGGCTCCTGAGTCTGTGCCCTTCAAATCCGCACTCCCAGGCCTCCCACAGTGGGTGCTCCCTGAGTGAGTGCTGAACCGCGATTCTGAAGGACGCTGCAGGAGAAAAGGCATTTACAGGGCTTTTGAGGGCAGTGTCTTTGACTGTTAGAGCCCGCTAGTGATGAGCTATGGACGAAGATGGCTGCTCTGAATCCCATCTCTCTTGAAGGCACACAGACCACAGCCAGACCCGGTAAACCCTATTCCCTGGCTCCCCTCAGGGCCACAGGCGCTGCCCCTGCAGCTGCTCTGCTCTCACCTGCATCACAGGTTGCGCTTTCACAGGAAACTTTGTTCTGCTGTTTAAAAAGCAGAACGCCACCGCCCGTTTGAAAGTTAGCATATTCAGAACTGAGTGAAAACCCCTCCGCGGGGCCTTCCAGGCCATTGGGGAGCATGCCCTGCCCGGCCAGCTCTTCTCTCCAGCCTCCTTCCCCGGTGTCTCCTCTCACATTCTGGGTTCTGGACACCTCATATTTCCTTCAGTTCCCTGAGTAGATTTTCCTTGCCCCAAACCTTCACTTCCTCCCCTCTCCTCTTCTGCTAAAGACCTCCTCATTCTTGGGGTCCCAGCTTAGATGGGCCAAGAGGCCTTCTTTGGTTCCCCAAGTCTGGACTATGTCCTCCAGTCCTCCCAGAGCCCCTGAGCTTCCAGTGAGCACAGCACCAAGCCCTCCATGGCTACTGTGCCCCACCTCCTCCCATGGGAAGTGCCCCTAGAGAGGGGCTCACCGTCCTCTGAGATGCATCTCACAGCACACAACAGGTCAGCAGCGGACAGAGAACTGACACTAGGAGTCTCAGTGACATGGGGTCATTATTGAGAGCAGTTCTCCTTGGCTCTCCCTTCACCTCCCTGCCACATTCCCCTCCCCTATCTGTGCCATCAGAGGGCTCTGACTGCTATCCCTGAAAAAGAGACCCCGGATCTTCCTACTTCCCTCTTGTCACTACCACAGACCGAGACGCCACCCCAATCCTGGCCTTGACCACGGCACCCTGACCCCTTATAATCTGTCCTATACCTAGCAGCCAGAGTGATGATATAAAATCATCTGTCAGATCCTAAACCTCTACTGTTTGAAAATCTTCAAGAAAATCCAGGCTATCCACAGTCTCCTCTCTGACTCTTGTCCATTTTCCCTTCCCTCACCAAACTCCAGCTTTCTTGCTGTTCCTTCAACACAGCAAATTCATTCCTGCCACAGGGCCTTTGCTCCTGCAGTTTCCTCTCCCTGAATGCTCTTCCTCAGCTCCTCACACATGTCATTGTTTTTCCACATTTATCATTTCTTCATCATTTATTTCTTATCATGTGGGAACAGGGGCCTACTAAGTAGGTGCTCATTAAAGACTAGTGAACAAGTGGCAAAATCAGGGCAGAAGCTCAGCTGCAGTGGACTGAGTGGTGAGTGCCAGGTGAGGACAAGGAAGGGTCCTAGGCCCTTATTTCCCCTTCCTCTGCCAAATCCCACTCTATCCCCAAGGTGGCCCTATGCACATCCAGAAGGGATCGTCCCTGCAGCACATGGGCACTCTGTCCTGGCATCTGACGGGAAGGGCCCCTCAGCTGTGGGCCTTCCTCAGTGGTGCCCAAGTACAGGGTGCAGCATTTAAACACTACTATCTCTCAAAAAGGAGGACGGTGTCACTTAGACCCAGGCTTGCATCCAAAGCCCGCCACTCACCAGCTCTGCTCCCTAGGGTAAGTCCCTCATTTCTTGGTGCCCCAGTGTCCTGTCTGCAGGGCAGGCAGCTGGGTTCCAGTTCTGCCACTGGCCAACCCCAACTATTGTGATGATCAGGCAAAGAATGGCAGTGAAGGCGCCCTGCATCCTCACTGTCCTTCTCAGCTGGCACAGTGACCCTCGCAGGGCTGAGCATCCCAGGTGAGGTGTGCTCAGTGGGGAGGCCCCAAGCCTGCAGACAAGTGGCCTGGGCAAGAGGAGGCAGGAGAGTTGGACTCCTGAGAGTCCAACTCAGAAAAGTGCCAAAGAATTTGTGTGTGTGTGTGTGTGTGTGAGAGAGAGAGAGAGAGAGAGAAAGAGCAGGGGTACGGGGGGCAATGACTACTATCACAATAAGCCCACCCCTACATTTAAGGATGTTAGACAGTCTTCTAAGCACTTGACCTATATCATCTCATTTAATTCTCACAATCACCGATTGAGGAAATTACTGTAATTCCCATTTTACGGATGAGAAAACAGTTTCCGGAAAGTGAACTGACTTACCCCCAGAGTTACCCAGCTCATAAGGGCTTTGGAGCTGGGATTTATCCAGTTCTACATGACCTGAATACTGTGTTTTCTCCAGCACGTGCTGAGCTGACTCCCCACTACAGAACTGTCTTTTTTTGCCCATGAAGAAAAGGAGGCTCAGAGAGGTGACTTACCCAAAGTCACACAAGGAGCAAATGGCAGGGTCAGGATGAGAATTCAGTTCATCTGCCTCCAAAGCAAATGTTCCCACTATACCAAATCAAGGTCTCCTTCCCTAAGCCCTGCCAACGACCCCTCACACTCAGGAGCAGGGCAGACTAGCTCACAGTCTGGGCTCTGAGGTCCTCTCTCCCTCCTCTCGGCCTCAGCTGACTTACTGGCAGAGTGGGGTCCTGGGAGAGCTGCTGCGGACGTTCCTGTCAAGCAGTGAATCACTAAGGGCAAGCCTCGTTCTGGAGACATGTGCATCCCACGGGGGAATTAGACCTTAACCCAAAGGAATGTGGCTGTGATGGCGGAATTTCAGGCAGCTCGGGGTGGGGGTGGGGGTCCCTCACATCTTACCACCCATGAAGAAGGCTGGCTTCAGAGCCCCTTGGAGAGTGGTGGGTGCCCCCCATCCCACTACGAGAAACGGGCAGGCCATCTAGTGCTGTGGGATGGGCAGCCCCACGCCTGGCCGGGATCGGAGCGTTGCAGGAAACCTGAATTCAAATTCCGGTTTGCCCTTGCCTAGCTGTGTGATCCTGGGCAAGTCACGGTCTTCAGGCCATTGTTTTCCCAGCTGTCAAATGGGAGCGCTGGCCTCACCCCTTTTCGGGAAAGATCCGCCAAGACAGGAGCCTTGGGGGGCCTCCCAGGGACCGAGGGAGGGTCAGCCCCGGCTCCACGCGCGCAGTGGGGATGGCGGGAGGGGAGTGTTTGGGGGGCATCCCGCGGGACCAGCCCCCACCCTGCGCTCGCTAGAGGCGCGCGACAGTGCGCCCCCCGAGGGCCGGCCAGCCTCGCCTGCCCGGCGGCTCCTACCTGGCTCAGCGCGGCCGCAGCTCCTCTCCCGGGCAGTCTCGGCACATTTTGCGCAAACCCGCCCCCGGGTCCCACCCCGCGCCAGACCCCGGGGTCACGGCCCGAGGAGGAGCAGGCCGCTCAGCTGCACCACCGGAGCCCCCGCGCTCTGTCGGCAATTTAAATACCTCTCCCGCCGGCCCGCCCCGCCACGCCCCCCTCTGGCGAGGCCGCGGGGTCCTAGCGCCTGGCCCCGTGCCTCGGTTTATCCGGAGCCGGCGGGGGCGCAGTGGGGCGGGGCGGCGAAGCATCTTCACCACCCTGGGACCTCGGCCGGGAAGGGGCGGGGGCCCAGTGCGGGGGGATGAGAGGACGGGAGGGAGAGGGGTTGCAGAGGAAGGGCCGTGGGAGCGAGGCCCGTCCTGGTGGCCGCCGCACGTGCAGTTCGCGGCCCCGCGGGGTCCGGAGGGGGGCGCGGTGGCTCTAGGAGCCGCAGGTCCACAGAGGAAATCCGGCCTGGCCCCGATTTCCCAGCTGCTGGCGCCGCCGCACTTAACGCGGGGGCAAACAGGCGAGGTGACGGCGGGGCTGAATGCGGAAGGAAATGACCCTTCGCTGGCCCTGGGGCGGCCGCGGAGGGGGTTCCCCGCACCAAGCCGTCCACTCTGGTGGGTCCTGGCAGGTCACTTTTCCTCTCCGGATTGTGCTCTATGTCCAGACCTGTACTCCTCCATCATCTGCGGGACCCTTCAACAGCCTGTGAAATGGCACCATCAAAGTCCTGTTTTCGGACGGAGAAACTGAGGCTAGGGGTGGGGGCAGTGTGTACACATGAAAACCAATTGTCTGAGACTAGTAAGGTCCCTATTTATAGTTGGGGAAACTGAGGCTCAGAAAGGTTAAATGGCGTGTCCAGAGTCAACACAGCTAATAAGAATCAGTGATTTGAGCCCAATCTGTCCATAAAGCTAAGTCTGATTCAGTTTGGGCATTATATTGCCCGAATTTTTAAAGTATTGTGCAAATATGGGGTGGCAGTATTGTCATTTAGATTGGATGTTGAAGCAGATCTTCCCCAAAGCCACCCCTCTTCTAGATGCCTTGACCCTACCAAATCACAGGTACCCTGCCTTGCTGCCTGTGGACTCTAGGATGCGGGTCCCTAGAGGAGAGGGGCCCTGGCTGTCCTCCAGGTCCTGGTTCCAGGTGTAGAAGGTGCCTCTTCCACAGTGTTTCTCTTCCCTGATGGTCGCCAGCCCTGAGAGTGGGGAAGGGTGCCCCATTTTACATGCATGAAAGTGACCACCCAGGGCCTTGTGGCAAATCAGGGTAAGGCTGGGCTCAGAAGCGGGATTCCCTGAAGTCTCTACAGTTACTGCCTTTTCTTCCCCGCGTTTAGTCCACTATGAAGATGGATCTGGGGAGGTGGGGTCAACCCAGAGAGGACAAGCCATGATAGCAGGTGCCCCAGGGGCCTGACCTAGTCTTAGAAGAGGAAATCAGGGAAGTCTTCCCTAAGGAGGAGGCCTCAGCTGCAGTGAGGGGATGGGCAGGAGGTGCAGGTAAGGAATCTCTCAGCAGGGCCTGGGAAGGTATCCAAACCTCTTTCCCTTCCCTCCCAGCCACTCAAGGCCTCAGATCTATGTCCATAGGGTCCCAGTTGGTCCATCCAGCCCCCTTTCTGGTCTCTAGTGCTCCATTTGGTCAAATGGAACCTCAGTGCCCCGTCTGTTAAGTGGGAAAGATAGTAGCTACTACTTGGAGTTGGTGCTAGAACTAAGTGCAATGGATCCAGCTGGAGCCTGCACCCAGTGGTTGTTAGGCAACTTCTCACTGCCTTTATTGTGGCAGTTGGTGGATACTTCTATATCCTGTGGGCTTCCTTTTCCAGGTCCCTGTCCAAGGGGCCAAATGTCCAGGAAAGTGCTTTGAAGCTGCCCTGCAGTATTAGCAGAGTGACTGGATCATTAGGGCAGTTCCTGGCCTTGCGTATCAGACTAGCTCCCCGCCATCCAGGCCCAGGCTCACTGAGCACTGCCTCACCCTTCCCGGAGCTGCTACCAAGCAGAAATCACTGGGCCATGGCAGAGCTTCTGCTAGGGCCCAGGAGGGCGGGGCTGGGGCTATGGTGGGCTGGGGGTGAGTGCCCCACCTCCCACTCCCCCGCCCCCTAGAGGCTGTGGTTGTGGTTAGTCAGCTCGTGGGGTTCCACCTTACTCAGTGCCCGGATGGGGCTCCCCAACATTTGAGGCAGATGGGCAACCAAGCGTGCCCACCTGCTGCAGATGCCTCTGGGGACCAGGGGCTAAAAACTGGGAAGCCCACAGGCTCAGCGCCCCTTCCTTCATCTCTTCACTTCTTCGGCAGTCATGTTGTTGTGTGACTTCTGGCAGGTTGCTTAGCCTTCCTGACTTTGGTTTGCTGACCTGCAAAGTGAAACTAATAACAGTACTGGGTGTATGAGGATGGCCCGTAACGACACGTGTGAGGTTCCTGGTCGCAGGGGCCTTTGCTCAGTAAACATGACCTCTCTCCTCTGGTGGGCCCAGGACAGTTGCTGAATAAAAATGTCCAATGCCTACGTTTTTGGAGCTCCCAGGCCAGATGAGAGACAGATGAGAGCACAGAGGATGACTGAGTCCAGAGGCCTTGAAGGTCAAGTCCAGGAGGCAGAGCTTGAGTCTGCAGGAGGAGAAGTGGGTGGAAACTGAGCAGACTCGGGCTTGCCTTGCAGCCATTTGGAGGGTCTTTTAAAGGCCACCAAGTCCAACTTTCCATCCAGTGCCACTTAGCTTCTGCTGGCACACCTCCAGAAATGGGGAGTTCTTCTGGGCAGCCCATCAGCAGTCAGCTCAGTCTTCACGGTGTTGATATTTTTGTGGAAATGCTTCCATTCCTTCATGCATTGTCAGTGAAAATATAAGAGATGCATCTCTTCCTGTGTCCTCGGGACTACCCTTCTGAAATGAAAAAACCCGTTTGGGCACCAAGTCAGGCTCAAAGCTCCCCGGGAGGATTTCACCTCCGGCCAGATTGAAACCTGAGGGTCCTACACAGGAGCTAGTGGCCCAGAAAGGCGATGATGTGCACATGCTGTGTGACCTTGGACAAGCTGCTAAACCTCTCTGAGCCTTGCTGTCCTGATCTAACTGTAGAACCAGGGTGGAAAGGACAATGGCACCCTAGACTGTCAATTTAATCTCCACTGCTGTTTGCTGAACCCTCACTGTGGATCAGTCCTTCATCTCATGTGGCAAATGAGAGTAAAGGCAGCCATAGACAGCCTTCCAGTTAGGCATCTTTATTCTCAATGACTGACCAGGAAACTCAGAGACCTTTATTCTCAATTACTAACCAGGCTCAGAGAGGTTAAGCAACTGCCTAAAGTCACACAGCACAGCTATGGAGCCAGTAATTGAACTGAGGTCTTCTGATTTTCAGGCCAGATCTCAGTGTAGAGATGTTGCTGTCCTCACTCCCTGCTTCTGCCCAGCACCCCTACATGGGCCCCTGAGAGTCTGGGAGTTCCCTCATGAGCCCCTTCTGGGCCCTGCCTTCTAGGGAAGAACCCTGGGTTCCCCACTTCTTCCCCTGACTCCCCTCCCTTTCTCCCTAGGGCAAATGGGCTCAGGCCACACCAGCTCTAGGCCACCTCCTGGAGGGGCAGGAGGATGTTATGAACGGCCCAGTGGTGGGGAGTAGCTGGTCTCTTGAGTGGGAATATCAAGGACTTGCAGGACCAGGCCTGGGGCCAGGTTCTTTACTTATCCCCGGCCCATAGCCGTCCGACGAGGAGAGGCCTATCTCTGCCCCCCTTTTACAGAAGAGAGATGAAGCTCTATGACTTGCTGGTGGTCACACAGCAGACACAGTGGGCATGCCCATCCAAGTCCTCAGGCTCCAAGTCCTCATTCGTGGCCAGAGAATGAGGACTTGCCCTGCTGGTTTTCTGTTCTTGATGGAGGCACAAGGCACCCCCTCATGGCAGAACTTAGCGTTACCAAGGTGGGGGAAGCAGGTGCTGGTGAGGCCCCATATACCCCGCAGTCACCACATGAAAGGCTCCTGGTTCAGAGTCCGGTAGGTGACTACCGTGGCTGAAGGGACTGGAGGCTCCCAGAGGCCCCAAGGGAGTTGGGGGGATGGACCAGGCAGGGCAGGATCAGAAGTGTCTCCACAACCTGACGCTGTGCTGAGCTGTGGACCATGAAACCGCAGCTTTCTGCAGCACCAGGCTGCTGGGAACCTGAGGTTTTGTGCCTTTGAGCCATGCAACTTTTTCATCCGTTTTAACTGCTTAAAGGTTAAACCTGATATACCCTTTTCTTGATGATCCAGTGTTTATCACTTTGGGCTTTGGTTATGGTCTGTGAGGTCACAAAGTGTCATCTCCAAGGTACCAAAAACAGCAACAGAGCCAAGGCCAGGATGAGGTGGCTGCAAACACATGAGCTCCTAAAAGCAGCTCACAGGAGCAGGGTGCCGGCAGGAGGAGGAGGAGAGGTGGCCATAAATTTCAGAGAATCTTCCGTGCCTCCTCTACTCCCATGCCAAGAAGTATGACAGATTCTAGGCCCAGAGAGGGTGAGGACGTGGCCTGAGGTCACACAGTGGACCAAGGGTCTTATTCTCCTCCTCCTCCACTTTCTTCCACAGGCCTCACGTGGGGTGCTCCTGGGTTCACACAGCAACCTCTTCAGAGGTCTAGCCCAGTTCTTCTCAAGCTTTGGCAAGCATCAGAATCCCTGAGGGCTGGCTAAATAGATTGCCAGGCCCCACCCCAGAGAGCTTGGTTCAGTAGGTCAGAGGTACAGCCCGGAATCTGCACCTCCAGCAAACCCTCAGTGGTGCTGATGCTGCCAGTCTCAGACCACCCTTTGAGACGCACTGCTCCAGGGAAGCACCGTGATGATGAGGGGCAGGCAGGCTCTGCGGTGGGGCTCGGGGCAGGCCCTGGCTCCTGCTCTCACAGTTGCCCAGCCTTCACCTATGAAGTGGAGATAACACCAGCCCCTCCCTCACTGCATCGCAGAAATGAAGGAATGAAATGTAAAGGTTATGGCTAACAGGATTATTCATCTTTCTTACTGTGAGTAATTTCAAGTCGGGAAGGGAATAGGCTGGGCCAGGCAGCTTTCTAATGCAGCTGTCATATTGCAAGCCATTCAGTCCTTAACTACACCCAAGAACGTAGATATTATTATTATTATTATTATTATTATTATTATTAGCAGCATCTCCATTTTGCAGATGACGCATGAGGAAATGCAGCAAGGATGAGTAATTAACTTAAGCTTGCACAGCCAGTACGGGTGAGTCCAGGCAGTGGGGCTCCAGCGCCTACCCACTGAATACTCGATCATTTCGTCACTTGAAGGAGCATTAATGAGCCCAAAGAGCAAATTATCTAAACGTTCTGTGTGTAGTTGTGTTCCCCCTCCCACCTTAGGTGGGGTGAGGAGGGGACTGAGAAGGGCAGAATGGAGGAAGAGAAGCAACCTGGGTTTCGGAGAGAGACCCACCTGGGTTCCCATCCTCGCTGCGCCACTCACTGCTGTGTAACTTTGGGCTGGTGGCCTCACCTCTGAACCCAGTAGAGTGAGGGCAGCAATGGACAATGGACAACTAGGGCAGTTTGAAAGGTGAGTGCATTTGTAGTAAACTGTTGCTTGCCAGTCAATGGCACAGCTTGCCGTGCTCCCTGCCCAGGTCAGCATTTGAGGGTTTTGGCAGCAGCTATGGTCTTTGTGCTGGTTTGTTTCAGGGAGAGAGAAGTGGTTTTCAAGCTTGCCCTGGCTGTGCTCAGGGGATGTAGGGAGAAAGCTGCCTAGAAGGTAGCTGTGGCTGCCCCTCAGGGACAGTGTGGGTAGGCAGCGTGAGGGTACAGCATTCCTCAGGGGGGCAGGTGGAAGCCCTCAATGGGCAAGTGAGGGGGCCGAGGCCTGGGCACACCCAATTGTCACTGGGACAGGGTCTTCTTAGGCACAGGTCACAGAGCCCCCATCTTGTCCTAGTCATGTTGCCATCTTCCTCATGACCACAGGGTCTTCCTAGAGTCCTTCAAGTACTATCCGTTGAGGGGAAGCTGGGGCTCTATAGGGGCAAAGGAGGAGGCAAGACGGGCTGCCCTCTCTGCTACATTGGACTTTCACCCCTCCCCCATGACATTTTTCCACCTGCTGATGAGAGCCACATGCGCTTGTCCCACAGACATAGTGCACCTGCAACAACAGCCCAGCCACAGCCACACACACATCCTTCATATGCACCCTCAGAGGCAACACGAGACGCACAGGGCCACGACTCACGAAAACAACAAGCATGCATCGACCCAATACACGAATTTCACGTAGGCACACACACGATTCACAAACATTCAGACATTTCAGAGACGCCCTCAAAAGTCACATAGTCACCACACATGGTTACATACACTCTGCACAAATCCAACTCTCAAACACATGTGCAAAACACAACACAAACATGTACATTGAGCATACACAGTGTACACACACTATATCCATCCATCCTACATGAACGCCACACTCACAAACATACCACACACATTGCACACAAACACAGCTCACATCCAGCATGTACAATAAAAACTTAAAATACGAAGGCTCCTCAAACCCAGTGCACACACAGCAGAGAGCACAGATAAGCCTCTCGTCTGTGTGCATGGAAGGGCACACACACAGACATGTGAGCATGCCTGTACACACAGGCACAGGTGCACGTGGTCATGGGAACTAGGCTGTCATCTCGCATGGCTCGTGACTCTGATTTTTCTCAGAAGCAGACCACACATAAATCAAGTGGCTTCCACTAGGGCTGGTTTCCTGACGTGAAAAAGGAAAGGAGGGGAAAGGACATAGTTTGGGCTAAATAAGTCAGACAGACTCCTTTGGCCTCCCAGGAATCTCATAATTAATCCAGCTGGGATGCTATGAGCTTCGGGCCCTGGGAGCTGGGCTGGGGCTCCAGAATGCAGAGTACTGCATCCTGTCTCCTGAGGGGTGGATGCCAGGCCTTGTCCCCAAGCCAATCTCTCTGAAGGTCTGGAAGCTTAAAAAGGGGTTATGTGGCCTCAGGGCTGCCACTCCCTGACCTCTTCTAGGCTGTGCGACTTCGGCCTGCTTGCTGGTTTTTCTCTCCTGTGGTGCTGGGGTCAGGAGACACGGATTTGAGGCCTGAACCTGACTCCCAAAACCAAACTTGCCTCTGCTGGCATCAGTGACCACCTGGCCTCCTGGTGGATGGGCTGTGCTTCCTGCTGGCAGAGGCAGCACCTGCCTCCTGGGGAACCTTCTGGGCAAGCCCTCTTGTACACGCCCCCGTTTCACAAGCCCCTTCTGGACCTTCCAGGTTCCCTTCAGCTGTGGCCCCCTCCTCTCATCTCCTCCTAGCCAGACCCACAAGGGAGCTACCTGCAAGAAAGCCACTCTTGCTGCCTCCATTGCTTCCACTCTTCACCTGTCTCCAGCCCCTCATTCCAGCAAGCACATCCATGGCAGAACTGCTGTGGTCAGACCGAGGGACAGTGCCCAGGTCCCTTGGCTATGTTCTTCACAGCTTCCCCTCCTCCTTTAATGGCCCTCTTCCCGTGGCACCTTGGAACACCCCCTCCTGGTCCTCCTCTCTCCTCTCTTGCATCTCCTTCAGGATCCTGCTGCGGGCCCTTCTCTTCCTCCTCCTCCTTCACCTGATCTCTAAACGTGGAAGCTCCCGGCTCCCACTCCCTCTTTGGCCTGGCGTTTTCTCCCCAGGCCCTTTCCCCAGGACTGCTTCCTGGCCCAGGATCTCTTTTCCCGCTCATCCACTCAGGCCCCACATGGTAGCCAGATGGAGTCTCTCCAAAACACAGGTTTGACCAGGTCACCCTCCTGCTTAAAAGCCTTTGATGGCCCGGGGCGTCTGAGTCCACGTCACACTTCCCGTTTTCCTGTCTCTTTCACGACACACAGGGGCCAGGTTCTATATCACGAACCCACATACATCCTCCACCATCTCCTCTCCCCTTTCCTGCTCTCCCCAGCTGTGCCCAGTTAGGTCTATCAAAGTGCCTCTCCCTCTCTCTTTCTCCTGCCTCTCCCTCCCCCTCTCTCTCTTCCTTCCTGTCTATCTCTCCCTCTTTCACCTGATTTAGAGTTACCAGAGGTGAGGGCTGCAGAAACTACCTTGTGGGGTTTCCATGCCAGTAAAAAGAAAAAAAAGGCAGAGCCTCCAGATGAAAAGGCTCTTCATTTCCCTGCTACATAAGTCCAGGAGGCCAAGTGAGAGGGCATGGTGGCTGTGGGAAGAAACAGCCCTCCAGTGGGCTTCCCCAGGCGAGTGGCCAGAGTTCATTAGTTTCTCTGCCTTTTCATTCTTCCGTGTTCCACCTACCCTGCAAGTTCTGACCTTGACCTGGGCCCACAGCACACTTTGGCATCTGCCCCCTCAACTCTTCCACCCACATCCAGAGACCTGGCTGCTGGCCTTGGCTTCACCTGGCCTCACCTGCCCCGTCCTCTGCACCCTACTCCAGCTCCATTCGCTGGGCCCTACCTTGCAGCTGGTGACCTTGTCTGAGTCACCTTTTTCCGTATAGTATTTGGCTGGGGCCCATAAGGCCACCAGGGTGGTGCGGGTGGTGGGGGCTTTGGAGTTGAGGTCCAGTTCTGCCACTGGCTTGCTGGGTCACCTTGGACTGAGTCTCAGTAGCTGCATTGAAAATAGAGAGAGAATAATCTTTGCCTTGCATGATGGAAGTGAGAGGTACGTTGCAGATATTCCATCCACATTAGTTCCTTCTTTCTAGTGAAATAAAGACCCTCCCATGGGCTGCCCACAGGGGAAGCCTTGGAGGCAGTGCCTGGACCTTGGATCAGTCTTGCAGTTGTTCTTTGGGTAACCACCAATGAACCAGGAAGCTGAGGCTGGGTGCTGGTGGGCTGGGGACAACATGGAGATTTGGGGATGAGGGGGTGATGGGAAAAGGATGGAGAAAGGTGAAGCAGCTGCCAGGGAAGGGACTCCGGGAAGAAGAACTGAGGCTTTAAAAAGTTCATGAAGTTTGGCTGCGTAGTGAGCCATGATGCGCTGTCTTCTCTGGCTCCCAGGAATTCTTCACCGACTCTCCATTTCTCATAGGTGCACTGGGGAGTTGGATGTGGTTTTAGTTTCTGTCAAAGTGAAGAGTGTGGGCTCAAGGTGGACACATGGGAATAACAGAGACTGCCCTCATGGCCAGCTCCCACCAGCCCATGTCTGTAATAACAATTCTGAAAATATGCTGAGAGGATATTGTGATGTTCCTCAAGCTGGAAGGATTTTGTACCCGGACACAATAGTGATGGGGAAGGTTATCTCCAGGCCACTGGTTCCAGGCCTTAATGGGTAATTATAACTACTAATAGGAATACTTTTTAGAATAAAAACCCTCTAGGTTGAAATTGGGGGTCTGGGGGATTTGGAAGGACAAGACGGGCCAGGGCATAGGGATAGAAAGGGGCTGGGTAGCCAGGGGAGAGAGCTGGCAGGGCCAGCTGGCAGGAGCTCCTCAGCAAAGGCTGTTGGTCATCAGTAGTGCACACTTGCTAAGTCGAAAAGTGACGTCGCAAGGTCTGCTTTGCAGGTAGACTAGGGGTGGGAATAGAGGCAAGAGAGCAGCATGAAGCCTGGTGCCCTTGCTGTGGACCGAAGTCGGAGACCGTCGTGACAGGCCGCACAGGACTTGATGACTGATTGTGGAGGTGGTGGAGAGTTGTCATGAGAAGGACAGGGAAGAGAAGGCCATCACCCGTTTCTGTGCCAGGAGACCAGGCAGAGCAGTCAGGGTAATTTGTGCCTCACGGGGAAATGTCCACAGATCAGAGATGCTTCTCCTGTCTGTAGATGGGGCAGTCACAACTGCCTCCCAGGAGAGAGTGTGATAGGCCACAGGAGCCAGCATCCAGGCAAGAATGGTATAAGATGATCACCTATGCGTTATGTCATAGAAAATGTTAGTATCTGGAGGCTGGACACATCCTGGACACACGCCAACTTGGGCCAGGCCTTTCCAGTGGGGACGGGACCCTGAGATCTGCTGTTTCACGATGCACAGGAGCCAGGTTCCTTATCCTTGAGCCCACGTTGCACATTGACAGAGCCAAAAACCACATCCAGCTCCCCAGTGCGCCAGTGAGAAATGGAGAGTCGTTGAACTCGCTTTGTGCTTCAGTCATTCAGGGAGGTTGCCCACGTGGGACTCCTCCGTGGGGTGCCCCATCACTCCGTGTATCCCCCTCCTCCCTCTCCCTGCTGGGCAGCCGAGCCCGGGAGCCTACGGGCTGGGGAGGGGCCCACGAGTCTCCTGGGTTGCGGGAGGGGCTCCTGGTTCACTCTGGAAAGACTTGCCTGCCCCCTAGTGGATTGCTCAAAGAGTCTCTCAGGCCGCGGAAACCTGCGCTGGTCCTGATGGAGAGACTGGGGCCTCCAGCAAGAGGGACTTGTGCAGGTCAAAGCCCACATAGGAGGTGGCATGGCCAGCCCTTGAGAAGGAGCCGGGCTTGGGTGTCCCACAGCCGCGGTGAACGCAGCAGCCCATTTGGCTAGTCAGTCTCCTCTCAGAGCCTTGTGTCCTCACCGCTCAATGAAGATGCAGGGTGCTGAGACAGTGCACACAGCAGGTGCTCAGTACATGTGTGGCCTTTCCCTCCCGCTCTGTGTCACTTCACCTCCCTCTCTGTGAGAGTGTAGACTCCACTCTGTCTTTTGAGCAAATCTGAATTGTCATGCACATGGATTTCCTTAAAGGGAGGCTCACCTGCCACCACAGTAGCCTCCACCTGCCCTGATCTGTCATATTTCTTCCCCACTGAACTTTACTGGCCAGACACTGGGGTCACACAGACAGGATTCAGACCCACCTTTGCCCTCCAGAGGCCCCCTTCTGCAGGGAAAGGCTGACACAAGACCATACCTAGAGTGTAGTAAGTGACGAACAGGGTGGCTCAGGGCTGAGGGTCCAGAGGAGGTGCCCCTCCCACAGCATGTTGGGATGAAAGGGAGTGTGTCAGGGAAGGATTCCTGGAAGAAGTGGCAGAGGAACAGAGATTTGGAGAAGAAGGAGTTAGCCAGAAGGAGTGGGAAACAGGGAGCTGGGAAAGAGCCTCCAGGCCGGTGCAGGGGTTGGAGGTGAGGGCGTCCACTGCAGCATGAGGGCAGTGGTGAGCAGAGGCAGGGTTGCGAGCGGAGCCATGAGCTGACATGCTGCCTGTGCCTGGTGTGCCGGAATCCCAGCTAAGCATCAGATCAACCAAGCTCAGATGCAGAGAACAGCAGAGGAGAAACCAGGAAGGTGACCTCAGGAGCTGGCATTGAGGGAGGGGAGATTATTTATTAGACGCCTTTGGGCTAGCTAGTTCCTTAATTTATTCATTCATCAATTCAGCTTTCTAGTACATGGCTCTTCCTGGGCATTGGACTAAAGGAAGGAACTAGATAAGGTCCCTCCTCTCAAGTGAGGGTCAGGCATGGCAGCTACTAATTCCATACCGAGGAGGATTGGGAAAGGGTTTCAGGAGGAGGTGGCATTTTAGGTGGACTTTGAAGGATGTAGAGGCATTCACCAGGTGTTGAAAAAGGGACAAGGTCATCTAGGTAGAGAAAATAACAAAAGCAAAGATGCGGCGTCATGAGGGGTTTGCAGAAGAGTAAGGAGTGTGTCACAGCCAGAGTTGGTTGTGTAGAGGGCAGATGAGGTGGGGCCAGCCTGTGTAGGGCCTTGAATGCCAGGCTAAAGTAGTTGGGCTTTTCTAAGGAGTCCATCCCAAAGTGTGCCCACCTGAAGAACCAGGGACCAAGCAATTCCAGATCACCCAGCCCTGCAAGGACCTTCTGGAAGCTCATAGCTCCATCTGCCATAGCGAGAACCCAACCTCTGGAAATGCCAGAATATCCCCTTGCTGGGAACGTATTCCAAGGGACGGTGAATGGTCACAGGCTGCTGGGGGGAAGGCCTTCACTGGCACCAGCTGGCATTGACTCATCATGAAAGCCATGACTTGGGGCTCCATCTCTGCGGTCCCATCTGAGCATGTGCATGGAAGCCCATGCGAATGCCGTGCTGGCTCCTCCTGAGGGCTTCCTCAGCCTCACCTGGAAGGTGCTATCCTCACCCCTGTCCTGCAGAAGAGGAAGTTGTGTGCTCACTGAGGCTGCCTCCCCTGGGAACCCTCCAGGGACAACTGCAGTTTTTCTGGGCTTTTGTAGCCCTGCATCACCACCTCAGATCAGGAGACAGATGGGCTGACACATACAAGGCACTTCACCCTCCAAGCCTCCAGTTCCTCATCTGTAAAGTGCGCAAATAACTCTCATTTTAGAGAGTTAGCATGGTTGAGACAATGTGCATGAAGCTCCTGGCACACACCTGGCCCATAGCAGGTAGCAGGTAAGTGGGGAAATAAAATGAGACATAAAGCCTCCCAGGAGGAAACGGCCAGCCCAGTCCAGGGGCATGATGCAGGATCCAGGTGGGCATGGGCCTTCTTCCTTTGTCCCTAGCTGATGGAGGAAGGTTGGAGAGAGGTGAGAACCCTGGTGTGTGGGGGGGGGGGGCGGGGAAGAATATGGTTTGGCTGTGTCCCCACCCAAATCTCATCTCGAATTGTAATCTGAATTACGTGTCAAGGGAGGGACCTGGTGGGAGGTGATTGGATCATGGGGGTGGTTTCCCCAGGCTGGTCTCATGGTAGTGAGTGAGTTCTCATGAGATCTGGTTGTTTTATAAGTGTTGGGCGCTTCCCCCTTCTCTCTCTCTCTCTCTATCTCTCTCAACACCATGTAAGAGTTGCCTTGCTTCGCCTTTGCCTTCTGCCATGATTGTAAGTTTCCTGAGGCCTTCCCAACCATGCAGAACTGTGAATCAATTAAACCTCTTTTGTTTATGAATTACCCAGTCTCAGGTAGTATCTTTATAGCAGTGTGAAAACAGACCAATGTAGGGAGTCTAGTTACATGCAGTATGTCAGCTTTGGAGCCAAAGTTTCCTCCTAGAGTCCTTAGGAGCCTCTAAGAACAGAGCTGACTCAGCCCCTCTCAGCAAGGGCAGTTGAGGGAGTGAGCAGAGGGGCAAGAGCTGATCCCACCATACAACCTTCCAGAGGGCCCAAGAGCACGAAGACCCATGGCCGAAGCTAGACACACCCTGACAAACAGCACACATGCACACAACAGGTACTTGGACACACATCACACATATGGGCACACATGGTATGCACACAGATACATGTGTCACTGCCCCAGATTTTGGGACAGGAGGGGATGTACCACTGCCCCAGATTTTGGTGCTCAGACTGCTCAGACACATAACATACACAGTAAAGCTGCATACATGTAGACACACCAAGGCCATAAATGCACATACACAGAAACACATGGACACATAAATGCACATATACACAGACAACATGCACAGATGCCCACAGACGAGCACATACATGCAGACACAGACACAATGACAACCCACACATGTCCACAGGCACAGGCACAGGCTCACTGTCACTTGCCTGCAAAGGGCCCTTTGAGCTCCGGCGTCCACTTAAATATACAAGGTCACACAGATCTGTTTACCCACCCCACTCCCCAGGTCACATCTGCACCACACTTCTCAGCTGAACGTGAGTTCACACACACTGCCTCCTTGATCTAACAGCAGCCTCATAAGGCAGTTAGGGCAGGGGCCTGGGCCCTCCTGTGCAGTGAGGAACAGAAGGCCTAGAGGTGCCAACAGACCAGCCTGGGCCACTCGGCTTCTGTCTTAGTTAGCTTGGGCTGCTGTAACTGAATAACACAGATTGGAGGACTTCAACAATAGATATTTGCTTCTCACCGTTTTGGAGCTTGGAAGTCCCAGATCAAGGTGCCGTCAGGGCCTGGCGCTGGTGAGGCCTCTCTTACAGGCTCACAGATGGCTCCTTGTTGCTGTGCTCTCCCTTGGTGGAAAGAGCTAGCTCACTGGCCTCTTCTCGCAAGGGCACTAATCCCATTTGTGAGGGCTCCAGCCTTATAATCTGATCACCTCCCAAAGGTCCCACCTCCTAAGCCATCACAATGGGACTGGGGTTTCGACATAGGAATGTGGGCGGAGAACACAGGTCTTCAGTCCACAGGAGTAGGAAAGAGGAGCCCTGGTCAAGCTCTGGTCTCCTCCTGCCCAGCTGTGGTGCCAGGGCATGAACCCATGCATATGCTTATGGATGCTCACGGCAGACACACAGCTGTGCATCCAGGGCGGCTTCAGGAGTCACCTAGACCACATGCTCATTTTACAGATGAAGAAACTGGAGCCCTGAGAGAAAATCCATAGCCCTAAAGGGGGCCACCCAGAGGGCCTGTGGAGAAACCAGGGCCACATCTCTGTCCCTGTCCCTCACCCCACCCCACAGCTGTCCCACACACACAGACACAATCACACACAAGCCATGGGCACATTCCACAGACACACGTGTGCAGATCCTCCCTGCTCAACACTCCTGCAGGCTCGCAGGGCCAGATGTGGTGTTTCCACGGTCCTCTCAAATGAGGATGATATGGGACTCTCGTGATGATATGGGACGTAAGAGTAACTGGCTCCGTTTTGCATTTCAGGAAACTGAGGCATAGAAAGGTTAGGCCCAAAGTTGCACAGGTAGGGACAGGCAGTGGCATCTCCCAAAGCCAATTCTACACACATCATCACATCCTTACATACCTCTTCTCTCTTACATGCGCAAACACACACACACACACACAGGGGCACCCTGGCCTCTGTGGGCACAGCAGCCCTCAGGCAGAACATTTTCCCAACAACCACCACTTCAAAGTTTTCGTGCCAGCTCCCCCCTCCTAAGGGGTCTTTTGAGGAAAGGGTAAGTTTGTTTGGGGCTTAACGTGCCTGCTTGGCCCCGCCCCTCTCCCCTCAGTTGGGGAAATGAATTCCACGTGTGCCTGATCTTGCCTGCTCTGAAATCACCCACGGGGATTTGGTGAGCACTCTGATGTTGGAAGACAATTTAATAAGTTGGCTGTTGGTTTTTTTTTTTTTTTTTTTTTCTGTAAGACAGAACTCTCATCTCATTTTCCTGAGAACTGAGGAATTCTCACCTTCCCTCCTCCATCTTGAGTTTCTGAGTTCCTGTGTCCCAAGGCCTGGACTCCTGACACAGTGCTCACAGACACCCGAAGGTTTAGGCTGCCTTGGGGAGGAGAGGCAGGGAAGGAGGCAGCTCACTTTGAGCATTTCGTACGGGCCAGGCCCTGTGTTAGAAGCTCTGAATCCTCTCAATACCCCTTTTAGAGACGACAAAACAGATATGTCGCAAGTGGGAGGCCCAGATGAGCCTGGAGCCCTCATCTGCCTGGCTTCACTTCCTCGTCCCAGCCTTGCTTCTGCCCAAAGCAGCTGTGCCACCTGGGGCAAATGACCTCCTCCCCCTGGGCCTTGGGCCCTGCAGCTAGCAGTGGGCACAGGGCTCCTCAGGGTCGGCTCTCATGGTAATGAGCTCTCTGCATCAAAACCGTTTGCTGAGGACAAAGCACCACGTGAAGGGAGAGGAGCGTTTCTATTTTTATTGTTTTTGTGTCTAGAGGCAAGTTCAGCTCTAGGATTCGTACGGGAATGCATCAATTACAATCACTCTGGGCACTTAGTAACGAGCACCCGATTGGCCACCAGGGAGCTCAGCAAGGAAGTCTTTGAAGGAAGTGGAGCAGGGAGGGGGAAGGGCGTATCCACAGGAGGCTCCTCGCTGGTGCAGGCACCTGCCCCACACCGTTCTCCTCAGGGCCTGGCCGAGGTCTTCCCGGAGCTCTGGGTCCCTGCCGTGTCCTGACGGGCTTTGGCAAAGGCTGCCCTGATTTCTTGGTTTATGAAGTCTTACCAAGGGTCTCTGGAGAAAAAGGAGAAACAAGAATCACAAAGCGACCACTGAAAGCCGCAGTCGTGGCATTTACAGCCCCACCCTGCTGACGGGGAGCTCCTTTCACTTCCTTCGTGCTCCCGGGCCCCAAGAAGCCCGGCCATGGGCACACGCCACCTGCCCTGCCTTGAACTTTAGGGATCTGAGGCTGGGAAAGGTGAAGTGTCTTTTCCAAGGCCATGCCATTGCTGACTCATCTGCAGGTGTGGCTTCAAGTACAGTGGCTTCCTAGGAGATGGGGAACTACCCCAGCTTCCACCCCTACTCAGGACATGACCTTGGGAGGCTGGGAGGCCATGGTGAGGGCTTCTGTGACTCCCAGGTAATATACAGATCCAAGGTAGGGACCATGGACTCCTACACGCTTTCCTTTTCTCACTTGCTGCCCATAGGTGCCAGGAACAGGGTGGAGCTGGGTCACTGCCATTACCCAGAGAAGAAAGCCAGGCTCCGAGGGACAGCCAGGGTCTCACAGCAACCTGGCTGGCAGGGGAGGTTTTTCGCGCCTGTTTTGCGGGGCAGAGGAGAGAGGGGGCCACTGTGTGGAGTGTCTCTGTGATGTCTGACGAAAAGTGCTTCTTGTGGGCACTGCTGCTTGAGTTTGTGGCTACACCAAGACATGGTTGCGGGGGGTACGGGGGGGCCCTTTGTTCCCTCCCCCGATCTCCACCAGCCTCCTCAAAATCCCCAGATAGAAAGATAAATCACTTCTGCAGATATGGGAAATACATAAAGTGGGGATAAAAACATTTTTAGGAAACTTGGCTTCAAAAAAATAAAAATCAAATTATAACATACAGTGCAAGCAAAAATTTGGTAACTGCTTTGTAAATGCAGCTCCAAGACAAGTTCCTATCCAGCCTGTCCTGAGCCCCTCCTGCAGAGATTCTGTGTGTGTGTGTGTGTGTGTGTGTGTGTGTGTGTGTGTTTGTCTGTGACCTCATCTCCAGACAAGTAGAGGGGCACGTGGTGTTCCACGCCCATGCCGAGTGTGTGCACCCAGTGAGTTCCTGTGCAGGACTGGGGTTCGGAGACCCTCCCCTGCCTGCCTGGAGGTCTGGGAGGCTCCCACATCAGGTGGTGCCCACTGCGACTAATCTCTGCTCTCCTCCCTCCCTCTGAGCCAAGAAGATGAAAACATTTCTGGCACTTTCTAAAGTTTCTGTCCAGGAGTGGAAAAGCCATCAGCTGAGGGGGCGCAGGATGACAAATGGCTGCCAGATCTGCAGGTTCCCGGTTCTGAGACAGGATGGGCGGGGTGAGGGCTAGGAGCTGGGCTTTTCAGTAGTGCCTGAAAGGACAGACCGGGGCAGGGGACTTGGTGGAAGGCGGCTGGTGCATGGGAGACTCCAGAGGTCACATTCCCTGGGTGCTGAGCACCGATGGACGGATGTGCCGATGTCTCAGTGGTCCGGGATCTCCTGAGTCTTACATGGGCAGGGCAAGCTCCATCAACTGGCAAACAAGAAATGTCAGTAGTTACAAGTGCTGTGGAGGCCACCACGCTGGGAAATGAGCTGGAGGGTGACAGCAGGGCCTGTCTAGAGTGTGTGACCTGTGCCACCTGCTGACTGAAGCAGCATTTGACTGAGACCAGGATGACAGAAAGGGCATTCCAGGTACAGGAACAGCAAGAGCAAGCGGCCGGAGGTAGGAAGAACACGGTGTGCTTTAGGGACAGCGAGGAGGCCCGTGAGCAGGTGGTGAGCAGCAGAAGGTGGCAGGAGAGGCCGGGCCAAGGGGCAGGCACTGGCTGGACAGCGCAGGGCCTTGGAGGCTGCACGAAAGGCTGCTTAGTCTCAGGGCGATGGGACAGCCCCAGAAGGGTTAGCAGCAGCAACTTGTCCTGTCCATCATGTCTGTGACTTTTGTTGTTGTTGTTTTGAGACAGGGTCTTGCTCTGTCACCCAGGCTGCAGTGCAGTGGCACGATCTCAGCTCACTGCAACCTCTGCCTCCTGGGTTCAAGCGATTCTCCTGCCTCAGCCTCCCAAGTAGCTGAAATTACAGACGCCTGCCACACACCTGGCTAACTTTTGTGTTTTTAGGAAAGATGGGATTTCTCCGTGTTGGCCAGGCTGGTCTCCAACTCCTGACCTCAAGTGACCTGCCAGCCCCGGCCTCCCAAAGTGCTGGGATTACAGGCGTAAGCCACCACACCCAGCCCATGTTTGTGTTTTTTAAAAGATAATTCTGGCTGCTGGGTAGAGATGGATGGAAGGGAACTGGCTAGGAACCCTGCGGCGGGCCACCTGAGAGGTGTGGTGGCTTGGGCCAGGGTGAAGGCATGGATGTGAGAGCCAGCCGGAGGAGGGATGTGTGACGGAGTGGGGGCTGCTAGGCACACACACATCCTGTGTGCAGGATCTGAGCCTGAGGCCTGGGTGGGGGCAAGGACTCCCACCTGCCTCCCCGGAGGCTCTGGAGGCTCCAGACTTGCTAATGGATAGGGGTAGGTGTGAAGATTCCAGGAGCCCGGGATGGTGTTGGGCTGTCTGACTGAGGATGTTGGAGGACCAGGTTTCGAGGGTTGCTGGAGCTTTGCAATCTGTGGTGCTGTGAAGCCCCAGAAGGAACCACTGAGTGAGCAGCCAGAGCTACGGGAGCCTGGTGCCCAGTGGGGTGGGAGCCCGAGACGTGTACTGGGTGTCATTAGTGTCTGGGTAGAGAGGGAGGCCCCAAGAAGGGGAGGATGAGCTAGTGCCAGAGGAGGAGAGCAGGGAAGAAAGAGTTTTTAGGAAAAGGAGGGCAGCGGGGCGAACACTGCTGAGCAGTCAGGTTAAGAACTGAAACTGCCCCCGAATCTGGTGACATAGACGGAGGTCACTGGAGACCTTCCGAAGAGCCCTCTGGCCCGAGGGGGTGGAAGTCAGACTGCGGGGGCCGGGGAGGGAGTGGGAGGTGAGGAAGTGAAGTCAGCAGCAGCCGCCAGCTCCTGAGAAGTTGAGCTCTGAGTGGAGATGAGCAGTGGGGTGGGTGCTGGTAGGGAGGCAAGACCAGAGGAAGGCTCGATCCTCAGGACACAGGGAGGAGAACGGGAGGAGAGGCCCTCCACGTAAGGGAAGGGAGAAGAGGGCCACGGGGGAGCTGAGGACCGAGTCCAGCCAAAGAGCCCAGCGGTCCCAGACAGGAGCAAGATCTGCCACACAACAGTCGGGGCCAGGCCTGAGCCCTGTGTTCACATCACGCTGCCTGCCCCGCAGGCCATCCATCACTGTGCAAAGGAGAAGGGCCCCAGCCGTGTGAAGGCCTTTCCACCAGCACAAGCTGGTTCTGCCTCTGAGAGGCTGGCGTGTCCCTGTGAAAAGGGTGTCCCTGTGTGTCTGCACCCCGGGAGGCTCGCCATCCTATGCTGGCGTCTGCCCACGCACTCACTCTCTTTCCCTCTCTCCCTTGCTGGGAGCCCCTCTGGACCCTGATGTGTGTGGCAAGGGGGAACTCAGATGAACAGGAGCAACTCCTGCCCCAAGGCACTGCTGTGCCCCAGGCTCCCTGGGGTCCCAAGGCCTTGGCCCCCCAACAGCAGGAGGGGAAAGGCTGCTGTGACCTGCCCTGTTCACACCAGTCCCGCCTGGTTGGAGGATGCTCAGCCTGGGCTGCTCCAACTCTGGTCTCTTCCCAGGAAGCCCATATTGATTGTCTCTGAGGGATGGGAAGAGGTGGCCTTGGGTGGGGCGCCATCTTGGAAGAACTGAGCAGAGCCCGTTGGAAGTTTCGATGAAGGGTGCATTCTGGGCAGGGAGACAGCAAGCCTGAGCTCTGGCCCAGGCACTGATGTGGTGGCGCTGTAGCACGCCAGGTGGGGCCCTGCCCTTCCCAGGCTCAGCCTCCCCACCGGTGCAATCAGCCAGTCAGCCTCTATGGTTCCTGGGACCTTCTTGGCAATTGGCAACACCTGTGCCCCTTGCCCTCCGACCCTCTGCAGACTGCCTGCCCACTGATGGGGTGGAAGGGAGTAAGGAACAGCACTTCGAAGTAAAATGTTATTAACTTTTCTCCCTTCCCCAACCCCATCCATGTTGCCCTCAGTGAGGGACATGGGTTCTAGGGGACAGAGGACAGAGGGAAGAGACAAACCACCAAGCAGGCACAAGTTCTCTGAGAATCTGCTTCACATGGACCCCAAAATGTGGGTGCTCTTTTTATCTAAAAATTCCTCATCTGCAGCAATAGTCTGAATAGCAATAAATGCATGATAATGTTTACCAAATCATGACCTGTAGTCAGCTCGAAATGGAAAGATTCTGCATTCTCTGCAATAGAGATCGGCTTTGCAAATCCTGGAGTGTCCTCATGTTGCAATCCAGATGCAGTCACTGCGGGTATGTTTATGGGTTTTTTTTTGTTTTTTGTTTTTTGAGTCAGAGTTTTGTTCTTGTCACCCAGGCTGCAGTGCAATGGTGCGGTCTCCTCTCACTGCAACTTTGGCCTCCTGGATTCAAGCGATTCTCCTGCCTCAGCCTCCCGAGTAGCTGGGACTACAGGCACCCGCCACCACGCCCAGCTACTTTCTGTATTTTTAGTAGAGACAGGGTTTCACCATGTTGGCCACGTTGGTCTCGAACTCCTGACCTCAGGTGATCCACCTGCCTCGACCTCCCAAAGTGCTGGGATTACAGGCGTGAGCCACCGTGCCCGGCCTACTGAGGGTATGTTTATAAAGTACTCCGAACAATACAGGAAGGTGCTCAGGACAGTGAGCTGAGGGCACAGGTCGGGATGAGAAGTGATCTGGGCCGCATGACCTCACACACGCCAAGCACGTGAGAAAGAGGTGCATGCAAGCCCTGCTGAAGCGCTAACAGCGGCTGCCTCCCAGGAGTAGAAAGATGGGGATTATTGAATATTCGAAGAATTCTGTATTTTCCAAGTTTTCCACACTAGGCGGGAAATACTTTTATAATCAGAAAAATAACAAATGTCAAATGCAAAACAAAAGCGTCCAAGCTTTTTGGGAAATCTCTCTTACTCACCCAGATTTGATGTCCACAGGTGCAGGGAGGGGCCTGGGAAGCCTGCCTTCCCCCCGCCCCCGCCAGTAGGTCTCTTCGATGCCCTTCCCCTGGAAGAGAGAGGGAAGGGGATGGGAAGGTCCCTCCCCACGCAAACCTCCTCAAGCTGAACAGCAAGGGCAGAATGTGTGATTCCAACAGCTCCGTAGAGAGCAGCCTAGAGGCTGGAGATTGAAATTCTGGCTCTGCTGCCTCCTAGCTGTGTGACTTTGGCCAAGTTACTTTATGTCTCTGTGCCTCCATTGCCTCAGTACCTCACAAAGTTGTAAAGATTAAATAAGTTAATATTTTTCTGTTAAAGAAATAACCCAGCCAGGTGCGTGGTGGCTCACACCTGTAGTCCTAGCCTTTTGGGGGGCTGAGGCAGGCGGATCACTTGAGGTCAGGAGTTCAAGACCAGACTGGCCAACATGAAGAAACTCCATCTCTACTAAAAAATACAAAAATTAGCTAGGCACGGTGGCACATGCCTGTAATCACAGCTATTCGGGAGGCCGAGGCATGAGAATCACTTGAACCTGGGAGGTGGAGGTTGCAGTGAGCCGAGATCGTGCCACTGCTCTCCAGCCTGGGAAAGAAAGAAAGGAGAGAGAGAGAGAGAGAGAGAGAAAAGAATCATGAGCTCTGTGATCAGCAGATCTAGAGTGCTAAGATCCCACCATCTGTGATTCTCTCCAACCTTCACAATGGAAGGACCTGGTATGGTGGCCTCCCCTGGGGTGGGAGTGCAGCTCCTGAAGGTCAGGTGCGAGGGGGCTTGAGAACATGAGGGTCGGGGCTGGCTGGGCTGGAGGTTCCGTGCCCCATCCTGGGCAGCGCTCTATGGGATGAATATTGTCCTTGGAGCCCCCGGGCCAGCCTGAAGAGTCTAAGGTTGGCATGCTGCCCTCCCCACACCTCTCTGCCCTCCCCACACCTCTCTGCCCTCCCCACACCTCTCTGCCCTCCCCACACCTCTCTGCCCTCTCCACACCTCTCTGCCCTCCCCACACCTCTCTGCCCTCCCCACACCTCTCTGCCCTCTCCACACCTCCCTGCCCTCCCTACACCTCTCTTCCCTCTCCACACCTCTCTGCCCTCTCCACACCTCTCTGCCCTCTCCACACCTCTCTGCCCTCCCTACACCTCTCTGCCCTCCCCATACCTCTCTGCCCTCCCCACACCTCTCTGCCCTCTCCACACCTCTCTGCCCTCTCCACACCTCTCTGCCCTCCCTACACCTCTCTTCCCTCTCCACACCTCTCTGCCCTCTCCACACCTCTCTGCCCTCTCCACACCTCTCTGCCCTCCCCACACCTCTCTGCCCTCCCCACACCTCTCTGTCCTCTCCACACCTCTCTGCCCTCTCCACACCTCTCTGTCCTCTCCACACCTCTCTGTGTCCCTTTCTGGTATAAGTCATCCATTCCTCAGGATGCCCAGTGTTCACCCCCCTAAATAAGACACATCTGCCCTGACTTATTCCAGCTCACTTTCCCCTAACTCCAGCCATCCAGAGCAAAGGATTCCACATTTACTGGTCTTCACGGGCTGGGTGATCATGAACAAGTTGCTGCCCATCTCTGTGTTGCACCCTCCTGTGCCGACATTCCACAGTGTAATGAAATGAATCCCATATGGCACCGAATTTCCGGGACCCAGTGCATCAGGCCTTTAAGCTAGATTGCTCCGGTCTCCCTGCCAGACCTGGCTTCAGCTTAGGAATTTGAGGAAGAGGAGGTGGGGTAGGAAGAAAAGTCACTGAAAGGAATGCTGTACCATTGCCTTTATAGAATGTTAACGTTGAGAGAGACTGCACAGGTTACAGACCTTTCTCTGCCTTTGAGGTGTTCACGAGCATTAACAACCCAACATTACACTGTAACAGCAGGGAACTGGCCTTGGGACTGGTGGGTACACACAGAAGGCATGGCAGTCACTGTGGGGAAGGAGGAGGAGAAGGAGTGTTCCTGGGTCAGGGTAGGCTGCAGTGAGAGGTGATGTCTGATCTGGGGTTCTGAGGGATGGGCAGGAGCCCAACAGTGCTATGGAGAAGGCACAAGCTTTGGAGCCATGAGATCGGAATTATGAGCTATGTGACTTTGACAAGCCACTCTGCCTCTTTAATTGAATTTTTTCAACTGTAAAATGGGGACAACGATGCTCCTTTCATTATTACTATGAGTGATAAATATTTTGATGTGTGTTGTACACTGGCGTGCTATACAGATAGGTCAGCAGGAGAAGTGACTTCTCTGTCCTGGCCTTTCCTCTCACAAGGAGCCAGATGGCTCCCAGGAAGCAATGTTTCTTTAGAATTTGGGGAGCATAGAGGGCATGTAAAGGTGACCAGCTACATCCCCAACTCCGGGCAGCCACATCAGTCAGATAAGAATCTTTTCTGCTTCCCACAAAAACTGGATCCTTGGGGACTTTTCCCACAAAGACCACGAAATTCTCTCACCTTCAGCTCAGTCTGACCTCTGATACCAATTTGGTAGCTTTCGTCAAGGCCGAGCAGTATCTGGACAGTGCTTCGGCTGACATGAATTCTGTATGCTGAGAAGAAAGGCAGTCATCAGGTCACCACCTGGTGACAGCATACCTAGTATTTGGTAAAATCATTAAGAGGCTGCAACAACTGAAGTTCCAATCAATCATACACATAGTGATGATTTATACAATACCCTTCTTCTGGCCCTCTTGTCCCTCTAAATTGTTGGTCACTAAAAGAGACCCAGAGGCAAAGCAAGTACACAGATTGAGTGCTAAGGGGAGCTCACGATGGAGTCAGAACCCCTAGGAACATAATTTCTACTTGTAAGGAAGTCTGTGAAGGCTGAGTCTGAGAAAATATACAGTTTTTAGTTTTCTTTTAAGAGCAGGACTTCCCAGTAGAGCCATAGCGTCCAGTTATGCAGGATGTACCCTGAACATTAAGGAGCAACTACCTACACAGCCCGAGGCAGAGGACCTGGGGCTTCAACATTTTAGCTGCTCTAGCCAAGCCATCATGGTAACTCCTGCTCCCAGTAAGGGCCAAAAACATTGGGGATGTCTTCATGGTGGTGTCAGGGCTGCCCCAGCATAAAAGGAGGTGGCACGTGACCAGTTAAAAAGAAAACACTTTAAAGGGTCTCCTCTTCGTACAATGGGGAAACTAAGGCCTACAGGAAGAACAATTTGCCCAAGGACATTAAGCAAGCCAGTTGCAGAGCCAGGGCTAGGACCCAGATTTCCTGCCTCTTGAGTCATTGTTTTCTCTGCTAATGTGCTCATGAGATCACCACAAATATTGTGTGGAAAGTTAAAAGAGCCAATGACATATATCATCTCCTTCTATTAGGTCGGTGCAAAAGTAATTGCAGCTTTGGCCATTAGCTGTGGTTTTTTTTTTTTTTTTTTTGCGACCTGGGTTCACTACTCCACCTCCCGGGTTTGGTGGTTCACGCCTGTAATCCCAGCACTTTGGGAGGCCGAGGTGGGAGGATCACGAGGTCAGGAGATCAAGATCATCCTGGCTAACACGATGAAACCCTGTCTCTACTGAAAATACAAAATATTAGCCGGGTGTGGTGGCGTGCGCCTGTAATCCCAGCTACTCAGGAGGCTGAGGCAGGAGAATGGCGTGGTCATTAGTTTTAACGCCAAAATGGCTATTACTTTTGCACCAACATAGTAGTTGCTTTCCTGAAAACTAGGGTACACCGCCACCAGGTGGTGATTTGGTTACTAAGAACTATATTAAACAGCCAGGCCGCACAGGTTATTGAAAGAGGCTCTCCCCTGGGCAGGATAGAAGTGTGAGATACCCATGCAGCCCTGTGGACTCCATCCGGGAAGCCGTGTTGACAGCGTCCCCAAAGAGGCAATACCAAGGCATTGTGAGACCCACGACCCCTGCTGCACAGGGCCCTGAAACTCGAATGTACCCAGTGAACTCCAGCATGTCTTGGACCAGAGAGAGAGCCCAGTGACAGCCTCACCCTTCTCTACCCCCTGTGCCATTCCCCACTGCACGTGCTAGGCTCCAGTTGCGAGGTGAGGATAAAGCTAACTGGAATCTCCAACGACATCCAGAGAGGAGCTGAGGCTTGTGCCAGGCTCTGTGCTGGAGGTGAGGGGCCATAGATAGATCAGAGCCCCTCCCTGCTCTTGGGCAGCTCCCAGCCCGGTGGGGAGAGATGTGTAACCTGCAATCAAGGCTGTGATGAAAGAAGCACCAGGACTGTGCCAGCACCAAAAAGGGCCTCTAACCCAGCCCAGGGGACTTGCTGGAGAAGAGGATACATGTGCTCTGTCTTGAAGGATGAGAGAATGAGTGGGCAGGGAACAGCAGGCGCAGAGGCACAGAGGCAAGGAACCCATGTGTGTGAAACTGCACACAGCTGAGTGTGGATGGAGGGCCATGCAGGGAGTGGTGGGAGATGGGGTTGGAGAGGCTATGGCGGTGGCTGGGTGGTGGTGGCAGTGCCAATGGACTTTATCCTGCAGGCGAGGGGAACCATGGTGGAAGGAGCACGGACATAGGAAGGGTATATTCATGACTCTGAGGGCTCTCCCAGACTCATCCCAGCAAACATTTGGTTGTTTGCATGACCACATGTTTCTGTCCTGCCTCTTCCATCAGACCATCAGCATCACATATTCTCTCTCTCTTTTTTTTTTTTTGGAGACAGAATCTTACTCTGTTGCCCAGGTTGGAGTGCAGTGGTGCCATCTTGGCTCACTGCAACCTCCGCCTTCCGGGTTCAAGCGATTCTCGTGCCTCAGCTTCCCAAGTAGCTGAGATTACAGGCGTGTGCCACCATGCCCAAGTAATTTTTGTATTTTTAGTAGAGACAGGGTTTCTCCATGTTGGCCAGGCTGGTCTCAAACTCTTGACCTCCTGTGATCCCCCTGCCTGGGCTTCCCAAAATGCTCAGACTACAGGCGTGAGCCACCGTGCCTGGCCAGACTCTCTTATTTATAACATACTTAGGACTTTAAAATAATGTAAGGAAAAAGAAACATAAAATGTTTTTACCATAGGGTTTTAGAATCTCAGACATCCAGAAGCATGCCACTGGAGGCGTCCCAGCCAGCGCCCCAGGGAAGATTGGGAGATGGATGTGGCCCCTCACCCTGGAGGCCCCTAGCCCATACCTGAATGCAGGCCAGCCCTGATGCAAACGGGCACGTTGGGTGCATGCCTTATCCGGATGTCACCCACAGAGCCCAGGATATCCAGGGCCATGTTATTGATCTCAGCCACATGCTGACTCCCATTGCACTGAGACAGCCCCGACACCACCATGTAGGCGTCCCCAGTGGTCTCCACCTAGAAACCACAGCCTTCACACTCCAGCATGAGAACATATCCTCGCTGGCCCACCACATATTCTGCTACACATGGCTGCTTCTCGGGAGTCCCAACCCACCCCGTGGGTCTCTGGCCTGCAGTGCCATCTTTGCCAGGCCTCCAGTTCCAGGCACTTTAGCAACGGTTGGATCTGTACATTTCAGATCACCTTTGTCTGTATTCCAGGTGACAGTGGCTTTTTTTTTTGTCTGTGGCCTCAGTCCACGAGCTCCTTGGTGGCAGGCCTGGGTACCCCATCTGCTCAAGGCCATAGTGGCAGATCAGGCATTAATTTGGAGAGGACTGTATATATTTAGAGGACGCCTCCAATTTTCCAAACCCTGCTGGCCTTCCAAAGGTATACTGGAAAGAATGTAGGTTTTGGAATGAGACAGATGTAGGTTCAAGCCCTAGCCCTGCCATTTACCTGGACGACTTCACCTGGGCGAGCTTCAGTTTCCTCTTATGTGGAATGAATGTTAGAGGTGAAGTATTTACAAAAGCAGGCATACCAGTGCTGAATACACAGAGGCTGCTGTCGTCCTCCTCATCATCATCACGGTTTTGGAATCTCCTAACTGGAAGGGGCTTTGCTGGTCACCCCCCCTCAATTTCCCCCACCCCAGTTGCTGTTCTCGCCTGCTCACATCCCTTGATAGGAAAGTCTCTCCTTCTTCAGTAGCCACTTCTCTCTTTAGGCAACTCTGATCTTTCTTTCTTTCTTTCTTTCTTTCTTTCTTTCTTTCTTTCTTTCTTTTCTTTCTTTCTCTCTCTTTCTTTCTTTCTTTCTTTTTTTTTTTTTTTTACCAAGGTTGCCCAGGCTGGAGTGCAGTGGCATGATCTCAGCTCACTGCAACCTCTGCCTCCTGGGTTCAAGTGATTCTCATGCCTCTGCCTCCCAAGTAGCTGGGACTACAGGCGTGAGCCACCATGCCTGGCTAATTTTTGTATTTTTTGTATAAATGGGGGTTTCACCATGTTGGCCAGGCTGGTCTTGAACTCCTGACCTCAGGTGATCTGCCCGGCTCGGCCTCCCAAAGTCCTGGGATTACAGGTGTGAGCCACTGCCCCCGGCTACAACTCTGATTTTCAAAACTTGAGTTGGGTTAAAACCTGCCTTTCACCAGCTGGTTCCAGCTCCACCCCGTGAACTGGACCCATATACCTTTCCTAAGCACCTTCCTCTGTTCCTAAGTCCCTGTTCCAGGTGCTTGGAACACAGATGTGAATGAAGCATAGCCTTCTCCCCTACCACAGGCCAAGCCTGCCAGGGTAAAGACAGTGACTCTACCCTCTGAGTCTTTCCTGGCTCCTGCACTGTTCCTCCTACAGCAGGCACGGGTTGGTTTCACCGGGCCTGGGCCGCAGAGCCTCCCCTGCCAGGCACTTCTGCACTTAGCACCTGGTGCACAAGAATAGTGATGCTCCACAGCCCTTAGGGGGCGCTGTAAATAAAAAAATTTCTCACGCAACGTGCAAGTGTGGACTGTGCCCCACTACCAACGCCCCCACGACCCTGCGATCTCTCCCTCACCCCGGCTGTCCTCCACCTCACCACCAAAAAGTGATCTGCCCTAATCACATCACATTCTGCTCTGATATGCACTTCAATTTGCTCCCTATGGCCAGTGGCTTAAAATTCAGGCCCCCTGGGCTAGCTATCAAGGGCCTCCTTCATCTGCAGGATTTCCTGACGTTTTCTAACAGTTGCTTCTGGTTCCCCACGCTTCAGCCAGACAGAAACCCTTTCTACCATTTCAAGAGACACCCAGCGCTTGCTCACCTCTGCCAGGTCCCTCTGCCTGAAAAGCTCTCCTCAGTCTCTATCTGCTGAAATCCCACCCCTCCATCGGTCCCGCTCACATGTGATCTAGGGCACAGAATCTTCCCATTCCCCAGCTGCGAGAAAGATGTTTCCCTCCTCTGGGCTGTGGCCTGCTCTCCCGCCCTGTGGCCTGCCTGCTGCCGTCCACCCAGCATTCATTGGCTGGTGGTAAGAGCGGTGGGGGTGGTGGCAGGGCTGCCCCAAGCTGTGCACCTTTCAACAAAAGAGATTTTCCACTCCACTCCCCAGGAGGGAAAATTATGAGAGACTCCTGGCTTTCCCTGCTCTCTCTTCTTCCTCACCACAGGAGGAGGAATGCCTTACTTGATTGGCGAGACTGGAAAAAGGACTAAGTGCCTCTTAAATACTCGTATAGTGCTTACTGTGTGCCAGACACAGTCCCAAACCCTTTATAATTACGAACGCATTAGATCGTCACAAGAATTCTGGGATGTAGGTACTATTACTAAGGCCATTTTATAGGTGAAAACTGGGTCAGAGGCATTAAGTCACTTGCCAAGGTCACTTGCAGCCAGTGCATGGGTTTGAACTTGGTCAGTCCAGCTCCAGAGTCTGTGCACTATGCTGCCTCTTGATGGACATGGCTTGGGACCTTTCTCTCTCTCTTCTGAGGAGGTTCTGCTCCCACCCTGCCTGCTAGGTGTGCAGCTGTGATTCAGGGAGGGTGCACCAGCTCTGGGGACCCAGCCCTGCCTCAGATGTGTGCCCCCACCGTCCAGACTAGGGGAGAGGAGTAGAAAGCCTCATGGTGGCCACACAACCAGACCACAGTCTCTGATCTGCTAAAGCTGATCTCTAAGCTGCTGACCTGCCTGATGCCTGAGCTGGAAGGGAACATGCAGGGTGATTAACATTCACTCCTTAACCCTAGAAACAGAAAGATGACCAGGAGCAGGCATGCTCTCCAGGGACTCATAAAGGTGATGTACTCAAAGCTGCCTATCATAGGGGGCTCTCAGCTGTAAGTGAGGCAGTGGTTCCCTTTACAGATGGGAGAAACAGCCAGGGGAGAGGTGCAAGCAAAGGGTCCATACTATCAAATGCAGATGTGAATTCTGACCCTACCAGTGACTTGCTGTGTGACCCTGGGAGAGTCAGTTACCCTCCCTGTGCCTGCATCCTCATCTGTACAGTAGGGATAGTAACCCATACCCCTGACAGGCACTGAAAGGGTTAGATGAGATCACTTGTGAAATTTCCCCAGCCAAGTTAGCCCTCTGTAGGTGACTAACTAATGCTGCCCCTTCCCTCTGTGCTTTCAGGGATGCCTCAGCATCTGGCATGTGGCAGGTGCTCAAGGTTAAGGTGGTGACTAAATGAACAATGGCGCTTTCCCTCACATTCCTTAATCTGCAGAGCAATCCTAAACCAGAGACACTTTCATCCCTGTTTTATAAGCGGAGTACTGAGGCTCAGAGAGGTGACATGCCCAGGGTGGCTTGGCAGTAGGGCTAGGGCAAGACTTACGCCTGGTGGAGCCACAGGTGGGGCTGAGGCCTTGCCTCCGAGACAGCCCCCAGCGGCTCCGCTCTGGAGTCATGGCCATGAAAGTGCACACTCAGCGAGCGTGGGAGGGAATCACAGACCCCTGCGAAACCAGGAAATGATTGCCTGGCTGCCTCCCAACCCAGACCGGATTAAACAGCAGTAACCAGATCCTGTTGGGGACGAAGGGGAAACCGAGGCGGATGGCGTGAGTGATGAGAGACGCTTGCACATCATGAAGAAGGGGCCTCCTCTCTCCCCACATCTGGAATGTTGTGTGGGCCTTGTTTGATTTCATTTCATTCTGCCAGAAAGATGCAGACCTCCTGGCCAGAGTTCAGAGCAGATCAGAAGGGATGATTCAGAGCCAGGGGACACATGTGTGAGGAAAGATTAGCAGTGGAGGAAGAGATGAGGCTGGGGTGACTCAGGGCAGATCAAAGCTGTGGAGCTCAGCGAGATGAGTTGAGGAATGTTTTCCTGGGGCTGTGGGGCCAGGGCGGCTCTGGAGGCAAGAGGGAAACTCAGGAACGCCTTGGAACCGCAGGCCAGGGTGGGGATCTAAGGTCCTGAGTGGGGAACAGCAGGGAAGCTGCACCCTTGGTTGTCAGTGGCGCAGGTCCCTGTGGGTGTGTGTCGGTCAGTATGGTGCAGTGGATGGAGCACCGTGGTGGATGGAGCACCGTGGTGGATGCTGTAGGTTTCTGTCCTGGCTCTGCTGCCGGCCAGCTGTGTAACCTTAGGTGGGTCACTTCCCTCTCTGTGCCTCCATGTCCTCCTCATTCCCTCAACACACATTTCCTGAGGATCTATGATGTGCTGGACACTGCCGGCCACTGGGGAGTAATTCAGGGTGGAAACATAAAGTGCAACGTAGGGGGAGTTATGCGAGCATCAAACAGGTGCCCCTAACCGTGTCTGGGAGGGGGAGAAGGCTAACCCCAGACCAGACACACGGCCAGGAGGGAGCTAGGTGAAGAGGAGGGAGAGTGCTGCTCCAGGAGGAGAAACAGAGGTCCTAAGGCCTGGTGGCTAGAGGCAGCGAGGCATGTGTGAGGATCCAGAGGCCTGCAGAGGTGGAGCGGCTGGAGACACAACTGGGGAGGTAGGTAGGGCAGCTCCTGGAGGGCTTGTGGGCCACTGTGAACCCACAGCTTTATCCTGAGGATGTCTATGTCATGGGGATGGTGAGCCTCCCTGAAGAAGGGCCTTTGGACCAGCATAATCAGGTTCAAATCTTGGCCTCAGATCCCACTGGGATTATGTTAACAAATAAGCCACTTAGCCTCTGTTGCCTCATTTTCCTCATATATAAATTAGCAGTACCAGTCCCTACCTGGTAAATTGTTTTGCTGAATAAATGGGCTAATACATATAAAGCATTTAATACTAGCATCCAGTATGCACTAAACACTCAATAAGTGTTGGCGATTATTGTCGTTGGGGTACTATAAATAATGCTATCAGCAGATTGTCTGGCATCTCAAAGAGTTCATCGTGTCCTCGGAAAATTCCTCCCAAGGAATCCTTTTCAATCTGGCTTCAGCCCTCAGGGCCTGGCCCTCCCCTGCCCCTGCCTTTGTGGAGGGCCATGGCTGGACAGGGCTGGTGAGTCACAAATTAGGGCTAAGGCCAGTAGAGCCTTGGTGTGTTGTTTCCTGGGACCTCCCTCCATACCTTCCCCACCATGTCTGAAGCTGCCCCCAGACCCCCTGGATCAGAACAAGGAGCAGGGTTGGGGTTGGAAGGTCCCCACAGCACAGGTAGAGTGGAGGAGTGGCAGGCAGGAGGTGACTCCCTCTCACATTCCGTGCTTGACACCCACTTGTGCATGTGGGACAGGATCCTCCCATCCTCCATGAACCCTCCCAGGACTGTGGTCGCCATTCCTGTTCACATTCAAAGAAACAGAGGCCCAGAGAGGGGAAGCTGTTAGCCCAAAGCCACACAGAAGCTGGAGGCCAGGCTGGGACTCAAACCCAGGACTGAGAGGTGCACAGGGAGGGGCTTGAAGGCCCTGCTGAGGCCTCTGCTGTCCTCTTCAGTGCCCCTAACTCCCCACTCCTGGCCCATTCATGTCCAGCCAGCCCAGCTTATTCAGCATGCCCACACTCACCAGGCCCTCTGAAGCCTCAGGCTTTAGCATATTTTTCCCCCATTGCCTGCCTAGGGCTGCCACTCCCAGATGGGACAATGCTGGGAAGACAGCACCTCTTCCAGGAAGACTTCCCTGCACTTTACACACCTATCCCTAGCTGGGTTGGGGCCCTCTCAGCCTCCTCCGCTTCTGAGGGTCATTATCTTTTACCTACAGGACTGAGAGCTCCTTGAGCATAAGAGTGGGAGCTGAGTCATTTGTCTGCTGATACCCAGCACAGGGTCAGGCACAGAAGAGCCTGCTGATAAGATTGTAAAGGGATGGATAGACGGACAATGGACAAGTAAACACTGTGGTCCATTAAATACAAAATGGCCCACATCCTCCACCCCCTCTATGTTCACCCCATTGCAATGGGACTCTGAAGCTTCTCCCATCAAGAGGTGGACTTTGTTTCCTCAGCTCTTGAATCTGAGCTAGCCTTTCATTTTGACCAATAGAATACATCAGAAATTATAATATGCCTGATCCCAGATTAGATCTCAAGAGCCTTGTGTACTTCTGTCCTCTTTCTCAGAACCCTGCCACGTCATGTAAACAATCCCGGACTAGCCTGCTGGAGGAAGATAGACTGTGGAACAGAGCTGAGTTCTCTCGGCCAAGGCTCGAGAGACATGAGAGAACCCAACGAGATCAGCAGAGCTGCTACCTCACCTATAGCTGCCCACAGATGTATGTGTGTGTCCAGAAGAACTTTCTGGTGGCCCCATAGGCCTGTGAACAATAATAAATGCTTATCATTTTACCCTATTGAGTTTGGGGGGGTATTTATTACACAGCAATAGCTAGCTGATATAAACACATACATAAATGAATGGAAGTAATTGTACCATCAAGACACAGTAGTAAAGGGAGGAATGGAATGCCAGCCTCCTGGTATTCTCACCTTATACAGGTCATGGCTGCCCAGAACAGCATCAAACAGCATGTAGAGATCGTTGAGCAAGCCTACCACCTCAATGGGTTCACTCAGGGCTGAGATGATTGTGAAACCCACAATGTCACTGAAGTATATGGTAACCTGGTCAAAATACTCTGGTTCCACAGTTGCCCCCATTTCCAGAGCTTCAGCCACAGATCTGAAGGGATGGGAGGGGCCAGACACATAAGGTGTGAGGGCCTATTTTTGACAGTTTGGAGGCTAGGAAGGGATATTTGAGAGGAAACTGTTGAGCATCAGCAGATCTGGTTCAAGTCTGCTGCTGTGCTGACTGCCCTGGAGTGAATACTTGCCTTCCCTGGACATGACTTCCTCTGAAGTGATATTGGGGTGGGGGAAGCATTGTGCCCAGCTCCTTGCTCCCAAGGATGTGAGAGAGCAGAAATTCCACTCACATGCCCAACAGAGTACCTAGCACATGGTGAGGGCTCTATAAAAATATGTTGTATAAGCCATGTGCAGTGGCTCACGCCTATAATCCCAGCACTTTGGGAGGCTGAGGAAGGACAATCACTTAAGGCCAGGAGTTTGAGGCCAGCCTGGGCAACATAGTGAGATCCTGTATCTAAAATAATAATAATAAACAAAACTAACTAAACTAACTAAACAAAGTAATGTGCTGCATAAGAAAAATGTTAGATAAATAAACATGGATGAGTGAATTGAATAAATTCATGGAATCCAGATCTGCTGAGCACCTGCTATATTCCAGGCCCTGTGCTTAGAACTAAAGCTAGAGGCACACTCAAGTCCAGGGGCCACTCACGGGGGAATCATCTGACAGAGCAGCCTTTCTTTCTTCTCTCTTCTCAGCTCCAGTTCCTCAGTCTGCTCCTGAATCAGGTCCTCCAGGTTCTGGGAATATTTCTCCAGCAACCACAGCATGGAGTCAGCAACACTGGTCTTCTTGCCTTGGTTGATGCTTTTGAACTGAAAATGGAACAAAAATGCCAAGTCATCCATGAAGGTCAGCACACCTGGTCCTCAGCTGGGAGTCTGGGGCCACAGAAATGCACCAAACAGAATCCCCACTTGTAGGAGCTGCATTGTTGTGGGGAACAGATATGTAAATGACAGGGGGATGGTGGCTCCCACAAAGGAAAAGTGCAATCAGCTTTGTGCCAGATTAACGGGTTAATTCTGTGTGGAGTGGGCAGGCAGCAAGAGGACTTTGCAAAGGAGCCTGTACCCAGCACAGCATTATGGTTAACAAACACAACCCTATTGCACTGGGTCTCACAACAACACTGTGAGATTCTTTGTTCTTCTCAAAGGTAGATTGATAGATGATAGATAGATAGATAGATAGATAGATAGATAGATAGATAATAGACAAATAAACAGATGGATGGATGGACAGATGGACAGACAGATGGACAGATGGATGGATGGATGGATGGATGGATGGATGGATGGATGAACAGATGGATGGATGGATGGATGGATGGATGGATGGATGGATGGATGGATGAACAGATGGATGGATGGATGGATGGATGGATGGATGAACAGATGGATGGATGGATGGATGGATGGATGAACAGATGGATGGATGGATGGATGGATGGACAGATGGAAGGGTAGGTGGATGGATGGGTGGATAGATAGAAAGAATATACATAGATTATCTATATGTATAATCTGTCTCTATTTCTACTTTGTTCCTCTGAAATTTTAATGATGAAGAAGAATAAAGGCAGTACCACACAATAAAATAATAAACGTGTGAGGATATTAGGACCAAAGGAGAGTAAAGGCTTTTTTAAAAAATAGGTAAATCTAGGAGTGAAATCTGTATGCAAAATCCATGCTAGAATTTGGTCACCATCTTGGATATGAGCTTCCTAGCAACAAAGCAAAGAGGGAAATATAGATTACACAATCCATGGGGTCCATAAGACAACGAAACATTAAACTAATTGCTCAAAAGAAATACAACTACTCCTAGTGCCAAGCAAAGAGAAGAGCCTCTTAGTTCTTTGTATGAGAACCCTTATGTGTGATCATAAACTACATCTTCAACAACAACCTTACAGGACATCTGGCAGCAGTTTTCCTAGGAAGACTTACTAGGACCGTACCCAGTGTGGTTTGCACCTTCCCAGAGTGCAGTCAGTAGGAGAAGCAAATCAATAATGGTCAAAGTGAAGGGGTCCATCCTTGTGAAAATCCAGCATCTTGAACGTGTGAGTGTGTGTGTGTGTTGTGTGTGTGTGTAGGTATGCACATCCAACCTGCATTAATGCCATGTCTCTCAGCCAAATGTCTGCAAGGTAGGGAGTGGCAGCAGCCCCTGAAATGCACCTATTTTGTATTGTCCAACAAAAGCAGAGGCACAAGCTTTACAAGGTGGGCATGACAGCTGCTGACCTTGAGACACCAACAAGGACATGAAGCCAACTCCAAGGTCACCTCTGCATGGAAGGTCACCATTTCATAAATGAAGGGACAAAGGATCTGAGAGGTGAAATAACTTGCCAAGGAGAACACAGTGGTGGATCTGAGTTTCAAACTAAAGTCTTTTATATTAATTTTATCACCAGCCACCCCACTGAATTATTTTATCATTTGGAATTATATGTATTTCTTCTTCCTTTCCAAAATTAATTTTCTTGTCTAACTGCATTGGCTACTACTCCTAGAACAATGTGAAATGAATATAAACCCAGGCCTTTTTTTTTTTTTTTTTTTTTTTTTAAGACAGAGTTTCGCTCTTGTTATCCAGGCTGGAGTGCAATGGTGCGATCTCGGCTCACCACAACTTTTGCCTCCTGAAACCCAGGCCTTTTGACTTTAATGTCAATGTTCTTTCTCTTGTACCTTACTCACTCTCTCCTTCTCAAAGAGCTACATTTAAAAAAAAATAGTTATCTCACTGGATGGTCACACCTATCTGGAGAGTTAGGCCAGGGTTAGTTATCTTTCCAGGAAACACACAGGGAGGCTGAGGCCCAAGAGGACCATTAACTTGTCCAAGGTCAAACAGTGGGTAAGTGGGATGATATCCACTGGATTCTCACATAGATGTGAATCCAGGCATCTGACCCCTCACCTCCCAACAGTGTGATACCATTCCCCGCTTCTTCAGGCTGAATTCATGTGTGCCCATCTCAGCCTTCTTTGCCGTGGGGCCTTGGGCAGGAATCTTGGGCAAGAATCCCACAGTCACCCCTCACTCAAGGCAAGAGCCCTTCCCCACCTCACTGGCCACGGCAACCTCTGATCCCCTGGAAAGATTCCAGCCTTGTGCTTTAGAAACTGGTTGCTCATCCTAGCTCTGCTACCCGCCATTATGGTGACTGCTTAGAGGTCATTTACTCTGAGCTCCAGATTTCTCATCTGTGGAGGGGGGCACCACCCCTGATGCCAGAGCTAAGTGGGGATGGGGTGTGGGAAGAGAGGGGATGGGCAGGGCTTCTCAAAGGACACCCGTGTGCGTCTCTTTGGACTGCCTTGCTGCCTCTCTCCCTCTCGTCACCTGTCCTAACCCCCTTATTGTTCCCTGAACCGCTCCTTGGCAACTCTCCACCATGGCTGGGGAGTGGAGGACGGGAAGGGGAGGCACTGTTCCCTTGGGTCTGATGGGTTGGCACAGTGGGCCATTGGCCAGCTTGGTCATGTTCACACACTCCACTGCTGCCCCGCCAGCTTGCACAGACTTGCTTTGCCCCTCCCACTGAAATCCCCAAGGCAGTCCTGGGGGGCGCCCAGGGCCCCTCACATTTTTCCCTCACTGACTCAGGAAGTAGTACTGTCTCCCCAGCCACAATGGCCTCTCTCCTCTAGTGCCAGAAGGCCTGGTACAAGGTGGGGTTCCTGGCGCAGCTCTGCAGACAGACAGACCTGGGTTGGACTCCAGCCCCACCTTTCACTTGCTCAGTTATCTTGGGCAAGTCCCCTCCAGGCCTCATTTCTCTCCCATGAAGCCAAGAAACTAACACTGTTTCTTCAGAGGGCTGTGGCGAGGATGAAAGGAGGGGAGCATGGCCCTCAGCATGGGGCTTGACACTCAGGAAGACATGGGACAAACGTCCCTGGAACCTGTGGTCCTGAGAAAGTTCTTTAAAGGGCGGACCTCAGGGGTGACAGTACTGGGTGGTTGCCGCTTACTGCGTGGCTTTCCAGGTCCCAGGGAAAGCACAGGGCTTGCATGAGCTAAGCGAGCTGAACTAATGCGCCATTTTTTGTGAGCACCCGCTCCTCTGGGGAGCACTCACCTGGCTGTAGATCTGGTCCATGCTAGGTCTGTACTCTGGAGCCTCGTCTCAGCACTGCTTCATCAGCCGACGCACTCAGGTGGCCCGTGATCAGGGGTCACCAGCGGCCGGCACAGAGGAGGGGGAGATGCCACTCTCTTGATGATTTCGGCAACAAACACCATTGGGCGGGCCTGGGGTCCTGGGAAGGGTCATGAAAGGAGCCTGGCCTCGGATCCTGAGAGCGTGGGCAGGGTAGGCTTATGGCAGTGCCAGGTTCTGGGCCTGAGGATATTCCTCAGCTCCTGTTTCCAGGGTATGGCTGGCCAGTGGATGTGGCATTGTTGCTCTCCTGGGTCTACCCTGGGTGTGGCCAAGGAAAGGGTCTCAAACTGGGATCCAGGAGAGCTGCAAGCTGGTTTTGAATTCTGGATCTGCCACCACAATACTATGGGATGGTGGAGAAGACAATGACCTCTCTGAGCCTCAGTCTCCCTATCTGTGAAATGAGCATATAAACTGCCTTCTTTTTTCTTTTTTTCTTTTCTGTTCTTTTTTTTTTTTTTTTAATGTCGTGATCTCAGCTCACCACAACCTCTGCCTCCCAGGTTCAAGCGATTCTCCTGCCTCAGCCTCCAGGCATGCACCACCACGCCCAACTAATTTTGTATTTTTAGTAGAGACGGGGTTTCTCCACGTTAGTCAGACTGGTCTCAAATAAACTGCCTTCTTGAGAGGAGTGCTGAGGTGGAAGACGACGGATGTTAGCACCTGGCAGACTCTCCCCCACCCTCAGGCCCCGCAAAAACTGCCACTGCTGTGTTGCCAACGACGCCCACCAATGATCTTGAAACCTTGACAGCGCAGCTCTTTCCTCCAGCCTTGCCACGCAGACACTGGTGTGCCGGTTCCCCACGGGTGTGAACGACACTGCCTGCTTATCATTATCATAATCATTATGATTCTGTCCTCAAGAAAACCTGGCCACGCGTCATCCTGTCTCCACACCAGGCTAAGTCAGTGCTCTAGTTCTGCTATGACTCTGAGTCTCAGTTTCCCCACCTAACAACTGATGGAAATAACCCCTGCCTCGGGGGGCTGCTGGAGAGCCAGGGAGAGCCGAGCGATTCTAAAGTAGGCTGGGAGGAAGAGGGGCTGACACCGAGCTCAGCCTCTGGAGTCCACAGATCAAAGTGGGACTTTAGATGACCCATTTATGGTCCGCACAAGGCGCATCACCTCTCTGAGCCTCAGCTTCCTCGCCTGGAAGACGGGTATAACCATACTACATATTTGGAAGGGTTGTCACGAGGCAGAGTAGGAGGGCCGGGATCCTCCTCTCATGAGTGAGGGAGGTGGGAGCCCTTGGAGCCAGGGAGGAGAAATTTCTTTCTGGGTTTCAGTCCCCTTCCCATCCCTTTTTGGCTTCTTGTTGGGGATAGTGCAGGAGTCACCATTCCATTTTACAGACGGGGAAACTGAGGCTCCTGGGAGTGAAATCAGGTACCCACATAGGGCCAGTCAAAAGCAGACACTAGAACTGGGCCTGATTTGCCCCCAGCCTGCACAATCTCCTCTGCCCAGAGGTTCCCAGCCTACAGGCGTTAGACCCTGAGGGCCCCCGAGTGTGGGATCTGGGAAGTCGTATGTGCTTACAAAAGACTGTGTGCTGATGGAACCAATCATACACCACATGCACACATGTACTACTGATTTTCAAAGGTATGCAGATGGCACTGTAATGAATACAATACAAATCCATTTCAAAGTGTTGCTGATTTCACAGCCGATTTCATCACTGGGTATGTTCTCAGTTAGTGGATATTAGAAATCAAATAGTAGCATGTGAGGCTGTAAGCATTTTTGACATTAAAATGGAGTCTTCATATGTGAACATGCTGAGAACCCCTGCCCCAGGCCAGGCTAGGTCTCATGCTTCCCTCACTGCACCAGGTATGCTGTCCACACCCCAGGCATAGCCTTGCTTGATGGACAGTGCTGAGGGCTGAGGGAGGAGGCTGAGCATCCAGCTCTGGTGGGAACTTGCTGGGCTCTAAGAGGATGCCCCACGGATGACTCCAAGAGATTTTAGAACACTGAGCTTGGACCAGGGATGTCCACCCAATCCCAGGTCCACAGCTTCCCCTCTGAGAAGTCCCTTCCCCTCTCTGAGCCTCACTTAACTCTAAAAGGGGGGCGATTAGCCACCTTCCAGGGTTATCAAATGGATTCATGCACATGAAAGTGCCTTGGGAACTGCAAAGTGCCCCCCCCCCCGCCCCACCCACAGGTTCCTAAAGAGATGTTAGAGTCAGGAGAGAACCTGGGACCCCCCTTAGCACACTCCTCACATCACCCCGCAGATATTTATTGAGCACCCACTGCATGCCAGGCACTCTGTCTACAGCATTTCACTGAATCCTCACAGCTGCTCTGGAAGGCAGACATCATGGTTCCCATTTTACAGATGAGAACACTGAGGCTTGGAGCCTAAAAGGGATTTACTCGAAGTCACGAGGCATGTTGGTGTAGAGCTGGGCTTAGGTTGGTGTTCCCTGAGCCTGTGGCCTGAGCCCTGTACTCCCTGAGGCCTAGGAAAGCACACAGCAGGAAGCAGTGGGCCCTAGGCTGACAGCCTCCTCAAGGGTGGCCAGAGCATTCCAGGCCTGGGTCCCTGCACCCAAAGCTGGATGGAGCCAGGCCTGGAGCGCCTTGCACTGGTGGCATGGCTTGCAGATCCCATCTGGCCAGTCCTTCCATCCTCAGAGGCAGATGACGGGGAGGCCGCCAAGGAGTGTTGAACAAATGGTCTGATAAGGCCCCCCTTCTTCCCACTCCTCCACCTCATAAATTTGGGCCTGGAATGCTCATTATTCACAGGGCAGTGCTGTGGTGGAGAAAGGCAGTGGGGCTGGGCCTCCTGTGAATTGAAGATTATCCATTGGGGTGGGAGCTGATGGTGAGCTCGACACTGTCACTGCTCTGCACTGTGGGCCGACGTGCCAGGTGTCTGTGGAGGGCCAGGTCCCTGGGACTGGGAAGAGGCAGCAGGAGGATGACAGAAAGAGTAGTCTGGGGTCCAGGGAGCCCAGACAGAGAGCACAGAGGGGAGGAAACATTTCTGGAGTTGGGCCTTGGCACTGGGGCTGGAAGAGAGAAAGTGTGTACAGGCCAGGTGATGATGGGGAAGCTGTGAGTGATTATCCTGGGGAGCCAGAAATGTGAGGACAGAGATGCTCTGAAGGAGCCTGCCTGGGCAGGTAACGAAGCCCCCTGGTATTGAGCAGCCTGGCCACGTTGGCCACGGGGCTGGGGATCTGGCACATTTGTTACTGGATTCCCATTTATAGATGAGAACACTGAGGCTCAGAGAGGGTAAGCGGTTTGTGTAAGGTCACAGAGTAAGACAGTGACACAGCTGGAGTAGGGCTGAGCTCTGTGTAGCCTGTGCTGGGCATGGAGGGCAGGTGCAGTCGGGGCATGAGCACCTACACGCATGGCAGTGACACTGGGGAGGACGGCAGGGGCGGGGATTTTCACCCAGAGCACAACCTCCTTAGCCCCTGGAGTGGGTCAGCTGCTATTCTGGCAGAGTTGCTGAAGGCTGTAGGGAAAAGAAAGATCAGACTGTTACTGTGTCTATGTAGACAGGGAAGACATAAGAGACTCCATTTTGAAAAAGACCTGTACTTTAAATAATTGCTTTGCTGAGATGTTGTTAATTTGTAGCTTTGCCCCAGCCACTTTGACCCAACCTGGAGCTCACAAAAACATGTGTTGTATGAAATCAAGGTTTAAGGGATCTAGGGCTGTGCAGGACGTGCCTTGTTAACAAAATGTTTACAAGCAGTACACTTGGTAAAAGTCATCGCCATTCTCTAGTCTCAATAAACCAGGGGCACAATGCACTGCGGAAAGCCGCAGGGACCTCTGCCCTTGAGAGCAGGGTATTGTCCAAGGTTTCTCCCCATGTGACAGTCTGAAATATGGCCTCGTGGGATGAGAAAGATCTGACTGTCCCCCAGCCCGACGCCCGTAAAGGGTCTGTGCTGAGGTGGGTTAGTAAACAAGGAAAGCCTCTTGCAGTTGAGATAGAGGAAGGCCACTGTCTCCTGCCTGCCCCTGGGAACTGAATGTCTCGGTATAAAACCCGATTGTACATTTGCTCAATTCTGAGATGAGAGAAAAACCGCCCTATGGTGGGAGGCGAGACATGTCTGCAGCAATGCTGCGTTGTTATTCTTTACTCCACCGAGATGTTTGGGTGGAGAGAAACATAAATCTGGCTTACGTGCACATCCAGGCATAGTACCTTCCCTTGAACTTAATTATGACATAGATTCTATTGCTCACATGTTTTTTGCTGACCTTCTCCTTATTATCACCCTGCCCTCCTACTACATTCCTTTTTGCTGAAATAATGAACATAATAATCAATAAAAACTGAGGGAACTCAGAGACCGGTGCCGGTGCAGGTTCTCGGTATGCTGAACGCCGGTCCCCTGGGCCCACTGTTGTTTCTCTATACTTTGTCTCTGTGTTTTATCTCTTTCTCAGTCTCTCGTCCCACCCAACTAGAAATGCCCACAGGTGTGGAGCGGCAGGCCACCCCTTCAAAGGCTGCTCGGTTTAAGTCAAGTTCTCATGGTCAGACTTTAGGTGTGCGTGTCTATGTGGTCTTAAGGCCCAGATTTCCTGATTGCCATAGAGTTTCCCACTAGGCAGAGACTCTAGCCAGGGACAGCCAAGGAAGGGGAGGAGGATACCTACCTTCCACTGAGAGTCCCGAGGAGCAGTAGGGTGGGCCCCGAGTCAGCACCTCCTGCAGGATGATGCCGGTGCTGAAGATGTCCCCTGTGAGGGTGCCCCACCCAGGGCACCCAGGCCTCGGCAGCAGCTCTGCAATCACAGGGCAGGGCCACGCCACCATCACCTACTGACCGCCCAAGCCAGGCCGGGTGCATCTACTCTCCCCAGTTCACAGGTAAAGAGCCTACAGCTTGTTCAGAGAGGAGAAGCATCAACTCAAGGTCACCAATGCCAGAGGACTGGAGATCGCCCTCTCCCAGCACCTTACAAGCACCTGGTTAAACAGAGGCCCCCAAACCTACTGGCAGCCCCCTGCCTATCCCTGAGCTGACCTTCCACGGCTGGCCAGGGTTGGGGAGCCTGCTAAGTGTCCAGGGGCTCTGCATAACCATGGTCAGTGACCTTGAGCACAAAGCGTCTGTCCACCACACAGTTTTGGAACTTGAGGCAGCCAGGAGGGAAATGGTGGCGGTGCAGATACCTCATGTCCTGAGGTGGACATAATGGGGGTCCGTTGGATCTGTAACAAATGAGAGGAAACCTGGTTCTCTCGGAATTCCCACAGGCCCCAGAAAGCCTTCCTGCCTCCCCGTACCCGTGGCCATGCTGTTTGGATATCCCTAGGTTAGACAAAGCTAAAAGTGCCCAGCTGTGGGAAATCTGAACATCTCCTGTCTCCCTCCCCTCCCCACTTCCCTGCAGTGCCAGGCCCAGGGAGGGATCTCACACAGATCAAATCCAGCAGCAGGGAGGCCTTGAAAGTCCAGTCTAGGTGCAGGACCTCTTTCCACAGCAGTTCCCCAGAGGTCATGAAAAAGCCCAGGCAGGTGGCGACGTTCTCACACTGCAGCTCCCGCATCTGTCAGGGAAATGGGCACCTTAGCAGCCGTCAGGGGCCGTTTGAGGGCTGGACCAGGTGCAATCCACATCTAGGTCACCTGCACTTAGCACCAAGCACAAGGCTAAGCATGGAGAGGCATCAGAAATGTTGAATGAATGGATGGATGTACAGACAGATGGATGAATGGGTGGGTGGTGAGGGATGGATGGAGGATGGATGGATGAATGTATGCATGGATAGATGGTGGTGGGTGGTAGATGGATAGATAGATGGATGGGTGGGTGGATGGGTGGGTGGATGGGTGGGTGGGGAGCTGGTGGGTAGGCAGGTAGATGGGTGGGTGGGTGGTTGATGGGTGGGTGGGTGGATGGATGATGGGTGAATGGGTGGGTGAGTGGGTACTTGGTGGGCTGGGGGGTAGATGGGTGGGTGGGTGGATGGATGAGTGAATGGGTGGGTGGCTGGGTGGATGGATGGGTTGGTGGGTGATTGGTCAGTGGGTAGATGGGTGGTTGGTGGGTGGGTGAGTTTTTGGGTAGGTGGATGGGTGGTTGGTGGATGGGTGGTTGCATGGTTGGTGAGTGGGTGGGTAGATGGATGGGTGGATGGGGGGGTGGATGAATGGGTGGATGGATGGATGGGTGAGTGGATGGGTGGTTGGTGGGAGGGTGGTGAATGGGCGAATGAGTCAATAGGTGGATAAATGGCAGATCACTTGAAGCCAGGAGTTCGAGATCAGCCTGGCCAACATGGTGAAACCCTGTATCTACTAAAAACACAAAAATTAGCTGGGTGTGGTGGTGCACACCTGTAATCTCAGCTACTTGGGTGGCTGAGGTGGGAGGATCGCTTGAGCCCGGGAGCCGGAGGTTGTAGTGAGCTGAGATCCAGCCACTGCACTCCAGCCTGGGTGAAAGAGCGAGACCCTGTCTCAAAAAAAAAAAAAAAAAAAAAAATCTACTCATAGTTGCAAGATGCCCACTGGGAAATGCCTAACTTAACTTCCAGTCACTTAATCCTTCTGAACTTTATTTCAGACTGTGGTGATATTGGAGATATCAATAAAATTCACCATGTATCAAAAGCACACCACTTGCCAGGAAGAGTTCTAAGTTATTTCATGCATTCTCTGCAATCATAATCCTCCAGAAGGTGGCTGTCACTAGCTCCATTTTACAGGAAAGCTAAGAGTTCCATGGAGGCAAGATTTCACCCAGATCTTCCTGACTCAAGTCTCATGCTCTGTCTCCATCCCTCAGTGCCTCTCAGGATGGTGACAATCTTGGGGGTGAAAATGCTTATGTGGTTAGTGATAACAGGTGCTTAAGATCTCCCTGAGGGAGGGGACTTTGTCTCTCTTCTCCATTCTGTATCCCCAAAGCCCAGAACACTGCACATAAGTGCCTGGCACATAAGTGAGCTCAGTAAACAGCGAATAAAAGAAAGGATGGGTGGAGGGAGGGGGCTGCAGGATGAGGTCCCTTCATGATGAGTTGCCATGTGAGGGCACTGATGGAGGGCACTACGCCCTGGTGGTGATGGGGATTGTGGGTTATGGGGTGGTGACATGGCTTTAAGGATGCTGGCATGGGACAGTGACAGCAATAGTGAACCACTGTGATTGAGGCATTGGCAATGGGCAGGATCACGATGGCAAGAATAACTTCCTCTTTGAGACCAATCTGGATCAGTAAGGGTCTCCTGAGCAGCATCGCTCCCCACCCACCCTCTGTGCCCTCTACAGGCCTGCCTTCCTCAGGAGGCTGAGGCAGCTTGGGCGCAGCTCAGAGTCTGAGCCCACTTCACACTTCTTCAGCCATACCCAGTCTCCTTGTTCAAGGAAGAGCAAGAGTTTAGCTGCTGCTGCTCCTCAGCTGTGGGACCTCAGGAAAACCCCTCTACCTCTCTCAGCTCAGTTTCTTCCCCAGCAACGCATTCCTTCTGTGTGTTCTGAGCCAGGCACAGCCTGGTGAGTGGAAACATTTGCTATAAGCCAGGCAGAGCCAGGGGCCAGGCTTTGGCTGATGGACTCCAGTTCCAGTCCTGACACCACCATTTTCCAGCTCTGTGACCTGGGGTGGGTGACTTCAGTTCTCTGAGCTGTAGGTTCCAAATCTGTAAAGTGAGGACGATAGCACCCACCCACATCTCAGGGGCTTAATGAGATGGTGGGCATCAAGTATGCTCGCCCCTGGTCTACAGCTTTGCCCTGCAGGCCTCAGGCCCTCATGACACCCCTAACCCTGTGAACTGCTTGGGTGGGGAGCTCTGTGACCTGGGGATTCATGGGGAGGAGAGAGGGGCGGGTGGGAGAGGAGGGGTCTCAGGTGGGGGCTCTGCCCTTGCCTTGGCCTGGCCCAGAGCTAGCTGTAACCTTGGCCTTCTCTCTTCCATCACTGATGGGTTTTGCCCTCTCAGCCTCACCTACAGCCCGTCAGCCAACTCGGAGAAGCAGACAAAACACTCTTTGTACACCATTAAAGCCTCCTTTCGGCAGGAAAGAAAAAAAGATGGAATTCCCTTAGGGGACAGGTAGAAAAGAAGGAGCAATCAGCTCATGTTGCTTCTGTAGAAACAACTAGCCTGGCTCATCTACCATGAGAGTCTTGGTGTAGGTGAATCATAGCATCCATGAATTGTTGAACTTGAGAATGACAGCACCTAAGAAATGGCAGCGTCCTCAGCGTCCTGAGATCTTGCTGAGCTCACCTCTGACCGCCCAGCCTCCCTGCCAGCTGGTGGCCCCGGCTCTGTCCGAGGCTATCCTGGGCTGGGTGCCACCCCCACATGTCAGGGCCTGGGAGACCCAGGATCTCACCTTACCTAAGTAGGCAGGAGGGTGACCTAGGCTGGCCTTGGTCCCTAAGAGAGGCCCTGGTGTGAACCGCACCAGCAGCACTGAGGGCCAAGTGCCTGGGAACTGTTTGTTCCTTCAGGTCAGATCATGAACCATGCTGGGCCAGGAGTTGGGGTCCTACTTCCCACTCCTAGCCCTGCTGCCAACTTGCCAAGTGACCCAGGAAAGGCACTGCTCCTATCTGGGCCTCAGTTTCTCAGTCTGTAACAGGAGTAGGCCATACAGAGGCCCAAGAGGTTATGGGCTCCCTCGGCTTCTCCCAAACTGATGGCAGCTGCCTAGGCCTGGGCATGGGGGTGACAGAGGCCCTCGTTTGGTACAGGGCCACATTGGTGGGTTCCTGGGGGGCTGGCAGACTCTTTGCTGACCCCTGGGCCACTGACCTCAGGCTCCCACCATCCGCCACACTTCTCCATTCACCATCCACATGCAGCCTCTGGAGGGGGCAGGAGTGGTCAGGAGCGCAGACTGGGCCTCTGTCTGCTGTCCACCCACTCAGCTCAGCCCCTGCCCCACCCACCTGTCTGTTCAGGGGTGGATGGACGAAGGTGAGCTCCAGGGCTGTCAGCAAGATCCGGTGGGGGCCCCACACCAGCTGCAGCTACTGGATGCCCAAACTGGAGGCGAGAGAAAGGGCAGGGCAGTGGGAGTGATGCCAACGCCCCCTCCCAGCCTCAGTCTGGCCTCTGACTCAGAGCCGTTTCCATTTCTGTCTCCCTGTCAGTCCCAGCTGGGCCAGGAGGGCACTGAACACTGTCTCCACGCAGCCCCTCTGCCTCGGGCTCGGGTCTGGAACCCCTCGGCCTGATGCATCTGCTGGTCTCCAGTCGTAACGTTCCCTAGTTGCCAAGAGTCCTAGTGAGGCAGCCCAGAGAGGGCTGGGATTGGAAGGCTGCCCGCTTCCAGATGCGCCTGAGACTCAGGGATGGTCTGGATTCAGGAACACACAGGAATTTAGACCCCAGGGAGAATTGTTTTCAAAGCTGGAGGGCCCCTGGGAGTCATTCTGGCCAACCCCTCACTATACAGATGGGGAGCCTGAAGCTCAGGGTGTGCAGCACGTCCAGGGTCCTGGGCTTCTTCCTCAAGTCTCCAACAGACCTTCTCAGGAGGCAGCCAGGGCCTTGACAAGTCCTGGCTGGGGCTCTGGGATGGACAGGAGCACCGGGGGGCCCTAGGGTCCTGGGAGACAGAGGCTGGGAAAGCCCCCTGCAGACTGCTGGGGCTGTGAACGCAGAAGGGAGGCCCCGTGGGATAGGAGCCCTCTGCAGGCCTCTCCCCATAAGGCCACCAAAGTGATTTTTAAAGGCTTAAATCAAATCATTTCTTACTCAAACCCCACTGATGGTTTCCCATTTTACTTACAATAAGTTCAGACTCCTCGTGGCCCACAAAGCCTCACGTGCTCAGGCCCCAAGCTCATCTCAAATTCCTGTCTCATCACCCATGACAGCTCAGCCACTCCACACTCCCGCCTGTGTTTTCCTCCATCAATTGGAGCTCACTCTGCCTCAGGCCCTTTGCACTTGCTTCCCTTGACTGGTCGCTCTTCATCCAGATCCTCATCTAGCTGCTTCCTTATCATTTGAAGCTCAGCTCAAGTGCCACCCCCCAAGTGGGCTTCCCTGCCCATCTAGCTCTTGTTGGCCGCTACTCCATCCCGCTCCTCTATCACTGTATCTTGTTCTGTTTTCTCGGTGGCATCATCACTATGGGAATTTAGCTATCTGGTTATTTGGTTATTGCCTGTCTCCCCGTGACAGAATAGAAACTCCTTAAAGGCCAGGTCTGTCTTGTTCACCACTGTCTTCCTGACACCAGACGTAGTGGCACATGAGAGGGACTCAGTCCACATCTGTCAGAAAAATGACTGCCTGAATGGCCCACCGTCAGCATCCACATCCCTGTCACCACCTGCAGGCACTGCTGTCTTCTTAACACCAAGAAGCGGGCATCCCCAGGAGACCCAAGTTCATTGAGTCCTGTAAGCCAAGCCAGGCCAGCAGCTGCGTCCAATTTCTCTTTCCATGGTTTCAGCTACCCGCAGTCAATCAGGGTCTCAAAATATTAAGATATTTTGAAAGAGGCAGAAAGACAACATCCACTAACTTGTATTACAATATATTGTTATAATTGTTCTATTTTATTTAGTTATTGTTGTTAATCTCTTACTGTGTCTAATTTATAAATTAGACTTTATTATAGGCATGTAGGTATAGGAAACGCAGCATATATAGAGTTTAGTACCATCCACGGCATCAGGCATCTGCTGGGGGTCTGGGAACATGTCCCCAGTGGATAAGGGGGACTACTGCAGACATACATATATACATACACATATACATATACATACACATATACATATACGTACACATATACATTATACATACACATATACATATACATACATAAGCCACCTCACGGGAAAAGTCATATACATATACATACACGCATACGTATACAAGAAGGAGAAAGCGATTGACTACACCCAGGGACTAGGCAGAGAGATACTTTGTCAAAAAGAGGCCATGTGCCCATGGTGGAGATGGGCCTGAGCGCATGCACCCCTGCCCCTGGACCCCCGTTCAAGGCATACGGGGGTCTGCACTAGGAGCATACCTACCTGCTCTGGCTCCAGGTGGGCAGCCGCCTCTCCATCAGGCCAGGCAGCAGCAAAGGCCTTGTCTATGGGGCCAGACTCCAGGCTGATGGTGAGCACTGCACCATAGGCCTCCTGCAGGGGTCCACCAGTGCCGAGAGACAGGCAGGAGCGGTTGCAGTAGGACAGGGAGAAGAGCAGCGTGTCATAGGGCAGGAAGACCAATCTCCCATCCACCAGGCCCTTGGCCCAGGCACGGCTCAGCAGGGTGGTCATCTCCAAGCCCCCCAGCACCGCCGAGTGCATCCACAGCACCACAACTGGGGCCAGAGATGGCAGGGTCACCTTTGCAGGCCCAGTTCCACTGTGGCCTGCCCTGAAGCCCACAGTTCTCTAGCCCTGGAGAGCTGCTCGGAACTCCCGGGCACCCGCTCTGCTGCCACCCCACCCCCACCCCACCCCCACTGGTCTAGCAAAGGTAGAATTTCCCTTTAATCTGCCCCCCCATAACAATAACAGCCAAGGCCACCAAATCTGAGTTTGATCTGATGAAAAATATCCCTTTAATGGAGGATAGATTTGTATTAACATGGCCCTCCCGGCCTGTCTGCCCAATCATTTTGACCAACGTCCTGCCCTACCCAACTCCATTCGCCCTGACAATTGCAAATATGTATTGATAGTTTTCTTCTTTCTTTCTTTCTTTTTCTGAGACAGGGTCTTGCTCTGTTACCCAGGCTGGAGTGCAGTGGTGCAGTCGTGGCTCACTGCAGCCTCACATTCCTGGGTTCAAGCAATCCTCCCACTTTGGCCCCGAGAGAGCTGGGATTACAGTGTGGGCCACCACACTTGGCTGTCAACAGTTTTCTCTGTGTTGTCCTAAAGAACTTTCTCAAACATTTTGTCATTCAACGTTACAACAGCACTAAGAAGCATGTTGACCATTATCTCTATTTTTTAGAGGAGCAGTTGGGGAGTTGCCCAGGACTCATAACCACAGTGGTACAGCTAGAATTTGAACCCAGGCAGGTTGGCTCCCAGCTTATAATCCTTTTTTTTCTTTTTTAAATAATTTTTTTAAATTGAGATACATATAAAATTCATTCTTTTAAAAAATGTACAATAAAGTGGTTTTAGTATATTCACCAAGTTATGTAACCATCACCACCACTGAATTATAGAACACTTTTATCATCCCTAAAATAAACACATTAGCAGTTGCTCCCCATTCCTCCCTCCCTCAACCCCAGTCAACCATGACTCTGCTTTTTGTCTCTATGGATTTGCCTATTCTGGACATGTCATACAAATGCACATAATATGTGGTACTTTGTGTGTGGCTTCTTTTTTTTTTTTTTTGACAAGGTCTCACTCTGTCACCCAGGCTGGAGTGCAGTGGGACGATCTCAGCTCACTGCAACCTCCACCTCCTGGGTTCAAGGGATTCTCCTGCCTCAGCCTCCTGAGTAGCTGGGATTACAGGCGCCCGCCCACCACACTTGGCTAATTTTTGTATTCTGGCTAATTTTTGTATTTTTAGTAGAGACAGGGTTTTACCATGTTGGTCAGGTTGGTCTCGAACGCCTGACCTCGTGATCCACCCCCCCCCACTCTGGGCCTCCCAAAGTGCTGGGATTACAGGCGTGAGCCACCATGACTGGCCTGTGTCTGGCTTCTTTGACTTAGAGTAATGCTTTCCAGGTTCGTCCTTATTGCGGCATACATCAGTACTTCATTCCTTTTCGTGGCTGCGTAATACTCACTGTACGATAGACCGAATTTTGCTTATCATCATCGGCTTGTAATCTTAACCTTGGCCCTGGGTGGCATCCTTAAGGTCTGAGTAGACACAGATACATTCATCTCTACCTTAGTAAGAGAAGTAGCCCTGAATAATAAAACTGCCAATTTCACCCCCAGGCCCCAGAACAGAAGGGAGCCCTTGCCAAGGTCGGGGTCCACACTGGATTTCCTTTGCATCTTTTCTGTCTTCCCCGCTTGGGTCCTGACCAGCACGGCAATCACAGCCACAAAAGGGCCACCACTTGTTTGGGATGTGGCCTGGGTTCTCACTGCACTCCCTTTTTGCAGAAAACCCAGGAAGGCTGAGGGTCTCCTTGCTGGAGCCTGAAGACCCCTCATCACATGGACTTCAGAGCCTGGAGCCCTGGCTTCCACTGAGCCTCTGGGGGCCCGTACTGTGAGGGCCACAAGCCCACCCCCTCCATGTCTTGGATAGTGCGGGAGGTCCTCAGAGAGGCCCACCAGCACGGAGTGGAAACAGAAGCCGGGCCTGTGTCCCATCTGCTCTGCTGGGTCGACTTCCCAAACGCCCTCTTAAGTGTTGGAAGCGCTGTTCTGTATTTGGCCACGCGGGGGAGCTGCTCCACACAACTCAGGAATAAGCCACCTCCCGGGAAACACCAGCGCGGGCTGCAAGCTGTGCCGCTGTGTGAAGGCACGGTCCTGAGCCCGCTGTCTGCAGTAGATCAGCCTCATGCCATTAATGAAGAAACCATAGCACAGAGAGGATTGGTGACTTGCCTGATGTCACATGGGTGCGGGATGGGGTGGAGGGGGCGGCAGTGGGACTCCTTGCAGTCTGACCCCAGAGAGTGTGCCCCTCACCCCTCTGCCTCCTGGCTCCTGAGAGCCAGCACTGTGGCTGGAGCTCAGTCCCCCGCGGCACGGGTGGAGAAGGAGTCTGAGGGTCTCCCCGCCCACTGCTGCCAGGCTCTGGCCACGCAGAGCCAAACTGTTGAAGTTCTCCCGGTCGTGCTGGCATGCTACCTCCACGCCTTTGCACTAGCTGGAGTGCCCTCTGCCTGGAATGCCTTTCCCCGTCAGCTCCACTCCAAAATCAGTTTCTCATTGTCTGGCCCTGTCCGGTGTCACCTCTTCTGTGAAGCCCTCCACATCTCCAAGCAGATCAGCAGCTCCAGCCTCTGGGCTCCCCTGTGCCCTGCATACACACCTGTCTCCCACCAGACTCAGGCTCCTCACGGCTAGGGCCCAGCCAGATCCTGCCTGTGTCCCCAGAGTACAGCCAAGGTCAGGTAGACTGTGCCCTGCAGTAAGAAATACATTTTACCTTGGTAGACTCACGAGACTGATTTGAGTACCCTGAAAGGACATCTCTCAGAACCACTTACCCTTGCTACCTGCAATGCGATCTCATAGTTACTACTGTTATTCCTGTCTATTTTAGTTTATTCTGCTCAATTCTGTTCTTCTCTTTTTCTATTCCACTCTCTTTTTTTCTTTTTTTTTTCCTTGAGATGGAGTTTCGCTCTTGTTGCCCAGGCTGGAGTGCAATGGAGCGATCTCAGCTTACCGCAATCTCCACCTCCTGGGTAAGCAATTCTCTTGCCTAAGCCTCCCGAGTAGCTGGGACTACAGGCACACACCGCCACGCCCAGAGGCCCTGACAAGGACTTTTTACCCCCTTTTACAGAGGAGGAAACTGTGGCTCTGGGTGGGACAGTGACTTGTCCAAGGTCTCACCAAATATTAGGACTGAACTCGGACCAGAGCTTGGCTTCCTGCCTCCTAGCCAAAGACAAAAATCACCTCTTTTTATTGACACCTGGAACATCAGAGCTGAAGGATCCTTGGAGATATAAACATCTAAATCAATTCCTCTGTGTACAGATAGGGAGACAGGCACAGAAAAGAGCATGGTTAGCCCTCAGTCCCACAAAGCCGCAGCAGGCTCCCCTGGCCTGAGGTCTTGCTGGCCATGCTCAGTATCCCGAGAACTCTGCAGTGGGTGGCCAGCGGGGGCTCACAGAAGGCTGAAGATCTTAGCAGGCCAGCACTGGGCCAAGGCAGGAGCTGGCTTTTAATCCCAGTTCTGCCACTGGTTTATGGGACAGAGTCTACAACCCTTTCTGTGCCTCAGTTTTCCCAGCTCTACAGGGAGAGCTTGGTTTAAACACTTAGGTTTCCAAAGATCATTCAGCTCTGATGTTCTACATGTTTACAAAAATCCAGAGACAGGTGGTTTTTGTCCCTTAAACTGGCCACATCTCTCCCAACCCTTCTCCCAAGAGTATGTGAGCCTCTTGTGCCTCCACCTCTGGGCACAATAGACTAATGTGCCACCCTCCTGGGGAGAGACCATTTGTATTTTTAGACTCAGGGAAATGGGCCCCAAGGATTAGCCACAGACTGCTTGGCTCATAGAGCCAAGCCCCTCGAGTTAGTCATCTCCACAGCCCCATAATCTCCAAAAGTTGAAGATGCCTTTAGCTGCGCTAACACATGAATGACCAAAATAGGGAACGTGACAGGGACCTGGGGAAGGGGGATGGGGGATTCCTGTCATAGTCAGGGGCCCTGCAGCCAAGGGTCATCCTCCTGTCCCCCAACCTGGTGCCTCTTACCTTCTTCCCGAGCAAGCTCCCCACAGACCGACCTGCCGCTCTGCGTTATTGGAGCCAGCTCGTTGCCTGTTGGTAGGCCCTAAGGTTCCTGCAACAGGGTCCTTAGATGTCAAGCTCTCAGAGTAGACTCTGGCCTGAGGGGGTCCTTTCCCCCAACAGCCTGTACAATTACCACTTCTCTGCCTGTGACTTTCACACCCTGCTCCCTGGGAAGAGCCTTCTACATGGCTCATTCCCTACCTGTCCCTCTCAGGAGCCTGAAGAAGCTACTTGGAAAATTAGATCTGTTCAGACCCCAGTGCTCTGGGGAGCCCCAGGCAGGAAGGAAGAAGGGAATGAAGTAAAGAGAGACACGTAGAGGGGGATGGAGAAAGAGAGGAGAGGTCTTCAGCACTCCGGACAGCTCCAGATCTGGTTGGGGACAGCTCCCAGGAGGAAGGATGGGCAAGCACTAAAGAAACCCTTAGTTTATTTGAACCTCTGCCGTGTGCCAGTCCCTGTGCTAGGCACCATTCACACAACCCATGGAGATAGGCATTACTATTATCCTCACCTTATAAAGTATGGCCCAGAGAAGTTAGGTGATTTGACCAAGGGTACAGAGCTGGTAAGTGGCAGGGCTGACTGTAGGTCTGGGCTTTGCTCATGGATACAATCTGTAATGATCAAGTCAGGGTAACTGGAATATCCATCACCTCAAACATTTATCTTTTCTTTGTGTTGGGAACATTACGATTCTTCTTTCTAGCTATTTTGAAATATATAATAAATTACTGTGAACTATAATTTCTCTGCTGCACTATCGAACACTAGAACTTATTCCTTCTACATAGCTGTGTTTGTGTACCCTTTAACCAATTTTTCTTCATTCCCCTTCTCCCCACTTCCATTCCCAGTCTCTGGTAACCATCATTCTACCTTCTACCTCCATGAGATCCACTTTTTAAGCTCCGAAATATGAGTGAGAACACGCAGTATTTGTCTTTCTGTGCTGGACATATTTCACTTCACATAATGACCTAGAATAGAGGCCACTCCTTTCTGGGGTGAACACTTAGGTGGAGATAGAGACCTCAGTCCATGGGCTCAAGCCCTCCTTCTTCCACTTGCTTTCTCCTACCTAGGTAAAGTTAGCTTTTACTAGGTGCACTCAGCATCCGCTCTGTGCTGGGGGTTATGCATACCCATCTCATTTAACCTTTATAGCAACCTTGTGAAGGGATTACTGTCTTTTGCTTTCTTCATGTCACTTTATTCATTCAACAAATGTTCACTGAGTGTCCTCATCATGGTTCTGCCAAGGGGCCAGGCTTCCGTCCACCCTGACCTCCCACCCCTAATTCCTGTTGTTTTCCCTCTTGCTCCCTTCCATGTTTCAGACACTGTTCTAAATACTTGAGCTAAATCAACCAACAAACAAATTTAAAAGAACAAAAAGTAAATATTTTTGCCCCTCACAGAGCTTACTTTCTAGCAGGGGTAGGGAAAGGTGTGTTAGTAAACAAAAAATAAACATAGTAAGTAAGTAGACATATTTTTAGTGTTCGAAAGTGATAGGTGCTATTAAAAAAAGAAGAGTAATAATGCCATGTTATAACTCTGTGGAAGTGTTTTTTGTATTGCTACACAATTGTCATAATTTCAGTGGTCAAAGAGCACAGTGAATGGATATGTCGTTAGTTAGTATGGATGGAAGGATCTGAAGCCTCCGTGTCTGGTCTTTATTGGGTTTCCCCATTTACCATTGACCAGGACTGGGCAAGGGAGTATTAAAGGGCTCCCCAGTTAGTATATGGGGCTCTGGTCATGGTCCTCCCTGTCCCCATTGTAAGGCAACAACCATATTTCCTTGTGATAATTGGGATTGATTACTTGGGCTTACACAGTGATTCTTTTCTCTGTCCGTTAATTCAGAGTCCTGAGGAGCCCAAAATGGCCAATCAATAGTTTTAGTTTTCAATTCATTGGAAAAATTACTGCATTCTCTGGAGGGAGTGTTTCTCCCCTGGGAACTAGGTGCTCTAAACCACTGAATCCAAGACCACGGGCACAGGCAGGAAATATTCTTCTAGTGAGTTTGTGGGTGACAGTGAAAGAGGCCACTCCTATCTTTCTTCCTTGGTTCCCAGCCCATCCCTTCTGACTGTAGGAAGATGGCCCACTTGGCCCCTAGTATAAGGCATATACTGCATCCTGGAAGCACAGGATGCCATCTCCTAGCTCATTTGGCAACTGAGCTATTCTCCAATGGACCATTCCACATTTCTGTCAAGCCGGATGCTTCTGGGCGATGGGAGATGAGCTCACTGCTTCAGTTCCTTTGCAGTAAAATGCTTTCCCTGGTTAGAGGCAATGTCGTGTAGGACAACATAGTAACATATAGGGTACTGTTAGACTATGAACGATGGTACTGGCAAAAGCACTGTAGGCAAGAAAAGCAACTCTACACACAGTTACATTTCTATCTCTACAAGTAGAAAGAAAGGCACTGCTGCTTCTATGAAGGGAGAGCTCTCATATAATCAAACTGTCACCAAGTAACTGGCTGACCTTCCAGGGAAGTGGTGCCAGTTTTTGGGCTTAGCAGTGGCCTCTGCTATCTGCAGGTTGGACACTCAGGTGTGGAAGCAGCTAGATGGGCCTTGGTGAGTGCAAGCCCATGTTGTCAAACCAATGTAAGTCCCCATTCTGAATGCCACGGCCACATGGCCATTGAGTAAGCACTGGAGGGGCTATGGAAAGAAGCTGACTGATAGCCACAAGTCATCTTGTCCACCTAATCTTGAGGATTTCTGTCATAGATGCCCACTAGTGGGGCATTCATGTGGAGCGCGTGTGACTGCTCTGAGAGTCCTGTCCACACACCTCATTGACACCAATTTCCAATTTTGTTTATAGCAAGACTCTGGACATCCAGACAGTCCATTGTCAACTGCCTATGAGTCAAAGTAAATAAGTAGCACAGGCCCTCTCTCCTTCAGCACAAAATGGACAACTAGCTGTGCCCCTTGGAAATCCTGCCTAAGAGGAATATTTCCTTTCACCACTGGTATGTCAGGACCAGCCTTGATTGGAGAGGTAATGCAGCTACCATCCCTTTCTGGCCGGTACCAGCATACCGTGATATCCACCCATGAACCAGACCCACGCTTCTTCCTCCTCTACCGACTGCCAATAAGAAACTCCCCATGTATGGTTTTGGTATCAGGTATCAGTTGAAGGAGAAGTGGCAAAAAATAAGAGAAGGTACCATGGCAGCCTAGGCCATCTGCTTGGCCACATAGAATGCTTCTATGCATGGCCAATCTTCTGATCCAGTGAATCAGATAGCCCCTGGTTCAGTGGTCAATTCTGGTAGAACAGTCATTCAGTATTCATAGTCATATTTGGTCTCCACCAGGAGTAGGAGCAAGTCAGAACTGCTTTTCAAGTGGATGAAAGTTGTCCACAAAAAATAATATATATGGTTTTATGCCCAAAGCCTAGTGCTCTGTGCTGTGATTCTCCTGTTGGAAGTTGAAGAGGCTCCACGTTGCATCTCTGTCTGCCACAGATACCATGGGGTCTGTTGGGTCATAAGTTTCAGTGGCAGGGCAACTTACACAAATCTGCTGTTCAGCCCCTTTATTGCCCTGGGATCTACTGAAAACTGGCAGCTTTCTGGGTTACCTGATAAATAGATCAAGACAACACTCCCAAATATGATATTATTAGGTGGGTGTAAAAGCAATTGCGGTTTTTGCCATACTTTTATGGCAAAAACCGCAATTGCTTTTGTACTGACCTAAGACATTGCTTCTTGCATCCATCCAAACAGGCTCACCAAGCACTAAGTCCCCTTCTATGTGATGTTTGGTACAACATGCCACAACTTGCTTCTCGCATTAGAAAAGGTATTCCACGGGCCCCTAGGAACTTCACCAATATGACAGCCCCCTGAATTTTTGCAAGGTGTACCTCCTTCTCTCTGGCATATATCACTAGGATATTTAAAATACTGGCTACCTCCTAAACACCAGATCCAATTAGCAAAATGACATCAATATAATGAACCAGCATGATGTTCTGTGGAATGCTGAGCTGATCCAAGGTCCCTTCGAGCTCTATTATGATAGCAAACTAGCGAGGTAACATAGCTCTGGGGACAAAACAATAAATAAAGGCATCCTGTTGTTCTGCAAACCTCTTTTTCCTTACTGATAGGAATGGAAAAGAAAATATTTGCCAGTCTAATGGCTGTAAACCAGGTGTCAGGGGCTGTACTGACTTGATCCAAAAGATAGCTGGAATGGCAGCTTCGCTTGGCATCACTTACTAATTATTAATAAGTTTGTGATAATATATTATTATTCTCTAGGACCCAGCTGGTCTTTGCACCAGTCAGAGTGCAATTTACATGGGGCTGTGATAGGAATTACCACCCCTGCTTCTCTCAAATCTTTGATGCAGATACTAATTTCTGCAATTCCCCGAGGGGGATTGCTTTTGCTGTACTCACTGGGCAGGGGGAAGCTGGGTAGGGAGCTCAACACTTTCACCCATGGAACCCCCAATCCACAGGCCGGGGAACAAATATAGGGATTCTATTAGTGGTTATATATGTCTACTCCTATCATTCATTCTGAAACTGGGGAGACAACCACAGAATGCATGCATGATCCCACCGGACCTTCCATTAGAATGTCTCAGGCCAAGATCACATGTGTTTCCTGATCTTGCTACTCTTTCCCAGTGGCCTTTGGGGCATTTTGGTTCTTTAGGAAAGAGTGACCCACTGGCCTAGTCTCTAGTAACCTTCTGGATGGTCTGAGTCCCTCCCCAGAGAACAGTCACCTTGGTTCATACCACAGGTCCCCCTTGGAGGAAGAGTCATGATCTATAATTTCCTAAAAGGGACACAGAGTCCCCTCAGTCAAGGACTCTGAGTGTGGACGGCTCAGTCTGGGAACCTGGTAAAATGCAATACCTTCTACTATAATGACTCAAGATGGGTTTCCATCTAGCACACTTTGAAGTTTTCTTTCCACATATGTCAAGCACATATACGTGCCCCTCCTGTAGCATAAGAGGCTGTGAGGAGGGAGGTGTTACAACTCTGCAGCCTGTAGCTGGATCCTGGACTTGGTGCCCTGTTACACCTTCACTGCACCTACAGGACATGAGGTACTCCTTCAAGCTGTCATGGAAGGCTTCTGATGGTCACATGTTCTCAGTTGTATGGTCATAATTTTAAATTTCATATTTCATATATACATGGCTGTAAGAAACAGCCAGGTTGCTTATCTTATCTGATTCTAAGAGACAAAACAAAATAAAACAAAAGAAGCAGCCAGGAGCCTCCACCATGTTCATAAGCAGTCTCGTTGCCACCAGGCGAAGTGCCAAAGCTGCCTCATAGCCCAAGGTCTGGCTTCTGACCTGCACTTCAGCCCTTGCTCCCATCAATGATAACTTGCTTGCATCCTATTTCTCCCATTAAGGAGATAATCCCTGTGTTACACAAATACAGAAGCAACCCAACTCCAGAATCCTGTTTGAAGGGTCTGTTTCCTAGGACCACTTCGGGTATTGGTCAGGTCCAGCAGAAACTGAGGGCACACTCAAATTAGGACAATTCTAGGGAAACTGTTCACACAGGGTGATGATAAGGGTGGGGGTAGTGGCACCATAGAGAATGTCGCGGTGACTCAAGGCTAATGTTGGCAGAACTGTTGCCTCCCCAGGCCCAAAGGTCTGAGGAGAGGGAGTTTTCAGGAGCTGGGAAGAAAGCTGGCTCCCTTGACAGGAGCAGTGACTTTGGTGAAAGGGCACAACTAGATTGCAGTGTCCCTACAGGGAGGGACTCAGGGGACTAGAAGCCTGATCCGGTGTCCTCCCTCCCTCTGATCTGCTGTTAGGGCTTCTCATTGGCCAAACTCAATTGAATCCAGGGGCAAGAGACCCATTGCTGTTGTTCATACACGTCAGCTCTTGGCGCCCAGAAAGGGCGGGTGAAGGTGGAGAGTGGATCTGGACGGGCAAAGGGAAGACCTCAGCACAACCACTTTCCCTGGGAGAGTCAAGGGGCAGGGCCTTGGGAAGGGGAGGTTTTTCCCAGGAGCAGGTTCCTCCAAGCGCATCCGAGGAGAGAGGAGTGACACAGGCAAGTGTGCAGAGGCTAGAAGCTGCAAGGTACACGCAGGTGTGGGCTGTTTTCCTGCAAGGAAGATGGATATCAAGACACAAAGGTGACAGGCAGGCCTGGCCCCAGGTCTTTGTTAATCTGGAAGAGACCTTATTTCTGGAGTCTGTTCATCTTCCTGGCTTGGCTCCTCCCCCACTGGAAACCCAGAGAACTCAGGAGAAACCCCCAACACAGTGGCCCATGCACGGCTGATACCGCTGGCTAGGGCCACGGCACCAACATTCTACCCTGCTGTCCACCCAGTTCCCAAGGCCTTTAGGGCTCTGATCTCACCAGGGCTCATTTGCCCAAACTTACCCTTTAACCAATTTTTCCTGAGTGCCTAGCCCTGCAAGTGAGACATGGTTTCCATGCCTGAAGGGGCCACTGTCTGGTGTCTGCCTCTATAAAATCCTATGGCAATAACAGCTCAGCTAGAAGAAAATACAAGGTGTGCACAGAGCTCAGAAGAGGAGACTAGGTGCATGGGGTAAAGACAAGGAAGCTGTCAAGAAGGAGGTGTCCTCTGACTGTGTCTTGAGTGTCCATAGCCGCTCGCCAGGTGCATAGGAGAGGAAGGCATATCAGGCAACGCGACCAGAATTAGCAAGTGTCTGGAGGCACAAGGGCATGGAGAATGCCAGGAAAAGCAAATGCTTGGTTTCCTGAGGATGGGACATGGCAGGCGATGAGGCTGGAGGGGTTGGCAGGGGCCAAATAAAAAAGGGCCTTACACACCAGGCTTGGGAGTTTAGATTTTACCCTAAAGACAAGGAGCAGGTAGCAGGGGGCTCTGGAGAGTTCGTGGCTTCGTCTGCATTTTTGAGATGTTACTATTGTTGTCTCCATTTGACAGATGAGGAAACTGAGATTCAGGGTAGGTGAGTAACTTACACAAGGTGACATTGCTTGTGCAAGTCATGTGACATACATCCTAGAAGCATCTTATCTCTTTGAATTCATGGGGAGAGCAGCAGAGTTTGGTGTTATGTTCTAGTTATCTAATGATGGGAAACTACCTCAAACTTAAAGGCTTAGCACATTGACAATTGTTGATTTCGCTCATGAATCTACAATTTGGGCACGATTGACAAGGAAGCTTTGTCTCTATGCCATACAGCATCAGCTGAGGCCGCTTCCCCAGAGCAACTTGTAGAGTGCGGGGCATGGCTAGGACCAGAAGGCAAGTCCCAGGAATTGGGGGAAGGCCAGCCACCAGCTCCTAGGTCCTGGCAGAGACTGAGTCACAGGCAGCGGGCCATTGCTCTGGTGAGTGTTACCAGGAGACAGGACTGTCCTGGCTGGTGGGGTATTAAAGGCCCATCAAGGGTGTTAAAGGCCACTCCATCTGTTCCCCAGGAAAATGGAAGTCCTTCGCCGAGGAAGGAGTTTTAAGTGGCCTCTATGCCACCACTAAGACAGGACAGCAGGTCCCTGTGGTATCTCCACTCAAGCTTGCACACATCCACTGCTGAGCCATTCACTGTTCCCTGCTGTGGAGCCCTCGGCCTGCAGGCTTCTATCCTTGGAGTTGGGAAACCAGCCTCACTCCAACCTCCACACTCTGGTCGCTATTCTGCGCTCTTTGCCCACAGGACAAGCCTGCCCCGCTCCCCTTGTCAGCCCCAGGTAGTCAGGCAGCGGCAACAAATATACAGCACAAGTAAATCACACCCACAGAGCCTTTGCAAACACCCAGTTCATGTCTCATTTAGGCCTGTCACAGGTGCTTTGCACTCATTCAGTTGCCACACTCCTATGAACAGGACAGGCCTTCCCTGTCTTGCTCATCACTGGGTCCCCAAGACCCTGCCTGGCATATGTTGGATATACAATAAGTATGTGTTGAATTATTAACCCCATTTAGTGGATGAGAGAACCAAGGCACAGAGGGGTTATTGCTTGCCGAAGATCACACAGCTCTGAAGTGGCAGGGCTGGGATTTAGAGCCAGGCACTCTAGCTCCAAAATTCATGCCTTCAGCTCCAATATGTTCCGCCTTTTAATTAACATAATGTCAGTCAGGTGTGGTGGCTCATGCCTGTAATCCCAGCACTTTGGGAGGCCAAGGTGGGCGAATCACCTGAGGTCAGGAGTTCGAGACCAGCTTGGCCAATGTGGTGAAACCCTGTCTCTACTAAAAATACAAAAATTAGCCAGGTGTGGTGGTGGGCACATGTAATCCCAGCTACTCAGGAGGCTGAGGCAGGAGAATTGCTTGAACCCAGGAGGCGGAGGTTGCAGTGAGCCAAGATCATGCCACCGCACTCCAGCCTGGGTGACAGAGTGAGACTCCGTATCAAAAAATAGAAATAAAAAATAAAAATAATGTCAACCATTTCCCCAACTTTTTTTTTTCCAGGAAAGCATTTCCAAACTTTTTTCTTACATAGGTAATAACAATGACATGACATAAGTAGCACTTGTCTATGGCCCTGGAATATAGTCTCATCTCACTGGAGCCTCATTAGAACCTCTACAGCATAAGGCTGATGAACAGTGGCCTTTCCTGCCCTGTTCATTGCTGTACCCCCAAAGCCAAGCCTGGTGCATAGTATATACACAATGAATATATGCTGAATTAGTTAACTTTACAGATGAGGAACTGGGATTCAGAGAGCTGATTCTTGCTCAGGGTGACAGAATCAGTAAATGACAGAGCCCTGATTTGAAACTGGTCACTCTGTCCCCAAAGACTATTTCTACTGCATCATGCTGTTTGGCCTTTCTGGGTTTCAGTTTCCTCACCAGTTAAATGGGAATCCCAAGGCTCCTTAGAGTGTCTGTCATGACAAAGGATATAATGGAAGTGAAGGTGCTCTGCAAAGAGGGAAGGGACACATGGGTTGGGGGGTCTTTCTTGTTTCCTTCACTGAGGCCTCTGCAGGGCCTAGTGCAGGGGAGGAGCTGGGGATGCTGCAGTGAGAGAGAGGATGATGCCTACAGAACATGAGTAAAATTGAGGTGGATGGATGGACAGATGGATGGATGAGTGGGTGTAGGGATGGCAGATGGATGGATTGGCAGGTCGGTGGATAGATGAAAGAACAGATGGGTGGATGGATGGATGGATGGATAGATAGATGGGTAGATGGACAGATAGTGTCTTAGTTAATTTTGTGCTGCTATAACAGAATATCACAGACTAGGTAATTTAGAATGACCAGAAATTTATTTGGTTCATGGTTCTGGAGGCTGAAAAGTGCAAGATTGAGGGGCTGGCATCTGGTGAGGGACTTCTTGCTGCATCACAACATGGTGGAAGGCATCTCATGGCAAGAAAGAGCATGCAGGTGAGAGAGAGGCAAAAAGGGGCCAAACTCATTCTTTTATAAGGAACTCACAATAACAACCCATTCCCATGATAATGGCATTAATTCATTCATGAGGGCAGAGCCCCCACGACCTAAGGCCTCACCTTGTTAAGGCCTCACCTCCCAATACCTTCACACTGAGGATCAAATTTCCAACATACAGACTTTGGGGGACACATCCGAACCACAGTAGATGGAAAACTAGATGGGTGGATGGCAGGGAGATGGATCGGTAGGTGGATAAGCGAATGCAAGGATGATGATGGGTGGATGTGAAATAGACATTACTGTCCAGTGTGGTCTCAGGCTGGTATTTTCGTCTTTATCCAGAAGAGGGCGCTAAGGCTCCAACAATTGGCCTACGCTGGAGTTTCTTGGCAGTAGAAAGCTGCCTGCAGGAGAGCACACCTGGAGTCAGAACCGGCCCGGCCTGTAGCTTTTGGGCAGCTCAGGCAGGTGATAGGCTCAGGACACAAAGGACCAAGTTGGAGTCCTGGGGTGCAGGGGCATAAAAAACACAGGCTTAGTGTGTGGTGGCTCACACCTGTAATCCCAGCACTTTGGGAGGCCAAGGCAGGCAGATGACTTGAGGCCAGGAGTTCAAGGCCAGCCTGGCCAACATGGTGAAACCCCATCTTTACTAAAAATACAAAAATTAGCCGGGTGTGGTGGCATGCACCTGCAATCCCAGCTACTCGGGAGGCTGAGGCAAGAGAATCGCTTGAACCCAGGAGGCAGAGTTTGCAGTGAGTGGAGAATGCAACACTGCACTCCAGCCTGGGCAACAGAGTCAGAATCCATCTAAAAAAAAGAAAGACAAAAAACGCGCGGGCTTAGGGACAGACCTTGGCATCTCCCTCCTGGAATGGGGCCTCAGGGGCCCCATTTTCCCTTTTGGGGAAATAAGTGCAACTTCTGGGCTTGTGGTGAGGATTAAATGAGATGCACGAGAGGGAAAGTTTGGTCTGCTGCCGGCCCCTGACGCAGGTGAGGTATCTGAGGCTGAGAGGCTTGCATGACTTATTCTAGGCCACCCAGTAAGTGCGAGATAAGAAGTAAAGACAGTCTCTGAAGCTCCAAATGAGATTTCTATAAAAATAGAGAAAATTCTATTAGAGTAAAAGTGGTTCCTGGGGAATCAAGACAATTTGTGGGGTTACAGGGTGCTGCTCTGAGGCTGGAGACGATTGTTGGAGACCCTGGGAGGCTGAGTTACATCCTGAGCCTGTCCTGCCACCTGGGGCAGATACCAAATATGTACTTAGCACCCGACCAGGAGCCCCAGGTGCAAGCCGGTAGTGTGGGAAATTATCATTTTAATATGAACTTGACTTGCACCTCCCACAGTGACTGGATGTGAATTTGCCATCTTAACAGAGTGTTTCAGGAGGCTGAGTTTTTCCTTTGGGGTTTATTTTATGTGTTGCTGTCACTCCTGGTCCCTGCCAGGGATTTATCGCAGGGACCAAGCCTGGTTTGAATTGTTTCAGAATGAGATTGTCGGCAGGCAGCATCCTGTAAAAGAAGCCAGGCCCAGTTCCAGACAGCTTCAAACAGAGAAAGAATAAGCAGAGAAAGCCAATCTCAGGTTTCCCGGAAGCAAGTGGCTGTGCTGAGCGGAGGGAGGGTCCAGCCCAGAGCACAAAACAGCGAACTGGTGTTGAGTGGAGAGCTGGTCCCCTGGCTTGGTGAGGGCCAGCCTGGAGACTGGGAGAGGGACCCAAATTTGGGAGGGAGATAGTACTTTCAGTTTGCCCTTTTTTTCTCATAAGGCAGCATTCAGAACCTGCCACGGCACTGCAGGCCAGTATAGCCTTGAGCAGGACAGACCCACTCTGGTCTAAACCCACTCCTGGTGGGGCTGCTGCCTGAGACCACCTTCGTGTCTCAGCCACCCCCAATGTGGTTCACCCAGAGTGAGCTAACACTCTCTGCCACCTGAAGGGTTTGCCTCCTCCACCTGAAGCACATGGCCCCAGCTCCCTGTCCTGGGCTCAAACCTGGTCTTTGCATTCATCCCTGATGAAGTTCCCCTGGGAGCATTCTGCTCATTAGTCCAACTTGTTGAGTCTCATGCCTTCCTGCATCTGTGGGCTCAACATTTTCTGATCTCTTGGTCTGTGCCAGCTCTGTTTTTGATACTGGTGAGACGAAAGAGACTGCTATAACCTGATGGGAAAGGCAGAGGTTTGCAACCCGGTGGAGGGTAAGAGGCACAACAGGAGATGCGAACAACTGGCTTTGGAAGGGGGTCCTGTGGTCTGGCGAATCCTATCCCCACTATCCTCACGCATGGTGCAGGTTGATGAGCTTGCCCTCCGCGACCTTATCGCAATTTCCAGCTAAGTGGTGGAGTGAGACAAAAGCGACAGAGGGCAGGCTGGAGAGGACCTGCAACTGACAGAGAGCCAGCAGCAAAGAGCAAGGAGCAGATGGAAGGATCCAGAGACCTGTGAGCAGCAATGCAATGAGAAAGGGAGCTGCATTTGTCAGCAGGGCTCCTGCCGGTGTGCTGGAGGGCATGGGGCTGAGAGTTTGCAGTCTAATGCGCTGTCAAATTATTCTCCATGGCCGCAGTGCTGTTCCACAGTGGACAGGCATGTGCAAGCCTACTTCCAAAGGCCCAGGAAGCTGAGAGGCCAAAGAAAGAGGCTGACATATCCCCTTCCTCAGAAGAAACATTTCAGAGGGACTCAAAGAGAAGCCACGTCCAAGAGACAAGCTGGTGGATTCCTGAGCCATTCCCTCCCACAGCCAGGGCTTATCTACCATAGGGAAGGAATGTGTATGACAGTTATAGGGAAAGGCAGGAATGCTCTGTGAATCTGCCTAAGGACAGGATTTAGGGTCAAGGTTGTTTTGGCCTAAAGGCAGGGATTTATGGTAGGTAGTGCTCTTATACAAGGAATAGTAAATAAAGTAGAAATCTTAGAGGCCTTCCTTGACTGGGGTTAATCAGAAGTCATCATGGCAGATTAACATCTAAAATGGAGCAGCTTTAGCCCCCAACAAATGCCCAAACAAGGCAGACTTGGCACAATGTTTGCAGCCTTCACCACAGGCTGGAGGTGGGACCGAATGTGCAGAGCCGACACTAGGCTATGGAGACCTGAGGGCCCCACAGCCTCCCCTGTGCAAAGTTCCAGGGCAGTGGGGTGGGGAAGGAGGCAGCTCCTCCTCTGTGCTGATAAACCACCAGTGTGGGGCACCCCACGGGCAGGCCTGTCACACCTCACTCTGACATCTGGGGCCACCCTCTGGGGACTTCGTGCTTCCTCTATGGCTGTGCCACCTGTGATGTGCCTGCCCCCTAGACCTGGCTCTAAATGCTCGGCCCTGCCACACCTCCCACCCCGAAAATGCCAGGCCCAGAGCCTTTGGTCAGAATCCGACTCTGACGTGACCCCTAGTAAGACGGCAGATCTCACTTACTTTATTTCTGTTGTGTCTTTTCCAGGACTAGGACCCGCTGTCACAGGTTGGCTTCTGCAGGCTCCTTCAGCTCCTCCTCCCACTGACAAATCTTCAACATGGGTTGTCACAGTAGGCAGAGGACATATGGGCAGGCCAGACTTGTGCTGGGCTGAAAATTCTGCCTCTGACTGACTTGTGGTCTCCTCGCTTGTGAATGGAGGACAATTGCACCTGCCTCCTAGGGCAGCTGTGAGGTTTGCTTGGGGTGACAGGTGCGCCGGGCACTGGTGGATGCCCAGTAAATGTCTATTAGATCCAGATTCTGGAATGCATAGGGGCCAGATCACAATCTGCGGGCTTGGTGGGAATTACACCAGCTCCTAACTCGGGGCTGGGTCAGAATTCTTTCTCCCTATTGGGTCTTTTGGGTTTTGTTTTGTTTTGTTTTGAGACGGGTTCTCACTCTCATTGCTCAGGCTGAAGTGCAGTGGCACCATGGTGGCTTAGTGCAACCTCGACTTCCTGGGCTCAGGCAATCCTCGCACCTCGGCCTCTTGAGTAGCTGGGACTACAACTCCTGGGCTCAAGCAGTTTTCCCATCTCAGCCTCTCAAAGTGCTAGGATTACAGGTGTGAGCCACCTGCCCAGCCTTCTACTGGGTCTTGATCCTTATCTACATAGAAAACGTTCCAAGGACCAGACTGGGGCCGGAAGTTTGCAATTAAGGCTGGAGTAGACTCCAAAGAGAGGAAGCAACCTTTAGGTGGCCCTGAGTGCCAGCAGAAACTCCCGATGAGAGCTGAGTGCCAGCACTTGTGTCCCAGCTGCATGCACGTGTATGCAGGGGCGCGCATTACATGTGTGTGTGCACCCCACACATTGGGTGGAGGGTGCTTGTGGAGCCGATGGCCACTCTCTGGGTTTGGGCTATGGCAGGACTTCCACCCTCTGAGTGGTGCGTCTAACTTTCTGAGCCTTCCTTGAGACAGAGGCGGCCAGCTGGGCCCAATGTGCTTCCTGGAGACAGCCTCACAGCTGCTATTCCCACTCCAAGGAGGAGACTGGCTCTGGTAGGGGCAGCATGGCACCAGGTCCCTGCTCCCAGTCCTAGGTCAGGGCAGGAATGGGAAGGGGGACTCTGAACAGGGATAGGGAAGTGGGTGGGGACCTGGGAACGTTGGCGTCGGGAACAGACTGAAAAAGCAGTGTCAGGAAGGGAGTTGGCAGGCAGTGACCAAGTAGCAATGGGATTAGAAGGAGAAACAGAATCACAACAAAGTTATCACAGATGGGAAAGAAGTAGAAAGCCAGAAAGAGGGGCAGAGAGAGACAGAAACTATAGAGTCAGAGGCAGTGGAGACACAGAAAGGGAGACAGGGAGGAAGATAAAGAGACTCCAAGAAGAAAAATTATGACAGAAGCAGATGTGCAGAGAGAGAAACAAAGTCACAGAGGAAGGAGAGGGAGAGAGACGCCAAAAGAATCAGAGGCAGAGAGGAAATAATACATGATCCACAAACAGGAAGCAGAAAGAGAGGGGCAAATACAAGGATGTGTGCCAGGGATGGGACGTAGGAGAGAGCAGAGCCAGGAGGGGCCTCAGAATCCACCATGTTCAACCCTCTCCCAATTTTGCAGGTGAGAAAGCTGAGGCCCAGCAGATCATGGCAGGATCAGGCTCAGAATACAGGTGACAAAGAGAGCGAAAGAAGAAAGGGCCCTGGAGGAAAGATGAGAGCTGGACAGAAAGTTCCAAGGGGTGAGAAGCAGGAGGAGAGACGAATGGGAGCGGAAAGGGCACAGCAGGCTATGGTAGGGGAAGGCCTCTCCCTAAACCGGGGAATGGCAGTGGCCAGACTCCAGAGCCTCTGGCTTGGCCCAGGTCCCACTTGCAGGCAGGGAAAGAGAAGGTGGGAAAGAAGAACAGAGCACTTGGCTAGGGTGTGGGGCAAGGCTGAACAAACACTGCCTTGGGATTTAAATTTAAATCCCACATTTAAATCCCCACATTCCTATCGGGGCCAGCGATTTGTTCCTCAGACCGCTTCAGACTAGAAACAGTAAGTCAGAAAGAGGCACCCTGGAGGAACATGCTGGCAGGCCCAAGATGTGTCAGCCATGGAAATCTACAACCGCGAGCTATGGATACCAGGAGTTGCCATGGTTCTCTGTCTGGACCAGGCAGTGCAGGGCATGAGCACTGGGGCTGTGAGTGGGCTTAATGAGGATTCACAGACATCAAGAATGCTTAAGCAGCCAGGTGCAGTGGTGCACACCTGTAACCCCAGCAGTCTGGGAGGCCAAGGCAGGCAGATGGCTTGAATCCAGGAGTTCGAGACCGGTCTGGGCAACATGACAAAACCCCGTCTCTACAAAAAATACAAAAATTAGCCGGGCATAGTGGCACACACCTGTAGTTACAGCTACTTGGGAGGCTGAGGTGGGAGGACTGCTTGAGCCCAGGAGTTTGAGGTTGCAGTGAGCCATGATCGTGCCACTGCACTCCAGCCTAGGTGACAGAGGGAGACCCTGTCTCAAAAATAAATAAGTAAATAAAAGAAGGCTCAAGCACCCTGAGGAAACTCTGCTCACACAGGTATGAACATATAACATTCATTTTAGGAAAAGGGTCTCCAATCCGGAATCTAATGATGTATTCTTGGGGTTCCAAGATTTCAATGAGGCTTCTAAATTGAGTATTTTCTTTGAGTTGGCATTATTTTTTAAGAGCTCTTCCCAGCTATGAAGGCAAATGGTTTCCTTTTCCGTGACCATTCAAAATTAAAAGGCATTTTCCTAGAATAAAACTTGAATTTCTGAAGTTAGGATTGTGCAAGACTGAGCATCAAGCGGGTCAGTTCAGCTAACGTCAGCCTTTACTCCCCTGGCCAGGTCCTGGGACCACATGGGGGTGGCTATCTGGCATGGGTGTCGAGCACAGGCAGGGTGAGGAGGATATCCATTCAGAGCAGGGAGGGGTAGTGATGGGAGAATGGTTATATATGATCAAAAAAGTAAATGTATTTTAGGTAATCAAAGCCAGGTTTCTCTCTGCTAGAGAAGGGAGTTACAGATACGGAAAGAGAAAAATAAAATTAACCCAATGGTATTGGATTGGATTTGGAGGTATCAGTGTGAACTCATGATTTTCCAGATAGATATGCTTTCTAGCTCTCTCCATTGAGAGGGCCTGGAAGCCACATCCGAATAGCTTTGGCTTCTTCAAGCCAGGGCCCCTTGTAGCAATAGCTGATTCCAGGCCTGGGACAAGGAACTTACAAGACGAGCCTGGAACAGCTTCCTGTGCCAGAAAGTAAATCAGTGCTCAAAAAGTTATGGGGACAAGTCAAAAAGACATAGAAGTTATCCCATAGGGGCTCCCATGGGTCATGTCTGGATCACTCTGTGCATCAAAGTAAATAACAGTAATGACAGATTATAACTCACTGAATAAAATAAGAAACCATGAGTCCAAACCATTAGGGAGGGAACGAGCAAGGAAGGGAGAATTTGATGAGGAACAGTATAGTTATAAGGTCTCAAAATACCTCCCCACAAAATACATGTTCATTACACATGGAAAAGGAATCATTTTCTGCGGTAATTTTCCTATGGGGAAGCCTGGCAAGCACCATCAAAGTGATCAAAGCAAAGATCACCAGTAATGGGACAAACTGAAGTCACATGCCACCTGACAGGATGCAATCAGAAAAACACAGTGTCACCCCAGTAGTACTCTTGCTAAAGATTTCAATCCTGAATCTAATCATAAGGAGACATCAGACAGACCAAAAGTGAAGGGCATTCTACAGAATAACTGGCCTGTAATCTTCAAAGGTATCAAGCTCATGAAAGTGAAAGGACTGAGGAACTGTTTAGTCTGAAAGAGACGAAAAGACATGACAACGCAAGATTTTGGAGGAGACTAGAGTCATGTATCCATGGGCGTTTCCTGATTTTGTTGGTTGTGTTGTGGTTATGTAAGGGAATGTCCTTGTTTGTAGGAAACACTAAAATATTCACTCAGGAAAAAATAGAGTGTGTGTATTCTACTCGCAAGTGTCTGCAAATTTAAAATTGTTTTTAGAAAGTTTGTCTTTAATCTGCCCACAATAAAACTCCCAAGATAAAAACTTTTTCAAATAAGCAATGCTAAGCCTTCAAGGAATGAATAACCCCTAATTCATACAGCTCCTCCATAGCAAAATCAAAGTCGATGTAGTAAAGGAAAATTGCAAATTTATAGAACCTACGAACATGTGTGTAAATATCTCAAATGAAATATAAGCAAAGTCTAGGGTGCGAAGCTCTGGGAGCCTTTCTTGAGTGCCACCTGGCCAGCCCTGCACCCCTGCCTGGCCCTCTCTGCATGCCCTGTGGCATGAGGCTGTGCTGGCAGCAGCGCCATCTTGGATCAATGGGGTGAGGCCCCTGGAGAGGTGGCAGAGCACAAAACAGGAGGGGCCTGGGGCCTGGGGTACTTCCTGGAGCAGAGTTGCCAAAATACCCCTGAATTCCCTCCTCCAGATCTGTGTCTGAGAAAGATGTAAACTCTTCTTATGTTTAAGATACTAGTATGTTGAGTTTTCTGTCTTTTACAGCCAACCCTAATCTTAATATTGGACAATAACATATTAAAGGAGAAAAGCCGTATTTTCATATCATAGATGAAAAAAGGTACTTAATAAAACTCAGTGTTAATTCACAATTGAAAAAGAAAACAAAAAACCTCTTAGCAAACTTGCAAGAATAAAAACTTCCTTAATTTCATAAAGAATACCTGCAAAACCCCTAAAGCAAACATCATATTCAACAGTGAGTTGTTTTTTATTAAATCCTCTTTAAAATCAGGAACAAAACAAGGATTCCTTCTGTCAAAAACTGCTATTGAATTCTCTTCTGGAGCCCCTAGCCAGCACAATAAAATATGAAGAAATGAATGAATAGAGATATGAAAGGAAAAAAACAAAACTGTTTGTACATAATATTATTATCCACATAGAATCTATAAATAATCTGTAAATAATTAAAATGATAGAGTTTAGCAAAACACGTGAACATGAGATATATACATAAAAAGTAGTTGCATTTTTATATACTGGCAACATAAAGTTCAAAACTGGGGCCGGGTGCAGTGGCTCATGCCTGTAATCCCAGCACTTTGGGAGGCCAAGGCAGGAGGACCACTTGAGCCCGGGAGCTCAAGACCATCCTGAGCAACATAGTGAGACTCCATCTCTGCACACACAAAAAATTAGCTGGACGTGGTGGTGTACACCTGTAGTCCCAGCTACTCAGGAGGCTGAGGCAGGAGCATTGCTTGAGCCCAGGAGGTCGAGGCTGCAGTGAGCCATAATCATGCCACTGCACTCCAGCCTCGGTGACAGAGTGAAACCCTGTCTCTAAAATAAAAAAAAAGCTCAAAAATGTATTTTTAAAAAAGATGCATTTATAGTAACAACAAAAATTAAAATATGCCTTGAGACAAATTTAACAAAAGACATGCAAGCCCTTTTATGAAGAAAGATTGTAAGCTTTACTGAAAAAAATTTAAAAGGAGCTTTTAAAGTGGGTAGATATTTTAGATTTGTGGATTAAAATGATCAATGTCAAATAATTGATTTATAGATTCCATTATTATTTCAATCAAAATTCCAGGAGCTCTCTTGGAGAATTTTGCAGGTTGATTCTAACTTTTTTTTTAAAATAGGTGAGCAAAGGGCAAGATACTCCCAAAGAAGAAAAATAAGGTGAGGAGTCCTGCCCTGCCAGCTATGGAGATTTATCAGAAAACGATAGAAATTAAGAAAGTATGGCTGCCGGCAGAGGTGGCAAATAAATAGATTTATGGAACAGAATGGAGACCCCAGAAATAGGCCCCTGCACATATGGAAACTTGATAAATGACAGCTGCATTGCAGATGAAGAAAGAACTAGTCACTGAATGGTGCTGAGACTTCTGGAAAAAATGAAATGTGATCTGCACCTTACGCCACACACAAAAATCAATTCCAGATGGATTAAGGGCTTAACATGTGAGAACCAACTTTTTTTGTTAATACTAAGAGAAAATATAGGAACATTCCTTTATGAATTTAAGCCATGGAAGAACTTCTTAAAAAAGACATAAGAAGATGCAAACATAAAGGAAGAAGTGCAATAAATTTGACTACTGTAGAGTTTAGAACTTCTGTTCATCAAAATATATCATAAAGAAAGTGAAAATAAAAGCCACAAAGTGGGTGTCAAAAATTGCCTTTTCCAGAGATGGCTGCAACAAGAGCTCCCATCTCACATGCACTTTTAGAACCCTGCCACTCCCCAACAAGAGGTAGAGTTTATATCCTCTGCCCTTGAACCTGGGCAGGTGCTTGTGATGGCCCTGAGCAGTAGGGTATGGTCAAAGTGATGCTACGTGACTTCTGAAGCTAAGTCATACAAATGCAGTACCCTTCAGCCTCCATCCCCTGCCCCTGGCCTTGTTCTCCCCCGACCCCTCCTGAACTATGCAGGTGACACAGAGCTGCATTCCGGCTCAGACCTTGATCTGATACCACACCCGATATACTAATGTTTGCGTGGGTTTGGCCTCCTCTGGCTCTCTCAGCAAAACTTTTCTCCAAGTCCACCTATCCTAGAGAACTGCTTTGGCCCTACCTGGGGGCAGACACTTCCAAAGGACCCAACCTGAGAAGTGGAGTGAGACAACACAGAAATTAGGCTTATCTGAACAGGACAGAGTGGCTCACGCCTATAATCCCAGCACTTTGGGAGGCCGAGGCAGGTGGATCACATGAGTTCAGGTGTTTGAGACCAGCTGGCTAACATGGTGAAACCCTGTCTCTGCTAAAAATACAAAAATTAATCAGGCGTGGTGACGGGTGCCTGTAATCCCAGCTACTCTGGAGGCTGAGGCAGGAGAATCACTTGAACCCAGGAGGTGGAGATTGCAGTAAGCCAAGATCGTACCACTGCACTCCAGCCTGGGCGACAGAGTGAGACTTCATCTCAAACAAAAACAACAAACAAACAAGAAATTAAGACATATCCAACATCTATTTCTGCTAATGAGTCAGAGATAGAGGGGTGGGCTCAGCAAACCCACGAGGGTACTTTGTCCTCACCAGCTGCCCAGTGCTGTCCTCCAGGGTCATGTGCAGTTTAAGGGTGGGAAAAGGTTTGGACTTGGAGAGTTCGAGTCCTTGCTCCGCCCCGATGTACTGTGTGACTCTGGGCATGTCACTTTGCCTCTCTGGGCCTCAGCTTCCTCAGAACCAGGATTCTTGCGTTTATCATTTTTATGCACATTATACCTGACGGGGGCCTGACATGTGGAGCAGTCGCTTCATAAATGGAGTTAAAAGAATGCTTTGTTCTCCCCACCTACGCCCCATTATGCCCACCCAGCAAACTTCTACTCGTACTCGTACCCATCTCATATGTCACCTCCTCTAGGAAGTCTCCCTTGACTCATCAAGTCACCTGGGGGCGTCCGTCACAGCACAGAACTCTGCTCCCACCTCAGCCAGACTGCACTGTGATCCCTCTGAGAGCAGAAATCATGTCTGAACCATCTCTGGGTCCCACGTCCCAGCCCAGGACCTGGCACCAGGGAATGGCTGTTGGACTAATTATCTAATCAGCACATAAGAAAACTTGCTCCTTCAAGAGGATCCCGAAGGGATTCTGGCTGAAGGCCACACAGCCTGTTCCCAGTCGGCGGGGAACCCCAGCAGCCCGGCTCCTCTGAGAGGCCCATGAGTGAGGTGAGCCACGAGGCTGTTGGGGAAGTCACTGGCATCCAGACGCTGCCTCCTCAGCCGAACCCATGACACACATGAGACTCTCATTTACTCACTTGTTTTCCAACACTGGCAATACTCCAATAGTGGCATTTTTTTTCTGTTAAGATCTGCAGACATAGATGAGGATAGTAATTCCATCAATGCCGACTTAAATACATCCTCGTGACTTTCCTATCTTAGCCGAATGGCACAGGGAAACTCACTGCTCCACCTGTGGACTGCCCATGGCAGTGCGGACTCCCAGGTGGCTTCCCTGGGCCTCCTGGGCCACCTCCCTCTCTCATCCGAAGCTAAGGTTAGCCTTAGCTAACCTTAAAATAAAGGTTTAAAAAAAAACATAAAAACCATGCTGTATTTTAAAATAAAATAAAATCTGATGTCCTGAGATTTTATCCTGGTGTTTGATCACAGACCCTTGGCCTGTTTCATCCCAGTCCAGCTCAGCTAGGGGTGAACTCAGACACGAGGCAGCCCATGGACCATGCTCCAGTCCCTCTGTGAGACCGTTGTAGGAGCCAGTCTGTCCCTCTGCCTCTCTGCCTGCTTCCCCATTTTCATACCAGTGCAGCCTGAGACACTGTCTCAGAAACACCCCTCCAGCTGCTGGGCAGAGACAGGCGAGAGAGGGGAGACTGAGGCAGGAGACCAGTGCTACAGATGCTCTGATGCCCTGCCCTACATGCCCCATGGTCACCCCAGCTGCAATAACGTCACACTGTGTCAGCGGCCCACCCCATATGCCACCCTCTCTCTGCTTCTCTGCCCAAGAAGATAAGGGCTTTCACATGAGCCCGTTCTGCCCTACAGATACCTCAGGGTGCCCAGTGAGACCAAGTTTGTTTCTCACACACACTTCATTGTTTTTTCTCCTCATTTTCCTCAATGCCTGCTTTGCTTCTAGGAGGATCACCCCCACCCTGCCCCTGAAAAACTACATAACCCGAGTCCTTATATCAGGGTCTGCTTTTGGGGGAACCCTAATGAAGACAGCCATGGAGGAGGCTGAGGCAATGGTGCAGAGGAGAGATAATGAACTGAACCTGGAGAGGGACTGTGAGGGCGGAGAGAACTGATTGAACAAGCAGAATGGGTGGGACCTGCCAACTGATTAGATATGGGGGGTGGTGGGGTGAGAAAGAGGGAGGAGGCAAGAGTTATATCCAGGTTTCTCATTAAAGCAGCACCTTTCCTGTGAAACTATAGGGAGGTATGGTGGCTCACGCCTGTAATCCCAGCCCTTTGGGAGGCCGAGGAGGGTGGATTGCTTGAGCTCAGGAGTTTGAGACCAGCCTGGGCAACATGGTGAAAACTTGTCTCTATAAAAAAATACAAAAACTAACTGGGTGTGGTGGCTTGCACCTGTAGTCCCAGCTACTTGGGAGGCTGAGGTGGGAGGATCACTTGCACCCGAGAGGCAGTTTGCAGTGAGATTGTGCCACTGTACTTCAGCCTGGGCTATACGTACTTACGAATATGTTGCATATACTTACTAATATCCTTGTGAGATATTCATAAGTATGTTGGTCATATAAAAAAAGGATTTAACGTGGCTTATGAGATTTCATAAAATTACAAGATGGTGTGTGTACAGCACTGTACATTTAATCAATAGGATGTTAAAGGCAATTATCAAAACAATGATGTAGGAGAAAGTTGGCCAGGTGTGGTGGCTCATGCCTGTAATCCCAGCACTTTGGGAGGCCAGGGAGGGAGGATTGCTTGAGCTCAGGAGTTCGAGACTACTCTGAGCAAAATGGTGAAACCTTGTCTCTACAAAATACAAAAAAATTAGCTGGTCATGGTGGTGTGTGCCTGGAGTCCCAGATACTCAGGAGGCTGAGGTGGGAGGGTGGCTTAAGCCTGGGGAGGCTGAGGTTGCCGTGAGCCGTGATCACTCCACTGCACTCCAGCAACAGAGTGAGATCTCTTTTTTTTTTCCTCAAAAAAAAGAAAATAGCATTTATAAAGGAGAGCTCATTTTGGGAGTATGTATGTACATGCGTATGTGTAACAGATTCCAACCACAGAGCACTCAAATGTGCAAAAGAAGTGGCAATTTTATTTTTCTAACTAAATTTAGTTTCTATTATGAGCCACCATTCTGTGAAGTGGAAACTTAATCTCAGTCACTTCTGGGTCCCCCCCTCACCTCATTTTCCCTATTCCTACAGGTTGGTCCTCCAATATATCCGTCTACAGTGGTGTCCCCTGAGACACCCCGTCAGCTTGTCTGAGCCCTGGCTGTCAGTCCTCACTGGTCATTGCCTGGTCAAGCCTGGTTCCCAGCCACATGGCCCTTCCATTCTAGGCAGCTTTCGTGGCTACTACAGGGTCCTTGTGGTAGGCAAACAGAATGTCCCCCTTCCCCAAGATATATTCACTTCCTAATCCCCAGAACCTGTTAGTGCTGTTATTACCTTATATGGCAAAAGATGAATATTGCCTCATAGGGCAAAATATGCGATTAAGACGAAGATCTTGACAACAAGAGCTTATCGTGTGTTATCTGGATGGGTCCTAAATACAATTGCATGTGCCCTTACAAGAGGCAGAGGGAGATCAGACAGACTCACAGGGAAGGCCACGTGCAGATGGAACTGAGAAAGATGCAGGAAAGGTTCTCCCCTGGAACCCCCGGAGGTAGTGTGGCTCTGCTGACACCTTTGCTTCAGCTCCCTGAACTGATTTCAGACTCCAGAACCAAGAGAATACACATTTCTGTTGTTTTAAGCCACTCAGTTTGGTGTCATTTGTTACCGCAGGAAACTCATACAGCTGCATGTCAGCATACCGTGATTGCTTCCAGGTGCGTGTAAACAAAGGGGCACCTGGGATGGGGGCTCCCCAAGGCTCTCCATCACTCCCCACAACCCCCCCGGGCCCAGGACTCCCTCTCCTGCCCCACACCCTTTCCAGGGGTATGGGACATTTTGTGAAGCTCTCTCAGGCCCATTTGCCTGACTTCTCTCAGGCATCTGTGCTCTGCTAGCCAGGACTGCAGCGGGCTGTCAGGACCTTGAGTGCCCTGGCGCCTCCCAGGTTCTGCTGAGAGGGAGGGCACAAGTCCTCCCTGCTCTGGGAGTCCCAGCACCCCTCAGTCTCCATCTCAGTGTGGCTGGTTCTCACACACTCTCTTCCTGGGACAAAACTGGGGAAGGCGGGTGGTGCAGGACCCCTCCTTAGCACCCACAGCTCCTTGAAACTCTCCCTTCCCTCCATCAGAATATTTTCTGGCTGGTCTGGAAGCTGGGTTGCTTGACTCTTCACCACTTCTTCCAAATGTGTTGCTCACACTCAAACCCCCAAAGCCAAAGGCCTTTATTGTCAGTGTTCCACGGTGGCATGAAGGCGTGGTCCCCAACAGCCAGGGTGAGAGCAAAGGTCATTGGTTAAAGAAACTCTGGAGGAAGGGGAACAATGTTTAATAGTTCAATTTTTTTTGTAGCTATGCACACACACACACACACACGTACATACATATACACACATACCTATGCATATGATTGGAGAGAAATACTACAAAAAATTGCTTAGCTTTGGTTCACAAATATTTTCTTCATGGTCCCTTTCCTGTACATTTCCCCAAATACCTAACATTAACATGTATTATTTTTGTAATTGAGGAAAAATTGTTATTTTAAAGGAATTGTTTAAAGGGCATAACATTTAAAACAAAATTTTTAAGTAGGCATGAAAGAAACAAGTGCAAGAATAAAGCTGGAAATGCCTAAAGAGCAATGGATTTGCCATGAGGAGAGCACATGCTTTGCTTCCCACCTCCCGGCAGCCCGTAAGCATGAGAAACGCAGCCACAGTGTTCATGAGATTGAAACAGACCAAATGCTCAGAAGGACTGCTATTCTTAGGCCCAAAAGCAGACAGAAATTTCTGCCAAGGATCTGTTAGACACATAGTATTAATCTACTTTTTAAAGAGGAAAGTGAAGCTGAGTGCTGAGATGATTTGCCCAGAGATGCAGCTACCAAGAAGGGCAGCTGGGATTTGAACCCACAGAATAGCCATGAGGAGTGATCCTTTTAGAACATGTCATATCATGTCTCTTCCCTGCTCAAAACCTCCAATGGGCCAGGTGTGGTGGCTCACACCTGTAATCCCAGCACTTTGGGAGGCCAAGGCACGTGGATTACAAGGTCAGGAGATGGAGACCATCCTGGCCAACATGGTGAAACCCCGTCTCTACTAAAATACAAAAAATTAGCCGAGTGTGGTGACATGTGCCTGTAATCCCAGCTACTCAGGAGGCTGAGGCAGGGGAATTGCTTGAACCTGGGAGGCGGAGGTTGCAGTGAGCTGAGATGGCACCACTGCACTCCAGCCTGGGCAACAGAGTGAGACTCTGTCTCAGAAACAAAACAAAACAAAACAAAAAAACCCTCCAATGGCTCAAGTCACTTAGGGCAAAAGCCAAAGCCCTTACCGTGGCCTGTAACGCCCTGGCGAACCCACAGTAACAAATGGCCTGACTTCCTGCTCTAATGCTCTCCTGTTCCCTGCCTCCCACAAGAAGCCGGGTGGCCCCACCTTAGAGCCTTTGCCATGGCTGTTCCTTGGCCAGATACATACTCCCCACAGACAATTGGATGATGAACTCCCATACTCCAAGCCCTGGCCCAACTGTCCTTCTAAGGAGGCCTGCACTGACCACCCAATTTAAAATTGTAACCCACCCCCTTCCCCCCAACACTCCCCCTCGCACTGCTCTATTTTTATCCATAGTGCTGTCATTTTCTAACATTCACTGTGTTTGCTCTTTGTCATCTGTTCCCTTTGCTAGAAAGCAACACCCACAAGGACAGGATTTGTGACTTTTGTTCACGGATGTCACCTAAGTGCCATAGACAGAACCTGACACATAGTAGATGCTCACTAAGTTTTTGTTGAGTGATTGAGTGATGCACAGAGAATGCTCCCCACATTGCTTCACACATGGGGAGGCTCAGAGAATGTGGCCCTATTTAGCTTGTGCAGGTTAAGGTCAGGGCCATGCCCTTCTGCATGTGTTATGATGGGTGGGTCAGGTCCTGTGTTAGGCACTAGAGATCAAAATAACCCAGTGCTCAAGTACTTCCCATTCTGATGGGGAATACATGCCAACTAACATAACACAGAAAGCAAGACAAATTTTTTACTGGAGGAAAAAGGTATCACCATAAGGAGATAATTTATATGCTAAAATCGTGCTGGGCACTTTTGTATAAGTTTTCTCACCAAATGCTCATAGGACCCACAGGTAGGTACAAATAGCACCATATGCAAGCAAGTAAACGGAGACTCATTGAGTCAGGTAACCTGCCCAAGGTCAGGTTGGTGTGGGAGTCATTCTGACCCAGGGGGATCTTGGGGAGTTGCAGTAGAGCTGAAGGATAGGTAAGATGTTAACAGAAAGAGAAGGCGGACTGCACATCCCAGGTGGCAGGGACAGCAGAACCAAGGCACAGACGTAGTAGCCTGTGAGATGTACTTAAGGGCAGCCGGAATCAAGAAAGGGCAGTTCTGTCTGCTACGCCACCTGGACCCATGCTGAAGTGGGACAAGAGTCTGGTGCCCAGCCTGGGGATAGGGTGTGCCCAGGCTCACTGCTGAGATAGGGAGTGAAGCCTGTAGTCCTGAAGACAGCCTCATCCCTCGATCTAGGCCCTCATTGGCAGGACTGGCCCTCTGACCCTGGCCTCCTCGGGCCTGCTTCAGGCTGCAGCATCCCCAGGTTTGCATCTCTGGCTCCTCAGCAGTCACCCTGGCCACTTGGTCAAGAACCTGCAATAATAAGTTGGGCACGCTGGCTCACACCTGTAATCTCAGTGATTTGAGAGGCCGAGGCAGGAAGATCACTTAAGCCCAGGAGTTCAAGACCAGCCCAAGCAACAAAGCAAGTAATTTGCTGAGTGTGGTGGTGTGTACTTGTAAAAAAAAAAAAAAAAAAAAAAGTAATTTGCTGAATGTGGTGGTGTGTACTTGTAATCCTTGAGTTAGGGAGGCTGAGGCTTCAGTGAGCTATGACTGCACCACTGCACTCCAGCCTGGGTGACGGAGGAGACCCTGTCTCTTAAAACAAACAAACAACAAACAACCTGCAAAAAGTCTCCAGGCACCTTCACTCAATCTGCTGTGGGCTTGAGGGTCACTAAAAAGCAAGCCAGGCCCTTTTTCCACGCTCCTTAGCAGTTTGGGCTTAAGTGGGGCAACTGTCCCAGCATTTTGTGACTCTTAATTTTTTATTTTAAGTCTTGCACTAGGATTATCATAATTTATATAAGGGCAAATGTGTATGAGCACTGACTGTGCACTTTCACATTCCTTATTCAATTTCATTCTCTTGACAAGTTTGCAAGGTAAGTTTTACGTCTCCATTTTCCTGAGAATCTGTGATATATGCAAAGCCACAGGTGATCAGTGATTGAGATTCAGTCATTCATCATCTCCTTATCCCTTCATTTGTTTACTATTCAATTCTTTTTGAGCATCCCCCCTGACCAGCCACAGAATGCATAGATGGGATTTGAACACAGATCCCCTGACTCCTGGCTTATTCCTTTGTCAGGCATTCAGATTCCCTCTGGAGTAACATTTATCAAGAGCCTTCAGTGTTGGAGGTTTTATTGGTGTCTTAACATGTAATTCCCATAACAGTGTACCAGGAGGGAATCTGCTGTCCCATTTTACGGGAAAAAACAGAGGATCGGGAAAAAACAGAGGATCATAAAAAAGAAATCGTTTGTCTGAAGCCTCCCATTGGCAGAGCCCAGGATCCCACAGGGCTGAATCTAACCTATAGATTCCCACCTCAGGGTTCACATTCCGTCCCATTTTTCCTTTCTCTGCCTTGCCCTCTCATGCCTGGGTTCTCTTATATCCCTCGGGCTGGGTTCTGGGGTGAAAACTGAAGCAGCGAGCTATCTAACAGCCCAGCTCCCAGCGGGCTCTGCGGGAGAAAGGCAGCAGAGGAAAGCGTTCCCCGGTGTGTGTATGTTTGGGGGTGGGAGCATAAGTGCAGCCCCTGTCCTGAGGGCTGCTCCCTCGCCAGGCACTGGAGCAGTCAGGGCCTGGAAGGGACCAGGCTGCTTCATGCAGGGTAGGGGTGGGGCATCTCCTGGCCGGCAAAGCTCATATGACCTTGGCCTTGGGTCACAGCCAGTCCCTTCTTCCCCTCGGGAAGGCAGTGCTGGGATGTTGTGGGTCCAGTACACTCCCCCGACTGTCCTGGGGCACACACCCGACAGAGGTGTGTGGAGGAGGTGGGGTGGGAGAGGGGACTCAGGCTGGTCAGGGCAGGTTCGGAGGTGGGCCTGGTTCAGAGAAACAACCACCCATCAGCCAGGCTTGGAGAGGGGAAGGCCAGAGGAGAAGAAGGAGGAGTCTGGAGAGGGGAGAGAAAGACGTAGAAAAACAGACAAGGAGAGAGGGCAGGAGTGGGGGACACAGGTACTGGGAGCGAGTAGAGACACAGAGACGAGAGAGAAAAGGCAATAAAGACAAAGCCTGAGACGCACAGCCCAAGAGACAGAGCCACACGGAGAGAATGGAGAGGAGAGCAGGGTCAGAGGGCCTGGACGACGCAGAGAAGGACGAGAGAGGACGTGAGAGGGACTTCCCCCAGGGGCAGGCAGAGGCCTTGGGCAGCTCCTCCGCTGGGCCGGGCTGCCTGCCTGCTGGACTCCGGGAAGGAGGCAGTGACCGCACCCATCTGGAAGCTGTCAGGTCCCTCAAGGATGAGGGCGTTGGGAGGAAGCCAGACATGAGCCACGTCTAGAGAGAGGAAGCGGCGGGATTTGAAAAAGATGTGAGTGGGCAGAGGGGGCAGGGAGGTTGCTGTAGACTGGGCTCTCCTGTCTGGAATTTTTCAGTGGGGAAAAGAGAAAGAGTCTGGCAGTTTGGGGCTCTTCTGGAGAAGGCCTGGGCTGGGCGAATTGGTCAGAGAAGGCCAGCTCCCCAACCCCACCTCTGTACAGATGGAAAACAGAGCCCTAGAGAAGGGAAGTGAGGACCCAAGGTCACAGTTTTCAGGTCATGTCATCACTCATTCATTTATGCACTCATTGATTCAGCAAACATTAACTGAGCCCAGTACTGTGCTAGGTTCTAAGGGAACATAGATGAGCATTAGATGGTCTCTGCCCCAGAGCCCACAGTCTGTGGGTAAGACGGGCGTGACTACACAGTGTGCCAAGTGCCACCATGCAGAGAAGCCCAGGGGTGTGAAGGTCAGTCTGGGGGATTCAAAGGCAACTCCCTGAGGAGGGATGCCAGGGCTAAACTGAACCGACCAGGAGGAGCAGGGAGGGAGGGCATGCCAGGCCAGGAGGGCTGAATGACCAAAGTGCGTCACACTGGCGGTGGGAGTCACAAAATTCAGCTCACTTGACTCTCCAGTGCACAGGGAAGCTGTGATTTTATGTGTTACTAATCTGACTTTCCTCCCAAACTCCTCCCTCCGCTCCCTAACCCCAGGTTGGCAGGAAAAAGTTACAGAATGCCATCTAATTTGGTTAAAAGTGTGGTCTGAGCTGATCATTGAAACTGTCTAGGTAATATCAGTCTGTCTTGTATAAAAACGCCCTGTCCCTCAGGTCGCTTCCCCTTTCACCCGCCTCTCAGCTGTGTGGGAGCATCAGGAGTGGTGGAGGAGAGGGGTTTTAGTGGGAGCAGCCAGGCAGGCCAATCATCCTGAACCGGCAGATGCAGTCAGTGCCACTGCCTCTCCAGGGCCATCCTGCACCTGTCCAGTTGCTGGTTTCTCCCATGAGGTCTCCAGCTCAGGAGCTCAGGGCCTTCCTTTAGTCTAGGCGTTCCTCCAGTGGTGGCCCCGGCCAATCTGACTGCACCTGGGCTCCTGGTGCTTGCAGACCCACAGTCTCTGCCCTGGTCCCCATCAATCCCCCTGCCCAATGGGCTCTCATCAGCCTCTGCCGCCCGGGCCCTTTACCCTTTCAGACCTATTGGTTCACTGGCCCTCAACTCAGCCTCCTGGTGCCCTTGGGACAGGCCAGCCCAGAGAAGCTGACGCTCAGGCCTCCCTCTCTTGGGCCACATTGTAAGTCTAAGTTTACAGGGCTGCATTGCCTTGTTGCTCAGTGGCGTTCCATAGTATAAATATATTGGAGTTTTTTGTTTTTCTTTTTTGAGCCAGGGCCTGGCTCTGTTGCCCAGGCTGGAGTGCAGTGGCGCAATCTCAGCTCACCACGACCTCCACCTCCTGGGCTGAGGCCATCCTCCCCCCATCAGTCCCCCTAGTAGTTGAGACTAGAGGCACATGCTGCCATGCCTGGCTAATTTGTGTTGGAGTTTTTAACCACTTCTTATTCTTGTACATTTTCCTCCAATTTTTCACTATTATAAACAGTGCTACTATAAATATCCTGTACTTTCCTCTTTGTGCACATATGCAAGTGTTTCTCTGGGGTAGACACCATGAGGTGAATTACTGGGTCAAATACATAAAGATATGTGTATTTTAAATTCTAATAGAGCAGGAGTGTCTAATCTTTTGGCTTCCCAGGGCTACACTGGAAGAAGAGTTGTCTTAGGCCACACATAAAATACACTAACAGTGGCCGGGCGTGGTGGCTCACGCCTGTAATCCCAGGAATTTGGGAGGCCTAGGCGGGTGGATCACCTGAGGCCAGGAGTTCGAGACCAGCCTGGCCAACATGGCAAAACCCCGTCTCTACTAAAAATACAAAAAATATATATATATATATGTATCCGGGCGTGGTGGCGGGTGCCTATAATCCTTGCTACTTGGGAGGCTGAGGCAGGAGAATTGCCTGAACCTGAGAGGCAGAGGTTGCAGTGAGCCGTGAGCCGAGATCCCGCCACTGCACTCAAGCCTGGGCAACAGAGCAAGACTCTGTCTCAAAAAAAAAAAAAAAACACACTAATATGATAACTGATGAGGTAAAAAAAATTCACAAAAATGTTTTAAGAAAGTTTATGAATTTGTATTGGGCTTCATTCAAAGCCATCCTGGGCCACATGCAGCCTGTGGGCCACAGGCTGGACAAACTTGTAACAGAGTCTATCAGATGGCCTCCAAAAAGGCTACGCCAATTTACATGGCCCGCAACTCTTATCAACATTGACTATCCTCAATATTTTTCAAAATGTGTCAATGTTATAGGTGAAAACTAATATCTGATTTATTTTCCTTTTATTTATTCATTTATTTATTTATCTATTTATTTGTTTAATAGAGATGAAGTCTCCCTATGTTGCTCAGGCTGATCTCAAGCTCTTGGGCTCAATCCAAAATGCTGGGATTACAGGCATGAGCCACCACGCCCTGCTCGTGTTCCTTTTAAACTTCCATTTCGCTGATGACCAGTAAGGAGGGCATCTTTGCATGTATACATCCTTTTTATTTCCTTTGTGATTTTCCTATTCAAACACTTTGCCCAGTTTTCTATTTTGTCTGTCTTTTCTTACTGATTTACAGGAGCTGTTTCTATTGCCCAGACATTGATCTCTTCTTATACATGGGGCAAATATTTCTCTTCATTTGTCATTTACATCTTAACATTATTCTGTCTCCTATTACAAAAAAAGTTCCTAATTGATATGTGTAGCTGACTTAATTCTTCTTTATTTTTTTCTAAATTAAAATTAAAATTTGCTCAGATCTCCAATCTTCTCTCTCTTGGGGAGAGACCCCCTGAATTGTCCCCCACACAGTGGGAAAGGGACTCTGTTCAACTTTCCCAGCCAGTGAGCCAGCACCTGTGTCCAAGGAACCCTTGCGGCCATCACTCCTCCCAGCCACCAGCAGCACCGCATGGAAACTTGGTCCCACCAGCTGCAGCAGGGCCCTCTGCCAGGCCATCGTGGTCCCCTGAGGGATCATCCCACTACCTCCATGCCAAGCTCAGATAAGGGCACACCTGGTCTCTTTGCCTGGCAGCTCTGCCTGCGTGGCCCCTGGCCGTGGGTGGTCCTGGCTGGGTGGAGGCTGGCGCCACCATTCTCTCCATGATAAGACTTCTGTTCCCTCTTCTCCTCTGGGTTGGCTCAGGGGCCTGGCAGCTTTTCCTTTTCAGCCCACAAAATACTTTAATTACACTCTAATTACACTCCCATTCCCTGCCCACACTGCTGTCCCCACCCAGGCCTGGCTTTTCTCCATGCTTCCCTGCCCACCCCGTTCAAAGGGTGGCTGTGTTTCCCACGAGCTGAGAAGAATACAAATCCTCCAGCAGCAACCTCACCCCTCATCAACCCCTTGTACCCTGACAGACTAAGCATATGGTGTTGCAGCTATTAGGGAGACCCCGTTCTCGTTTTTCATTCCCAGGCAACCCCAGAGTCCAAGATGCAGGTTGCTTCTAGGGTCTGCTTCCTCAAGAACCCTGACCCACCCCTGTTCCTCCAGGGACCCCTCACTCTCCTAGGACAGTGGGGGCCTGCCCTGCAGCAACGTTGTAAGGAAGGCCACATTCAGGAAATCCAAGGTCATTTTCTGCCTATTATGCTTCTCGTTAAATAAAACACAGTTTAATTCCTTACAGGGCCCTCCTTCTGGGAGAGCACCCACTGCTCATCTGAATTCTAGAGAACCACTCAGGTGCATATAGACAGCATCCATCCTAAGAAGGAAAGTGCTTTCTAAGAAGCCACTATGCCTGAAATGCCACCATATGTATACACCATTCCACTGTGGAAAACGTTACCTTTTCGGGGCTCTTCCTGTGAAATGCAGGTATATTTAGCTCTTCATGCTATAGTATGAATTAGCCTATCACTGGGTCCCCTTGTGACAATAAAGCCCACGGCAACCAGACTGCCCAGGTTTCCCAGGGACATCCTGATTCTAAATATTAAAACATTGCATTAACCGGAATCTATATAACCAAAGTGTGTACTCCCTACACATCATCCTGTTCTTTTCAAGGAAATGATTCCTTGAGTGTGTGACTGCATATGGTTTCATTTTTATGCCTTATTGACACTTAACCCTGTCCCAGGCCGTGAGCTCTTGCTGGACATACCAGAGACACAGTCCCTTCAAGATGGTATTCACAACCATAGGGCTAGACGACAGGTGGGTGACAACTATAGCCAGCAGAAAAGCAGACACTGGAACAGAGGTTCGAACCAACAACTATGGAGTGAGCTGAGGTGGTAACTCATGGTCTGGGGAGCTGAGAAAATCCTGAGGGATCTCTGGGTATAGCCAGATGGAATAGACTGGCAAGGGCATTCCAGACAGAAGGAACAGCTGTGCTAAAGCCCAGAGGCTGAAAACAGCATCTGGCTTTCAGGGAGTGGCAATCACCATGCTACTGTGAGGGCTGGAGAAGGGGCGGGTGGAGTGAGAGGAGGGTGGCAAGGCAGGGGCCAGGTCACGAAGGGCCTTGCATTTACCAGTCTAGAAGGGAGTCTGTAGGTTTTATCTTGAATGCAATCAAGACTCATGGAAGATTTTATTTATTTCTTTATTTTAGCTTTTTATTGAAGCATAATACATATACAGAAAAATTCACCTATCGTAAGTATGCATCTTGGTAAATTTTCACAAGGAATATACCCATGGAACCAACATCCCGATCAAAATCTGTCAGGCATCTAGCACAAAGAAGCCCCTGCGGGTCCCTGCCAGTTACTATGTGCCCCCAAGGCTGACCACTATCCTGTCTTCTGGTACCACAGGTTTGTTTTGCCTGTTTTTTGAACTTTATAAATGCAAGTGTACAGTATGAACTGTGTCGTGTCTTTTCTGTTGTTCAACAGGACATCTGTGAGATTTCTCAATATTGCAGCTATCTCCATAGCTTGTAGCACTCCGTTGTGTGAATCCACCGCTGTCTGTTGATGGGCATCGGGTGGTCTCCAGTTCTTGGCTATTATGCATAGTGCTCTGAATATCCTTGCATACGTCTTTGGTACACATGCCTGTTGGGTATATTCCCAGGAGTAGACTTTCTGGGTTGGAGAGCGTGCGCATGTTCAACTTGAATATGTGATGCCAAATCATTTTCTCAAGTGTTTGTAGATGGAGGGTTTTGAGCAAGGAGGTGGCAGGAGCAGGCCTGGGTCTCGGCAGTCCCTCTCTGCACAGGCTGAGTGTGAAGGGCATAGGGACATCCCAGTGGAGCTGTCCTAAGGCTAGAGAGCAGTGGGTCTGGAGCTGGGGAGCTGCGGAGCTAGGCAGCAAGGCTCTGGGCTGAAGAAGGTGGAGAGGGTGTGGAGTGAGGAAGGTAAGGACCAGGGCCAGGCCATGGATACAGCCATAATGAGGACACCATGGAGACAGAGGAGCCCTCAGAGGCAACTGAGGAGGTGCAGCCTAGAGAAGAGGGAAGACCCGGCAAGAGGAAAGGAAGCAAATCACATGGGTGCCAAGGGGAGCATCTGAGGCAGAGGCAGGCATAGAGCACCAGAGGCACTAAAAGGGCCAGTTAGTCAAGACCGAGCAGGATGTGTCCACCAGACTTGATAAGGGAGCTGCAGGGACCTTAACGAAGGCATGGTCAATGGGGATGGTGTGTGTGCCAGACTGCAACAGGACAAAGTAGGGAAGAGATGAGGGATGAGCTTTAAGAATTCAGCACTGCTCCTGGAAGCATGGTACTGGTGCTACTGAAGTCAGCCCACCTGGAGGCTGGGCCTCCCCGGCATCCTCCCATCCCCCAGGTGCAGTGGAAGCCATTCTGCCATTCCAACTAACAAAGGCCTCCCATGGCCAGTGCATTGCGGAGGAGGAGAGTGGGGTGGAGACTCAAGGAGATTAAAAGGGCCAGGCAATTCTCTCTACTCTTCCGTTGTTTATCTGAAGCTTAAAGGTGATTAGAGAGTGTAGAAATGGGAGTAGCTTTGTGGGATAAGAATGAAAACACAGAACTCCCCACAGACTGTTTCCAACACAAAGCAACTTTGGTCACTGTCCAGGTCTTTTCCTCCCTGGGGACACCTTGCCGTTTACTCTCCCTGAGTGTGGCTCTCTCGTACCAAACAGACCTACATCCTAACCCTAGGGATGACAACCACAGCAGAGTATTCCACCAGGCCTTGTGTTAAATGCTTCCCACACAGCATCTCATTTAATTCTCATTACAATCTGATGAAGATAGAATAGCGTATCATTACCCCTATTTTATAGATGAGAAAACTGAGACTTGAGCAAATGACTTGCTCAAGATTACCCCAACCAGAAGGCTGCAGACACTGACTCCAAAGCCTGTGTGCTTCTGCCAGCAAGTCAGCCTCCCCAACACCCAGGCTCTTAGAATCTTGGAGTCATAATGTGGCCACCTGCTCTATCCTTTGGGAAAACCCAAATCTACCCCTTTTCTCTCCACTTCCCCAAAGTAGGACTCTGTTTCGTATTAGGGAACAATGGTGCCACCACAAGAGGGTAGAATTTTCTACTAGCTGCACAACCATGGGCAAGTCATTCTTTCTCTCCCAGCTTGTTTTCTCCCCTGTAAAATGGGGATAATAATTTAACCCCTCAGGGCAAAGGTGAAGATTAACTGAGCTGTACATTAAGGCCCGAGCGCAGGTGTCTTAGAGTCAATGGTCTACCCCTCTGAGTTCTGTTCTTTCCCCCTCCAGTTTCCATGCTTCATCCTCCCCTCTCCCTTTCTCACCAGAGACCTGGGCCTCTGCATGCACAGATTCAGGGATGGTCTTTGCTGTGAGATCTGAGTAAGGGCTCATGTTTGCTTTGGGTGATCCAGATCTCCCCAGCTTCTGACAGCCTCTGCTCACCTTTCAGCCTGAAGAGCCTCTTACCCCAAGACACCAACAAACCCTGCAAAAGAAAAAAAAAAAAGGACAAAAAACAAAAACAAGGCTGAGAGTCTTTTGGCTCAGAGCCACCGAACCGGCCTACCAACAGGATAACTGTTGGGATCCTCATTTGGGCACACACCCTGACTCAGGCTGATAGGCGTGTAGCACTTGCTGGGTCTTCATTCAGACTTACGTGACTTAATGTCATGAAGTTCCTTGTGTGGGCACACACATGCACACATCCTCACACAAAAGCCCTGCTCACAGTTGCACTCACAGCCAAGGCCACAGTCACACATACTGATAGCCAATAATATATGCCCCAACTCAACCTGCTAGCAGGTGAGCTTGGGGGTGCAGGGGCAGCAGGTGCACAGGATACAGAGCTCTGTTATGTGGGAAATTTCATGGTCCTGAACAAACGGGGGTCTATTTTTAGCCCCCACTCCAAAAGAAGAGTGAAGCTTCCAGCCAGAAGGGGCTTTGCTGTGATCCGTGTTCCCATCACTGCAGAATGGCAGGTGCTCACTGCAGAGAATTGACACAGGCTCAGCGTGGAGCAAGGGCTGAGCGCCATCATGCAACCAAGCTTGTGGACGCAGAAGCATCACCTTAATGCTTAACTCTGGTGCTGGTGGGCATGACGCTTGTCAGTTCAAGTTTCCCTCAGACAATTCAGGGCTTTTCCCCACTCCTATTCGGAGTGCATTTCCGTTCTGGAGGTGGGAGAGGTACAGAGGGCCAGGGCATTGGCTTAGGTCACCTTCAGTTTATAAGGGCATCCCCCGCTGCCCCTCATTCCCACTGGTAGCTCGGGCACCAGCATCTCCCCTCTGGCATCTGTGGAAGGCTCACATCTCCACCTGCTCAGATCCATAAGGGGCCTGGGCTTTGAGATTTAGAGGGCCATGCATATCACAAAAACTGAGATACAAACATATAGAGTCTTGTTAATAAGTCATTTTGAAAGCCCACTAACCGACTGAGCTAACAAAAATGACCAGAGATGGAAATAAGAGGCAAATGTCCTCCTCTCCCTGCCAGGCTAGAGGATCTGGGCTGAGATGCGGCACCAATTGAGAAGGGAGCAGTCCTGTGTCTCAGGCTTGCTGAGGTGTCAGGAGGGGAAAGCACATTGCAGAGGTGGCCCGCATCCCCTCACATATCCACGTGGGCTCTCAGCTGCCCCCACCGTGCCTGGACCCCTCAGATCAGTGCTACCAGCACCATTAACCTCACAGCAAGTCTGAGCACTGGGAGGTCATAAGCTCAGACAGGCTTTGGGGCAGTCGTTAAATCAGGCCAAGGGCAGTGGGTAGTAACTGAGTGCAGGAAAATGAGGAAGCATCTTTAAGGTTCTGAAGGAAAATAGAAGCACAGAGGCATTCCCATGGGGCCTGGCTAAAGCTCTGGACCCAGGTAAGGTGGGACTCAGGTGGCACAGGGCAGGGGGTAGAGGACAGGAGTTCCCAGCTGTGACTCTGCCCAGACTCACCAAACCTCAGAGCTGGAGGTTACAGCGGTCTCTGTGTAGCTGAGGAGGCGAGGCCCAGGGTGGGCAGGGCTCACGGCTGATCCAGGATTGAAACCAGATCTTTTGATAAATGGCTCTGCCTACCTCCCCATGCACCTCAGGAGCCCTGGGAGTTCCAGGCTATGACTTGTCCCCATGTGACTGGGGCTTTGTTTCTTCATCATAAGACAATTATATTAATAAGACCAAGTAACTGAATCCCACCTTGACCCCAAGCAGGGCCCTGCATCTCCACGATGACAGCTTCCATCCCCCAAAGACAAATATAACCTTAAGAATAGCTGCTCAAATTAGCAAACTCAGCGCATAGATTTTCAGCTGTTGCACTGCTTTGGAAACTGACCTGAGTTCAAGGACTGGTTCCACTACCGACTTGCTAGGAGCAACTGGATAGTCACCTGATCTGTCTTAGCCTCAGTTTCCTCAGCTTTCAAATCAAAATAACCCATTCCTTGCACAGTTCTTGTGGGAATTACAGAGAACATCTTGCATTGCGTAGGCACATAGCAGGCCCGAATGACATGTAGTAGGTCAAACCATGAGGAATTGTCAGTTTTTTGAATAATGGATCCACCTAATAATTATCTATTTTATTCGTACTAGCATAATCATTATTGACTATGTGCATATTACTTTATCTCTCAGTGTCCTCATGCAAAAAAATAGAGATGATGTGCAAAGCACCCTGCATAAGGCCTGGCTCCCTGCAGAAGGTGCTCACGAAAGCTTCGCCTCCTCCCTCCCCGTCCCCTCCTCACGCAGTCACTTCTTCATCCCCGTGGATGGCCACGGGGAACTTGTCCTCTTTCCTAATTACCACAGCCCTGTTGGCATGAAGCTGAAACTGTGACCGAGAGATGGGAGAGGAGTAAGAAAATGGCTTCTAAAATAATCTTCTCAGGGAAGTTTAAAAGTTAAAAGAAAAGGAAAACATGCTGTGTTTTCAAAAACCCGACACAGTGCCACACTTTCAGGTCATGCCCAAGACTTCTGGTGGGTTCTGGGGCAGAAGACCAGAGCACTGCAGATGGGCCTCTCCCTCCCCATCCGCCCCCTGCTAACACTCTCCTAGACTCCCTGAACAGGGTTCCGCAAGGAAGTTATTCTGCATGTTCTGAGTCACAGCCGACCAAACAGTCAGAGTATCTTTTTGGCATCCAGATGCCACCTGGAGCCATAATGGAGCAGAAGATTCCAGGTCCAGGAAGGCCCCAGCATCTCTGAGTCCAGCCCTCTGCCTCCAGGTGGAGTAGCTGTCACACCCTGCAGGGCAGAGGCTGGTGCTCTCCAGGGATGGAGATGCTGCCCCATCCCTGATGCCCCCTTCAGGGTTCTCTCTCATGCCAGTCATGGAGCCCTTTCTTTCATCCAATCTCAGCCCTTCCTTCCTTCATCCATTCATCAGATAGCCCCTGACAGCATTGCTGTGCTGGCACAGGAGTAACACAGGGATGACGGAACAGCCCCTGTACATTCCCCAGTCTGTTTCACTTTGATGGCATTACCTGTTAAGCACCCAACTTGTCCACCAGCCCGGGCCCAGGTGAGGCTGGAACCAGGTGAAACAGGACCCAGGTAAGGCTGGAGCCAGGTAAGGTGGGACTCAGGTGGCACAGGGCATGGGAGGTACTCTCTAAATAGTTGTTCAATGTTAAAGGAATGGATGAACAAATGAATGAATAGCCAGGTCCACAGGAACACTTTGGTAACAAGATGCTTACTGCTTCAAAGGCAGCCCATTTTCCTAAAGGTTGGAGGTGACAGACCCAGGCTGAGGCAGGCATAGCTGGCCCAAGATCTCCTTCTGACATGGGAGGTGGAATCCACTGGAGAAGCCGCTGCTACCCAGAACCTCCCCATACATGCCTGGGCTTCAAACTGGGAGCTGGGGGATTCCCCAGGCCTGGAAACCCCAAGTAGGGTTGTCTCACTCCACCCACACCCCACAAGGCTGGTCATTCTTAACCCTGTTTCTTGGAAGGAGAAACTGGCTCATGATCAGAAGTTCTGGAATTCACTACAGGAAGTGGCCATTGAGTGAGAGGAAAGGCCCCTGGTTAAATGAGCCAAGAATTCTGCATTCTGATTCCCACTCCAACATTTAAAGGCATGGGATGCAGGCTCAGACGGACCTGGGTTCAACTCCACTTCTGCTGTTTAAGAGCTGCCTGGTTTCTGGAAAGTTACTTACTTCACTGAGCCCTGGTTTCCTCTTTTGGGAAAGGGATTATAGTATCTGCCTCAACAGGTTCTTGTGAGGATTCTAAGAGGAACCGGTAGGGCTGATACTCAGCTGGCATGCAGATTCTAACTTACTGCTTGGTAAATAGCCCTGACTCAGAGCCCCTTAAGTGCCCCTGCTATGCAACCCAGCATCCCCCAATCTTCTCACCATGATTCAGCAACCAAGGGGTTAATATCTAGACCCTCAGAAGGTCCTCAAGATTCTGGCAACCCTTCTGATTGGTTGCTGCCCATATTGAACTAAATGGGTGCCAGTAAATGCTCTGTAAACTACAAAGTGCTGGCTAACCCCAGATCCACACTTCCAGCTCCAATTTATCTCCTGGAGGCTCTTCACCCACCTCCTGGCCCTTCTACCTGCATACCTCATGCAAATGGCACTCTCACGACTCCCAAATTGAACTGAGTTTCTCCAGTTAAACTCATCCCAGGGACTGCCTCCACCTCTGCCTGGCTGCTCCAGGCAGAAAAGCCTGGGAGGCCCCTTCCTTACCCAGTCTCTATCTGGCAGTCCTGTTTCCTCTACGTCCCCTAGCTCCGTCCCTCCTTCCTGTCCCCACCCACCTGGTGCCTTCATCATTTCTCTGCTAAATCACAACAACTACCTTCCCACTGGCCTCTGGACCCCAGTGTGTCCTTCCACATCATTCTCACACTGTAGACAGGATCACCTTCCAAAAGCGGGGTCTCTCATTGAGCCCTCAGTGAAATGTCAGCCACCATTGACATCCCTCAGTAATGATCATTGGAGGTCTGGTTCCTGGGGAAGGAGACTCTGAGATGAAGATTTGCTTGCAGGAGGTTTACTGGGGAGTACGTTCAAGGTCAACACCTGGCAGGGAGTGATTGAAGCAGAGTTGGCCAGAGGGATAAATTGTGTTGTGATGCAGACCCCACAAAGGCCTCGGCCAGCCCCTCAGGGAGATGTGGAGCTAGAAAGACTCTACATAATTGTCCCAAGTTGGGGCAAGGGGCCTGGGCTTTTATTCCCCCATGTGAACCAGTCTCTGGATGCAGGCTGGCCCTGGAGGGACCATGGCATTAGGTGAGGAGGCAATGAAGGTGGTGGGAGGAGTCTCACCTGCAAGCTGCCTGCCATCAGCACTCTCAGCAGCTGAGGGGTGGGGGTAGGAGGCACAGGCATTGGCAGCACATCACAGTGCCCACTACAAAGATGTCTTGGGTCAAGTAGATCCTCAGGAATGTTTGTTGCATGATGAAAAGAATAACTCCCCATCACCTTCAAGACACATTTTGAATGTCTGGTGTAGCACACAGGCTCTTCATGATCTGCCCCAAACATCCTCCCCATTCCGCCTTCCTCTCTCCCTTTCCCCACCCGCACCATATTGTGCTTCTCGCAGTTTCCCAAGCTCAAAATGCTATTTCACACCTCTATGCTTTTGCACGTGTTATTTCATCTGCCTGGACTGCTTTAAATGGAAAAAAAGAAATCCTATTCTCTTCTTCCAGCCAATTCCTACTCCTTCATCAAGACTCCAGCTAAGCTCTGCCTCCCCTGGGAAATCTTCTATTAATTCCTCCAAATCTGGTGCTCCCATCTCACGCAGAGCACAGCCATTGGGTTCTAATCTGCCCCCGGGCTCCTCCAGGCTCAGAGCCACAGGGCCTGGTTACTCCATTACTTAGGATGCATTTGTGCTGGAAGAAGTCTTGGGGGATGGCAAGGGAGAAGAAATGGCAAGTGTGAAGCCTGGAAGCATGGAAGCACCCAGTGTGTCGGAGAAGGCTGAGCAGCGTCTCATGCTGTTCAACACAATGGTTGTCGCCATCCTTTCCCCACTCATTCCTATCTTCACCATCATCATTGCTGTCATCAAGGCCACACTTTCTGAGTGCTGACTACATACCAAGCTCTGCGCCAAGTGTTTTAGACACACTTCCGTTTAATCCTTATTTTATCCTCACTATTAATAACCTTCAAAAGTAGGTACTATTATTATCACTGTTTTACAGATACAGAAACCGAAGTTCAAGCAGGTTAAGAGCTCTGCTCAAGGTCACACAGCTGGTTAGTGATCTGTGTGACCCAAGGACACTCTGTTCACCACTCCAGCAGGGAGCTGGGCCACACTGATCTCATCCCTTTCCAAGCCTCCCACCCCATCACTGTCTGCCTGTCTAAGGAAACTCGTTTCCTAAATGAAAGGACATGCCACTGAGAAGATGTGGGGTGGGCCCAGCCGGGGCAGCCAAGAGATCTGGGAGGGGTGAGGGAGAACATTCTAACCACATTCGCCCTTCTAGATCCGACCAAGACAGGGTTTGATTCAGCTCCAGCCACTGCATGTTGCTGGGAGATCTTGTCCCCTCTTCATGTCTGCAAATAGGGAATCTGAAGTCCCAAAAGGGAAGGGCCCCATCCAAGGTCAAGGTCACACTGACCATCAGGAGGTCAACTGAAGCTACAGCTTAGACTCTGGGCTCCCAGACCAGGGCCTCACCCACTGCCAGCCTAACTGCAGCCAAGGCTAATTTTAAGGGATAATTTGAGGGTGCTGGGAAGAGTTCCTCCTCCCCACACAAGGGTGTACCTCCCCAGGCTGCTGGTGATACCTGAAATCCCTCCAGAGGGCACAGATCACGAGCCCTGGGTTCAGGCCCACTGTCTCCTCTCTATCCTCCCTGGGACCCTCCTGCCCGGGCTTCCTCGCCTTAGGAAATGCACAAGCAGCCAGGGGCTGGCTCTGAGCAGGCTGTGGAATGAGGCTGGGCTCTGAGGAGGCTGTGGAAGGAGGCTGCCCCCAAACCTGGCCATGCCAGGAACAGAGACACAAACAAGAGGCAGCAGAGCCCAATGAGAGGCTTGTAGCCAGATTGGTTTTAATCAGGCTCCACACATACCAACTGTGTGACCTTTGGGAAGATATCTAATTGCTGTGGGCCTCAGTTTTCTCAGCTACAACATGGGGATGAGAGTTACTATCTGGCAGGGTTGCTGTGGGGATTCAGTGAAGTAGATATTGCTGGTATTTGATGAGGCAGCAGGGCTGGGCGCCCAGAAGCGGCTATCGGTGGCAGCTGGGATTATTATTGAGTCTGGAGTCAGACAGAGCTACTGGACTTTATGCCTGTCCAGTCCTTGCTGGACAACACTGGTTCCTCCATGATCCTGGAGTCTAGCATAAGGCCTGGCCAGGGCGCCCAGTACCTAAGGTCTATTGAATTGTATGGAGTTCTGTGGTGGCAGAACTAACCCCAGCGGTTGGGTGATGTAGGAAGAAAGGTACAGTGTGAGGGAGAACTTCCTGCTCCCTGAAGGTAGAAGGAAGCCGTGGAGATGTGGGGAGTTCTCTGGAAGTTTTCAAGCAGAAGCTGGGTGGATATTAGGCAATGATGCCATCACTGAGAGTCACGTAGATTCACTGAATTTATGCGCCTGGGGAGAAAGTCTAAGTTGGAAGGCCTCTCACAGGCCCTCAAGTCCAACCCCTCAACATATACATGGGGAGACAGGCCCAAAAAGGGAACAGACTTGCCTAAGGTGAGCCAATGCCAGATCCGGGACGAGGAGCAGGGCTCCTGTCTCTGCAGAGACAGGACTAGTGCTATTATAACCATTTTATAAAAGGGAAGACTGAGGTCTGGGGAGAGGTAGAAACTTGCTGAGGTCACCAAGAGAGTGTGTGAGAGACCAGAATCTATGTGTCTGGCTTCAGGGTTCCCCCATGGCCGCCTGGCTGGAATAGGACCAGAAGCCTGATCCCACCCCCAGCAAGGCTGGAATGAATCCTTCCTGGGCCCTTCCTGAGGCCATTGAGCAGTGTCTCCTGGCTGGAAAAGATACCAAAGCACGCATTAGCTCTGAAGCCTGTTTCGTCTGTGAAAACACCAGGTCCTTGAGGAGAGGACTTCCAGGCGCTGACGACCAGCCCGCTGTGAATCTGAAGAGGAACCTGGGCTCAGAAAGGGGAGTGGTGGCTGCTCCAATATCCCACGGCCACCCTGGCCAGGCCAGGCCTGGACCCCAAGGCTAGACTCTCTCAGGAGAGGGACAGAAACAGAGAGAGACAGAGATACCAGCCCAGACAGGAGAATGTGCTCACCTGGCAAAGTCAGAGCAGTAGGAAGGAAACATCTGCAACCACTTGGCAAACGCAGGCAGCTCCTGGCAGCCTTAGCTCTCCACAGTCGGGAGCCTTTGAGCACTGGGAGAGAAACAGCCTGGATTTGCTGCGTTCCGTGAGATCCCTACCGTTCTCTCAGGGGACCCTCCCACCACCAGCCTCTACCTTCCCAGTCACTGCACTCAGTGACAGCAGCAGATGCCTCTAACTCCACACGGCCTTCCCGCCTTCCTGCCTTTGCACACTCGGCTCTCTCTGCCTGGAATGCTGCCCCTCCCGTGTCCCCCTGACTCTTCCTTGCCTTGTACTTCTCAGCTGATGCTCCTCTGAGGCTTCCCAGCCCCCCACCCAACCCCCCTGCCCCGGGCCAGCCCAGCCTACTCACTGAAGCAGATCAGATGCCATCCACCCTGGCTTCCCCAGCCAGAGTGCCTCCTTCCCTCTGTTGCAGTGCAGGTCACACCCACAGTCACTGTCTGTGTCTGTGTCTGCCTCTGGCACCGGAGGGGAAGCCTCTATCAGCAGGGTTGGGCTCTAACCTAAGGCAACATCCCCAATTGCAGCAAAGGGCTGACCACAGAGGACCCACAATTTCCACCCTTTCTCCCTCCCTCTCTCCCTTCCTTCCTTTCTTCCTGCCACAAATACTGACTGAACTCCTGCTGTGTGCCAGGCACTGCTCTAGGTGCAGGAGCTACAGCAGTCAACAACATAAAGCAGTGAACAAAGTCCCTGCTCCGTGACTGCCACTCTAGGAGGGGATGAGGAAGCAGACAACAGTGATAATACAATCAATAATCCAGAGAAGTCTGGGTGGTGACAGGTGCTATAAAGAAAGTAAAACCACATTTACTGAACTCAGAAATGCAGACAGGGAAACCAGGGGTGCAGACAGGTACAGTGGGCAGGAAGCAGGGGCATGGTAATTTCCAGACCCTCTGGGCCCCTCTGTTACCTTCCCTCTTAAGGGCTGCCAGGCGCTGGGGGAGGCAGGCATGTGGGAAGGAAGCCTTGGGGCCCCCCTGGAAGTGCCAGACGTCTCTCCCACCCACAGACATACTTCCTGGCTCTCCAGGAATTTGATTCAACAACAGCAACTTAGCAGTTACTTGTGAAAGTCACAAGAACTCTCTTGAGAGTTCCAGGGGTGGAGATGGCCTCCGCCTCTCACTGAGCCTCCCAACAGCCTGGCGAGGTGGGCATGATTAACCTCCCGTCGAAGGAGGACCCAGGATCACACTGTTGGTCCCTGGCCCGGCTGAGATTTGAGCCCAGGTCAGGTGACTGCTGGGCCCATGGGCCTCCCGCCACCCCCCATAGCCTCCCAAAGCCTTAGAGGGCAAGAGCAAGTGGTCCAGCCATGGCTACAGCCTGGACACCAAGGACCTAAGCCCAGCACAGGTGAACTGAATGGGAGTCCCTCAACTCCTCTGGGCCTCAGGTTCTCTCTGAGGGTAGCTGTGAGCGTCAGATAAAATGCAGCATGCACGCACTGTGGAAAATGCCCCAACGCATCTGTCACCCCCTGCACCCCGAGGCCTCTCCCCTCCTGCCCTCTGTGCCTGGCCAAGTTGGTCAGTCACTCACGGCAGGTGTGCTGCTGAGCATGAGCAGAGGCAAAGCAGCTATGAACTCTGCTCACCTCACAGCCTGGCACACAGAAAGCTATGAACTCTGCTCACCTCCAAGGACAGGGGTGGGGCTGAGGGCAAGATTGCCCATCTGGGGAAAGAGGAGGGCCGGATCCAGGGTCAGGTGTCCTGGCTCCATGCTGAGGCAGGATGACTCAGTAATATTGCCACTCCCCTCCCCTGAGACAGCCAGCCGCTGTTCCCAGGCCTGGAGGGGACGCAAAGCCAGCATTTGCTGAGGGCCTACTATGTGCCCATGCTTCGTAGGGTGTTATTGAGTCTACTATGTGACGCACAGAGAGTTAAGTCACTGGCTCGATGTTGCATGAGTGTATTAGTTTGCTGGGGCTGCCATAACAAAGTACCAGAGACTGAGTGGCTTAAACACCAGACACATATTTCTTCGCAGTTCCAGAGGCTGGAAGTCGGAGATGGAGGTGTCAGCAGGGCTGGCCTCTGGAGGCCTCTGTCCTTGGCTATAGATGACCATCTCCATGCTCACAGGGCATTCTCCCTGTGTGTGTGTCTGCGTCCAGATTTCTTCTCCTTATCAGGCAATGGTCATACTGGATTAGAGCCCATCCCGCTGACCTCATCTTCACTAAATTACCTTCTCCCTGAGCCTCTATGTCAGTGAAGCAATTCAGAGCACAGGCTGTGAAACCAGAGGGCCTGTATTCGAGTGTCGGCTCCAGCACTTACTAGCTCTGTGAACAGAGAAAGTTGCTGAATATCTCCATGCCTCAGTTTCCCTCTCTGTAAAATGGGGATAACAGTAGTGTCTTCCACATAGAATTGTGAGGATTAAATGAGTTAAGATAAGAACCCTATCTTGCCCATTGTGAGCTTCAGCTAAGTTGTTAACTTTAAGTTTTATTTACTGGGGCCACTCCCACACATGCCAACAGCACAAAAACTAACTGTGTGTCACAGCTCTGCCTCTCTCTCACTGTGTGGCCTTGGACAACCAATTTCCATCTCTGAGCTTCAGTCTGTAAAACGGAGGTAGGAGTCCCACCACCCAGGGTCACTTTGAGCATTAGATGTGACCACAGCATAAACACTGGTAAATTCTTTGAGAATGTTTCATCCCTGTAATGACACCAGAAATGAAAATGAAAGCATGCCGACAAAGTCTCCTTTTTCCTTTCTGCCACAGGGCCTGTCTTGCAGCTCCAAAACGAGGACTTAGAGCTGGCTAGGGTGGGAGGGAGGATCTCAGCTCAGCCATGAATGGTTCACTGACCCTGGCTGCTCACCAGGGGCTTAAGCATCCCTCCTTTGCAAAATTGTTCTGGAATGTCTGCTCTGAGAGCACAAAGCTGGTGAACTTTCTTCACCCCTGGCAGGACACCTGGCTCTGGTCATGTGGTAGCCTTAGGCACACACACTTACACAACTGTGCACAGCCTGGCTCTGCCCTTTTACCCCCTCTTCTCTCTCCTGCCCTCACCTCCCTCCTCCTGCCCCTTCCATCCTCTGCTTTCTGTCTGTCCAAACTAGATCACCCTACTTCCTCCCTTCATGGCCTGGTTTTGAGGACAGACCCAGCTCCCAAGTCTGTCACTGGAGACACCTAGGATTTCAGCCTTTGGGAAGAAGGGGAGGGCATTCTGAGTGATGCTACAGCCAAAGCTACACCTTACAGGATGGAAAGCGCTGCCGTGTTTGGGGCCTGTCACCTAGTAGGGGTGACCATTGGCTGTGCCTGGGAGGGGGCACATGTGTGGTGGGCAGTGAGGCTGGATGGGCAGATGGGACCTCACCTTGTGGTCCACAAGGACGTGGAGAGGTGGAGGCCGGAAGGGGCTGGGTCAAAGCCCTTTTGGTCAGCATTCTTCGTGGAACCAGGGCTCATTCGAAGGGTCCAGCATGGCCCAACACAGTATGGCACAGAGGACCTCCCAGCAGAGGCAGGGACAGGCAGGTGAGAATGTGGATGGTGCTCAGGGACTCTCAGGCCCAAGAGCCTGAGGTCCAACACTGTCTTGCCACTCACAAGCCGTACAACCTTAGTCAAAGCATTCTCCCTCTCTGAACCTCAGTTTCCCCATCTATAAAATCAGACTAGTAATTGCACCCACCTTGCTGTAAGCACTCACCAAGGTGGTGGTTGTGACATTTTGCACAGTTCCTGGCCCATAGCAGGAGCTCTGTAAATATTAACCCCTTCCCCATCACCCTCCGGTCTCAGCCCTGAGGGCAGCTATGTGAACTGATTCACCCCTGCTATTCACCAAGGTTTACTGGACACCTGTCTCCATAATTCTTGTTATAAGAGATCGTTATAAATAAACACTTACTAAGCAACTACTATGCACCCAGAATCACATGAACCACTTTACATAAATGATTTCATTAAATCCTTTCCACTACCTTGCAAGGTAACGATTTTCTTCATTTTACAGAAAAGGAAATAGTCTTTAAGGGACTCGCCAGGAAGTGGCAAAGTCAAGATTTAAACCCTACAAGAGGTCACAGCTGGAGATACAGATTTGCAGTTTTTCTGCATCAGGAAACAACTGAATGTGGGGGAGGAGGGAGTGGTCCCAGAAAACTTCCCATTGTAAACTGTTAGTGGGATGTGAAATCTATTTACAGGGACATGACCACCATTGCTATTCCTAATGGAATAGAATGGAGTAGAAAGGAAAATATCAGTCCATATTACATGCAGCAAGGGTAAGTACTATCTGCCAAGCTTGTATATGTATCCCCAGTTGTGTGATAACATGCGTATCTTACTATGGACTAACTTTAAAAAAAAATCTGAAAATCTCTTAATGGAACTTGTTTGCTTAGGACCAGGACTGATTCTAATGTGCTCTGAGGTAACCTTCTGTGGGGTAACATTCTAAAGTTCTGTTTGTCTTGGGACAGAAGGTAATAAATTGAGCACAGAGCCCTTTGCACACAATAACGTAATCACGCAACAACCCAAGCATGATAACAAAGTTCCCCGGAGTTCACTGGCCCTCAGAACGCTTGACCTAGTCAAGAGGCTTCTGGGTCACGGTGACGTCTTCCCCTACAGGGGGTCAGAGGACTTTGTCAGCTGAAATCACCCTGCAAATACGTTGTTATTAATAAGATATTCTTGCTCCGGTCAGTTGGTGGCAAAAATAGGACTGGAATCTTGTGTCCTGCCCTGACCTCCAGTCGGGGTCTCTGTGCCTGGCGTGGTGCTAAGACACAGGGAGATGATGAGCAAGGGAGAAATGGCAGGCTCTGAATGATTGGCAAGGGCCGATAGGCCAAAGGGAGGGAGAGAGACCAACAGAGGACAGACAGAGCAGGGAGGGGATGAGTCCGCAGGCCTGTGTGGGGACAGAGGGGAAGGCAAGAGAGAATCGCCAGGCCTCTGGGAGGAGACCCACAGGCTAACAGGACACAAGGGCCTCCAGTGCTTGCCCTCCCTCCCTGGGTCCCCTCCACCAGGACTCCCTCAGATGAGCACCTGACAATGGAGAGACCATCTGCGGATCCCATGCATGTGGCACCAAGGCCTGTCACCTTAGCCTACCCACAAGACTCCACGTCCCGAGAATTGCTCCCCTTCTTTCAGACCTATCCCTCCCTGGGCTCCTTATCCCCTGTACCCAGCAACGCTGAACCACTTATAGCTCCACACCCTCCAGTCTGGTCTTTGATCATGCTTCTCCTTCTGCCTAGAAGGCCCTTAACTTCTTCACTAAGCCCACACTCCCAGCCCTCTGTGCCCAGAAGGACTTTCTCAGCCAGGCCCTCCCTCAGGACACTTTGCCTGATGGCTCTGGCCGGCACTGGGACCCTCTCTGCTCCAAATGCTCTGCACAGATTTCTAGTGGGCATCCAAAACTTTTCAGGACCTAAGGTATGTCTGTGTCAGTGTACCCGCCCCAACTGTAGGCTCCTGGAGCCCAGTGCAGATTCAATATGTGTCAGAGGTTCGGCAGGTAAACATTTGTTGGATGGATGGATGGACAGATAGACAGTAAAGACAGGAGGACACATGGATGGAAGGATAGGACGGGCGAGAGGGAATACATAGTGATGTATGCCATGTAGAGAAGCAAACAGAGCTCTTGACTGGGAGTCTAGAAGCTTTCCTGCTCATTAGCTCTGTGACCTTGGACAAGTCACTCTCTCTCTCTGCACCTCAGTCTCCCACCTGTAAAATGAGAAAGCTGTTGAGGTGAAATGCCTGATATCTGATCCCCAAGGCCTTCCAGCTCCCATGCTGATTTCATGGTGCCTGGAGCATCACATCCTGTCAGAACATGCAAGTCAGCTTAGCTCCCGGACGTAGGGATAGGGGAAGAGGTTTCAGGGTCAGAGGAAACCTGGAAGCAAAGCTGGGGAAGGGCAGTGCCTCTAGTGCAAACCTGGTCTTCTGGAAGGAGACCAGCTCTGGCAGCTGCTCTGGAGACAATTTGTTCCTGGCCTCCTCCCACCACCACCAAACTGGGAAATTTGGAGGGAGGGCTTGGCAGATTTAACCACAGCCTACTGCCTCTTTACAGGCCACAGTCTCCTGCCCACAGAGCGGACCAGAGATCCACACGTGGCTCCAAATGAGGGAGCCTCCTTCTCTACTGTGTCCCCTCCCCCAACCAAGGGCCAAAGCCACCTTCCATTTTTTTCCTCTTTGTGCCTTCCAAGCCTCCCACATCTCACACTCTGCTCTCCTGGGCCCTACAAACTAGCTCCTGCCTCAGTTGCCCTGTCCAGTTTCTTTTGTTGTTGTTTAGGTTTTTTTTTTATTGTGGTAACATGTAACATAAAATTTGCTGTCTTCACTACTTTAAGTGTACAGTTCAGTGGTATTAAATACATTCATAATGTTATGCAACCACCAACACCGTCCAGCTCCAAAATTCTTTTCATATTGTAAAACTGAAACACTTTACCCATTAAGTGTATGTCTATTAGATATGGTTGGTTTATTCCTTACTTATCTTCTGTCTGGTTGTTCTATCCATTATTGAGAGTGGGGTATTGAAATCTCCAACTATTATTATAGAACTGTTTATTTCTCCCTTCAATTCTGTCAGTTTTTTGCTTATATTTTGATGGTCTGTTACTAGGTGCATAAATGCTGATATCTTCTTGCGATATCAAAACTTTGTTTTTTTCCTGAGAGAGGGTCTCACTCTGTCACCCAGGCTGGAGTGCAGTGGTGTGATCTCGGTTCACTGTAACCTCCACTTCCTGGGCTTAAGCGATCTTCCGGCCTCAGCCTCTGGAGTAGCTGGGACTACAGGCATGAGCCACCATGCCCAGCTAATTTTTGCATTTTTTGTAGAGACAGGATTTTGCCATGTTGCCCAGGCTGGTCTCAAATTCCTGAGCTCAAAGCAATCCACCTGCCTTGGCCTCCCAAAGTGCTGGGATTACAGGCATGAGCCACTGCACCCAGCTGAACCTCTTATATAAAGTCCTTCTTTGTCTCATAAACTTTGTCTAAAGACTATTTTGTCTGATTAATATAGCCACCCCTGCTCTCTTTTGGTTACTATTTAGTTGAAATATATTTTTCCATCCTTTCACTTTCAATCTATTTATGTTTTTAAAGTATCTAAAGTGAGTCTCTTGTAGAGAGCAGATAGTTGAATCATGCATTTTTATCCATTCTGTCAATCTTTGTCTTGATTGGAAAGTTTAGTTCATTTACAATTAAAGTAATTACTGATAAGAGGGATTTGCTTCTATTATTTGCTATTTGTCTTCTATATGCCTTATAAAGGATTTTTGTTTGTTTTTTGTTTCTGTTTTTTTTTTGTTTGTTTTTTTGAGATGGAGTTTTGCTCCTGTTGTCCAGGCTAGAGTGCAATGGCATGATCTCGGCTCACTGCATCCTCCACCTCTTGGGTTTAAGTGATTCTCCTGCCTCAGCCTCCCTAGTAGCTGGGATTACAGGTGCCTGCCACCATGCCTGGCTAATTTCTGTATTTTTAATAGAGGAGTTTTACCACGTTGGCCAGGCTGGTCTCGAACTCCTGACCTTAGGTAATCCACCTGCTCGGCCTCCCAAAGTGCTGGGATTACAGGCATGAGCCACTGCGCCCAGCCAACAGAGGTTTTGTACATTTCCTACAACACTGTCCTCTTTTGTGTTTAGCTTTTTTTTTTTGTAATAAGACATTTCAATTCTTTTTTTATTTCCTTCTGTATATATTCTATAGCTTTTTTCTTGTTGTTAACATGGGGATTATATTTAACATCCTAAAGTTATAACACTCTAATTTAAATCTGTACCAACTTAACTTCAATAACATACACAAACTCTGTTTATTTTATTTTATTTTATTTTATTTTATTTTATTTTATTTTATTTTTTAGAGACAGGATCTCACTATGTTGACCAGGCTGGTATTTAAATCCTGGCCTCAAGTGATCCTCCCATCTCGGCCTCCCAAAGTGCTGGGATTAGAGGCATGAGCCACCATGCCCAGCCCACAAATTCTGTTTCTTTAACATATTCCATCCCCAGGCCTTTTTGTTGTTGTTGTCACAGAATTATATCTTTATTCCTTGTGTGCCCCAAACCACAAACTAATAATTCTTTTAAATAATTAGCCTCTTAAATTATGTAGAAAACAAAAAGTGGAGTTACAAACCGTTTTTGTAATTGCCCACATATTTATCTTTACTGAGACCTTCATTTCTTCAAATGTCTTTGTGTCCTTGTCTAGTGTCCTTTTATTTCACCTGCAGGACTCCCTTGAGTATTTATTGTAAAGCAGGTCTAATGGTAAACTCTTTCAGCTTTTGTTTATCTGGGAATGTCTTAATTTCTTCCTCACTTTTAAAGGATGGTTTTGCCAAATATCGGATTCTTGATTGACAGTTTTTTTCTTTTTCTTTTAACACCTTAACTATATCATCCCACTGCCTTCTGGCCTCCAAAGTTTCTGATGAGAAATCTGCTGACAGTCTTATTGATGATCCCTTGTATGTGATAAGTCACTTCTCTCTTGCTGCTTTCAAGATTCTGTGTCTTTGGCTTTTGACAGTTTGATTATAATGAGTCTCAGTGTGGGTCTGAGTTTATCTGACTTGGAGTTGGCTGAGCTTCTTGGATGTTTACGTATTTCATCTAATTTCAGATGTTTTCAGCCATTATTTCTTCAAATATTCTCTCTGCTCCTTTCTTTCTCTTCTTCCAAGACTCTCACAATGCATATGTTGGTCCATTTGATGGTATCCCATAGGTCGCTTAGGTGCTGTTCATGTTTCTTCAATCTTTTTTCTTTGTTCCTTAAACTCGACCATTTTTATTGTCCTATCTTCAAATTTGTGGATTCTTTCTTTTGCCTCCTCAAATCTGTCTGAATCCCTCTGGTAAATTTTTCATTTCAGTTTTTGTACTTTATGGCTCCAGAATTTCTTTTTGGCTTATTTTTAGGTTTTCTCTCTTTTTTGATCCTCTATTTTGTTCACACATCATTTTCTTGACTTTATCTACATCTTCCTTTAGTTCTTTCAGTATCTTTAAAAGAGTTGTTTTAAAGTCTTTGTCTAGTAGATCTGCCGTCAGGTCTTTTTCAGGGATAGTTTCTGTTTGTTTTCCTTTTAATGGGCCATACCTTCCTGTTTCTTTGTATGCTTTGTGTTGAAAACTGAACATTTAACTAATGATGTGGCAGCTCTGGAAATCCAATTCTCTTCTTTCCCTAGGGTTTGCTGGTTTTTGTTATTGTTTTTCTGTAGATGTTGTAGGCTGTCTCTGTGCCCAGGATCAGCCTGAGGTATAAACTGTTACTGTTTTTCTGTTGATGTTGTGGACTGTCTCTGTGCCAAACATTAGCTTGCAATGTAAACTTAAGTTTACATTGGAGTCTTTTCTGAGCCTGAAACTTTCCCTGAACATACATGGTCACTTTCTAACTTTTCCTGTATATATAGTTGCTTTTAAATGTTCTAGTTTTTAATGTCTGGCTCTCAAATGGGAAAAAGAGAAAAATAAAGGAGAAGGAAGGGCACTAGCCCTTTAAATCCTTTGGAAGTCACTTCAGCTGGAGGAGGAGAGTCTTGCAACAACAGGAGAGGTGCAACAACAATGGCCACCTCTTTTGTGTCTGTATTTCTTTGATTAAAAGCAATAATCAGTGATCAGAGCTCAGATACCCCGTATTCACTACAGGGTCCTTTTTGTCCACCCTGGCTCTCACGAGCTGTGTGCAGGTTGCTGCAGGAATACCCACACAGCCGCCTGACACAGGGCTGTGGTCAGAGTAGCTGCTTTCATGTTAACAGCTGAAATTGACTGAAATTAAGCACAATGTACTGTCCAAGACTTCCTCTGGAAGTTTCATGCCTTCAATAGACTCCAGTGTTACAAAACAGTTACATCAGACAGATTCTGCCAGTGCAATTGTTGTCTAGGTGGGAAGATGGATTCCTGATGCTTCCTACTCTGCCATCTATCCAGAATCCTCTTCTCTGTCCATTTTTACAAACGTTTTTCCTACGTCGTAAAGTGAATTAACAAGTTGTAAGAGTAGTAGCCAAAATTCATCAAATACTTACTAAAGTATTAGTGTGTTACTACATTCCAGGCAGTGTTATACACATGCTATACAGATAATTCATTTAATCCTCACGACAATGTTTGAGGTAGGGACTATTGTTTTCCTCATTTTACAGATAGTAAGGCAGGGTGGGGGGCGGTGGTTAAGAACTTGCCCACTTTGAAGCCAGGATTTAAACCTGAGGTTTGGCTCCAGAGTCTGCACCTTGCTATAATGAATGAATGGGTGAACGAATGAACAATCTTGTTTATTACAGAGGTATCCTTGGTATGCCATGGCAGCACAGAAAAAGGGTTCCTAATAGTAGAATTAGGGGTTGGGGAGGTCAGGGGAGGCCTCCTGGAAGAAGTGATACCTGAGCCGAATTTTGAATAAGTAAGAGACGGGGCAGGGCAAGGGGCCCTTCTGTAGGCACAAAGAGAAGCAAAGACCCAGAGGTGGTAAGGAACTGCCAGAAGCACAGGAAACCCCAACAGCTGGGGATGTTGGAGCATCAAGTTGAGGCAGGAGGGAAGGCTGAAGAGACAGCTGTACTGAGGCACAGACCAAGTGTTTCTAGGCTCAAAGGAAGAGAAACTGTGGGAAATGGAAATGTCTTTGTGCAGGAGGTGGCAGGGCTTGGAGGAGAGAGAAAACTGCAGCTGGTAGATTGAACTGAGAAAAGCATTCCAGGCAGGGGAAAAAGCATGGAGGTGGAAGAGTGGGAGAGAAATATTTAGGGAAGCATTTGATTTGGCAGGATGGGAGAAGCATTTGTCATGCATTGACTGCTGAGACACCAGCAAATCCCAGGCACAGAATTCCGCCCTGCAGAGGAATGGCTGGAGTTCTGTCCATGAGCCAGTTTTCAGTTCTAGCTGTGCAATCCTGGGTAAGTCACTTCTGAGTCTCAGTTTCCACATCTATAAAATGGAGGGGATAATCAACTACCTAAGAAGCCTGCTCAGAGGTTTAACGAGAACATGCATGGAAGGTCTTCCAACTCCAAGGTATTCTGTGTCATGTCCCGTGGTCCTCGTACTGACATCAGAATAACCAGAGGAACTTTTAGAAAACATAACCTGCCACATGCCACATCTACAGAGTCAGGGTGGGGGGCAGGGGTGGAGACACATCCTTTTTCTTCCAGCTCTTCCTTTCTGTTATTTCCACACATGGTCCTGTTGCTCTATTAACTTAAGACCCGCCAGCTTCTGACAACTGAAAAGAAGAAAATGCAGCAAGAAAAATAGAGATCCTGGAGGCTCACGGAGATACATTGGATCTGAAGGGTTTTCTGGTCAGGGCTTGATCGCTATAATGAAGGACAGAAAATGAAAGACCTGTCTCAAAACATGGAAAATGAGCAAAGCAGCTGAAGGGACGAATAGTGTCTTCTGACCTCCACACGAGGGCTCTTCGAGAAAACAGATCTTCCAACAGATCACCCGCAGCTTCAGTATGGCTGTTCAGGTAAGTCAATTAAAATCACACCACGACCAGACATGGTGGCTCACACCTGTAATCTCAGCACTTTGGGAGGCCAAGGCAGGAGGACTGCTTGAGCCCAAGAGTTCGAGATCAGCCTGGGCAAGATGGTAAGACCCCTGTCTCTACAAATAATTTAAAAATTAGCAAGGCACATGGTGGTGTGCCTGTAGTCCCAGCTACTCAGGAGGCTGAGGCAGGAGGATCCCTTGAGCCCAGGAATTCAAGATGGCAGTGAGATATTATTGCACCACTGTGCTCCAGCCTGGGTGACAGAGTAAGACCTCATCTCTAAGCAAACAAATAAAAGCACACTGCACCCTATGGCTTATAACACATTTGCATCTGTATTGATTCATTTGATCACCCCGATATCCCTGGGAGGTAGGGCTTCTTATTTATCCCTATTTTACAGGTAAGGAAACTGAGGCTTAGGGGAGGAAATGACTTACCCAAAGTCCACAGCTAGGGATAGAGGAGTGACGGTTTGCACCTGGGATCCTTAGATTCCCAGGCCTCTCTGCTACACCACCTCTGCTCTTTGTGGAGATTATAAGGCAACAGAAAGAGCACTGGAGCCCTAACTGTTGTTCCAGCTCTGCAGAGAACATGCTATGTAACCCCAGACAGATCTCTTGCCCTTTCTGGGCCGCACCACTATCCATCTAGTGTGGTTGTTTGGATTAAATCATGATCTTAAAAGTATCCAGCACAGTCCCCGACATGTCACAGTGGCCAAGATGATCACAAGAAGGGGAAGAGAACGGTGAAAATGATGGTGCTTATATACAAAGGACATGGCAATATCACAGACGGAGAGGCCAACTTTGCCAGAGAGAGGACTCCCTGGGGGCAAAGACACTGAACAGACTTGAAGAATGGAGAAGGTCCACCTCCCTTCCCTTACTTCTAGGTGACTAGGGGACTAAAACTTGGGATGTGTAAAAGGGGGTGGCCAGAACTGATGCTGGAGAGTTAAGGTGAGGCGGGGGCATATCACATAGGCCTTGAATGCCACACCAAGCAGTTTGGCTTTTGCCATTGAAAGGTTTTAAGCAGGCAAGTGTCATGATCCATTCTGCAGATCTGCAGTTTAGAAAGGGCACTCTTGCTGGAATGTGGACAGCAGACAGGAGATGAGAGTCTAGAGGCACAGAGATTCTCAACTGGAGGCACAGTGATGAGGGGAGGTGGGTAAAGTTCATGGAGATCCACCAGCTGAAGCCCTTCAAGGCCACCTCTCCCTAAGGGGAGATCAAGGGAAATGATGAATGTGAAAGTGCTCAGAAACTGCTGCCAGCTACCAGCCAAAGTGTGAAGGGTTGTTGATCACTTTTATGTTAAATGTGAGGCCTGGAGCCTCCAGCCCAGCTGGCTAGACCGGGGAGCTAGCAGTGGGAGTTAGCTTCCCTGAGTTCCCAGGCAGTTGGGTATTTTCATCTCCAGTTCTCAGATGCTGAACTTGAGATTCGCTAAACAATTCCACATGGAGGAGAGGATGGAAATCGTTAGTCCAGGGCAAGAGGAGGGGGGCGCCATTCCTTCAAAGAATGTCCCTGTGGGAGGGGAGGAATCAGCAGGAGTATAAGCTAGACAAGCCAGGGAGTCCAGAGGTCATTCCCGGGCACCCTCCCCTCCCAGGCCTGCTGGGCTTTCCAATCTCTACCCCGGTCCCTGACGGAAGACATTTAGCAACCACACAAAGGAGCTTCCTGTGAGCCAGACTAATGCTTTACCTAAATTACCTTGTTTATTCCTCACAATAGCCTCTTCTACAGTCGCAGGAACTGAGTCTCAGAGAGGTTAGGTAACTTGCCTAAAGTTACCCAGAGCTGGTAAGTGGCAGGGCTGGAACCTGAATCCTGACCAAGCTTGGCCCTCACCCGATGCTGATTGCAGGTCTCTCTCCCATCTAGGCGGGGAGCCTTTAGAGAGGGGAGGGAATGGGAAGGTGGGAAATGGGAGGGGCCTGACTCCTCTCTATGGGTCCCAGGGGTTGTGGAGTTGAATCCCTGCAGCCCTAAAAGCCCAACAGTGAGGAAGACACCGGATACCAAAGGGCCCATGGTGCCATCCCAAGGACTGATAAGGAGTGTGAGCTGGATGATCACAGAAGGCCTCCTAGTTCTGAAAGCTGGGATTCTAATCAGGAGACGACAATGAATGGAGAGGAGAGAGGGGAGCTCTCCCTGCTTCCACACATATGAGACCAGGCTCCCAGCCTTTTCTCTGCACAACCCTAACTGGCAGGGTCCACAGGTCTCAACCCAGCTGCATCCCCAAGACCACACAATGGCTCTGAGCGCAGGGAAGACCTGCAAGACCAGTTTGTTTTCTGGGCAGCAGATGATTTTGCTGGCCTGAGGCTTGGGGCAGTGGCCTCTACTCCTACCTCACCATCTCTCTAGTGTCTTCCTTCTTCCCCAAGTAGACCGGCATGCGTGCACACACACAAGCCCAAGCAATTCCTTTTTTTTTTTTTAATTAATAAGAAAAAGTAATAAGGAAAGAAGCAGCAAACAGACTGGGTGTGTTAACAAGTCTGGGCCACTGCAGGGGGGACATTGCCCAATTTCTGCACCCAGAGGCCCACCAAAGTCTAGGAGAAGCTCCTGGGAGGTCCAGGGCCCAAGACCAAAGCCTCTATCAACTCCCCCACCTGTGAACTGCCCCTCTTCCAGGGTAGGCATTGTCTGGGTGTGTAGACTGGGAGCCACCCACACACCCAACTCTCCCCTCCTAGGGAATGCGTCCACCAGGTCATTTCTCCTGCAAACCCTCGTTTTAAAGTGTCTTGGATGCTTTCCTGCCTTTTTTTTTTTTTTTTTAACGTAAAGAGGGGTGAGAGCCCAAGAGCTGTAGCAGGGGGAATAGACTGAAACTGCTGCCTACTCACACGCCAGTTTCCCTTCTTAGAACTCTAACCAGAAGCCAATGGTTTCCTCCATAAAAGAAAAACTCAATCTGTTGACTTTCTCTCTCCTCTCCTGCCAGCTTTTCTGCCCGAGCCGGGCTCTCTCTTCTCTGTGGGTTCGTCTTTCAGCCAGTCTTTCTCTGCTTCAGATTCTTGGTTTCTTGCTCCCTGTCGTCCCTGAACCTCTTTCACTCTTTAAAAAAAACTGGGGAGGGGCGGTGAACAAGCAAAGAGGAAGCCCTCACCCACCCACCAAATCTCTTTCTTTCTAGCAACTAATTACCTCTCTCTCCACACACACACTCATACACACACATACACATACACATACACAGGCACGTACTCTGGCGACCTCCAGATGTTCCCAACAGTGCGGCCATCTGCTTAGATTGCTGGGGCGCGCAGAGGGAGGGGGCAGGGATCCGGGATGCAGGAAGCTGTGAGCGAGGCCGACTAGAGGGGGCGGGAGCTGCGCACTTTTGAGACGCTCCCTAGAGTGGAACCCGGGCTCGGCTCAGCCTCCGCGGGCGGGGCGCGCGCCGACGGAGGCTGGCACTTTGGCGACACTCCCTGAGCCGCCCCGCGGCCGGCCGGAGCCGCCACCCGGCGCCCGGCAGGGGGGAGCCCGGCTGCGGGCGGGGACCAGGGGGCGGGCCGCGCCGCGCGGAGAAAAGCGCTGGCCGGAGGGCCCGCGGCCGGGCCGCCGGGGTGAGCGTGCCGAGGCGACTGCGGCGCAGGCTTCCAGGTGGGTGCAGGTCCCCGGGCGAGGCGAGAGTCCGCGCTGCGGTTGAAGATCCCGACTCCCCGATCCTAGCCTCGCTGCCCCTTCGGCGGGCGGGCGGGGGACGCCGGGCGCAGGGGCGGGGCTGGGTCCCGCCAAGGCCCCTCAACTTTCGCCGGACGCCTAGGGCTGGGCGGGAGTGGGGAACGCAGACCCAGGGGAGAGGTCTTGCGGGAGACAAAGGCTCCGCCCGGGGGCCGTGTGGGTCTTTGTGGGGACACGTGCATCTCACGTTTGTGGGTCTTTGTGGATTTGCGGTCGGGGACGCGCCGCTGGCGGTGCCTTTGTGTGTCCGTGGCTTTGCGCGGCTGCTTTGCGCCCGTGTCCACGTTTGCGGGCCTGCGCTTGGCTGTGGGCGTCGGTGGGCGCATCGCGTGTGTCCGCGTACGTGGTCGGTGCCTGCCGACGTGTCAGGGCTGGGTGTCCGCAGAGGGTGTACGCGCCGAGAGCCCAACGCCGCCCACCCCCCCCCCGCTCCCCTGCTCCCCCGCTGTCCACTCGGGCCCACGACTTGGCTGCAAACTTTTCTCTCGGTTCCTCGGGCAACAGCCCCAGTCCTCCCCAACGCTACCCGGCCGGAGGCGCCGACAGCCCTCCCCCTCCCCCTCCTGAGGTCCCAGGACCGCAAGGGGCTGCGATGGGATTGGTGGTCGGGGGATCGGCAGCGCCTGGGGACTGGCCAGGCAGGGGCTGGGCGGAGCGTGCGGACTCCCCCTCAGACCCCGGCTGGGAGAAGGAGGCGAGCGGTGGGTCCCGGGCTCCCGGCCCTGGGCTGGGGAGAGGAAGGGACAGGGCGGCTGGCTTGCCCTCCCCGCGCTTCTTGGGAAGAGTGTGACCCAGAGAGTTGTGTCTGTTTGGTGGGGAGACAGGCTCCGCTTTGAGACCCACTCTCCGTTTGCAGCCCGCCCCCGGGGTAGGGGGACCAACCCTTCGACCCCGTAGGGGAGAGGGCGACTGCCAGTCCAGATCCGGGCATGCCCAAGGCGCCGGCTCGCAGGACCCGGAGCTGGACTGGGGGCCGTGGGAGCCTCGCACACACAGGTTTCAACTGGGATGGCCACTGGCCACTGTGCAGCGCTGGCAAGTTGCTCAGCTTCGCGGAGTCGCGGTCACTCTGGCACGGACAGGGAGAGAGCTCCCTCGCGGCTCGGGGCGTGCGGTGGGAATAACCCGCGCTGCTGGAGCCGGGCGGAGAGCAGGGCCAGCCCACACTTGGCCTGGCGAGGAGGTGACTCAAGACCTTCGATCCTTCTTTCATCTTTGTGCGCCCTGCCCTTCAGATAAGTCTAGACTTGCAGTGCCTGGGGCTGACCGGAGAGGGGGGACTCAGAGCGGCGGGAGCCTGCTGGGCTTTTGAGCCTAAGTCGCAAAGATAACCCTAAACACCCTCCTCCCCACCGCTCACTCCAGTCTTTAACCTAGAACTTTGTCGGATGCTGCAGACATGATGGAAGGGCACAGGCCGCTAAGCTGGGAAAGAAACAACTGTGGGCATTTTCCTTTCCCTCTCCGGCCTCAGTTTCCCTTCTGGAAGGGGAGGTATTGATAGCCTCTTCTGTTCTGGCTGACTGCTTCAGATCCCAGAACCCAGAAACACTTTGATGTTTAACCTACACCTCCATTCTGACCTGACCTATTCCAAGGCACTACTTTGCTCCCCAGGAAGGCTGCAATGCAACCGCCACCGGGCTTCTACATACCCTTCCTCCAACACCAGGAAAGGCAAAAGCTGATAAATGAGTCAAAAATGGAGAGGGAAGGGAGGGGGACTGACCTTTTCTCCTCTTACTTTTTAAATGACAGTTTGTGCGTGGTAAAGTCCAGATCAGTCTTCTTCTTAATCATAACTCCTGGGCCAACACAGGGGATGCAGGTAAGAGTTCATGCTTCAGTTTTCAGAGCACGGCTGGCCTGGGCACTGAGGACACTTCCTAAAGAGGGTTGGGTCCTCCCTGAAAGCCCCCTGGCCAAAGCAATTCCTAAGAGGGGTTCTGTGGGAATAACCCGGAGGAGGGGCCTGACAGGTGGTTCCTCCTGCTCACGGTTTTGAAGTCAGTGGGTACACAGGGGAGGCAGGAAGTATCTCCCACAAAAGAATCAGCATGTGCAGGACCCGTGAATGAAAACAGCACAGGTGGTCAGCATGGTGGACCAGCAGATGCAAGGTCTTGAGGGTGGTGAATTGGAATTGAACTTGAGGCTGGGAAGGCAGGGACCAAATCACCAAGGCCTTGAATGCCAGGCCGAGAAGCAGGATTTGAGCCTGTAGGCAATGGACAGCTCCTGGAGGATTTAAACAGGCACAGCAGGGTGGGGTTGGTAATTCTGTGAAACCGGTCTCTGGCTTGTGGGTGGTGCTGGAGGCCGGGAGACCAATCTGGAGGCCGAGTGATCCAGCCTGTTAAAGTCAAAAGGACCCGGATTTTACCCCCACCCCATTGCTTCCTACCTCTGTGGCCTGGGAAGAGTAACTTATTTAAAATGTGAGGATACTAATTCTTGCTCCACTGATTTGGTGTATTAAATAAGATAATGAATTACATGTGCAAATAAATAAAAAGTGGTTTGTAGTGTGTATTACATTGTGCAGACATTCATTGGATTGCACTGACAATAGAAGGCAGAGACAGCATTGACTCTGGTCCTAAACCTGATTTCACCAGTGGGCATAGCCCTAAGCATCCTGCAGCGTTGCACCAATTGTTATGTTCCCCACAAAGCAGAAGGGAGCTTTCTGTCCATGACATTTCATTCATCTGATTTGTCACCTTCATGTGGCCAGGCTCATGCAGGCAGGGAGGTAGACACAGATTTGTAGATGGCCACAGAAGTGGGCCAGTACCTTGATGTGGGCAGCCCAAGGGCCATGGGAGCTCACAGCATGGGTTGCCTTTCCTGGATGTGCAGGTTAGACTGGGAAAGCCTCACAGAGGAGGTAGCTTTTTGAGTCAAATGTGTGAGAGTTGGCTGGTAGACAAAGAAGGGTATCTTTGTCTGCATCAGAGGGAACAAGGTGTGCAAAAAAGGCAGGTGGCTCTAGAAGAGTCACAGGCCTCTAGACTAGAAAGCTGTCTCTGTGGGATGGGTTTTAAAGAGGGAGCTGTAGTAGGGTCCCAGACTTCTGTTGGGAAGTGCATTCTGGTGCCCAGCATGGCTGGCAGTTGGAGTCAGGCCAGGAGCCAGGCTGTTGCAGCAGGTTTCTTGAGCCTGACCTGGACAGGGGGAGGTGACTGCCCAGCTTAGGGATGAGGGAGAGGGAAGACAGTGACCCCACCTGCCCAGGGGGAGCTGTGAATTTGATGCTGAGCCCTCATTCTGTCACAGGCAACCCAGCAGCTTTTGCCTGCTTTGGTCTCTGAGACCTTTCCAGCTCACCCTTCCCAGTCTCCTGGGAGTGCCTTGTCAGCACCTTGTAGCCACACCGGGATCCTGGATGGTATGTGGAGAGAGGATCCAAGGCATCTGGAATGAATTGTGGATTCTTCTCCATCTTCAGCCCCTGCCTTGCCTCAGGATTTGCTGGAGTCACAGCACCTTTTTCTTCCCTGGTCCCTGAAATCACTCACTGGGGACAGGAACCAACATTCAGTGAATACCAATGTGTGCCAGGCCAGGTCTGGGTCTTCACTTTGCCTCATGTAATCATCACAGTGACTCGTTGGGACCAGCACTGGGATTATCACCATGTTACAGACGAGGACTCAGAGGGGTGAGGGCACGAGCAAGCCTCAGAGCAGTGAAAGCCCTGTCGGGTTGGAACCCAGACTGCCTGCCTACAAAACCCTTGCCCTCTGCCCCATAGCGCCTCCTCCTGTGTCCATGTACGCTGCCTCAGATTTATGGGAACTTGAAAATCTTCAAGAAGAAGACATACTGGACGGAGGAAATCCTATTGGGAGCCTTGCCCATCTCCCTGTAGATTATCCTCCTTGGGTAAGTTGCTAGGCTCACAGGTCCCTGGGATCATGTCATGGAGGAGGCCAGGTACTAGATGTCAGAATACCTGGGTCCTGGGTCCAGCCCCTGTCCTCTCTGGCTGTGTGACTCTGGACAGATCACAGAACCTCTCTGGACTTCTTAACACAGCTGTAAAGTAGATACGATGCCATCTAACCTGCTGATCCTGCAGGGTGACTGAACAGATGGTAGTTGAGGAAGCATGGGAGAGGTTGAGAGGTGTCCTTTGGTGAGGTAGCGGTATTCTAGATGCTTGGTGCATCTTCACGTGGTGTCTGCTCTGTACCAGGCTTGGTGCTCAGCTTCAAGGGCATAAAAAGGAACCTAATCGCATCCCTGCCCACAGTAGGATAGACAGGTAAACATGTAAGTACAGTTCAGCATAACCAGGTCTAAGCTGCCTTGCACATGTATTCGTTTGTAAGCTGAGGCAGAGTGGATTTGGAGCTAAGACATCTGGGGTTAAGTCCGGGGTCCTCTCCTTCCCAGCTGAATAACATCCATTTCCATGTCTGCAAAATAGTGACAGTATCCCCAGGGTCAAGGCTGTGGTGAGGCAGAAGTGAGATGCTGGTGGAGAGCACATGGTGGGCTGCTGTGTTTGTCCAGATGTGCTGCATTAGTGGGTCTGTTGCAAGAGCTGGCCCTCAGGGCTCCAGGAGTCTGACCTTGAAATTCTTTCTGCCTTGCGTTTCCAGAGCTGACAAAGTGGTTGGAGGGCAGGACGTTTCTGAACCGTCCACCTGGGGATTTCCTTGGCATCAGCTTGAGTGAGCTCATGACTGAGGGGAGCAGGGTGGGAGGCAGCTCTGCGTTGAGGAACAGCCGATTGAGACAAAGGCCGGTCTCAGGGGGGTGCTGGGGCCCTGTGCCAGTGGGGCCCTGTGCCAACAGTGCCCTGTGGAAGTTGTCCAGGGTGGTAGGGGGAGCTGGAAAACTTTACAGACCAGAGATGCTGTAGTGCAGCACCAGGGTCAGGCAGCTGGGGCCAGGTGGGTTCAAGCTGGAACCCGACACCCAGAGAGCTGTCCTTATCAGCAGACACCAGGGAAGTGACTGGAGAATGTCATCACAGGTAGTCTCAGACCTGCTGTGCTCCTGGCGCTGCACTGGGAACTTGGGTGGGGAGGAACATGAAGGATCACATGGTGACTGCCTTCTGAAGGCTTAGCAAATCACCGTCATTGTCTACCACACATTGAGTATTTGTGTAGCAGATAGTGAGTGGAATGTCTGCCATTCTGTCACTTAATCCTTTCAACAACCCTGTGTTCTTAGCCCTGTTGAGGACCCTCGAAGTGGGTCCCAAGACTTACCCAAGGCTGGTAGGTACAGAGCTAGGTTCACACCCGGTCTGGGTCTTGCGGTTGACCCGTTCATCCTGCTCTTTCTCCACACACCCTCTAGGCCTGGCCCTGATCCCAGGTGGGGGAAAGAACACATAGGTAAAGTAGGCAGGGCACTGCCCCAAGCTGCTTACACATCAAGTAGGAAAACAGCAGGTAACTCACGGCAGGGAATTTACTGAAGGAGGCCTGTGGGTAGCCTGTGGGGTGAGAGGCCAGGAGGGAGGGGTGGCCCGGGGGCCTGAGTGGACAGAACAGGCTTTGTTTTGCTGGGAGCAGGCCAGGGGCAGGCGGGATGGATGCATGCAGTCCTGGCAATCACATGAGGCATCAGGTCCCAGGTCCTGGGCCCTGCTCTGCCATTCCTTGCTGTCACTGCCCCTCTCTGGGCCCCAGTTGCCCATGATCCCCAAGGGGCCTTCCAGCTCCCAAGCTCTGGAATTCTCCAAGTTTGGAGATGTGTTAGCAGAGGCTGAAAGTTGTTCAAAGTCCATCAAGGGAAGGCTGTTCCCACTCTGGCTGTCAAGGAGGGTTCAAATCCAGATGGGGGGCTGGGGACAGGTGGGAGGGGAGAAGAAGGTGGTGACAACTTGCAGGTGCCTCGTGCATGGGAGAACTTGATTTCTGTAGGTAAAAAGCAGAACCCAAGAGGTTTCTGATAAGGAGAGTGATGTGGCCAAAGCTGTTTTAGAGGTGTCTCATAGCAGTGTGTGCAGTGTCACCTGGGGAGACCTGCTTGGAGCCTGTTGGGGCCATACCATTTACTCTTTGTCCTTGCAGGCCATCAGCAAACTTAGAGTCACTGTGGACCTGGCCCTGTGGGCCCAACAGTGCATGATTCATGGGCCCTGCACTGGAAGGCCTTACAGTATATCCCCCAAATCACAGATGGATGTGGTTTCTAAGCCCTTGTCCTCCTGTTCTTGTGTTATATAATCTGGTCAATCAGTGGATATCTTGTATCTGCAGGTCAAGATTTGGAAAAAAATGTTGAATCTTGACTGAAAGATCCCTTTCGCCCTCAGCCTTCTTTAGTGGCTACCAGTCTTCATTTCTCTTTCTCCTGGGGGTAGAGTACAGGTCCCAGAGGGAGGCAATGTGAATACTGTTACACAGATAAGAAAACCAAGGCTCAAGGAAACAAAGAAAACAGGGAAGGTCACACAGATAGTGGCAGACCTGGGACTAGAGCCCCAGTCTCCTGGGTCCAAAGCTGGTGTTAGTGATCTTGTTATAAGTTGGTCTTCTGTTCTCATTGCTGGTCTGTAAGCCCCATGAGGACAGGGACCCTAGTATCTATCCCGTCACCACCCACCTCCCCTACTCCCTCCTGGCCTAGCCCAGTGCTTTGTATATACTTAGTAGAAATTTAGGATATGCTTTTTGTTAAACTTTAAAATCCTGAAACTCTGGAGTTGGATTATCTAAACTGAACCTCTTACTGTGAGGCTGGAGAAACTGAGGCACAGAAGGGGGAAGAGACTTGTTCAGAGATGAGATGAGGACAGTCCATGGCAGAGCAGGCACTGAGACCTAAGGCTCTTGACAGTCCTGCAGGACTTCTCTTGTCACCAGGCACAGTGGCCCTGTCACCTCCCTGTCAGTGCCCCAGAGTGTGGGGAGGGAAGTAGTCGGTGACTGTGTCTCAGGGGGCTTCGTCTACCATTGGCTGCACATTTGTCAGCGTCCTGGTGCTGTGCTGGTTGTTTCACACGAGCGATCTCTAGCCCTTGCGGCAACTCCTTGAGGAAGGGATTAACTCCATTTTAACTCCCCATGACTTCTGATATGTTTGGCTGTGCCCCCACCCAAATCTGAACTTGAATTGTATCTCCCAGAATTCCCATGTGTTGTGGGAGGGACCCAGTGGGAGGTAATTGAATGCAGGAAGCTTTTGCTTCCTCCTCATTGTGTCTTGCCACTGCCATGTAAGAAGTGCCTTTTGCCCTCTGCCATGATTTGAGACCTTCCTCCACCACGTGGAACTGTTAAGTTCAATTAAACCTCTTTCTTTTATATGTTGCCCAGTCTTGGGTATGTCTTTATCAGCAGCATGAAAAAGGACTAATAGAGTAAATTGGTACCAGTAGAGTGGGGGCATTGCTGAAAAGATAGATACCCAAAAACATGGAAGCAACTTTGGACCTGGGTAACAAGCAGAGGTTGGAACAGTTTGGAGGGTTCAGAAGAAGACAGGAAAATGTGGGAAAGTTTGGAACTTCCTAGAGACTTATCGAATGGCTTTGCCCAAAATCCTGATGGCAATATGGACAATAAAGTCCAGGCTGAGGTGGTCTCAGATGGAAATGAGGAACTTGTTGGGAACTGGAACAAAGGTGACTCTTGTTATGTTTTAGCAAAGAGATGGCAGCAATTTGCTCCTGCCCTAGAGATGTGTGGAACTTCGAACTTGAGAGTGATGATTTAGGGTATCTGGCACAAGAAATTTCTAAGCAGCAAAGCATTCAAGAGGTGACCTGGGTGCTGTTAAAGGCATTCCGTTTTATAAGGGAAGCAGAGCATAGAAGTTTGGAAAATTTGTAGCTTGACAATGCATTAGAAAAGAAAATCCCATTTTCTGAGGAGACATTTAAGCCGGCTGCAGAAATTTGCATAACTTGCAGCCAGATGTTAATTCCCAAGACAATGGGGAAAATGTCTCCAGGGCATGTGAGAGTTCTTCAAGGCAGCCCTTCTCATCACAGGCCTGGAGGCGTAGGAGGAAAAAAATGGTTTCTCGGGCCAGGCCTAGGATCTCCATGCTGTGTGCAGCCTAGGGACTTGGTGTCCTGTGTCCCAGACGCTCCAGCCATGACTAAAAGGGGCCAAGGTACAGCTCAGCATGGCTTCAGAGGGTGCAAGCCCCAAGACTTCACAGATTCCAGAACCATCCATCATTCACTGACTTTGGGCAGGTGACCAAATCTCTCTGAGCATCCACAGAAGGGGATAATTGTTCATTTTACAAAACCCAAACCAAAGCTCAACACCACTTGGCAGCTTCCACGTGGTGTTGAGCCTGTGGGTACACAGAAGTCAAGAATTGAGGTTTGGGAACCTCTGCCTAGATTTCAGAAGATGTATGGAAACACCTCGATGCCCAGGCAAAAGTTTGCTGCAGGGGCGGAACCCTCATGGAGAACCTCTGCTAGGGCAGTGCAGAAAGGAAATGTGGGGTTGGAGTAGAGTCCCTGCTGGGGCACCGCCTAGTGGAGCTGTGAGAAGAGGGGCACTGTCCTCTAGACCACAGAATGGCACATCCACCAACAGCTTGCACTGTGCACCTGGAAAAGCTGCAGACACTCAATGCCAGTCCGTGAAAGCAGCCAGAAAGGAGGCTGCACCCTGCAAAGCCATGGGAGTGGAGCTGCCCAAGGCTGTGGGAACCCACCTCTTGCATCAGCATGACTCAGATATGCAAGACATGGAGTCAAAGGAGATCATTTTGGAACTTGAAGATTTGATTGCCCTGCTGGATTTTGAACTTGCCTGGGGCCTGTAGCCCCTTTGTTTTGGCTAATTTCTTCCATGTGGAACAGCTGTATTTACCCAATGCCTGTACACCCATTGTATCTAGGAAGTAACTAACTTGCTTTTGATTTTACAGGCTCATAGGTGGAAGGGACTTGTCTCAGATGAGACGTTGGACTGTGGGCTTTTGGGTTAATACTGAAATGAGTTAAGACTTTTGGGGACTGTTGGGAAGGCATGATTGGTTTTGAAATGTGAGAACATGAGATTTGGGAGGGACCAGGGGCGGAATGATATGGTTTAGCTGTGCCCGCACCCAAATCTCAACTTGAATTGTATCTCCCAGAATTCCCATGTGTTGTGGGAGGGACCCAGTGGGAGGTAATTGAATCATGGGGGCCAGTCTTTCCCGAGCTATTCTCATGATAGTGAATAAGTCTCACGAGATCTGCTGGGTTTATCAGGGGTTTCAGCTTTTGCTTCCTCCTCATTCTCTCTTGCCGCCGCCATGTAAGAAGTGCCTTTCGCCTTCCACCATGATTGTTAGACCTTCCCTAGCCACGTGGAATTGTAAGTCCAATTAAACCTCTTTCTTTTGTAAATTGCCCAGTCTTAGGTATGTCTTTATCAGCAGCGTGAAAACAGACGAATACAACTTCCCAGAGTTGCACAGTGTAGCAAGTCACTCCTGCTAAAGACGGTCAGCCACCTTCCTTTTCCGATCCTCAGTTCCTCTGCTCTAAAATGGGGATGAGACTGCTGGCTCACAGAGTGACTGTGCGGACTAAATGAAAGCATGTGTGTCCAGCACTAGCAGAGAGTAAGGACTGGCCCTGACTGTCACTGTTGGCACTTCCCACTGCAAATGCCCAGCCCAGGCATAGGCCTGGCACAGAGCAGGAACCCCGGGAGAGGTGTCCACTGTGCAGGGCTGAGCAAGGAACCTAGTCCAGTGCCCTGGGAGCATCTGCAGACAGTTACCTAGGTAACCCCTGCCCCTTTACTTCGGGTGCCTCTTTGCATTGGCTGTTACTACCATTGCCTCAGTTCTGTATCTTCTGGCTGCTAGGTGATGACTGCCCTGTGCATGTGCACAGCCCTTCACAGTTGGCAGTAAGGGTTAATCAACTTAGGTGAAGAGGGCAGGGCAGAAATTGCCACCCTGTAGTGCAGAGGACAAGGCTGAGGCTTAAAGAGGGGCAGCAAGAGGTCCCCTCTGGCGGGATAGCATTTGGGCCGTATTTTGAGCTGCTGGTTACATAAGTGGGAGCTCATACGAGGCCATTTGGCATTTCACGGACCCCTTGTATAATCACCTCTGGGAATCAAAGGGTAATCTCGGGGCCTTTGTCGTGTTTGTTTAAACCCCAGGAAGGGTGGGTATGAATGAGCAGATCAGCTTAGCAGGGGAGGTGGGGCCTTTGGTGGTAATGAGCCCTGCGGTGAGGAGCTCACCCAGGGGAACAAAGGGGGCCTGAAGCAACTTAATATTTTCCTTTTGGTTCCAGACATTGGAACACTCTGTCCTGCCTCGGCTGGGACCATGCCCAGGATGCACCTGGGCTGGATTTAATCCTGAAATTGGCCTCTACAAAAGAAAGCGGTGGGAGAGGAGGGGCCCACGTGGGGAGGGGGGCAGGGGAGAAGAGTCCCACTTTTCCCTGCCCCTGGGCAAAGCCAGAGTGCAGATCAAGTGGCTAGCCCTTTAAAGTTTCATGCAGGGCTGGTAATGCAATCCTGCTGCTCCCTCCCCACCCACCTTCCAGTCTGGAAGGTGGGCAGGTCCCTGGCCCATCTCCTCCCCCTCTTTCACCTCCTTCCTGAAGGCCAGAGGGAGGGATGGGCAGGAGGGCAGGGGGCCCAGAGCAGGGCCACCCAGATGAAGAGCCTGGCTAGAAGGAAGCTTAGTGCCTTCTGTCTCCCAGGCTGCTGAGGGGCCACTGTGCAGGGCAGAGGTGACCACAGACTATCCAATTGGTCTAGTTAAAAGCTCCCACTGCCCAACACTCTCCTTCTCATGTCAGCACCACTGAGCACCACCATCCCAGGAGCTACAGTGGACGTGAACACAGGCTTTGAATCCAACAGCAGTGGTGTGGATTCAAAGTGGTGTGACCATTAGATGTGACAACACATATGTAGCGCCCGGCATCTGTGGCAGCCACCATTATAATTGTACAGAGGGAACTGAGATCTAAGGAGGGAAACTGGCTCATGCCATAGCATGTGTCAGTGGGAGAAGCCCCTCCTGCACCCTGCCTCTCCACCAGCTACTCTGCCAGTCCTGCTGGAGGCAACGCATATGAATATAGTAATTGGAGTACGCCAGGCCTGGGTCCCATTCCTGCCTTGCATTTTACTTGTTTGGGGTAAAGCCCTATTCCTCTCTGAGCCTCTGTTTCTTCATCTGTATAATGGGGGAAGCAGCCTAACTGCCTGCCCGAGGTTAAAGGAAGAACCAAAGAGGTGTAGTAGCTTAATCTGCTGGTGGCAAGGGGCAGAGTAAGGGGAAAAGAGGCTTGGCACAGGTGTCCCCAAAACCCATCTGGGAGTCTGGACACCCACGTTGGACACCAGGATGCCCAATGAGAAGGGAAGTTCCTGCCCCTGGATGACAGGCTAGAGGGACAGGGCAGGTGGAGTATGGGTGCGGTGGGGCAGTCACTGCAGGCCCCATTGCAGGGAGGGAGCCCTGGTCTTGAAGGCCAGCCCCGGCCAGACCACAGCAGTGGGCGGTGCTTTCTCTGTCAGTGTCCCCTCTAGTGCCACTCCACTCTGCTGTGTGGCTGTCCAAAAGTGTCTTAACCTAAGGCCCAGTTCCCTTTTGGTAAAACAGAGAGAGAATTTTCTGCCTTGCACGGTGGTTGTGAGGGTCAGATGCGACCATGCTGTGGGGCAGCCAGAACAGTGCCCGACGTGTAACACTTGCTCAGCAGAGAATGGGGCACCCTGGGCACACCCTACCCTCAGCCCTGTGGATGAGCCTCTCACCCGGGGCCCGAGGTCTAGACCAACCCAGGGACTCTGGACCATCAGAGCTGGAGAGGCCAGCCCGAGAAACCATCTAGTCTGGTGGGTTTCAAACTGGGTTTCCTAAGACCCTAGGCAGGGATGACGGGCAGAAGTAGAGGGCTTCAGGGCCCCCTCACTTCAGCCAGACCAGGCCCGCCTTCATCTGCTGCTCTTGTTTAAGAAAGGGGTCTGCTGCTTCTAGTTAAAAATTCACCACCTGGCCTCACACGCCTTACCATACAGATGGAGAGGCAGAGGCCAGAAAGGAACTGGGACTAGGAACTCTGGGGAGTGTTCCAGGAAGCATTCCAGGAGGTCAGGGTCTGTGACACCTTCCAACAGTGTCTAGACTGGGCTCATGTCCTGTGCGGTGGGTTTAGACCCATCTGGCGCATTCATTCCTCACCTGTGGCTCTCTTTCTAGCCCCCACTATGCCGTGGCCCCTGCTGCTGCTGCTGCTGGCCGTGAGTGGGGCCCAGACAACCCGGCCATGCTTCCCCGGGTGCCAATGCGAGGTGGAGACCTTCGGCCTTTTCGACAGCTTCAGCCTGACTCGGGTGGATTGTAGCGGCCTGGGCCCCCACATCATGCCGGTGCCCATCCCTCTGGACACAGCCCACTTGGACCTGTCCTCCAACCGGCTGGAGATGGTGAATGAGTCAGTGTTGGCGGGGCCGGGCTACACAACGCTGGCTGGCCTGGATCTCAGCCACAACCTGCTCACCAGCATCTCACCCACTGCCTTCTCCCGCCTTCGCTACCTGGAGTCGCTTGACCTCAGCCACAATGGCCTGACAGCCCTGCCAGCCGAGAGCTTCACCAGCTCACCCCTGAGCGACGTGAACCTTAGCCACAACCAGCTCCGGGAGGTCTCAGTGTCCGCCTTCACGACCCACAGTCAGGGCCGGGCACTACATGTGGACCTCTCCCACAACCTCATTCACCGCCTCGTGCCCCACCCCGCGAGGGCCAGCCTGCCTGCGCCCACCATTCAGAGCCTGAACCTGGCCTGGAACCGGCTCCATGCCGTGCCCAACCTCCGAGACTTGCCCCTGCGCTACCTGAGCCTGGATGGGAACCCTCTAGCTGTCATTGGTCCGGGTGCCTTCACGGGGCTGGCAGGCCTTACACACCTGTCTCTGGCCAGCCTGCAGAGGCTCCCTGAGCTGGCGCCCTATGGCTTCCGCGAGCTACCGGGCCTGCAGGTCCTGGACCTGTCAGGCAACCCCAAGCTCAACTGGGCAGGAGCTGAGGTGTTTTCAGGCCTGAGCTCCCTGCAGGAGCTGGACCTTTCGGGCACCAACCTGGTGCCCCTGCCTGAGGCACTGCTCCTCCACCTCCCGGCACTGCAGAGCGTCAGCGTGGGCCAGGATGTGCGGTGCCGGCGCCTGGTGCGGGAGGGCGCCTACCCCCGGAGGCCTAGCTCCAGCCCCAAGGTGGCCCTGCACTGCGTTGACACCCGGGAATCTGCTGCCAGGGGCCCCAACATCTTGTGACAAATGGTGTGGCCCAGGGCCACGTAACAGACTGCTGTCCTGGGCTGCCTCAGGTCCCGAGTAACTTATGTTCAATGTGCCAACACCAGTGGGGAGCCCGCAGGCCTATGTGGCAGTGTCACCGCAGGAGTTGTGGGCCTAGGAGAAGCTTTGGACCTGGGAGCCACACCTAGGAGCAAAGTCTCACCCCTTTGTCTACGTTGCTTCCCCACACCATGAGCAGAGGGACTTCGATGCCAAATCAGACTCCGGTCCCCTCCTGCTTCCTTTCCCCACTTATCCCCCAAGTGCCTTCCCTCATGCCTGGGCCTGCCTGACCCGCAATGGGCGGAGGGTGGGTGGGACCCCCTGCTGCAGGGCAGAGTTCAGGTCCACTGGGCTGAGTGTCCCCTTGGCCCATGGCCCAGTCACTCAGGGGCATGAGTTTCTTTTCTAACATAGCCCTTTCTTTGCCATGAGGCCATGAGGCCTGCTTCATCCTTTTCTATTTCCCTAGCCCTTAACGGTAGAAGGAATTGCAAAGAATCAAGTCCGCCCTTCTCATGTGACAGATGGGGAAACTGAGGCCTTGAGAAGGAAAAAGGCTAATCTGAGTTCCTACGGGCAGTGGCATGACTGGAGCACAGCCTCCTGCCTCCCAGCCCAGACCCAGTGCACTTTCTTGTCTCCTCTAATAAGCCCCACCCTCCCCGCTTGGGCTCCCCTTGCTCCCCTTGCCTGTTCCCCATTAGCACAGGAGTAGCAGCAGCAGGACAGGCAAGAGCCTCACAAGTGGGACCCTGGGCCTGGTGACCAGCTGTGCGGCATGGGCTAAGTCACTCTGCCCTTTGAAGCCTCTGGAAGCTTAGGGCACGTTGGTTCCAGCCTAGCCAGTTTCTCACCCTGGGTTGGGGTCCCCCAGCATCCAGACTGGAAACCTACCCATTTTCCCCTGAGCATCCTCTAGATGCTGCCCCAAGGAGTTGCTGCAGTTCTGGAGCCTCATCTGGCCGGGAGCTCCAAGGGGCCTCCTGGATTCAGTCCCCACTGGCCCTGAGCACGACAGCCCTTCTTACCCTCCCAGGAATGCCGTGAAAGGAGACAAGGTCTGCCCGACCCATGTCTATGCTCTACCCCCAGGGTAGCAGCTCAGCTTCCGAACCCTGGGCTGTTTCCTTAGTCTTCATTTTATAAAAGTTGTTGCCTTTTTAATGGAGTGTCACTTTTCAACCCGCCTCCCCCACCCCTGCTGGCCGGGGATGGAGACATGTCATTTGTAAAAGCAGAAAAAGGTTGCATTTGTTCACTTTTGTAATATTGTCCTGGGCCTGTGTTGGGGTGCTGGGGGAAGCTGGGCATCAGTGGCCACGTGGGTATCAGGGGCTGGCCCCACAGAGACCCCACAGGGCAGTGAGCTCTGTCTTCTCCCACCTGCCTAGCCCATCATCTATCTGACTGGTCCTTGATTTAATAAACACTATAAAAAGTTCTTTGCTTCACTCAGCCAGTGTCCACTGGCAATCCCTGGGCTGGGCTCTGGGGCCACAAAGATGAATCAGGTTAGGCCCTGCCCTGGGCAGCTTGTTCTCCCTGAAAAGCGTGATAATCTCAGGATTTGGGGAGTAAGGTGACGTGAAGGAGGGAGTTCCTGCACCCTGTTCACCTCTAATCTCCCGTGGCCCTACCCCACTGTTCCGGCCACCCCAACTCCAGCCATAGCCATGAGCATGCAGGCCCTTGCACACCTGTTCTCTTGCTCAGGCGTCACAGTGAGACCTTGCCCTTGCCCTCACCCCTGTCTCAACCTCCTTCCGATCCAGTAGACCTAGTTCCTGCCCGCCCGCAGAAGCTTCCCTGGCCCCTTCCGCCTCCCTCCTCTGAACTGCAACAGTATTTTGTTCTTCCTTGGCGCTTCAGCTGCTATGGTACCCCAACTCCTGTTTGCACGCTTCCACTGACAGAGATCACACTTGCAGCTCATCTGGGTGGCTCTGCTGTCACCAAGTTCTTCCTTCTAACTGGCCAGTCTAAGGGGAATGTCTACCATCATCACCAATGACAGGTTTTTCCTGATCCCTACTCTGTGCCCAGAACATTCAGGCCATATGCACCGGTGGGAGCTTGCCCATCTTGTAATCAGGCCTCCCCAGGGAGAAGTATCAACTTGAGACCCTGGGTCCGAGGCTGGCACCCAGCGGTCAAGGTAGGAAAGAGCTGAGGCTTGGCGCCGGGCGGTGTGGAGGAGAGGGATGTCAGGGTGAGACCGCGGGCCCCCACAGTCCTCCTGTTTGTTCTCCACCTCCCCCACATTTCCTGGGACAGGAGAGGCTTCAGATGGAGGTAGGGATCACGGTACTTTCACCCAGTGGGTCCCGGTCTTCCCAAGTCCCCGCTTGTGGAAGGAGTCCTTGCGGGAGGGTCATGGAACAAAAAGGCCTTAAAGACAGGGCCAAAGCGTGCGGAGGGCAGCGAAGGGAAGGAGGGGGCTTCTGCGGCGATCAGTTCTGGGGCAGGTCACCCCCTCCCGAGCTGCAGCTTCCTCCTCTGCAAAACGGGGCAGGGTGAAGGCCCAGTGAGAGCATGGGCGCGGATGCCATCACGCTGGGCGGGCTCGTCCTTCCCATGGGGAACCTGCCCTGCACCCCGCAGCCCTGGCCTCCTGCCAGCCATAAGGAGAGCGGAAGCCCGGGCGGGCCTCGGCGACCCGGGAGTCCGCGCGGCCCCTCCCTCCGCGTGCGGAGCCTCCCGGTCCGCAGCGCCACCTCGTGCTCAACGCATGGCCAGACACCCCAGATCCCAGCGGGGCCAGGAGCCAGGCCCGGGGCGGCTAGAGGCCAAAGTGGGCTGCGCTGTTTGCTTTATGCGGCCAGTCCCTTCCCGCCCACCAGACTACCCTCACCCTGCCGGACTCCGCCCTCCAGGAACCCTGGCGCCCAGGGCGAGGGCTTCCAATCTTACACAATCAGGAAAATTGGTGCAAAGAATCCGTTTTGGAATTCACAGAAAAGGGTTGAAATCCTGGGTTCATCACTAACCAATTGTGTGATTTTTGGCCAGGTCACTTTACTTCTCTGATCCTAGAAAATAGGGATGAAAATATCTCCCTCAAGGCTGGGCACGATGGCTCCTGCCTGTAATCCCAGCACTTTGGAAGGCTTAGGCAGGAGGATCGCTTGAGCTCAGGAATTCAAGACTAAGACCAGCCTGGGCAACATAATTTAAAAATTTAAAAATTAACCGGGCATGGTGATGCCTGTAGTCCCAGCTACTTGGGAGGCTGAAGCGGGAGGATGGCTTGAGCCTGGGAGGTTGGACGACAGAGCTAGACCCTGTTTAAAAAAAAAAAAAAGAAAAAGAAAAGAAAGACAAAAAAGAAAGAGAAAGAAAGAAAGAGAAAATACCTCCTTGAGCCTGGGAGGTCGAGGCTGCCGTGAGCCGAGATTGTGCCACTGCACTCCAGCCTGAGTGACAGAGCTAGACCCTGGAAAAGAAAAGAACGAAGGAAGGAAGGGAGGGAGGGAGAGAGAAAGTAAGGAAAGAAAGAAAGAGAAAAAAAGGAAGAAGGAAGGAAGGGAGGGAGGGAGGGAAGGAAAATATCTCCCTCCACAGGACTGTATGTAGAAGAAATGAAGTAACATTTGTAGAGAACCAAGTACTGTGCCTGGCACAAAATGACAGCCTGTAAGTGCTCTTTCCCGCCCTCATCCAACCATGGAGTTATGAAGTAGATTACAGAGCCATGTAGTCTGAGTCCGTTTTTTATAACTCGCACTCAGAACTGAAGAATTTTGTAAAGTTCTGGGACTGTAGACTCACAGAAAGACACCCGGTAATCCGCAGGGTCATGGAGTAGGTACTCACCGTCAGCTGTGGCCCAGCTCACCACCATGGGTCAGCAGGGTCACCAACCTCTTTATGCCTTTCATAGTAATGCAGCAGCCAGCTATGGCTCTGTGTTCCTCATGCTTTGTCTACATGCCATCATCTCCTCACAAATGCACCCGGTATTTTTGTCACCACGCAGATGAGGAAACCAGCATAGGCCAGGCTTTATCTGTCAGATGGCAATTCTTACATTCTTCCTTGTGCTACCCCAGGAGCCGGGCCAGCTGTGTAAATCCCATGAATCAGAGAGGGTAGAGGTGCACTGATAAACCAAAAAGCACTGGGATTCCATTTATTTTTCACGTTCAAATAAATTGGAGAAGTTATGCAGTTCTACATAGCTCCGATCAGACTGTGGATTCTAGATCTTAGAGTATAAAAAGCCAAAGGTAAAAGTCAAAGTCCTTTCTCTCCTGGCCCCTTTTCACAGATGGGGAAACTGAGGCCCAGAGACGAGTAAGTTCCCATGGTCCATGGCCAGGATTCTGTGCTTCAGAACTGCCTATGTAATTTGTGGGACCCAGTATAAAATGAAAATGTGGGGCCCCTTGTTCAAAGTTATTAGGATTTCAAGATGACAAGAACAGAGCATTAAACCAAGCACAGGATCTTTCTATGGTTTCACTGCCCATGAAGCCAGCCCTGCTGTGATTTGATCATCTCATTTCTAGAGGAGGGGCAAACACCCAGACAGTGTTGGTCAGGATGGCAGAAGAGAGTAGTTGTGAATTTGTGTGTAATCCAATCCCTCTGTAGTTCAGGGAGCCAATTAGACTCTTCCAAATGCAGAAATGTCCCTCTGTCGTTATCACACAACCCCCTGGTTTCCCCACCTTGCCATAGCCAAAAGGCTTTCAGAGGGAAAAGGCAGCTAAAGAGGTGGATTCTACCACCCAGCTGCCACCAAACCAGCTCATGGGCTGTTTCTCTGGACTGCCAGGAATATGGGGGGGCAGAGGCCTACCCCTTGCTCACTTTATGTGCTTACAGAATTTAAAGTCCACCAGCACTAAAGCTCACTCATACCTAATCTCCACCAAGGGCACCGTCTATGACAACAGAGGTCATCATAGGCTAATAGGACCTTGCCCATCAATGTTCAGTGTTCCTTGTTGGCTAACGTTCACCAGGGTGCAAATGTTGGTTGATATATGATGTTTATCATATGAATGGCAGCTTCCACCAATGACCAATATCCACAAGGGAAAGTATCTGTTGGAGGCAGTGTATGCTGTATATCAGTGCCCAGTGTTCACTGGTAGCTAATTGCAATTATACTTGCTCTGTGCATCAATACCCAATGTCAGTCCATAGCTCAGCTTCTAACGACAGCAAATGTCTATCCAGTTAAGTCACATGCCCTGTGTTTATTCTTCTCTTTATTTATTTAAGTACTAGTGGTTCTGTCTACAGGGATTAATGTGTTTTTTGAGCTTGGAGGGAAATTCCTCCTGTGTTTATTCTTTAGTTCCCAAAGCTATTTATTATTTTCTTTTGCATATCCATTAGATAGTCAAAGTGTTCTGAACTGGAGGTACAAACACATTTATGTTTCCTTTTGTCTCCCTTCCCTTCCCTCCCTCCCTCTCTCCCTCCTTTCTTTTTTTCTTTCTTTCTTTCTTTCTTTCTTTCTTTCTTTCTTATTTCGTCTTTCTTTCTTTCTTCTTTCTCTCTCTCTCTCTCTCTCTCTCTCTTTCTTTCTTTTTTCAGGGTCTTATTCTGTCACCCAGGCTGGAGTGCAGTGGCATGATCATAGCTCACTGTAGCCAATCTCCCATGCACAAGCAAGCCTCCTGCCTCAGCCTCCTGAGTAGCTGGGGCTACAGGCATGCGTTACCATACTCAGCTAATTTTTAAATTTTTAGTAGAAAAGGTCTGGTCTTGAACTCCTGAACTCAAGAAATCCTCCCACCTCAGCCTCCCAAAGTGTTGCGATTACATGCGTGAGCCACTGTGCCCTGCCATGTTTCTTAATATATGCACATATGTATATGTAACATATAAATAATTACATATATGATACAGGAAGACACAGAAATTATTATATACATGATACAGGAAGACACAGAAAAAGAGAAACTGGTCTGATACCAGAAGTATCAACTCAGGAACAATTTTCTACTAGCTGAGCCTCAGAAGCAGCAACTTTTCCAAAGTGAAGTGATGAATGGAGGCGCCAGCCCTCCTGCTCAGGTTAAGAAAGGCAAAGGGCCCTGCTTTTGGCTGTAAAAAGTTGGGTTCCCTAATCAGACGAAGGTCTGAGGCAGAGACTCCTTAGGGCAGTGTAACTAGTTGCCAAGGCACAGGCTCCAAATGGAGGTTGCCTGGGCTCAAGCCCGGCCCTGCCACTCACAGCTTGGTGTCCCAGGGTGAGCTGCTCAGCCCCTCGTTCAGCCTCAGTTCCATATCTGTAAATGGAGGTCTAGTAGCTACCTCACAGGGCAGTTGTTGAAGATAAGCCAATGCTCCCAAAACCCTGAGAACAGTGCTCTGTGTATGATAAGCGTTTATAGACGTCACATTATTTATTTATTTTGACAATTCTTCTTTTAGTCAAACTTAACAAGTTTTCTGTGGCTCAAAATATTCTCAACCAGGGTTTCTTTAGTGACCATCGGCTCCCAGGGGGTGATATCATGGAAGCTGTTATGCTTAGGAATTTGTTTAAAAACACGTCCTGCCCTGTGCCCCAGTATATTTCAACACCACCCAGCCACACAGCCGCCTTCTGGCCCAACACTCTTAAAGACACAGTGCTTAGGAAATGTCCTCATGCCTCTTTCCTGAGGCAGGTTTGCCACTGTTTCCCCAGGCCTGGCAGTCACAGATGGCAGTCACTGACCTGCTGTGATTTGAGAGATGGAGAGAAAACCTTCCACTCTTCTTACTCTCCCTAATAGCCTCAGTCTCTGCCTTCAGTTCCACCATTTCCCTTTGGTGTAAGCTATGATTGTTGTCCAAGGCCCCTCCTAGATAGGCAAGGACTCAGGATACCAAGAGTGTGATCAGGGGATAGAGATGAGATGTCTGGGTTGGATGCAGGAGTGGGGCATTTTCTAACTAACGGGGTGCAAGGGGTACCTGAGCATGCTCTCAAAATGTGTTATACCCTAAAAAATATTTTTAAGGTAGTGTGTTGATATCACAGTTGTTAAGACCATGATGCTAGAGGCAAGATTGTGAGATCCATAGAGAAGGTAGTTGAAGGGTAGGGCCTTTTATTCACATATGTGCTGCCTTCTCCACCAACTGATGTGAAATCCTTTTATATTCGTGACTCCAGTGAACCCACGCCTCTGAGGATTTACACCCTTGTATTTGTACTCCTCTTGAGTCTGGGCTGGCCTGTGACTTTAATCAGTGCAATGCAGAAGTCGTTCAGTGCCAGTTCTAAGACTACAAAGAGAAAGAAAAGTTCAACCTTCCAATATCCCAGCAGACATTAGGCCCCAGCTGTGCCACCAGCTTCACGCCCATGAGTGACCACAACAAACCCAGCAGAACCAACCAGCCCATCCCAGCCCTGGTTGCAGAATCATGAGTAAATAAAATGGTCACTGTTCTAAGCCATCGTGCTTTGGAGTGGTTTCTTATATGGCAGTAGATGACTGAAACAACCAAAGCCACAGCCTCCGCCTCCCCCAGCCCCATTCCCCCACTCCTCCCCACTTGCTAACCTCGCTGGAGCCCTGGGACATGGGCAGCTGAAGATGCAGAAAAGATGCCAAATGAAAAAGCCACCTTCCTTGACAACAACCCAGCTGAGGCAAGAAGGCAGAGAGGGGCGGCTGAAGGAAGCACGCTGCCTGGTGTTTGAAAGCGTATGAGGGGCTGCCCTGAGTGCATCTCCTTACATTCTTGTCTCAGGACCACCCAGCAGGCATGGCCCCTCCCGGTAACCTCGCACTCTCCTCTTGGACCCCTCCCCAGTCCCAGACAAACCCACCTCTCCCTCTTGGACTCTCCATGGATCCCTTCTCCCCACCTGCCACTGGGATCAGGAAGAATAAAGACTGAACTCACTGTCTTGTTTTTTTGTTGTTGTTGTTTGCTTGTTTTTTGAGATGGAGTCTCGTTCTGGCACCCGGCTGGAGTGCAGGGGCGCGATCTCAGCTCACTGCAACCTCCACCTCCTGGGTTCAAGCGATTCTTCTGCCTCAGCCTCCCAAGTAGCTGGGACTACAAGAAAGTGCCACCACGCCCAGCTAATTTTTGTATTTTTAGTAGAGACGGGGTTTCACCATGTTGGCCAGGATGGTCTGGATCTCTTGACCTCGTGATCCACCCGCCTCGGCCTCCCAAAGTGCTAGGATTATAGGCGTGAGCCACTGCGCCGGATTTTTTTTTTTTTTTTTTTTTTTAAAGACAGAGTTTGCTCTTGTTTCCCAGGCTGGAGTGCAATGGCATGATTTCAGCTCACTGCTACCTCCACCTCCCGGGTTCAAGCGATTCTCCTGTTTCAGCCTCCCAAGTAGCTGAGATTACAGGCGCCCACCACCACACCCGGCTATTTCTGTATTGTTAGTAGAGATGGGGGTTCACCATGTTGGCCAGGCTGGTCTTGAACTCCTGACCTCAGGTGATCCACCTACTTCAGCCTCCCAAAGTGCTGGGATTACAGGCATGAACCACCACGCCGGGCTCACTGTCCACTTTCCATCGGACCAAGGGACTCCCAGGAGGGGAACTGAGGCTAAATGAGGCCAGTCACTGTGCGGGGGCAGGTGGAAGCTGCTCAGAGGGAAAGAGATGGAGGGGACAGACCAGCACTCCCAGGGGACCCTGGGAAAGGCGTAGCTTTTGGGCGCTTCCCGCAGACTGTGGGCAAAGTCATACTTAGCGCAAGCTTTAAATACTTTCCCCACACACAGACACAAACACTGTCATTCCTGGACTTGCCCCACCCACTGGTAACATTTGACATCCTGCTCAGACACCTGAGGCTGGAGGGGAGGGGACAGGATGGGTGCGTGCTGGGCATGTGGGAGTGAGTCCGGATTCTGAACAGACCTCAGGAGTGACTACACAGACGTCCTTTGCTAACATGTTCTAAAGAAAGGTGACCTCAAGGATAGAGGAGCAGTGGGGGAGGAATGAATGCTTCCCTGTCCTCACACCCACCAGCCTGATTAGCTCCCACTCATCCCTCCTGCCTCAGCTGCCATGCCACCTCTTCTGGGAAGCCCTCCCTAACCACCTCCCCCCATCCTACAACAGGCAAAGTTAGATGTTCCTCCTCTGTGCCAGCCTAGTACCTGGTCTTCCCTTCAGAGTGACGCTCATCACATTTACTTTGTGTTTATTTTTCCAGCTTCCACTCATCCCCAGAGGCAGGAACTGTTCCTGCCTTGCTCCCCACAGGGTCCACATCACCTAGGCTGGTGCCCAGCACAGTTGGTTGTCAATTCATATCTGTAGGTTTAATAAATGGGTCTGTTATATCCATCTTACTGATGGTGAAATGAAGGACCAGAGAGAGTAAGTGGCCTTTCCAAGGCTGCACAGCACACTTGTGGAAGAAACCACCAAGAAACCAGCTCTTGAAACTTCCAGCGTTTGTTCCAGTTCCTCTGCAAGGGAAACCCCCATTCTCTGCTCTCTCTTTTTCCCCTCCTTACAGGCAGCAGGTATGCGCACAGACAGGCCTGGAGCTGGGCTAGGGTAGGAGTCCCCTGTAAGGCTCCACCTCTGCCTCTCCAGCTCCTTGGCCGGGACCCACTTCTGCTCCGACTCTTGCTGGCCACTAAGTCTGTGCCCCGCCTCACGCAGCCCACCGCAGCCCTACTGCTTGTGGAGAGGTGAGTCCCACCTCTCTGAGCCTGCTCCCTTCCCCAGCCATAAGACGAGTCAGCCTAGGAGATCCTGTGGCTCCTTCAGCCAGGAGGGCCTGTGATGCCCTGTGAAGACAGAAGAGGCTGGGGCCAGCTCCGTGCTGCCTGCAGCGTGGCTCAAAGCACAAGCCTTCACCAAGCATCAGAAAGGCCCAGAAATCTCATTTTTTTCCCAAATGTTCCAGAATTTGACTTCAATGTCACATACTTTTAAAACTTCCCCATGTGTGGGGAGAGGGTAGGGAGTCATAGTTTTCAGTTTTTCAAAACAAGCAAATCCAGATGATCTTACTGCATAATCAGGTTTGGGCCACACTTTAAAGTTGACATGGATCTTCCATTTCATACCACACCTCATTTGCTCTGTGCAGCCTTCCTGTGAGGACAGCAGGGCAGGGCTTAGAATCAGCCCATTTCACAGTCAAGGAAAATGATGTCCAGAGAGTAGGTGTCAGGGCCTGGGACTTATACTCAGAGGCCCTGTCCCAAATTATGTCTGCTTCCTGCTTTCCACAGAGTGATCTGAGTTGAAAGGAGAAGAAAGAAAAAAAGAAGGAAGAAAGAAAGAAAGAAAGAAAGAAAGAAAGAAAGAAAGAAAGAAAGAAGAAAGAAAGAAAGAAATTAAGGAAGGAGTGGGAAGGAGGGAAGGAAGGAAAGAAAGAAATTAAGGAAGGAGTGGGAAGGGAAGGGAAGGAAGGAGGGAGGGAAGGGAGGAAAGGAGGGAAGGAAGTAAGGAAGGAAGGACAGAGAGAGAGAGAAGGAAGAAAAGAAAGAAGAAAAAAAGGTTGCATATAATAACTTGATTTGTAGACCTGCCAGAGGAGACTGCTTAGCCCTGGCAGGAGGCTAAGTCATTTGGTGGGAAGCCCTTTTTCTAGGGGATGGGGTGAGAGATGACAAGAATAATAAAACTCTGAGACAAAGCCAACAGCATGCTGAGTGACTCAAAGGATTAGGGCAGCCCAGGGAGTAGGCCCCTGGGTCTCAGCGTGCAGGATTCGTCCCCACATACACATGAAAGCCGTGTGTTTGGCAGAGACACCACAGTCCTAGCCATGGGGCACCCAGAGATGGACTAGAGCCCGCCCTGGCCCCAGTGGCTTTCCATCCCATGGGAGAGTCAGATGACTGCAATACAAGGTGGAAAGTGACTGCATAGGCAGGGCACGAGCTTGAGTTCCCATCTGACAAGAGGGGCAAACTAGGGGAAACCTTGCAAGAATGGAGTTGCGGGCGGAATGTGGACCCGGATTCCAGGTCTCCAACTTGTCACAGAGTTTGTGCCCACCAGAGGGCGCTGTCTTAGACACTCCCGTTCCTTTCTCCGCCCGCCCATTGCTCCCTTTCTCGCTGCCCTATGCCCCCTATGCCGGGCTTGTGGCTCTATACACAGGCCGGGGGTTAGAGGGGTTCCCACAAGATGAAAGCGGAGGGCAAGCTCAGACGCAGAAGAAGTCTGATGAGCAGCGATTTTCAGCAGCCACCAAGGACTCCATCACTTTCACATCTTCCCCTCCGCTAAAAGAACTTTCAACTTGGTGTTTTATAGAATTTAAAAAATAATGTTTATTCAGCAGGCCGGGCCTGGTGGCTCAAGCCTGTAATCCCAGAACTTCTAGAGGCTGAGATGGGAGAATTGCTTTAGTCCAGGAGTTCGAGAACAGCCCGGGCAATATAGTGAGACCCTGTCTCTAAAATAAATAAATAAATATTTTTTAAAAAATAAAATAAAATTCAATAAATAGTTTAGAGGGTGTCCCATGTCCAGACTCAAGGACAAGTACTGGGGAAAGAGCCATGACCGCAGACCACCTTGGTCCTTGCTGTCATGGAGGCGGCCATCTATGGGGAGGGCCAACAGTAAACGGGTGGCTGGGCATCTAAGTAAGTGAGGAGATGGTGAATGCTATGAAGAGGGCAAATTGGAGCACAGTAGAGGTGACGGGGGTGCCAGCAGAGGTAACACAGCTGGGCGCTACTCTCACGTTTGAGCTGAGACTTGAAAGAAGGGAGGAAGCCAACCCTGTGGGGACCTGAGGAACCTTTTCCAAGAGAGGAAATCTCGGTGCCAAGACCTCAAGGAGTGAGTGAGCTTGGCATGCTCAGGCAGGACACGAGGCTGGCCGGGGCTTGATGGGAAAATTGAGGGCAGCGAGGCTGGCTGGATAGGCCACTGTCAGTGCTGCGGATTTTACTCCAGTCACAGCAGGAAGCCAGTTAGAGGCCTTTAGGCAGAGGTGACACAGGCTCTGGGGACACTTTACAAAGATTGCCCTGGCTGTGAGTGCCAGAGCAGAAGCAGAGAGATCCGTTAGGAAGTCCTTGCCATAAACCAGAAGGGAGATGAGAATAACTTGATGGTAGCAATGGAGATAGGAAGAAATGTAAGAATTTGGGTCTATTTTGAAAGAAAAATAAAACTTGCCAATGAAATGACAGGTTATTCGGTGCCAGGTGCTGAGATGTACATTTTGTGTGTATTGACTTATTCATTCTAGCTATATATAAAGCTGTTTTACAGAGGAGAAAATGGAAGCTCAGAGAGGTTAAGTAATTTACCCAAGTTCCCACAGCCGATAAGTGACAGATTCTACATTTTAAAAACAAGTCTGTCTGATTCCAGAGCCCACAAATAGACTGCTCAATGCAGAGAACGGAAAGCAAAAGAGCCGTACAGAATCAGAAACGGAAGCCCAGAGTGCTAGTCCAACAACTTTGACACAGGCTTCAGCCCAGACCAGAGACTTGTCTCAACTGTTTGGTTGTTCTCTTGGCCAAGGGCAGCTGCCCTGGGATCCAAAAGCTCATCAGAGAAAGATCCCAAGAGCTCAAGTCTGCATTCTTCCCCTCCTTGGGTAACCCACTCATGGTCACCCAGCCAGTTTAAATCCTGGGTCCTCTGACCTTCCTGTCCAGGCCTCCTCCCTGTCCCCACAGAGTCTGCTCAGCACAAGGTAAAACCAAGAACATCACGTGGCCACTGCTCAAGTCAGATGACAGCATGGCATATTCCCCTCCTGAGTCCTTGGCTTTTTAACACAGACCTCAGAGCTTTAACTAAAAGTAATTGATTACGCATCCAGGTGCTGTGGCTCACGCCTGTAATCCCAGCACTTTGGGAGACCGAGGCCGGTGGATCACTTGAGATCGGGAATTGAAGAGCAGCCTGGCCAACATGGTGAAATCCTATCTCTATTAAAAGAACAAAAAATACAAAAAAAAAAATATCACAAGCCTGTAATCCCAGCTATTTGGGAGACTGAGGCAGGAGAATTGCTTGAATCCAGGAGGCAGAGAGAGTTTGCAGTGAGCTGAGATCACACTACTGCACTCCAGCCTGGGCGACAGAGGGAGACTCCGTCTCAAATATATATATATATATATATATTGGCCGGGCGTGGTGGCTCAGGCCTGTAATCCCAGCACTTTGGGAGGCTGAGGCGGGCGGATCACAAGGTCAGGAGATCAAGACCATCCTGGCTAACACGGTGAAACCCCGTCTCTACTAAAAATACAAAAAATTAGCCGGGCATGGTGGTGGGCGCCTGTAGTCCCAGCTACTCAGGAGGCTGAGGCAGGAGAATGGCGTGAACCCGGGAGGCCGAGCTTGCAGTGAGCTGAGATCGCGCCACTGCACTCCAGCCTGGGCAACAGAACGAGACTCCGTCTCAAAAAAAAAAGAAAAATATTGATTATGTATGTGGAGGCACCCAGGCATAAAGGTAGGTCAGCAGGGAAGGTATTTTGCTCCTCAAATTGGGGTGGCAGAGAGCTGGGGTACCTTGAATTCAGTCACTCCTACCATGTTCAAGCTGCATCACAGAAGCGTGGGGACACGAACACTGTTTACAACCCATTTCTAACAAGCTCAGAGCCTGCTGAAAGAGTTACCAAGGTAATCAGCTAGAGCCCCCGTCACAGGGCCTGGCACACTGAGGGACTCCTTCCTCCACTCCCTGAGGCTGGGGTTCAGGGAGCACATCCCAGGACATGACCCCGTGTTGGTTTTGACTGGTCAGTACTGGTGCGATGCTAGTATGTCAATCCTTTGGCTTTCTCTGCCCACTACATGTTAGGTCTAATCCGTCCCGTTAGGATTGGGTCATTATTTCATTGGCACTCAGCAGGGGGCGCTGATAAAACAATTTAATTCAAAGTGTTGCCAGAAATTATGGAGGAAAAGAAACTAAAAGTAACAATCGTAAAATGAGTAATTCCTATGTACTATCTGAATGGCATGTAATGTTTCAAAGCAACTGGATGTCCCAGATATGTTTGATCTTCACAAAAACCTAGTGAGGAAGTTGCATTGTTAGCACTGTCCACTCCCTGTACAAATGAGGACAGAGAGGAAAGGAGAACCCTGTCCCTGCTCCCTGGCCTGGTGAGAGTAAGTCACTGGGAAGACACCAGGAAGGAGGCCAGGAGGCAGGAGTGTTACTGGTAGAGGGTGTGCAGGTTCTTGGCGTCTTAAACAAAGAATTGGACAAAACGCACAAAGACAGCAAAGACAAAGAATGAAGCAACAAAAGTAGAGATTTATTGAAAACAAAAGTACACACCCCGTAGGGTGCGAGTGGCCCAAGCATAGGGGTTCAAGAGCCCCATTACAGAATTTCCTGGGGTCTAAATACCCTCTAGATGTTTCCATTGGATACTCGGTGTATGCCCTATGTAAATGGAGAGGATATTCCCTGTCATAGCTGAAGTGTTTCCATTTGATTCACTTCTAGGAAGTCCAGCGTGAATCGGCCTTAGGTTCCCTGCCTCCAGGCCATATTCTCCTGCTTCATTTCCCCCCCCGAGAGACGTGACCCCATAAATCTTTATAGAAGGCAGAGGAACAGATGGTCTTTCTTCTTTAACTACTTTATGCTGGCTTAGGGCGTAGTCCCTACCTATTGGGGATCATGGAACGCTAGCCCTGCTCTGTTTAATGGAGGGAGGGTAGTTCCTTGATGGCCAGGGGTGGTCTCTTCACTTGGAACTGGCTAGAATCCATGTTGCATGATCATCTGAAGCTTGATGGTCTCCAAGTAAGAGGAAATAAATTTGGTTAAAAGATTTAATGGGAATTTCAGTGGCTGGGTACCTATGCTGTTAGGAATGTTTGTTATAGAGATTTGCAGGAGAAAAACAAAACCTGGTCTGTGATCTGTTTTAGGATCTATGTGTTTCCTTAAAGTCTTAACATGAGCGACTCCATTTTGGTTTGGTTTGGTCTGTTGGGGCCTAGTGCATGAGCTCAGTCCAAAACAATGGCCTCCCATAATTTTGTTTAAAAAAATTACCCCTTAGGTTACGGCCTTAGCACCACTCTCAGTTACCATCATTTTGGGTTTCTAGTCTCAGCATATCATTCACAGGTTATGGTGTCCTCATGGTCACACGTTTCTTTCAGCTCTTGTCATTCCAGTTGAAGAGAGACCATCTGACATTCTAGAGATGGCTGCATGCAAATATTTAAAACATCTGAGAGAATACAGTGCACCAGGGAGACTATTATCATGACTATTGGGAGGATAATACCAAGAGTTTGGAGTATGCTCCTTAACCAGGGTCCCCATAAACCGAACCTCCTAAAATTAAATAGATTAAAGAATGAGCTACGTAAAGAGTCTACTCACTTAACTAAGCAGGGTCTTCATTAATCTGCTACAACTGAATCTCTATAATACCCAATGTTTTTTCCATAGGCCATGAGGGCCAGCAGCTGCACAGATACTTCTCTGTTCAGCCAATTCGATCATAACCTTCACAAGAGAATTTAAAGTCTGTTGTGTAACTGTAGTCTTTACAGTAGAATTTGCTATAGAGCCTATCTTGAGGGATACATTGCTAATCATTGCTGATTTTGCTCCAAACCATGGAAAAGGACCTAACTAATGATGCCCTTCTAGAAGAGTGGAGGCCTCCTGACAATGTTCTCTTTAACCTATGATGTGCATTAAGAGGAGTGAACCAATATTCTGTTTCTGACTGATTATGAGGCAATGTATGCACTATTAAAGTTTCTCACCTACACTGGGCCTCCATCTTTTATCTATCAAAGTACAAGTTTAACCATGTATAAGACTAGCTGCAAACTCCTTCACAAATAAAAGTATACCCCGTAAGTGCACACAACAGACCCCTTTTCCACTTCTATTATACATAGTGGCATAGGCAAGGAAAACAATATTCAAAGATAAGGGTCTCATGATAGTTGAGAAGTCTTGATTCATCATCTTGGGAAAAGCTGTTCACATCAACTATGCCATCTTCTTCTGGGGAAAAACTTCCCTAGTTAGCTTTACCTTAAGGATTCCAATGGATATACAGTTCCGAGAATGTGGAGGGACCCTTCCCAGTTGTGAGATTATAAACCCAAAGTTCAAGGTCCCAAAGTTTTGCTGTAGTGTGGATGGCAAGGACAGTCTTTCTCTGATGTTCTCAGAAGATCCAAACGATAAAAAGCTTTCTTTACCTGGTGAAAATATACCGTAGCATAATAATCTACTGTTATAACATCAGCCCTCTTGCATGGGAAAGCTTTCATACAACCAGAAAACATGCATTGAAAATAACAATTGAGGTGGGGCGCAGTGGCTCATGCCTGTAATCCCTACACTTTGGGAGGCTGAGGTAGGCCAATCACTTGAGGCCAGGAGTTTGAGACCAGCCTGGCCAACATGGTGAAACCCCATCTCTACTAAAAATAAAAAAATTAGCTGGGTGTGGTGGCACATGCCTGTAATCCCAGCTACTCAGGGGGCTGAGGCAGGAGAATCCCTTGAGCCTGGGAGGCAGAGGTTGCAGTGAGCTGAGATCATGCCACTGCACTCCAATCTGGGTGGCAGAGAGAGACTCTCAAAAAGAAAAGAAAATAACAATTGAAAGAAATTCCTTTATAAAATGTTTAAATGGCCCATCAGGTGACCAAATGTACCTGATGCTTTGATTGTTTTCCCAGAAATATGGGACCAAACATTGGTTATAAACTATTTTAGCAATGTATAAGTCACCACACCAATATATTCAATTTGGATCATTTTATCTTTTCCATGATCAGTCATGGAATGCAGAACTTTTAATAATAAAAGCTTGAAGGACTCAAGAAGGACAAGGTGGTCATCCTGGTTCTCCATGAGTCCATGCTTAATTAACATTAGAGTTATATCCTCTTGAATACCAGTTGTTTCTTCAAATTACATGAATAGCACTGGTAACTGATGGGTTATCATAGGTAATTTGACTTAGACCATGGAGTTCATTCAAATTGTATATCTAAACAATTTCAGTATCAGCTGGTTTAACATGAAAATCTGACAAAATATTTTCTTAGTATTTAATTAATTGTTTGTTCTACTTGGGTTAGTAGCCTTATACAAGGAAATTTGGTTATTTCTGTGGTTTACAATCAGTTAACATAATAACCATAATTATGATTGACAGCATATACTCAGACATATTAGAATTTTGGAAATCCCATACAATTTTGGAACATATATTAATATTTCACACACAGAATTTTTTATAAGATTTATTTTTTAAAAACCTTCCACAACTTATTCAAACCTTTAGCTTTATCTTAACTTAAAACAATTCTTTAACACTTGGCAAAAAAAAAAAAAATCCACATTCCCATGCCTTCTTATAATCTTTTACCAAGAACACATTTTACTCTTCTTACACACCTTGCATGTAAAAGAGTTTCTTCAGTAGTCTCAATTACATGTTACAATGTTAACTCTTTGCAATGTTACTTTTAGTGAAAACCTTGGTAAGTTTAGGATTTTTTTTTTCTGAGACAGTGTCTCGCTCTGTCACTCAGGTTGGAATGCAGTGGTGCGATCTTGGCTCGCTGCAAGCTCCAACTCCCGGGTTCACACCAGTCTCCTGCCTCAGCCTCCCGAGTAGCTGGGACTATAGGCACCCGCCACGACACCCAGCTAATGTTTTGTATTTTTAGTAGAGACAAGATTTCACCATGTTAGCCAGGATGGTCTTGATCTCCTGACCTCGTGATCCACCTGCCTCAGCCTCCCAAAGTGCTGGGATTACAGGCATGAGCCACCACACCCGGCCAAGTTTAGGATTTTAATTATGTACAAGGTGTGGAGCCTAGGACCCACACAGAAGTGCAGATAAAGTCTGACTTCTTCCAGTGTCTAACTCCGCATGTCCCAGGTCTTACCTAGCTGTAAAGCAGGCAGGTTGTACAATTAAGAGTCATGGTGTCATTTTATGAAGCATTTAGGTGACTTAATCACCTTTAAATTGTACACTTCTTGCATAAATTCTCTTTCATAAATTCTTTCATGACATACACAGACCACGTATGACATGCTTGGACTTGCTGATTTGTCCTAAACATCCCTCTTTTAAACAACCAATTATTTTACTTTAGGACAAAAATTTACATATAGGATCCTTTCGTATGTAAAACATCTTTTCTTTATAACCTTCTTTGCATAGCTAGGGGGCATGGCTAATTTCACACATCCCCAGACCTTATCTAGAATCTAATGCTCCAAAATAAATTGAACAATTTTCAAAAGTCAAAGAAGAAGTTTATGACCTAAAGTATTTAGCAAACCTAGTATCTGACCTGCATAATTTAAGCCAAATGTTTACATTTTTTGAAGATATTTTTATTTTACCAATAATCTTTAAAACTGTCTTTGTTCCCAAACATTACTGAAGTCACATGAACTAAATAAAAGGCATTGGATGGCTGGGTGCAGTGGCTTATGCCTGTAATCCTAGCACTTTGGGAGGCTGAGGTGGGTGGATCACCTGAGGTCAGGAGTTCAAGACCAGCCTGACCAGCATGGTGAAACCTCATCTCTACTAAAAATGCAAAATTATCCGGGCATGGTGGCTCATGCCTATAGTCCCTGCTACTCAAGAGGCTGAGACAGGAGAATCATTTGAACCTGGGAGGCAGAGAGAGGTTGCAGTGACCAGGATCATGCCACTGCACTCCAGCCTGGGCGACAGAGAGAGACTCCATCTCAAAAATAAAATAAAATTTTAAAAAAGGCATTACACTTTCTAGTTTTCTGACAAAATATTTAAGCTGTTATATCAGGGGAACCCACCCCCAGTATTTCAACATAGGTTCTTTCTATTTTCCCTGTGTTGGCTGGTCTGAGAAATAAAGAGAAAGAGTACAAAGAGAGGAATTTTACAGCTGGGCCACTGTGGGGGGACATCACATATCTGTAGGACCATGATGCCCACCTGAGCCGCAAAACCAGCAAGTTTTTATTAGGGATTTCAAAAGAGGAGGGGGTGTAAGAACAGGGAGTAGGTCACAAAAATCACATGCTTCAAAGGGCAAAAAGGAGAACAAAGATCACATGCTTCTGAGGAAACAGGGCAAGGACAAAATCAGGAACTCCTGATAAGGGTCTATGCTCGGCTGTGCACGTATTGTCTTCATAAACATCTTAAACAACAGAAAACAGGGTTCGAGAGCAGAGAACCGGTCTGACCTCAAATTTACCAGGGTGGGGTTTTTTCCCCACCCTAATAAGCCTGAGGGTACTGCAGGAGACCAGGGTGTATTTCAGTCCTTATCTCAACCCTATAAGACAGACACTCCCAGAGTGGCCATTTATAGACCTCCCCCCAGGAATGCAGTTCTCTTCCTAGAGTATTAGTATCAACATTCCTTGCTAGGAAAAGAATTTAGCGATATCTCACCTACTTGCACGTCCGTTTATAGGCTCTCTGCAAGAAGAAAAATATGGCTCTTTTTGTCTGACCCCGCAGGCAGTCAGACCTTATGGTTGTCTTCCCTTGTTTCCTAAAGTCGCGTTACTCTGTTCGTTTTCAAGGTGCACTAATTTCATATTGTTCAAACACATGTTTTACAATCAATTTGTACAGTTAATGCAATCATCACAGTGGACCTGAGGTGACGTATATCCTCAGCTTATGAAGATAATGGGATTAAGAGATTAAAGTAAGACAGGCATAAGAAATTACAAGAGTATTATTAGGGAAGTGAGACATGTCCATGAAATCTTCACAATTTATGTTCCTCTGCCACGGCTCCAGTTGGTCCCTCCGTTCGGGGTCCCTGACTTCCCACAACACTCTTATGATTATTAAACCAATTAATTAGAGCTCTTTTATATTACACACACAACACATATAAATACACAGACAGGCAGAAGATAAAGGACTCATTCCCTAAGCCAGGAACTGAAACCTAAACCTGGGCCGCCACTGTGAAAAGAGAAAGCACAGCCACATGGTTACAAGGTCAAGCTCCCAAGGACATGACTGACCAGTTTGCTGGGCAGCCTTGAATAGTGAGCCTATAGGTTTTTATCCTAAGGTACCCCTCTTTATAACAGAACAATATAGAAAGTCACATAAAGCACACCAGATTCACTACAGTTTAAGACCAGCCTTAGAATTCTTTTTTTGTATTAATCAAAACTTTGCAGAGGAGATAAACAGTGACTTTTACCATTTATTTAACCAGTTTGCACAGAGAGACAGAGGCCAGAGTCTGACTGGTAAGAAATTCTTATCCTTTTGCCAGCATGTCAGGCTTCTGAGTTCTTTCTCCCTGAGTGGCCCTAGCGGCCCTGCTTAACTGTATGCAGACAAACACATTGCTGTGAATTAAGAATATTCACAAATAGTTTACAAATTTTGGAAAAATTAGGCAGAGAGAGAAATATGACTCAAACTCTATTTACGAAAGTATGCTCAACACACTTAACATATCAGGAAGCTTAACTCCAAAAAGCTGGTTTAAGATTAAAAAGCTGGTGCATTCCATTAATTCCTGAAAGCCTGACAAAAGTAGCCTAGGAATTTCAGCTAAATGGAACCAATGATGACTTGCTAGAAACACATAAGAAACAAAATAACTATCCACAGAATCAAATAAAACCCTTCCACTAGAAACTAAAAAAATTCATGGTTTTATATATACATGCATACACAAGCAAAGCCCAGAGGGGGAATAAACAGCAAACAAATGAAAATTAGAAGCAAAAACAAATAAACAGGAAACCAACTCTGAATTTTTCCTATTCAATCTACCCTGGAGGCTATGGTGTTACCCAGGATCCCCAAAAACCCACATGATGAATATTTTATTCCTGATACACAATTCAATATCCTTAAGTTCACCAATATCATCATACATCCTGTGCAATCAAGAAATTCACTGTAGGCACATGACCAATAAGTACTCCAGTGTCAGCACTATCCATGCAAAACAGTAAACATAGTGTGAAGCAATGCAAGCATGGATGTGAAATTTGGCTCCACACTAAATCCAGCTTTGTGCTTAGCTATATTTAAAAAAGAATTGGCAAACTGCCAATGCATTTCTTTACAATATTTATCCTATTTTAATCAAGACTAAGAGCTTTAACCATGAAAACGTTAATTAGCCAAATGTCTCCAATTCTGTATCAGGTTTTAAAGAACATTTTATTATCTAAACATTTCCATGTCTTTCTCCCCTACTTGCTAGCTCTTTACTACATTGTTTCATAAATAACCTTTTCAAATCTGTAATTTGAACCAACTTTTAGATAATTTCTGAATTAGACAAAATTATTCTTTTCTCACTAATAACATAACCCTTTCTGGCACATTTTGTATACAGAATTATGTGTTAACTAGCATTCTTATCTTTAGTAACCTAAAACTTTAGTGAGACCCTAAAAAGCAAGAAATCCTGAACCATCAGCTATGGGCATTTATAGACAAGAACAATTCCAGAATTTTAGAAACATATTTCCCTATATCATAACCCTTTCTCAATTGGAAATGACTCATATATTCAATGAGCATCAAAAATAATCTTAAGATTTTAATTTACACCGAAAGTTTACCTAAAACATTTATCCCATGTACATGTACTCAATTCCTTCATTTTTAAGCAGTTTATGTAGATTACTTCTGTAAACTGAGATATTGGGCACTATCATTTGAAGTTAGTTATTTCCTTGTTAACCATGTTTTTAATCACCAGTGAACATCAGATGCTCACCTAAACCTAAGTAAGAGCCTCAAAGTTAAATACATAGGTATTTTTGCCAACAGCTCAAAAGATTTAGCTAACATTAAATTACTCTTATTTGTCAAAAAAAGGCACACAAACCAGGATCATTTTGTTTATAGTTTTATATATACAAACTGGGTTTATATATACAGGCTGGGTTTATAGTTTTATAACCTTCTATGCTAAACCCTGACATCTCAAAATATCTAGCAGAGACAAATATAAAATCCAGACAAAAATGTATGCTGACAATTCAGAAGGCATTTCTATTTTTATTTTACCAATTATTTTAAAGCCAGCTTGTTTTGTAAAGTTATACTGCAGTCACGTGAACTTGAAAATTGCTTGGACTTATTTGCTTAATTTATTAGCACTCTTTTACTTATAAGCCAATCTGGTAGACACAACATATAACAATAAATTACATACAAATAAACACATCTAGACATGTATACACACACATGAATGAAGATCTAATAGCTTGGAATCCTAGCCATGAGATAGCAATACAAGCTCACTGGTTTTACTTTGCCCCAATTAGGTAATCCAACGAAGGCTGTGAACCAAAATTTCAGGTAAATAAGTTTCCCTGGCAGTTTGATTTTTAAAGCCAAACCTCCCCAGACTCCAAAGAATATTGGGGCCAAACAGCACCAAAGGAGAGCATCACAGGTTAACCAGGCCCCCTGCTTAGAACAACAGCACAAAAACCTGGCCACATGCAACGCCATCCCACTTTCCCAATCAACAGCGAACTTCAGATTCCAAACAACACTGGAGCCAAACAGTATTGCAACTGTGAGAGAAAATTCACAGGAGGGCCTAGCACTGGGCCTCAGCACTTCTGCCAAGGGCGTCCCCTTTGGAGAGGTTGAGGACCAGAGGATCTCCCGGAGCGTCCCCCTTTGGGGTCCAATCTTAGAGTGTCAGATGTCTCTGACCTTAGGTGGGCACTGGTGCCACTTGCAAGTTTTCCCGCCAGAGGCGATGGCCCACTGTGAGCTTTCCTTTTGTGCCAGGATGAAGGCCTCGACTTCTAGCATCCTTATAATTTGATAAGGCCATGCTTTCCCATGTTTCCTGTTCCATGAGCTTTAATGATAGGAGCTGGAGGCTAGGCGGGTTTCTCTGCCCTTAGCCAGTGGAGTAGGGGACGGGAAGAATTTCACATAAGAAAAGAAGATTTAAGTCACCTGAAACTCATGTGAGTTTGCCTGAGCTGCACCAAATGTAGGGATCAGGGACCACAACTGGAAAAGATGAAAAATTGTCCTTCAGAGTGGCCCCAGCCAGCAGCCTGCAATTGCCTCTGTGTTTAGGCGCTGCCCACCAAGTGTCCCAAGTTGGAAAGGAAAAGAGAGAGAGAGCGCGCGCGCGCGAGAGAGAGAGAGAGAGAGAGAGAGACTCACTTGTATAGAGCAAAAAAGAAAGGGGAAAGGAGAAAAATAAATCCCAAACTTTGGGCTTACCTCCTGGCTGGTTCACCAAAATATGTTACCAGTTGAAGGTGTCCAGGTTCTTGGCGTCTTGAACAAAGAATTGCACAAAACACACAAACAAAGCAAGGAAAGAATGAAGCAACAAATGCAGAGATTTATTGAAAATGAAAGTACACCCCATAGGGGTGTCGAGCATAGGGGCTCAAGAGCCCCATTACAGAGTATGCTGGGGTTGAAATATACTCTAGAGGTTTCCATTGGTTACTTGGTGTATGCCCTATGTAAATGGAGAGGATATTTCCTGTCATAGCTGAAGTGTTTCCATTTGATTTAGTTCTAGGAAGTCCAATGTGGATCGGCCTTAGGTTCTCTGCCTCCTGCCTCAGAAGAACAGAGGAGCATCAGGGACCCAAAATACCCCTGTGGCTGCCCCCATGCTGGCCCTTAGTAATCAAAGAAATACAGATTTAAAAACTAAGGATTTTGTTTTGTTTTATATCTAGGAGGAGGTCCCTAGCTTGGAGGAGAACAGGCTGTTTCATACCCAGCTCGAGACACAGCATTGGCACAAACCTTGCTGAGGAGCAATTTGGCAATACATTCCCTATGCCCTAAAAATTGCCTCAGTAATTTCACTTCTGTAATACTCTTCTTTGGAAACAATCATAGATAAGTAAAAGATTTAGCTACAATAATACTGATTTTGCTACTTATAATAGCAAAAATATTGAAGACATTCTAAAGATTCATCAATAGTATGGCTGTTTAAGTAACTTATGTCTCAGGACAGAATGTTGGCAACCATTAAAAATTCAGCGCCATGGCCAGGTGAAGTGGCTCACACCTGTAATCCCAGGACTTCGGGAGGTGGAGGCAGGAGGATTGCTTGAGCCTAGGAGTCAGAGACCAACCTGGGCAATACAGTGAGACCCATCTCAAAAAAAGAAGAAGAAAAAGAAAAAAAAATTAAGCTGCACATAGGCAAAATTTTTTTTAAAACCTTTGATTCCTATCTCACGTCTTATATAAAAATTAACTCAAAATGGATCACAGACCTAAATGTAAAACAAAATGTTACAATTTTTAGGAAAAAACATAAGAGAAAATCTCTAAGATCAAGGACTAGGCAAAGGGATTTTTAGACTTCAGATCAAAAGCAGACTCCACAAATTAAAAAAATTGATAAATTGGACCTCATCAAAATTTAAAGGTTTTTTTTATAAAAGAACCGTGAAAAAGATGAAAAATTAAAGTACAGGCTGGCCTAAAATAGTTGCAAACCACACATCCAACAAAGAACTTATATGTAGTATGTATAAAGAATTCTCAAAACTCAGCAGTAAAAAGAACAAAATCTCAATCAGAATATGGGCAAAAAAACATGAACAGACATTTCACCAAATAAAATATACAAAAGGCAAATAAGCACATTAAAAGATGTTCCACATAATTGGCCATCAGTGAAATGCAAATTAAAACCATAATGTTATAACACTACATACGTACCATAGTGGCTAAAATAAAAAATAGTGACAACACCAAATGCTGGCAAGGATGTGGAGAAAGTGGATCACTTGTGCATAGCTAGTGGGAATGCAGAAGGGCACAGCCATTCTGGAAAACAGTCTTATAATTTGTTATAAAACTAAACAATACACTCATCATACAACCCAGCAATCACACTCTTAGGCATTCATCCCAGAGAAATGAAAACATATTCACATGAAACCTGGACACAAACCTTCATAATAATCATCTGTAATAGTCAAAAAGGGGAAACAACTCTGATGCTCTCCAACAGGCGAAAGGTATAGAAACCATAGTATATCCATACTATAAAATCCTGCATAGCAATATAAAGGAACACATTATTGACACTTGTAAAGATTTCAAAGGAATTATGAAATATATCCAATCCCAAAACGTTATGTATTATATGATTCTAATAATATATAATATATTAACATTAATATTATATAATATTATATATTAATGTTATATAGTTATATATTAATAGTATCTAATATTATTGATAATCAATATAATAATATTGAAATAATGTTAAGATTATGTAGAATATATAATATTCTTGGAATCATATAGCATGTAACAAAAGATTGTATGTATGTAATCAAAGAAATACACACTTTAGTGTATTTCTTGCATTATAGTGCAATCAAAAAATTACACTATATTATCTTTACACACTATAAGAATGGTATGTAACATTCCAATCATACATACTATATAATTTCAAGAATATATGATATTCTTTAATTTTTTTTTTTTACTCAGGGTCTTGCTCTGTCACTCAGACTGGAGTACAGTGGCGTGATCTCCACTCACTGCAGCCTCCACCCCTCCCCCCATATCTGCTGATATGACTAGTCCTGCCTGGACACTGCAGGGACACATGACACCCATCCCCCTTTCAGGAGAAGGAGGTGGGAGGGAGACACAGGAGGCATCTCAGTGCCAAGCCTCCCCAGCACGCACACACACACAGAGGAGCCTGTAGGTATTCATCCACATACCTCACTGCCCAGGAACAACTTCCAGGGTTCCCAAATCCCTCATATTCCACCAGGAATTTCAGCTCTGCTCTTGTAGCCCTAAGGGAAATGAGTCAGTGGGAGGAGCTGAGAAAAACAAAGAAAGGAAGAAAGGAGGCAGTTCCGGGTTTCCCACAGAAGTTCTGAGGTGACTTTATGAGAGTCACTTCTCCTCTTGGAACCTCAGCTTCCTCATTTGACAATCAGGGTGTGGGTCCCTATCCTAAACCACACTGGGGCCACCTGAGGATCCAGTAAGATCAGGAATAGAAAAGAGCTTAGAAAAATCAGGGACCTGGGTCAGATAGCAGAGGGTGGTACAGGGGCTATTGCTGTATAAAGTGGTCTGAAATCTTCCTTCCTTCCCTATTCATTCATTCATTCATTCATTCATGCCTCCTCTCTTGACCAAGCCCTGAACCGGACACTAGAGATGGAGAGATGAGTCAGCCAGGGTATTACCCTCAGGAGTATCCGTGGTGGTAGTAATGTGGGGTGGGGAAGGGAGAAATGGAATCAACTCAGTCTGCAGAACACAGGGCAGGCTTCATGGAGGAAGTGACCTGGGGCTGGGATTTGAAGAAGTAATAAGAGTTTGCCCTGATGCACAAGATGGGGAAGGGCGTAGCAGACTTACAAAGCAAAGGCATAGACATGAAAAAGCACCTCCCCCTCTCAGTGCATGACAGATTCCAGGAAGAGCTTTCTAAAGATACGTGCAAAGAGGGAGAAAGACTTCTAGGAAAGGAAGGGCATGTGAAGGGGCCAGCTTTGTTTGGAATGCTCTGGCGAGTCAGCATTACATGGTGAATGGAGGGGCTGGAATACAAGGCCTTTTGGGTTTTCTTAGGTCTAAGCTCTGAGTTAACCCTGATTAGAAAGAAAGCATAAGGTTTCTATGCTTCTGCACCCAAGAAGCAGTGCCACATCTGAGGACTAAAGAAAAATCTCGAGCTAGGCACAGTGGCGCACACCTGTAATCCCAGCACTTTGGGAAGCCGCAGTGGGAGGATTGCTTGAGCCCAGGAGTTTGAGACTAGCCTGGGCAACATAAGGAGACTGTCTCTAACAAAAAGAAAAAAAAATTCACCAGGTGTGGTGGCACATGCCTGTAGTCCCAGCTACTCAGGAGGCTAAGGTGTAAGGATTGCTTGAGCCTGGGAGGTTGAAGCTGCAGTGAACCATGATGGCACCACTGCACTCCAGCCTGGGTGACAGAACGAGGCCCTGTCTCAAAAAAAAGAAAAGAAAAGAAAGAAAAGAAAAATATTGAGCCAGGGTCACGCTATTACCAAACTCACAAGTGAGGTTTGCATGCTCTGGCAGGCAACCTCAAACACCCACAGCCTCTCTTGCCAGGGGCCTGAGGGCATTTGTCTTCCCATAATTAAGTCTTAGCATCCCATTCTGAGTTTTTCCAGGGAGGGCCTGGGCCCCAGGCCTTCAGCCTGAGTAAAAACCTGTTAAAGCATGTGTGGGCTGGGTGTGGGCTATGCGGAAGGGCCAAGATGAAATGGCCAGAGCCTGCACTCCCAGCAGCAGAGGCAGCCCAGCCAGCATCCTGACCTCTGAGGACTCCCAACTAGCACCCAGTGATACAGAGGTCTTTTCTCCTTCTGATGCCTATAATCAATTTTTCCCTAATTCCCCTGAGATCTGCCCCCTGAAAACACAGTTCCAGTCATCCCCATTAAGCACTGGTCTCCTCCCCTGCCAAGACTGGGAGCTTTTGGCTTCTTTCTCTGCCCTCAAGGACAGTAGCTGAGTAAACTGAATATTATCCTGGTTCAAGCTGACTCAGAATGGAGAGGAAGAGGAATTTGGAGGGTAATCTCTAGGAGGCCAGGCCTTTGTGATGGTCTAGAGACAGTGGCTGAGGTCTGAGCTGGGCCGTATTCAATCAGTCACACAAGACTCTGTGGCTGATTGAATATGGGGGTGAGACGTAGGGAGGGGTGCAGACCAAAAGTAAAATTCTAAGCCCCCCAACTGACTGAATGGACCCCCATCTTGGCCAAGGGGATCCCCCAAAAACCTGGAAAACTAGTACAGGCCATGACAGGAAGAGGAAGTCCGACATGTCTCCTTATAACCACTTCCTTTGGAGTTTAGGCACAGCTGACCAACGTCTATATTAAAACAGAGATCATAAGACTGACAAAACAGACCATTTGTAGCAATAAGGTACCGAATTCCAACCTAGCTCTAGTATGGCATCACATGATGGATAGCAGGCCCTGAAAGAAATCTGAGTATTTTAGCCCAAAATATATTTCTTTGACATATCCCGAAATGACCCTGCGAAGCTGGTCTCTTGCTGGGGAAATGTGCATTCTGTAGATAATCTCCTTCACTTACATGGGTCTTTTCCAGGGAGTCTAACACCCTTTAAGTTTCCATAAGAGACATTTACCATCTACTGCTTATTTAGAGGCTTTGTCTATATAACAAGAACATAGCAAGAACCTTGGCTTCCAGACCCCTTATCTCAACGCACACCTCTCTTTCTGCTGACTCAATTCTTTAGGAAAAGATCAACTCTTTCAACCAACTGCCAATCAGGAAATCTTTAAATCCACCTATGACCTGTAACCCCCCAGCTTAGAGACGTCCTACCTTTCTGGGCTGAATCAATGTACACCTTACAAGTATCAATTTATGTCTTTGTAACTTCTGTCTGCCTAAAATGTGTAATATAAAACCAAGCTGTAACCCAACCACCTTAGGCACGTGTTCTCAGGACACCCTGAGGCTGTGTCATGGGTCATGGTCCTTAACCTAGCCAGATAAACCTCTCAGTTGATTGAGACCTGTCTCAGATAAGTTTTGATTTATAGGGGTCAGGGTGAACTCCAGAATTCTGGCTTGGCTGACATGTAGGCTGTAGAAACACAGAAGAATAAATCAGGGAAGAGGGATATAAAATAAGTCAGGAGATAAGCAGGAAATTCCCATCGTGTCTTTTAAAAATTCACCTTTTGCATAGTAGAAAAAAAATTATAAATAAAGTGTCAATAGAAGCCTGGGCTCGGTGGCTCACACCTTTAATCCCAGCACTTTGAGAGGCCAAGGTGGGCTGATCACTTGAGGTCAGGAGTTCAAGACCAGCCTGGCCAACATGGTGAAACCCTGTCTCTACTAAAGATACAAAAATTAGCCAGGTGTGGTGGCACGTGACTGTAGTCCCAGCTACTTGGGAAGCTGAGGCATGAGAATCACTTGAACCTGGGAGGCAGAGGTTGCAGTGAGCCAAGATCATGCCACTGCACTCCAGCCTGGGTGACAGAGGAAGATCCTGTCTCAAAAAAAAACGAGTCAGTAGAGAGGTAAGTTAAGTATACTGTTAGATCCATACTAGGCAATACTATGAAATATAAGATATGGAGAAATAGTCATAATAAGTTATGTTTTGAAAGTGAGTCATAAAGGATGGCAGAATAATCCTATATTTGTAAAGATGTATATGTCTATATATGAATTTTTAAAAACTGAAATAATAAAGACCAAAATGTTAAAAGGAATCACTGGGGATATTTACCATCACCTTTGTGTATTTTCCTCATTCTTTTCTAAAAAGTAACAACAATCGTTACTTACCTATGTCCTCTGTGAGGAAGAAGATGTGGAGTCTGAGCTGACAGTCACAATGACAAAGGGTCTGAAGGTCCTCCTGCCCCCAGTGTGTCCCCATCCCGCATGTTCTGTCATGTCAGGAAGCTGCCCCTTGGGCCCGAGCAGCAGCTGAATATCCCTGTCTCTAGATTCTGAGAGGCACAGTCCCACTTGATTCTTGGGTTTTGGTTTAGACAAGACAGAGACCAGCAAAAGGTTGCATCAGGACCTCTGGCCTAGGATGGCCCAAGGAGCTCACTGCTGCTACAGTGAGGACAACCTGCCAAGGCCAAGAGTCTGTAAGAAGAAAAGGACAAAGTGAAGGTGATGTTGAGCTGGCCCAGGAGCACATGGCAGATGTTCAGTAAAAACCCATTGGATGACTGAGTTAATTAATGAAGGGGGGAGATCAACTTAAAATCTTTTGCATATATTGGGAATTATTGTTTCAAACAATGAGTGAATTCAACAGAATTATAAGGAAATTAAATTCAACATCAAATGCCAGTCATAGAATATCAGCTGCCCCAGATCAGCTCAGATCCTAGTAAGATCCAGTGATAAGAGACAGCACTGGCCCTTCAAGGTCCAGCTGAATTCTCTCTGCCCCCATGGCAGGGTCCAGTCTACGGTGGCAGCTTGGTTACATTTCACGAAAGTGAAGAGAAGGGGATAGAACCAGGGCCCTCACTCGCTGTGTCTTGTCTCTCCCCTGAGGTCCTACTCACATTTCCCTACAGAAGTCCTGTGTACATGGGGTATCCTTGGCCACAATTGAAACTGGCAAAAAGCCGCAGACCTCTTCCCAGTGAGAGTGTCGTTAATGCACTCTAATTCCAGAATGACAGCCCATTGGTATTTTTTTTCTTCCTTTCCTGAAAACCTATTAATGTAGGAGCATCTGGGGGATTTCAAAGTCGGTGATGAGCTCGACAGCTTCTCCAGCTGCTCTGCCTAGGGAACTCTTGGGCATTCAGTGGGATTTAATGGGCTTATGTGAGCCTTCCAAGAAACTCCATGCTAGACTAACTTCCATTTAATCACTCTGACATCTCCTGAGCAGATGTCATTGCTATTTTCTGTCACTTACCCTTCATCCTGCCTTGCTCTGGCCCAGTCGCTGCGGTTTCTGCTCCCCAGCATTGGCGGAGGTCTAAGAATCCAAACCTGACTCATGGATTCACTGAAGGTCAGAGCTGGAGGGGTCTTACAGGAGCAGCGGGCCCAATCCCCTCATGTGCAAATTCATTTCTTTTCATCCATCATGACTGTGCTGCTTCTCTGTGCCAGACTCTGTGCCAGACTGTAGGGGCACAGACGGCACCCCGCATTCTCCCCAGCAGCCCTTGAAGAATTTGCTCACAGTCAAGGGGAAGAGACAGAGTGAAAGTTACTAAATTCACTCAGTAGGGCAAGGCTTTGGTGGAGGGCTGTATAAAGTCCAGTAGCAGGCAGCCTGGGACAGAGGAGGAAATGGCCAGTTCGACTCGGTGAGGTGGAAGAAGGCACCATAGAGAAACAAACATTTCCAGCAAACACAGAATGACCTAACGGTGAGGAGTGTGGGCTCTGGAGTCAGACTGACTGAGTTTGAATTCACCCCTAACCAGCTGGGAGACTCTGATTGAGTTCTCCAACCTCTCTCAGCTCAGCCTCCTCGTCTATAAAATTCACAGACACCTGTGAGCAGGACTGTCACATTGCAGTCTGCGGCAGGGGACTCCTTCTCAGGAGGTGCCCTTCGCCACCAAGAGTTTCTCATAACATTTCCCAGTGGATGAAAGTGAAGCCCTTGTTTTCTCAAATGTTAGGACAATGTGCACCTGCTGGAAGTGTCGTGAAGAAGGGTGCCTTTTTCTAATTTGCACGGAGGCATCAAGTGGGCTACAGGTGGCCCAGTACTCATGTTTCTTTACCTCTTTCTCCTTTCAAAAGTGAAACTTCTTTCAGCAGGCTGGGGTCAGAGGAGGTTCAGTCTTCCTGCTTCTCCTGCGCCGTCCCCCCGGAAGCACTCCCTGCTGTCCAAGGCCGCTGCCTGCTGGCTCTAGCTCTCTCGTGGGGTCCTGGGCTGCAGGCCTTCTCCGCAGAAGCCCTGGAGGAGGCAGGAGGGAGCAGGGCTCCTTTCCCTCACCGCTCCGTCCCTTTGGTTCCCTCTGAGATGACACAACCAGCTGGGCAGGGGATGAACATTTCTTCACAGGGTATTGGTACGATCATAAGAGGAGCTACGATGTCCAAGAGGAAGATGAAAGCTCATACTCTCCTGACACTTCCCAGGTACAGAAGGGAGCAGTTCCCTCAGGGCGTGCCCCGGTTTCCACCCTCCCTTCCTCACCCTGAGAATCACAGCTCTCTTCCCCCAAGAGAGGGAGCCTTAGCCGGGCGCGGTGGCTCACACCTGTAATCCCAGCACTTTGGGAGGCTGAGGCAGGAGGATCACCTGAGGTTGGGAGTTCGAGACCAGCCTGACCAACATGGAGAAACCCTGTCTCTACTAAAAATACAAAATTAGTCGGGCATGGTGGCGCATGCCTGTAATTCTAGCTACTGTGGAGGCTGAGGCAGGTGAATCGCTTGAACCTGGGAGATGGAGGTTGCTGTAAGCCGAGATCGCGCCATTGCACTCCAGCTTGGGCAACAAGAGCAAAACTCCGTCTCAAAAAAGAGAGGGAGCCTCCTTTTCTCGAGCCTGTCCTCTGGCCTCTACTCCAGTCCCACTGAAAACCAGTTCCTACACAGGGTGGGGGTCTCGCTCCCTGGACCCATTTCCCCCAGCACATTTCTCTGAGCAACGCCCTGCTCCTCAGCAGTTGGGCTCATCAGGGCTGTCACACGGTACCTCAAGTCTGTTTGGGCTGTGTGGGGTGTGAGGTGTTTGTATGTGGGTGATGTGTGGTGTGGTGTGTGTTTGTGGTTTGTGAGGTGTGTGTTTGTGTGCTGTGGTGGGAGGGCTGTGAGGTGTGGTCATGCGTATGGTGTGGTGTGGTGTGGGGAGTTGTGGTCCTGTGTATGGTGTGGTGTGTGTGAGGGGTTGTGGTGTGTGTGTGAGGGGTGTGATATGTGTATGAATGTGGTGTGTGTGTGAGTGTGGCGTATGTGTGTATGATAGTGTGGGTGTGACTGTGGTGTATGTGTATTGTTTGGTGTGTGTGTGAGTGTGGTGTGTGTGTGGAGTGGTGGTGTGTGTGAGGGGTGTGGTTATGTGTATGGTGTGGTGTGTGTGGTGTATGTGTGTGGTACGTGTGTAGTGTGTGAGAGGTGTGCGTGTGTGTATGGTGTGGTGTGGGGAGTTGTGGTCCTGTGTATAATGTGGTGTGTGTGAGTGTGGTGTATGTGTGTGTGGTATGGTGTGTGTGAGGGATGTGGTTATGTGTATGGTGTGGCATGTGTGAGTGTGGTGTATGTGTGTGGTGGTGTGTGAGTGTGGTATATGTATTGGGTGATGTGTGTATAAGTGTGGTGTATATGTGTGTAGTGTGTGTGGTGTGGTGTGGCGTGTGAGAGTGGTGTATGTGTGTGTTGTGTGTGAGTGTGTAAGTTTGGTGTGTGCGTATGGTGTGATATGTGTGTGACTGTGGTGTATGTGTGCGTGGTGTGTGTGTGTGTGTTGGGAGGGCTGTAGGCAGGTAGGGGAAGGGAGGTCTGTTTTTCACACTACAGATCAAAATGATAAAAGTGTTTATCTCTGGATGGTGGAGTTATAGCTATTTTTTTTTTCCTTATCTTTTTCTACTTGGAACATGTATGACCTATGTAATAAATCTTAAAAAGGAATGCACTGTATTCCACTGTCATCCATCTTGAGTCTCTCAGTCCCATCAAATCCCGTGAACACTCAGTATCCTAGCCTGACGTGTCGTGGGAAAGGACTAATGGGCAATTTCCAGAAACGGAGCTGTTTGGCGGAACTGTCTAGAGACACCAGCCCCACCCTGCTCTGGCATCCAGGGCTTGCCCAGATGGCCTCGCAGGGCCTTGGCAGGGCCTGAGCATCTGATTCTCAGGGTTCCAGGCAGCTTTGGAGCTGGATTCTGGCCAAGGTAGGGGAACAGGTAGAGGGCCCAGCTCTGGAAAGAGGCCTGGTGAGAGCCAGGATGGCACCAGAGAAGTTCCCGTCACCACCCCAGCGAGCTGCCACAGCTCCTCACCTCCAACACTCGCATGTCCTCCTTGTGTTGTTTCTTGAAATTGGGATGTATCTGGTATTGCCAGTTACTGAGGGGACGTTTCTTGTGTTTCCAAAAGCCTCTTGTTAAATCTGCAAGTTCTACACAGCATGGAGCACAGCGACTGGCCCATAGTACTTGTCGCTAATAAATATTTGTTAATAAATAAATACAATATGAAAATGGAAAACATAGTATCTACCTTTCTGTAAGAGCAACGTGCCTCCCACCTTCACCCCAAAGTAAGTGATGCATCTCCCTTGGGCTTGGGTAGCTTGGCACCGTCCCCCTGAGCACAGTTGTCCCTGGGCAGGGTGACACCCAGGGACTTCTTGGGAACCATAAGAAGTGCAAAGCTAATAAGAAGCCCTGGGGACCTTGCAGAGATACTGTGACCTGTGAGCTCTGCCTCTGGGCCGGGCATTCTCCCTCATTTCTTTATATATCAGCCCTCCCCAACCATTTCCCCAGAAGCAGGAGCTAGTTCCTGATACAAAGTTGATGCTCAGTGCTGGGTTCTAGTCATGACCTTCTCCTCCCAACTATGGCATATGGAGATTCCTGCCCAGAGCAAAGCTTTTCCTTCAGGGAACACGCATGCCCACAGCAGGTGAGGGATAAAAGTGAGCAGCTAAGGTGAAGGTGAAGCCAGATGTTAATGTAAAGCACCAGCCACCTCCTGCCCCTTACTCGAGGGCAAAGGAAGGGCAATATTTAAAGGAATATTAGATTGAAATCTTACAAATGTAAAAAAAATTCAATCTATGTTAAATGTATTTTATTTTATTTTATTTTTTATAATTATACTTTAAGTCCTAGGGCACATGTGCACAACATGCAGGTTTGTTACATATGTACACATGTGCCATGTTGGTGTGCTGCACTCATTAACTCATCATTTACATTAGGTATATCTCCTAATGTTATCCCTCCCCCCTCCCCCCACCCCACAACAGGACCCGGTGTGTGATGTTCCCCACCCTGTGTCCAAGTGTTCTCATTGTTCAGTTCCCACCTATGAGTGAGAACATGCGGTGTTTGGTTTTTTGTCCTTGCGATAGTTTGCTGAGAATGATGGTTTCCAGCTTCATCCATGTCCCTACAAAGGACATGAACTCATCCTTTTTTATGGCTGCATAGTATTCCATGGTGTATATGTGCCACATTTTCTTAATCCAGTCTATCATTGATGGACATTTGGGTTGGTTCCAAGTCTTTGCTATTGTGAATAGTGCCACAATAAACATACGTGTGCATGTGTCTTTATAGCAGCATGATTTATAGTCCTTTGGGTATATACCCAGTAATGGGATGGCTGGATCAAATGGTATTTCTAGTTCTAGATCCCTGAGGAATTGCCACACTGTCTTCCACCATGGTTGAACTAGTTTACAGTCCCACCAACAGTGTAAAAGTGTTCCTATTTATCCACATCCTCTCTAGCACCTGTTGTTTCCTGACTTTTTAATGATGGCCATTCTAACTGGTGTGAGATGGCATCTAACTGGTGTGAGATGGTATCTCACTGTGGTTTTGATTTGCATTTCTCTGATGGCCAGTGATGGTGAGCATTTTTTCATGTGTCTGTTGGCTGCATAAATGTCTTCTTTTGAGAAGTGTCTGTTCATATCCTTCACCCACTTTTTGATGGGGTTGTTTGTTTTTTTCTTGTAAATTTGTTTGAGTTCTTTGTAAATTCTGGATATTAGCCCTTTGTCAGATGAGTAGATTGCAAAAATTTTCTCCCATTCTGTAGGTTGCCTGTTCACTCTGATGATAGTTTCTTTTGCTGTGCAGAAGTTCTTTAGTTTAATTAGATCCCATTTGTCAATTTTGGCTTTTGTTGCCATTGCTTTTCGTGTTTTAGACATGAAGTCCTTGCCCATGCCTATGTCCTGAATGGTACTGCCTAGGTTTTCTTCTAGAGTTTTTATGGTTTTAGGTCTAACATTTAAGTCTTTGATCCATCTTGAATTAATTTTTGTATAAGGAGTAAGGAAGGAGTCCAGTTTCAGCTTTCTACATATGGCTAGCCAGTTTTCCCAGCACCATTTATTAAATAGGGAATCCTTTCCCCATTTCTTGTTTTTGTCAGATTTGTCAAAGATCAGATGGTTGTAGATGTGTGGTATTATTTCTGAGGGCTCTGTTTTGTTCCATTGGTCTATATCTGTGTTTTGGTACCACTACCATGCTGTTTTGGTTACTGTAGCCTTGCAGTATAGTTTGAAGTCAGGTAGAGTGATGCCTCCAGCTTTGTTCTTTTTGCTTAGGATTGACTTGGCAATGCGTGCTCTTTTTTGGTTCCATATGAACTTTAAAGTAGTTTTTTCCAATTCTGTGAAGAAAGTCATTGGTAGCTTGATGGGGATGGCATTGAATCTATAAATTACCTTGGGCAGTATGGCCATTTTCATGATATTGATTCTTCCTATCCATGAGCATGGAATGTTCTTCCATTTGTTTGTGTCCTCTTTTATTTTGTTGAGCAGTGGTTTGTAGTTCTCCTTGAAGAGGCCCTTCACATCCCTTGTAAGTTAGATTCCTAGGTATTTTATTCTCTTTGAAGCAATTGTGAATGGGAGTTCACTCATGATTTGGCTCTCTGTTTGTCTGTTATTGGTGTATAAAAATGCTTGTGATTTTTGCACATTGACTTTGTATCCTGAGACTTTGCTGAAGTTGCTTATCAGCTTAAGGAGATTTTGAGCTGAGACGATGGGGTTTTCTAAATATACAATCATGTCATCTGCAAACAGGGACAATTTGACTTCCTCATTTCCTAATTGAATACCCTTTATTTCTTTCTCGTGCCTGATTGCCCTGGCCAGAACTTCCAACACTATGTTGAATAGGAGTGGTGAGAGAGGGCATCCCTATCTTGTGCCAGTTTTCAAAGGGAATGCTTCCAGTTTTTGCCCATTCAGTATGATGTTGGCTGTGGGTTTGTCATAAATAGCTCTTATTATTTTGAGATACATCCCATCAATACCTAATTTATTGAGAGTTTTTAGCATGCGGGGCTGTTGAATTTTGTCAAAGGCCTTTTCTGCATCTGTTGATATAATCATGTGGTTTTGTCTTTGGTTCCGTTTATATGCTGGATTACGTTTATTGATTTGCGTATGTTGAACCAGCCTTGCATCCCAGGGATGAAGCCCACTTGATCATGGTGGATAAGATTTTTGATGTGCTGCTGGATTCGGTTTGCCAGTATTTTATTGAGGATTTTTGCATCCATGTTCATCAGGGATATTGGTCTAAAATTCTCTTTTTTTGTTGTATCTCTGCCAGGCTTTGGTATCAGGATGATGCTGGCCTCATAAAATGAGTTAGGGAGGATTCCATCTTTTTCTATTGATTGGAATAGTTTCAGAAGGAATGGTACCAGCTCCTCCTTGTACCTCTGGTAGAAATCGGCTGTGAATCTGTCTGGTCCTGGACTTTTTTTGGTTGGTAAGCTATTAATTATTGCCTCAATTTCAGAGCCTGTTATTGGTCTATTCAGAGATTCAATTTCTTCCTGGTTTAGTCTTGGGAGGGTGTATGTGCCCCGGTACGTCAGTTGGAAATGCAGAAATCACCCGTCTTCTGCGTTGCTCATGCTGGGAGTTGTAGACTGGAGCTGTTCCTATTTGGCCATCTTGGAACCGCCCCCTAAATGTATTTTATTTTTGTGCAGACAGGGTCTCACTACATTGCTGAGGCTGGTCTGCAACTCCTGGGCTTAAGTGATCCTCCCGCCTTGGCCTCTGAAAGTGCTGGGATTACAGGTGTGAGCCATCACACCCAGCTGACAATTCATTCTAGATGTTGGGTATTCACTATAAGAAAATTAACCATTTTGAATGATTGTCCTTCTGCATGAGAAGCAAGTAACTGAGTGTCCAAAGGCATGTGGCAATGAGCTCTGTGGTCTCTAAGGGGTTCTCTTGGTGGACTGGGCACCTCCACCCTCATTCTCTAGCTGTTGTTATCCCCTCACTACCACTTCCATCAAGTGCAGGTGGACGGGAGAGACAAGACTTGACTGCTGCAGGCAGAGCTTGGCACTGGGGCCCTCTTCAAGATAGCGATGTGGTTATTGGCATTTGTCTTGCAAGAAGGTCCCTGGGCCCCCACAGCCCTTCCCTGTCACTGGAGTTCTCCCACCTATGGTCCCTTGACTTGGCTTTGGCTTCTCTGGCTGGGTGCTCTGCCTCTTCCCTCAGCCCAGCTCTCATCTGTCCCTTCTGAGGGGTCATCTTCCCTTCTAGGAGTCCTCTTGAACTGTGTTGTGACCATTTTAATTCTGCTCCTTGCCATGGGGGTCCATCTGGGCCATGGAAATCCCCAGGCATCCTTGCCCAGCCAGTCTCTAGGCCATTCCCAAAGTCCCCATCTCGTGACCAGTCCCTATACCCGCTAAATGTCATGGCACACAGGCTACGTTCTCTGGATGGTTCACTGGGAGCCCCCCTCAGTTGGCATCAGTAAAAAGCTCCCCTTCTCCCCTCCTCATGTGGGAGTCAGGACAAGACACGGGCAGGCAGAGCAGTGAACAATATTGTCCACTTTCCAACGAAAAGCCTCACCACTCCCTTCCTAATCCACCCAATCCTCAGCCTTCTTCTTCTTTTTTTTTTTTTTTAGAGCGAATCTCACTCTATCGCCCAGGCTGGAGTACAGTGGCGCCATCTTGGCTCGCTGCAACCTCCACCTCCCAGGCTCAAGTGATTCTTGTGCCTCTGCCTCCCAAGTAGCTGGGATTACAGGCATGTTGGCCAGGCTGGTCTCGAACTCCTGACCTCAGGTGATCCACTGCCTTAGCCTCCCAAAGTGCTGGGATTACAGCCCAGCCCAAATTCTCAGGCTTCTCCCTTCCCAGTGGGGATTTAGTCTCCGAAGTTGTCCTGTGGAGGTTGTCTTGCTTTTGGTCTCTGGTGCCAATGCGGACAATCTGAGCCAAACATAAAATTGTCTCAGCCCTCAACTCCCCCTTAGATTCGCATGGAGTCAGTCTGATGTGGCTTCAGACCCTGGCCCTTTGCTTAACAAGTCTCATGTCCTTCGGCAAGCTGCTGAACTTCTCTTGGGCTCAGATTCCTCACCTGCAAGTTGGATTTCAAAATCCTGTTTCACGGAGTCTGGGAGAAGTTTGGAGAGAGAATATTGCAGAGCATTTGGCAGAGTGCCTGGCTTATATAAATGCTCACCAAACAGGAATCATTACTCATATGGTCCTGCTGAGATGTCGGCTTGCTGCTCTTGGCCAGGGAGACATTCAGGTTTTCAAGGGCTTTTCTGCAGTGGGATAACCTCATCCATTATGCTACCAGTTGCTAGTTTGGCTCCCTGAGGTGTGGTGGGGAAAGACCACAGGTGTTATCTTCATTCAGGGCCAGGTTTCCATCCTGCCCTGTTGCTTCTCTCTGAGATCCGCATTCCTCTCCTGAAAAGAGAGGATAACATCAAACTGTCTCAGAAATAAGCACTTCTTGGCCTCACCAGGCTGTTGTGAGAAGGAAATTAGGGGACATATGGCATATGTCTGGCACAAGGCTTGTGGCCTGGGGGCCCTCAGCAGTTGTTAATCCCTTCCCCTTGTCCCACGAGACAGAGTGCTGGGAATGGCATCTGCCTTCTACATGTCTTAATCCACAAAACTGTGGTAACAGTTGAAGGAATGAGTGTGCAGGTATGTGTGCTGTAAAGGGTGATGCACTGTGAAGGGAAAGTGGGCTCTGATCATTGGCAGGATAAAAGGAGAGGCCAGAGGTTCTGTGAAAACTTCCTGAAGAAGCAGCCCATCCCCAAGGAAGATTCCTAAGTCTGATCTCCCAAAATGTGTGTTTCTTTTGTGGGAATAGCTCCCACCCAATTGGTAAAGAGAGCCACAGTGTCCATATTATATGAAAGTCATGTTGGTTCACATGCATTATTTTCCAGCAAGTTCATGTTTTGAAGCAATCGGAAGCAAACTTTCTCTTAATAAAGGAGGAAGTATGAAGACCTTATAAAAACATTGAAAATCCTGCAAAAGCACCTTTCACTGGTGGAAGTAGCTGCTGATTTAGTGTCTTTAAGAATCCAGTATCAGCTGGGCATGGTGGCTTAGCACTTTGGGAGACCGAAGTGGGAGGATCACTTGAGCCCAGGAATTTGTGACCAGCCTGGGTAACAGTGAGACTCTGTCTCCACAAGAAGTATTTTTTTAATTAAAAAAAAAAAAAAAAGAACACACTACCCTTTCCACTATGTTAGGCTCTTTGGGGAAGCGAAGAGTGCAGATGAAGAAGCTATGGAGAGACTTCCTCTTGTATTTAAGAAAAAAAAAAGTTTAGTTTTTTAAGAAATCTAAACTTTAGATCATATTTTTCACTTTGATGAATCCAATTTCCATTACAAATGTATGCCATAAAGGTCCCACATCTGGGAGAAAGTACAAAAACCAAAGGTTTAAAGCTGCCAGGATGAAGTGACTATGATGCTGGGTGCAAATGCTGGTGATTTAACCCTGAGGCTGTTTTACTAGGATTGGTGCTGTTTTTGTTAGAGCTGTGCTTACAAAGCCCATACGTTTTAAATGATCTCCTCCAAACTTTGTTGTTGTTGTTGTTAAGCCCTATAATTTTTACAGCATAGTATTTTGCAAAAGGATTTTGTTTTTCTTTGTTTTGTTTTCAGGATGATATATATGGTGTTGAGACAAAAATGCATCCATCAGGAGCCCCTGGGCAAATCTGAATTTCCCAAATTTCTAAGATGCAAGACTAAAGTACTTTGGGGCTAGTTCATTTCTCCTCAACCACAAGTTTTCCATTGAAAGCCATGTTACCAGGAGAAGAAAATACTCTTTACATAGAAAATATGAAATTAATGTGTCCCCTCCTCCAGAAAGTGCTCCCTGCAGGTTTCCACCAGACTGGGTTAGAGGATCCTTCAGCTTTCTGCATTTGTGTCTGTCTTGGATCAGCCCACTTTATATCATGTGGTCATTGCCCCATGTCCATGTCTGTTCCTACTCCCTTGATATGGCTTGATGTTTTGTCCCTTCCAAATCTCATGTTGAAACAAGACCTGCAATGTTCAAGGTGGGCCCAGTGGGAGGTGTTTTACTCATGGAGGTGGATCCCTCATGAATGGCTTGGTGCCATCCCCACAGTAATAAGTTCACACGAGATCTGGCTACGAAAAAGAGTCTGGTGTCTTCCTCCTCTCTCTCTTTTTAATTTTTTTGAAATAGGGTGTCCCTCTGTCACCCAGGCTAGAGTGCAGTAGCATGAACATGGCTCACTGCAGCCTTGACCTCCCAGGCTTACCTCCTGAGTAACTGGAACCATGGGCACATGCCACCACACTCAGCTAATTTATTTATTTATTTATTTATTTTTTTGGGTAGAGACGGAGTCTCACTGTGTTTCCCAGGCTGGTCTTGAATGCTTAGGCTCAAGCAATCCACCTGCTTTGGCCTCCCAAAGTGCTAGGATTACAGGTATGAGCCACTGTGCCCAGCCCTCCTCTCTATCTTGTCCCTCTCTTGCCATGGGACACACAGGCTCCCCTTTGCCTTCTGCCATGATGGTAAGCTTCCTGAGGTCTCACCAGGAGCAGATGCTGCCATGCTTCCTGTACATGCCCCAGAACCATAAGCCAAATAAACCTCTTTTCTTTATAAATTACCCAGTCTCAGGTATTTCTTTATAGGAACACAAATGGACTAACACATCCTTGTCGACCTAAGGAAAGAAGCTGAGGCAAAATTTAGTTAGACAGTTTATTCAGCCCAAGGCTCAGGACGGTTGCCCAGGACACACTTCCAAGTTGCCTTGGGGAGTTCTCTGTTCCACCTTTGTTATGAGCAGGCTTTAAAGGCACAAGGGGACAAGAAACGGGCTGATACAAAGTTGCTTGACAAGGGCTAGTGCGGCTCATGCCTGTGATCCCAGCATTTTGGGAGGCCAGTCGGGCAGATCACTTGAGGTCAGAAGTTTGAGACCAGTCTGACCGACATGGCAAAACTCTGTCTCTACTGAAAATACAAAATTAGCCTGGCATGGTAGTGTGCACTGGTAATCAAGCTACTCGGGAGGCTGAGGCAGGAGAATCACTAGAGCCTGGGAGGCAAAGGTTGTAGTGAGCTGAGATCTCCAGCCTGGGCGACAGAGCAAGACTCTTACTCAAAAAAACAAAAAACAAAACAAAAACAAAACAAAACAAAAAACAGCAAAACAAAGTTGCTTGGCAGGGATTCTCACTGGTTTATAGAAATAACATTGATTAGTGATTGGCTATAACTGTTGAACTATAGGGTATGAGTTATGGTGTCCAGTGTGTGGCATTTTATGGCTACTTGGCATCAATGAGTCTAGAGCCCACGTAGCGAGTGGCTTCGAGAGCTAGGTATTTAGCTCAAGGGGGTGGTGAAATGTAACTGCTGTCATATGGTGCCACATTTCAGTGCCTCGCTGGGCCTGATAATTAAAGGGGGCTCACATCCCTCTGATAAAAAGTTTGTTTTCCTTTTCCCCTCAGCCTAGGTTCGCTGGTCTTTAGGAGTCCAGGGCCCAGCACAAGGCCAGGCACTGTGGTGGCTTTAGGAAGCCTTGTGGACTGAACAGAATGATCCAGCAGCAGGCTGGAGGCTGGTGGCTATAATGATGTGCCTGCCTGCACTTCCAGCCCGTGAGAATTTATTTCAGAAACAGTTTACCATTGTAGGCCAGTTAGTAAGCCTGTGTATAAACACTTGTTATAAAGCTTGTGAAATATTTCAGCTTTGTTTACTAGCTCTGGCACAGGCTTCCTTACAGCCTAAAAATCCCCCTGAGCCTTGGAAGCTGTGTGGACGTATGTGAAACCTAGGACAGGACTCAGAATGCTGCATGTGAACAATGGAAAAAACCTTCACATGAGAGTCATTTTGCCACTCTGGGCTATAGCTTCCTCATCTGCAGAATGAGGCCTGTTACAGACAAATGTCTGTGTCCCCCAAAATTAATATGTTGAAATTCTTTTTTTAATACATTTTTAAGATAAAACATTTTTACTTAAAAATTTGTGTAGAGACGAGGTCTTGCCATATTGCCCACCCGTATGTTGAATCTCTAACCTCCAAGGTGATAGCGTTAGAAGATGGGAACTTTGGGAGGTGATTAGGCCATGAGAGTGGAGCCGCCCCATGAATAGGGGATTAGTGCCCTTATGAAAGGGATGCCAGAGAGCTTTCTAGCCCTCTTTCCTCCATGTGAGGATACAAGGAGGAGAAGGCAGTTTGTAATCCAGAATGGGGCCCTCACCAGAACCTGACCATGCTAGCAGCCTAATCTTGGACTTCCAACCTAAAAATTAGTGAGAAATAAATTTCTATGGCTTATAAGCCACCAGTCTATGGTATTTTTTCTAAAAAAAAAAAAAAAAAAAAATAGCAGCCAGAACTAAAACAAAGGCCTTGGAGTAGATTTCACCATTTGTTCAACAAACGTATTTGTCTTCAGGTCCTTGTGACACACTGGCTCTCCTTGGCAGGGAAATGATGAAAGACAGAGCTGCCCTTGGGAGGTCACAGCCTGGAAAATGAAACAGGCTCACACCCACATAGTCCCTTGATGGAGAGAAGAGGAATTAACATTTAATAAGCACCAAGTGCATACCAGGCAATTTATACCCCATATCTAATTAAATACCTCATGTAAGGTAGACATTATTATCTCCATTTTATAGCTGTAAAAACTGAGGCTCAAGAGGCTAAGTGACCTATTTGTGCTCATGAAGCTAGCAAATAGCAGAGCTGGCATTTAAGTCCAGGTTCGTCTCGTTCTAAAGACTGAAATGGTTCCTACCCAACCTGAACAGTTTGTAACTCCATGATTTAAAAAAAAAAAATTAAAAAGATTCAGTCAGGAGAACACATGACTATTTCCTTCCTTAGATCTGAGCTTTTAATAATTTAAATTTTATTTATTTATCTAAAGTCAGGGTCTTCCTCTGTTGCCCAGGCTGTAGTGCAGTGGCACGATCATGGCCCACAGAAGCCTTGACCTCCAGGGCTAAAGCGATCCTCCTACCTCAGCTTCCCCAGTAGCTGGGACCACAGGCGAATGCCACCACACCTGGCTCATCTTTTAACTTTATGTAGAGACAGTAAAGATATAAACAACTAAATATGATGATTTCAGTTTTTTATAAGTTCTAGGAGAAATATAAGCTAGAAGTGACTGAGGGATCTGTGTAGGTTAAGGTAGTCAGAAATGGCCTCCATGAGGAGGTGACATTTGAGCAGAGATGAAAAGATTGAGAAGGACCTTGCCATGCAATGATGTAGGAAAAGTGCTTCCCAGGCTTCAGGAACAGCAGGTGCAAAGACCCTGAGGCAGGAACAAGCTTGACTATTTGAGAGACAGAAAGGAGATTAGTGTGGCTGGAGCAGATTAAAAACATGGAAAGTGGCAGTTAACAAGGCAGATAAGAGGGAGGTGGGATCACACGGGGGCATGGCATGGAATTTAGATAGCAAGAGAGAGTCACCGATGGGATGTAAGCAGATTGGTGATGTCTACATATACAGTGAGGGAGTATGAATGCAAGAAAGACATAGACGGCTCCCACAGAGACACCTGGTATAGGAGGCAAAACGCCATCTTTGGAGGGTCCCTGTAATTAGTCAGTATGACCTTGGACTAATCACTTTACCCTCCAGAGACTGTGGCTTTAAGATTAAATGAGATAATGCAGGTCAAGCCGCTGGCATAGTACCCAGACCTAATCCTCAGGCAACAAATGTTACTTCCTTTTTCCCTTCTCCCCACCGGCCTGTGAGCTTGCCAAGCACAGGATCTTTGTTAATGGTGCCTGAATCTGCCCACACCCTCAGCACCAGGCACAGAGCCCAGTGAACAAACAATAAACATATGCGGACTCTTGAGGTTGCCTTTGCAATATTTCACATATCTGTTCCTTCAGTTTCATCTTTTTCTGCCAGAAACCTCCCTCAGAGCATCATCTTCTCTCATGGAAGCTATGCCAGTGGCCACCTACTGGTAGTCCCCTTCAGGGAAGGGCTTGTTCCCTTCCAGCTGTCCTGAGCATGGTATGAGATTTGTCTTTGTAAAACACAGCTCAGACCATGCCTCTGTCTTGCTTGGAAGGCTTTGTGACCCCTACAACTGGCCCTCCTCACCGCTGCTGTTTAGGCTGGGGTTTGAGGCTCACTACAGTCCACCCCTGGCTGTCCTTGCTATGTTCTCACTCTCTGTCCCCCTCTAACCCTCTGCCCCACACCCCCCAGGCCACAGTTCCTTAGGCTTTGACATCACTGTGCCTCTGCTCACAATGTTCCCCTGCCTGGAGCAGCCTCCCGTGAGCATCACACACCTCATATTCCAAGGTCCTTCCTGCGCCTAAATTTTCACAGCACTTCCCAGTCCTGCTCCCTGTGCACTTGCTGCTTTGAACCTTGTGTTTTACCTGCGCGCATGACAGAGCGGGCACTCAGTAAACGTGATAATGAATGCGTGTCCCCACTGTAAGGGCAAGGACGTGTCTCCTCCATCTCTGAACCTCTCATCTCTCTCACATACCTGTGTTTTCTTGAACACAGCAGGAACATAACACATATTTGAGAGATGCATCAGTCACCTGGTCTTGTCTGTTCTAATTTGTAAAGCTGTCTTGAATGAGTCTCCTGTTTCCCTTAAGCCAGGCCACATCAACTTTCACTTGGCCTGTGACAACAGCCTCTTAACAGTCTCCCCTCTTTCCATCTAAGCCCCACACAGATGACCAGAGCCATTTTTCTAAAATGAAAATCAGGTCATGTCTTTCCTCTGCTGACAACGTGTCATGAGTTCCCCAGTGCCACAAGAAAAAGTCTCAGCCTCCCTCTACAGCCTGATATCTTTTGTTTCCCCTCTTCCCCATCTCCCCTGAGACACCTCCTTGCATTCCTCCTGAACTACCTATAAGGCCACAGTAGCCCTACACTGTTTCAGACCTCTCTGTCTAGGAACCTACTGCTTCCTTTTCTTCAAATGACACCCCCACCTCCACTCCCTGCTCCCATCATCTGACAAGCAGGTGTCCATGCCTCCTAACCCAGTTCTGATGAAAACTTGCTCTGTGAAGGAGGAGATGGCTGACCCAGGAAGAGAAACCCACACTAACCACACATTCACCCAACAAATGTTATTGGGCATTCTCTATGCTCCAGACACTCCCTCTAGGCAGTGCTTGTATGGTCAGGTTGCTATGGTTGCAGCCATCCCCCATATGGACATGAATGGGGTTCAAACCTGCCTCATTTCCAAGTCTGGGAGCCTTGAGGTCAGGGGCTACCCTGACTCTCATCACTGAGTCCTCACACAGTGCCAGCCTGTGGGAGAACTGAAAATGAACCCCATTGTACACAGGGGAGAGGGAGGGAGGAGGTCAAGTGAGAACCAGGGTGGGACAGCTGCCAAGGTCCCACCCAAGCTGACAGAGTCTCTCACATCTTATTTTACAGCCCAGGATCCTACTGATCAATAGCAAAAAGATACTTCAGCTTCGCTGTTCTGAGGCTCCTGTGCCCTAGCTTCCATTGAGTGGTTTTCAGTGGCAAGATCCTTGGGAAATTCCCTACAACCCCCAAATTGTTTAATCAATGAACAGGTTATACAGGCTGCTGACAGCCCAGCACAGTGCAAAATGCATCTTTGTTACCATCAGGGTGGCAGGAAATAAGTTCTGGCCCTGGCTTCAAATGTGCAAACTCAATGTGTCTGTTCTTCTCTTTAAAAAAGCTTTGCCGATGGCTGCTTTGTGCTTGGCACTGGGGACAAAGGGATAAACTAGACCAGAATCCTGCCCTGGAGAAGCGCCCCGTCTGGGGAAGCAGGCCAGTGTGTTCAAAGACACTGCCCTGAATGCGAAAGTCACTGCATGGCTAAGTCCCAAAGAGCAAGTCTCCAAATTTCCTTTTTTTAACTATTTAAAAGAAGTAAATGGAGATTTTCATTGGATGGGATGGCTTGAACAATTTTTTAAGATTTCTAGCTGCTTTTAGCTGACTGGTCTTTACTTTATCTTCAGGATAGTATTTTGAGGAATGCTCACTGGGCTCAGTTTGTGCTTGGTTCCTGGCTGCTGCAACTGGAGGGACCTGGAGTAGACAGAAGGGACCCTCTGCTAGGAGCGGGGAGTCAGTACCAGCAGACAATGGCCCCATCCAGTGGGGAGAGGGAGGCTGGAGGCACAAGGGGACACACTGGGGTCAAAAGGGAGAAGACCAAGGGACAGAGAGAGAGGGAAGTTTGCTGGGGAGTGGCAGAGAGCAGGAAAGCCTTAGGGACAGAGGGGGAAATGCAGGGACCAGAAAAGAATATGTCTAGAAGAATCCTTAATATTCCAGAACGTATTATTATAATGTAGATACATTCTTGAAGAATACATTCTTACTCCTGAATAAGACTATATCAGTGATGTTTCCATTTCTTAAACATATTCATGAATAACATGTTCATAAATACATTCTGGAATGTTTATATTCTAATGACTTCATTCTTCTCATGTCCTTTGGTGTCGTCTTCTCTCTGCCCCTCACTCTTTCCTCCCTGCTGCTCACTCTCTCCTCTCCCACTCTCAGCCTCCCCTTTTCTTTGACCCTCAGTCTCCTCATTTTGCAGTCAGGCAGTGGCTGGGAATGGAGTGTCCTAAAGGCTTTCTCATTTGCATTTCTCATGCCTGCACTAAGACTCTAGTAGCCAGGGTTCCTCAAGCTTCTTCCTCTAGTTCTGTGTTCCTTCCCCTTGGTGTCTCCAGCATGCCGGCCCCGGGCTCCAAAGGTGTGTGTCCTAAGAATATATTGCCTTTGGTGACTTAGCCTCATTAGTCAAAGAGTGTCACTTCCACAGGCTCTCCCAGATCAAAGGGCAGTGAACACAGACTCCAGTTCTCAAAGGAGGAGGATCAGCGTCACACTGGGACTGGCATAGGCTGGTGCAGCAATCTTTGGAAAATACCATCTTCCTCAAGTGAATCTTTAAAACCAGGTATCTGCTGCTTGCTGAATATAAATCTAAGATAAAATAATACAAAAAAAAGGTGACAGTAAGAGTAAAGAAAGAGTTATACCTGGCAAATATCAAGCAAAAGAATGCTGGTATAGTAGTTATTTTAATATTAGACTAAAGAGGTTTTAAGGATAGAGCATTACCAGAATTAAAGAGGGTCCCTAGGTATGATAAAATGTTCAAATCAACAGAAGGATAAAACAATTCTGAATCAATACACACCCAATAGCATGCATATATACTCACATATATACATATACATGACAGAACACACACAGATACAGACCTGGTCTGTGCTTACTCATTCTTCCAGACTCGACACAGATCTCCAACAAACCTCCCCTCCTCTTCCAGGCGGAGTTATGATCCTTGCTCCAGGCCTGTCCACTCTTTCTTCCTTCTAATAGCCCTGATCTTACTGAACACCAGACTCTAGGTCATTTTTTCTGACAAGTAAATCACAGAAAGCCAGCTGCGCAAATGAAGAATTCCTCAAACCATCACTTTGCTGAATGATTAATATGTTAGAAGCTAATTCTTCAAAAGCCAAGTCATTCAAAGTTAATTCTCTAAATTTGCTTATGTCTTTTTCAACTATTATATAATTCACAGCAGTTGGTATTAGATGGGATAGGTTTTTCAAATTGTTGTAATAAAATTAAGTAGGTAAAAATACAAAGTAGGTACAAAGTATAAAGAATGATACAACAAAACACACGCACCCAAAACCAGTTTTTTAAAGTGAACATTACTATTACCTTTGGAACCTCCTCAGTGTTCCGCCCTGAGAAACACCCCACCCTATCACCTTCCTTCTCACCCCAGAGATAACCGTTCTTCTGAATTTTCTGTGTTTTATTCCCTTGCTCTTCTTCATAGTTTTACCACATATTTTTATCCTCAAAGTGCTTTTTTTAGTTTTTCATGTTTCCTAACTTTAGGTTAAAGGAAGTGGAGAGTATGTATCTTTCTGTGACTCACTTTTTTCTTTTTTAAAAACATTATTTATATAAATTACTTTAATCTGGGCTCAAGTGATTCCAATGCCTCGGCCTCCCAAAGTGCTGGGATTACAGGAGTGAGCCTCACTTTTTTCATTCAACATTATGTTCCTGAGACTCATTCTTGTTGATGCCTAGAGTTTTCATTCATTCATTTTCTTGTCTACATAGTATTGTGTTTTATGAGTACATTACAATTTATCCATTGAGTGAAGGGACACTTAAATGGCTCCAGGGTTCCAGCATTGCACAGAGCATGGCTAGGAACATCCTTTTTTTTTTTTTTGAGATAGGGTCTTGCTCTGTTGCCCAGGCTGGAGTGCAGTGGCATGATCATGGCTCACTGCAGCCTGTATCTCCTGGGCTCAAACAATCTTCCCACCACAGCCTCCGGAATAGCTGGGACCACAGGTGCATGCCGCCACGCTCAGCAAATTTTTTAAAAATATTCTGTAGAGACGGGGATCTCCCTGTGTTGCCCAGGCTGGTCTCAAGTAATCCTCCCAGCTCAGCCTCCAAAGTGCTGAGATGATAGCCATGAGCCACTGTGCCCAGCCAGGAACATTCTCATATATGTGTCTTAGGGCACTCATGCTATGCCATTGATTTAATTCATTCCTTACAACAACCATATGAAGTATGTATAATCAACCTCATTTTAGAGATGAAGTAATTGAGATTAAGAAAAATTAAATGACTAAAGACATGAGTCTAATAAGAGGGGCGAGACTTTGATACATTAAACCTCCCCATGTCATGAAGTTGTCTTTCAGAAGGGAAGCCTACCCACTGACCCATTCTCTAAGCAAACAGCTCCTCTCTGGACAATTCCTGTCCCCCTTTCCCCCATCCCCTTTCTCACAGCATCCTGCCAGTCTCTCCCTTCCAGCCTCATCCTTCCCTGTCCCCTTCCTCTCAATCCCTGAAACCCACCATGATTCCATTTCAAATTGATGCTGCCCATTCAGAGTTAGAACAAAGAGCCTTAATCTCCCACCCAATGTTTTCCACCTTTCCTATCACTCAGTCTTTTGTCCCCAAGCTCTGACCACCCACAGCTCTGCTCTACCTCTGTGATGATTCTGATTACTCTACCCAGCTTGCAGTGTATCCCTCCCTGAGGTGGAAGCTTTTTGAGCAAGGGTCTGTGCCTTTCATCTCCATTTCCACTGCAGTTCCAGAGAACCTCTCTAGTGGTATTTAGCATGCTCTGTCTCATGTTAAAGGACCTGTTTCATTTTTCCAGATCTCTCCAGGGCTCTGCTCAGAGTCCTGCACAGACTGAGTTAACAAATATTTAATGAAAGGATCAATTCTTACCCAAACCACTTTTTGTGCGGTGCCTGGATTAATTTCAGTTAATGTTTACTAATCTGCTTTAAAGTACCAAATACATGGCAAAGCCCTCCTGCGCCAGGTGAGTCAAACCACTCCCTCCATCTCATGTCTCCAGATTCAAGCAGAGAGCCGACCCTGATCTGGTACCTTCCTGGGCACAGTCCTCTTCAGAGACATCCTAAAATTCTACCATTTCCTAACAACCACCATGAACATTTACATAGCTTTTATGAAGTTTAAGCAAGTGTAAGCACTTTCAGACCTATCTGATCTGCCTAAGCCTCCAGTGCTACAGGTATCATGGTCCCCATTTTACAGTTCAGAAAACCAAGACCTAGAGACAAGGGATTCCCCCTAGTCCACACAGAAAGAATTAAATTCAACTTTTCTTATTTCAGAGTCCTTGACTTTCTACTCCATTAAGCCACTGCTTCCATGAAGCCTTACTCAAGGCAATGGAGTTTGGCAGGCAACACATTGTAGTGGGAAAGGGTGCCAGCTTGGAGTAAATCAGCCTTTGAGTTTGAGTTCTAGCTCCATCACTCAGTAATTATGTGACCTTCATCAAGCCACTAATTTCCCTAGTCCTGAGTGCTTCATCTGCAAATGAGGCAGTAATACCTACCTCAAAAATTATGAAGATTTAATGAAAAAAGAAGTGTCTAAATTGTCTCACATATAGTCAAGGCTCAGTAAGTGTTAGCCCCTTATCTGGCCCTACTTTGCTTTCACCCGCCTCCAATCCCTGTGATGATAATCCAAGAGATTGAAACGCTGTGCTCTAAACCAAAGTATTAATTCAGTCTGTGCATGCGGGGGATTGCTTGCCTACAGAAGACACTGCAATCAGCACAAAGGATGAATGCATATTAATTTCCTTACTCGTGGGTCCAGCTCTTTATCTTCCTCTGGTTGGTTGGTGGCTTGCTTTTCCCAAGACTTCTGAGCACTTATGTGTCTGGGTTTGTCCACAGCCTTATGAGGCCTGCATTAACTATAGAGCATAATCTCAACCTTCTCCCATACTGAAACCTATCGCCCACTCCCCAGCCACTCAGCTACAAAAGAATGTATGATTCTTTGAAGCCCATATCACCTTCAAGGAAATTCTTTAATACCTGCTTTTCATCTCAGAAATTACTCCCTGCCAAATGAATGAATTGTTTATTCTGGCCCAGTAGTCCAACAAATGTTTCTGAAGAAAAAACTCGAGCTCATGTGCCACACACCAGTAATAGTTGCTACAAAGACTACAGTTGGCATTTATCGAGCATTTATATGTGCACAACAATGCTAAGTGCTTTACACACTTAGTATTTCATCACATTTTATCTCCTCTAATCTTTACAACAGAATATGAGGTGGGTGATTACCTCTATTTTAAAGATGAGAAAACTGAGAATTAGACTTGGTGACTTGCTCAAGACCACACTTAATGGCAGAGCTATGGTTCAAAACCCTGATTCATTCTAAAGCTGAGTTATTTCTTTGCCCTAAGAATCTCCACAGTCTGTTAATGGGAGATACAAACCCAGAAAACAAGTATTTTGTTCATTTATATATCAAAATGCAAATGTCCTTTTGTTTCTGATTATGATAAATGGTTCCGAATGTAAAAGTCCTCCTCTGGGGAAGCTACTGCCTATGGGGTAGCCCTGCTCTACAAGGAGCAGTAAAAAGATTAAATAAATAAATAAACGTTCTCCTCTGGGGAAGAGGGCTAAGGGGTAAGAGGGCTAAGGATGGGATAAGAAGACAACTTATTTTGAGCATTCTTTAAACCTGTGCAGTTATTTTTTGTTAACGTAGCTCTTAAAAGCAAAATACAGTAGAACATTTAGCAAATACAGTCAGTAATAAAAATCATTGCTAACCTCACTTTACGTGGATACTCATTTCCGGTTTTTTTTTCTATGCATACATGCACACACTTAAAAATGAGATCATACTAAACATACTGTTTTATAACCTGATTTTTATGCTTATCAATATGTTATGCCATATTTCATCTTTTCATGTCCACGAATATAGATCTGATGGTACTGATGGAGTTCAGGTGGTTTACAAGCTTTTGATACTTTGAAAATGCTGAGATAAACTTTTTTTTTTTTTTTTTTTGATACGGAGTCTCGCCTTGTTGCCTGTACATCCTCTACCGGTAACAGATTTTGGTGAGCCAGCCAGGAGGTAAGCCCAAAGTTTGGGATTTATTTTTCTGCTTTTCCCTTTCCTTTCTGCTCTATACAGGGGAATCTGTCTCTTTCTCTTTTCCTTTCCAACTCAGGACCCTTGGTGGACAGCGCCTAAACACGGAGGCAACTGCAGGTTTCTGGTCGTGGCCAGTGAAACTAAGGGATTTCCGTGTGGAGGTGCCTAACTGCCACCGCCTGGTTCGTTTAAGGGACCTGGGTCTTTTTCCTTTTTTTTCTTTTCTTTCCCTTTATTTTTCAGTCTTTCAGCAGTTATTTCCTAGTAGCTCCTTGGAAATTGGGGGCAACTGGCTGGGGCCACACTCTGGTGTTGCCTGAAAACCAAGGAGTGACTGGGAATAGTTGTCCTGCCCAGAAAGGAGAGTGACTCTTTTCTGTGTTTGCTGGTTGTGGTCCCTGATCCTTATATGTCGTGCACAGCTCTTCTGGGGCAAACTCACATGCTTTTCAGTTGACTTAAACCTTGTTTTCTTACGCTAAATTCTTCCCTTCCCCTAGTCAACAGGCTAAGGACAAAAGAAACCCACCCAGCCTCCAGTTTCCTATCACTAAGGTTCATGGCTATTGCTCTAGTGGAACGGGAAGCATGGGAAAATGTGGCCTAATCAAATTATAAAGATGCTAGATGTTGAGGCCTTCATCTAGGGACAAAAGGAAAGCTCACAGTGGGTCATCGCCTCTGGTGGGAAAACTTGCCAGTGGCACCAGTGCCCACTTAAGGTCAGAGACGTCTGACACTCTAAGATTGGACCCCAAAGGGGGATGCTCCGGGAGATCCCCCAGTCCCCAACCTCTCCAAAGGGAACGCCCTTGGCAGAGGTTCTGAGGCCTAGTATTAAGCCCTCCTTAGAATTTTCTCTCACAGATGACAATGGGAACTTTTGCAATACTGTTTGGCCCCAATATTGTTTGGAATCTGGAGTTTGCTGGTGAAAGGGAAAGTGGGATGCATTGCGTGTATCCAGACTTTGGTGCTACTGTTCTAAGCAGGGTCAGGCCTAGTTAGTACGTGATATTCTCCTTTGGTACTATTTGGCCCCAGTGTTCGTTGGAATCTGCAGAGGTTTGGTCTGTAAAAATCAAACTGCCATGAAAATGCTTTTCCCAAAATTTTGGTTCACAGCCTTCATTGGATTACCTATTGGGGCAAACAAAGTAAAACCGGCGAGCTTGTATTGCTATCTCATGGCGAGGATTCCAAGCTATTGGATCTTCATTTGTGTGTGTGTGTGTATACATGTTGAGATGTGTTTATTCGTATGTACACTTACTGTTATATGTTGTGTCTACCAAATTGGCTCATAAGTAAAAGAGGGCTCATAAATTAAGCAAGTAAGTCTAAGCAATTTTCAAGTTCACATGACTTAAGTATAACTTTACTAAACAATCTGGCTTTAAAATAATTGGTAAAATAAAAATAGAAATGCCTTCAGAATTGTCAGCATACATTTTTGTCTGGATTTTATTTTAATTTTTAAAATTTTATTTATTTATTTATTTTTGAGACAGAATCTTGGTCTTGTCACCCAGGCTGGAGTGCAGTGCAGTGGCCTGATCTCTGCTCACTGCAAACTCTGCCTCCCAGGTTCAAGCGATTCTCATGCCTCAGCCTCCTAAGTAGCTGGGATTACAGGCATGTGCCATCATGCCCAGCTAATTTTTGTATTTTTAGTAGAGACGGAGTTTCACAGTGTTGGCCAGGCAAGTCTCGAACTACTGACCTCAAGTAATCTGCCCGCCTCGGCCTCCCAAAGTGCTGGGATTACAGGCATGAGCCACCACACTGAGCCTTGTCTGTATTTTATATTTGTCTCTGCTAGATATTTTGAAGTGTCAGGTTTTGACATAGAAGGTTATAAAACGACAAACCCAGCCAAAACAAAATGATCTTGGTTTGTGTGCCTTTTTCATTTTTTGACAAATGAGAGAAATTTAATGTTAGCTAAATCTTCTGAGTTATTTGCAAAAATACCTATGTATTTAACTCTGAGACTCTTACTTAGGTTTAGGTGAGCACCTGATGTTCACTGGCGATTAAAAACATGGTCAGCAAGGAAATAACTAACTTTAAATGATAGTGTCTAAGATCTCAGTTTACAGAATTAATCTAGATAAACTGTTAAAAATGAAAGAATTGAGTGCATACAAATGGGATAAATGTTTTAGGCAAACTTTCTGTGTAAATTAAAATCTTAAGATTATTTTTGATGCTCATTGAATATCTGGGTCATTTCCAATTAAGAAAGAGTTGTGATATGGGGAAATATGTTTCTAAAAATGGTGGAATTTTTCTTATCTATAAATGCCCATATTTGATACTTCAGGATTTCTTGTTTTTTTCAGGGTTTCACTAAAATTTTAGGTTACTAAGCATAAGAATTATAGTTAACACATAATTCCATTTACAAAAATGTGCCAAAAGGGTTGTGTTATTGGTGAGAAAAAGAATAATTTTATCTAATTCAGAAGTTACTAAAAGTTGGTTCAAATTACAGATTTGAAAAGGTTATTTATGAAACAATGTAGTAAGGAACCAGTAAGTAGGGGAGAAAGATGTAGAAAAGTTTAGATTATAAAATATCCTTTAAAACTTGGTAGAGAATTGGAGACAGTTGGCTAATTAACCTTTTTTTTTTTTTTTTTTCAGCCAGAATCTCCCTCTGTTGCCCAGGCTGGAGCACAGTGGTGTGATTTTGGTTCACTGCAAACTCCACCTCTCAGGTTCAAGTGATTCTCCTGCCTCAGCCTCTCCAGTAGCTAAGACTACAGGTGCGCCACCACACCCAGCTAGTTTTTTAAAAATAATTTTAGTAGAGATGGGGTTTTGCCATGTTGGCAAGGTCTCAAACTCCTGACCTCAGGTGATCCACCCACCTCGGCCTCCCAAGGTGCTAGGATTACAGGTGTGAGCCACCACACCCAGCCAAATTAACATTTTTGTAGTTAAAGCTCTTAGTCTTGATTAAAGTCTTATTTGACATATTGTAAAAATGCATCAGCATTTTGGCAATCTTTTTAAGTATAGTTAAGCATGAAGCTGGATTTAGTGTGGAGCCAAATTGCACATCCATGCTTGCATTGCTTCACACTATGTTTACTGTTTTGCCTGGATAGTGCTGACACTGGAGTACTTATTGGTCATGTGCCTACAGTGAATTTCTTGACTGCACAGGATGTATGATGATATTGGTAAATTTAAGGATATTTAATTGTGTATCAAGAATAAAATATTCATCATGTGAGTTTTGGGGGACCCTGGGTAACCCCATAGCCTCCAGGGTAGATCGAATAGGAAAAATTTAGAGTTGGTTTCCTGTTTGTTTTTGCTTCTAATTTTCATTTGTTTACTGTTTATTCTCCTCTGGGCTTTGCTCATGTATGCATATATATAAAACCATGATTTTTTAAAGTTTCTAATGGAAGGCTTTTATTTCATTGTGCGAATAGTTATTTTGTTTCCTGTGCATTTTTAGCAAGTCATCATTGGTTCCATTTATCTGGAATTCCTAGGCTACCTTTGTTGCATCCGTAGGAATTGATGATGCACACTAGCTTTTTCACTTTAAACTGACTTTTTGGATATTAGGCTTCCTGATATATTAAGTGTGTACTTTCATAAATAGCATTTACAAAATTTATCCAAAATTTGTAAACTATTTGAGGATATTCTTAATTCATGGGAATGTGTTTGTTTGCATACAGTCAAGCAGGGTTGCTTGGGCCACTCAGGGAAAGAGAACCCGGAAGCCTGGCATGCCAGCAAAATGGTAAGAATTTTTTAACAGTCAATCTCTGGCCTCTTTTTCTCTGTGTAAACTGATTAAATGAATGGTAAAAGATTATAAGAAGGCATGGAATATAAATTTTTATAAACCTTTAACATATTTAGTAGGCTTCCCAAAGTTTAATTTCAGCTTCAAAATTGTACATGTTTAGTTACATGGGAAACATTGTCAAAATAAAAAATGTTTAATCTTCTTCAGATTATATTTTAGTGAATGATATTAATATATATTCCAAAATTGTATGGGCTTTCTAAAATTCTAATATGTCTGAGTATACATCTTGTCAATAGTGTTTTTAACTAAAAGTCATTTGAACTCCATGGTCTATGTCAAATTACCTACGATAACCCATGAGCTATCAGTGCTATGCACCTAAATTGGAGAAACAACTGGTATGCAAGAGGATATAAAGCCAATGTTAAGCATGGACTTACGGAGAACCAGGACAGCCACCTTGTCTTTCCTGAGTCCTTAAAGCTTTTGTTACTAAAGGTTCTGTGTTCCATGACTCATCAGGGAAAAGATAAAATGATCCAAATTGAATATACATTGATGTGCTGACTTATAAATTGCTAAAATATTTTATAAGCAATGTTTGGATTGTCCAATTCGTATTCCTGGGAAGGCAATCAAAGCTTCAGGTACATTTGGCTACCTGATGGGCCATTTAAACATTTACAAAGGGATTTCATTCCACTGTAACGTTCAATGCATGTTTTCTTGTTCTATAAAAGCTTTCCCGTGCAAGAGGGCTGATGTTGTAACAGTAGATTATTATGATACAGTGTATTTTCACCAGGTAAAGAAAGCTTTTTATGGTTCACCGAGGACAGTTAACCCCTTCACAATCTAGAACCCAAGGACTGGATCTTCTGAGAACATCTACTGTAAAGGCTATAGTTACACAACAGACTTTAAATGATTTTGTGGAAGTTATGATAGAATTGGCTGAACAGGCCAGGCACAGTGGCTCACGCCTCTAGTCTTTGGGAGGCCGAGGCGGGCAGATCACATAAGGCCAAAAGTTCGAGACCAGCTTGGCCAACATGGTGAAACCCTGTCTCTACTAAAAATACAAAAATTAGCTGGGTGTGGTAGTGCATGCCTGTAATTCCAGCTCCTTGGGAGGCTAAGGCAGAGAATCACTTGGACCTGGGAGGCAGAGGTTGCAGTGAGCTGAGATTGCACCACCGCACTCCAGCCTGGGTGACAGAGCAAGACTCCATCTCATAAAAAAAAAAAAAAAAAAAAAAAAAATTGGCTGAATAGCTGGGCGCGGTGGCTCATGCCTGTAATCCTAACACTTTGGGAGGCCAAGGTGGGCAGATTGCCTGAGCTCAGGAGTTCAAGACCAGCCTGGGCAACATGGTGAAACCCCATCTCTGCTAAAATACAAAAAAATTAGCTGGGCATGGTGGTGCATGCCTATAGTCCTAGCTACTTGGGAGGCTGAGGTGGGAGAATCACTTGAACCTGGGAGGCAGAGGTTGCAGTGAGCCAAGATAGTGCCACTGCACTCCAGCCTGGGCAACAGAGCAAGACTCCATCTCAACGACAATGACAACAACAACAACAACAACAACAAATAAAAATAAAAAGAGAGAAAGAAAGAAAAAAGAATTGGCTGAACCAATGAACAGAGAAGTATCTGTGCAGCTGCTGGCACTCCTGGCCTATGGACAAATACATCAAATGAAGATTATGGAGATTTAGTTGCAGGGAATTAACGAAGACATTGCTTAGTTATAAGCAGACTGTTTAGCTCATCCTTCAATCTATTTAATTTTAGGAGGTTTGGTTTATGGGGACCCTGGGTAAGGCGTGTGCTCCAGACTCTTGGTATTATCCTCCCAATAGTCATGATAATAGTCTCCCTGGTGCACTGTATTCTCTCAAACGTTTTAAATGTTTGCATGCAGCCATCTCTAGAATGTCAGATGGTCTCTCTTCAGCTGGAATGACAAGAGCTGAAAGAAATGTGCGACCATGAGGACGTCATAACCTGTGAATGACGTGCTGAGACCAGAAACCCAAAATGATGGTAACTGAGAGTGGTGCTAAGGCCCTAAGTTCTCACCTAAGTGAGAACGTGACCCAAAAGCGGGAATTTTTTTTTGTCTTTTTTTTTGAGACGGAGTATCCCACTGTCGCCCAGGCTGGAGTGCAGTGGCGTGATCTTGGCTCACTGCAAGCTCCGCCTCGCCGGTTCACGCCATTCTCCTGCCTCAGCCTCTCATGTAGCTGGGACTACAGGTGCCCGCTACCACGCCTGGCTAATTTTTTTGTATATGGGAAACCTCTAGATGGTATTTAAACCCCAGAAAATTCTGTAATGGGGCTCTTGAGCCCCTATGCTCTGGCCGCTCCCACCCTGTGGAGTGTACTTTGATTTTCAATAAATCTCTGCTTTTGTTGCTTCATTCTTTCCTTGTTTTGTTTGTGTGTTTTGTTCAATTCTTTGTTCAAAACACCAAGAACCTGGACACCCTACACCAGTAATACACACTATGGTCAATATTTACAATTTCTGTCTCCAAGTATGCAAGCACTATTTTGAACTGCATACACTAACAACTTGGTGTTCTGGGTCATTACTTGCAAATCGACAGGTTCTGTTTTAGTCACAAAATCAAGTTTCATCACCACAATGCTCTGGAGAGGAAAATATGGGTTTGGGATATTGTAGATACTACCTATCAACCAGCTATGTGTTATTTGGAAATTCTTGGCCACGTCTGGCCCAAACTTTGCTGCCTGTTTTGCAATGCGTGGTTTGGCCTGGTTCTACCATTCACTTCAATTCATAAGCTTCGTATCCAACATACTCAGGTTACCCACAATGATCCCAACTTGTGTTTGTGTCACCTGTTGCTGTGCATACACAAAACGTCGAGTTCTATTGGAACAAACTGTAAAGCAAAGTACAAGATCATAAGAGGAGTTTGTCTTTATATGTTGGATTCATATGTAGCCAAATTTATGTGGCACAATCAATTTGGAAATAATGCTTTCAGTTCCCTTTTGCTGTATATATCAGAAGAACAATTAACAATTTCCTGTTAATTAGTATCATGTTTCGACTTAGGGTTTTAGCATGCTTTATTACAAATATCCAGGGATAAGTTTTTCAGTTGAGTCCATTGGACAGACGAATTGTTCAGTTGACCTAGTTTTCTTATCTATAAAATGAGGATAGTGATATTTATCTTGGTAAGTGACTGGAATAATTAAATAAAGTAATGCATATAAAAATGCTTACTCCCGGGTGTGGTGGATCACGCCTGTAATCTCAGCACTTGGGGAGACCCAGGCAGGCAGATTGCCTGAGCCTACAAGATTGAGACCAGCCTGGGCAACATGGCAAAACTCCATATCTATAAAAAATACAAAAATTAGCCAGGTGTGGTGGTGTGTGCCTGTAGTCCCAGCTACTTGAGAGGCTGAGGTGGGAGGATCGCTTGAGCCTAGGAAACGGAGGTTACAGTGAGCTGTGATCACACCACTGCATTTCAGCTTGGGCAACAGCCAGACTCTGTCTAAAAAAAAACCAAAAAACAAAAAACAAAAAAACAACAAAAAAAATAGAACAAAAAAAACAAAAAAACAAAAAACAAAACAAAAAAAATGCCAGTTGTGGTGGCTCACACCTGTAATCCTAGCACTTTGGGAGGCCAAGGTAGATGAATAACCAGAGGTCAGGAGTTCAAGACCAGCCTGGCAAACATGGTGAAAACCCTTCTCTACTAAAAATATGAAAATTAGCCAGGTGTGGTGGTGGGTGCCTCTAGTCCCAGCTACTCAGGAAGCTGAGGTAGGAGAATCACTTGAACCCGGGAGGCAGAGGTTGCAGTGAGCCAAGATTGCCCCATTGCACTCCAAATTGGGCAACAAGAGAGAAACTCCATCTAAAAAAAAACATAAGTTTATATATACTTACTTAAACGCCTGGCTAGAAGGTGCAGTGGTGAACACCTGTAGCCTCAGTCAATTTGGGGCTGCGGAGAGAGGATTGCTTGAGCCCAGGAGTTCAGGTTCCATCTTGGCAACATAGAGAGGCTCTGTCTCTAAAAAAAGTAAAATAAAAATTGTAAATTCCTGGCTAGAATTAAACAGGCACTTCATAAATAGTAGTAGTAGTGATGGTGGTGGTGGTGTAGTAGTAGTAGTAGTAAATGGTCAATTTGTATTGAGTTTTTGCTATATTCCAAGGCATTGCCCTAAGTGCCTTAAACTCAGTATCTCATTTACTTCTAACAGCACCATTGTGAGATTGATGTAGGTATTAGCCTAGTTTTTCAGGTGAAGGAGCCAAGGCATAAGAAAATAACTCAAATTCACAGAAATAATAAGAGGCATTGCTGGCTTCAAATCTGAGATCTGTCAGGGTGTTTGGACTTGATCCCATGGGCAATAGAGAACCACCAAAGATTGATTGATTGATTGATTGATTGCTTTACCTATCTGACATCAACGTCTGTGTACCCTATAACTAGTAATCATTCGTTTAAATGGATGACACCATTCTACCTCATTCACATATGCAGCAACAGGGCCTGAGAGGTGGACAGGAACCGGGTCACAAAGAGCCTTATCCGTCACGTAAGGGAGTTCGGACTTTATCGTACAGGTAGTGGAAAGAGAAGGGATTTGGAGTTACACAGATGGCTCACTCTGCGCCTTGCCCTGTGCTAGGCACTAGGGACACACTGAGAGCCAAGACACTTTCCTTGCCCTGAGGCTGCCTGGAGTCTGCCTCAGTTTCTCAAGATGTGGTTCCTGTCTCACAATGACCCAAGCTTGCAGATCCAGGGCCCCAGAGATTCTGATTCTTTTTTTTTTTTTTTTTTTTTTGAGATGGAGTTTTTGCTCTTGTTGCCCAGGCTGGAGTGCAATGATGTAATCTCGGCTCACTGCAAGCCTCCTTCTCCTGGGTTCAAGTGATTCTTCTGCCTCAGCCTCCTAAGTAGCTGGGATTACAGGTGCGCACCACCACACTCGGCTGATTTTTTGTATTTAATAGAGACAGGTTTTCACCATGTTGATATCAGGCTGGTCTCGAACTCCTGACCTCAAGTTATCCACCTGCCTCGGCCTCCCAAAGTGCTGGGATTACAGGTGTGAGCCACTGTGCCTAGCCAAGATTCTGATTCTTTAGGTCTCAGCTGAAACATAACAAGCAGCCACTGTGATATTCTCTTAAGTTTGAGAGGCATGGATCTTGCTGGTGGGGAAGACAAGTAGACAGATGAATACAATACAGAGTGATGTTACGATCAAGAAGAATTTCTGGAGAAAGTCTGGTTTGAGCTGAGACTTGAATGATTAAACAATAGTTAGCCAAAGTGGCAGAAAGTGAAGGGGAGATTCAAGCTGAAGGGAAAATGTTCACAAAAGCCCAGGAGTGAGAGAAGGGGTTCTTTTAGGGAAGAGAAAGTATTTTAGGAATGCAACAACAAGATTTGAGAGATGGACAGGAATTAGGTCACGAAGAGCCTTGCTGGTCATATCAGGGAGTCTGGACTTTATCCCATAGGTTGTGGAAAATCACTGAAAGTTATTTTGTTGTTTGGAAGAAGACATTGATAGAGCCCTCTGGCAGCTACAGTGTAAAGAATAAATAGGTTGTGGGACTGGAGCAGGGCAAGACTTTCTTTAGGGTTATCAGGGCATAGGCAATGATGACTTGGACAGAGATAATGGTAGTAGGGGAGAGAGGAAAATGGACAGAGAGAAGAATTCATAGGGTCTTATCACTGGATAAAGCTGCATGGAGATAGGGAGGTGTCAAGGCTTTTTCTTTTTTTTTAGAGACAGGGACTTGCCCTGTCACCCACAGCTCACTGCAGCCTCAACCTCTTGGGCTCAAATGATCCTCCCACATCAGCCTCTTGAGTAGCTAGGACTACAGGTGCATGACACCACACCTGGCTAATTTTTGTATTTTTAGTAGAGACGGGGTTTCACCATGTTGCCCAGGCTGGTCTTGAATTCCTGGGCTCAAGTCATCTGCTCTCCTCAGCCTCCCAGAGTGCTGGGGTTACAGGCATGAGCCACCGCACCCAGTCAAGGCTTCATTCTTTAACAAACTGGGTCAATGGTTGTGAATTTCACTATGAAAAAAAAAAAAAAACAGTGGAAGAGAAGCCAGTGTGCAGGGAAAATTAGATAACTTTAGAACATAAGGAATCTGAGATCCTTATGAAATATCCGGCCAGGCGCTCTGGCTCATGCCTGTAATCCCAGCACTTGGGGAGGCCGAGGCGGGCAGATCACCTGAGGTCAGGAGTTCAAGACCAGCCTGGCCAACATGGTAAAACCCCGTCTCTACTAAAAATACAAAAAACTTAGCTGGGCGTGGTGGTGAGTGCCTGTAATCCCAGCTACTTGGGAAGCTGAGGCAGGAGAATTGCTTGAACCCGCGAGGCGGAGGTTGCAGTGAGCCAAGATCACACTATTGCACTCCAGCCTGGGGAGAGAGCAAGACTCTGTCAAAAAACAAACAAAAAAAAAGAAAAAAAAGAAAAGAAACCCTGTCTCTGCAAAAACATAACAATTATCCGGGCATGATGGCAGGTGCCTATAATCCCAGCTACTTGGGAGGCTGAGGCAGGAGAATCACTTGAACCTGGGAGGCGGAGGTTGCAGTGAGCCAAGCTCACACCATTGCATCCAGCCTGGGCAAAAGAATGAGACTCCATCTCAAAAAAAAAAAAAAAAGAAAAAGAAATATCCAAGGAGAGCTGTTCAGAAGATAGTTGGAAATGCTGGTCTATGGGAGATCTTGTCGATTGGTCACTGAATATCCTGTCCCCCTACTTTTTCCCTCATAGAAGCCAATTTTGTTTGGACAGTGTGGTGCCCAGCTAAAACATCCACTCTCCTAGACTCTTTTGCCAGTCTTCCCAGACTATTTATGGTTGGTCATGAGACCCCTGTTCCTACCAAAGCGTTCTAAGTGGATATCAATGGGTGTAGGTTCTGAAGAGGCTGTTTCCTTCACTTCCCTCCCTCCCTCTCTCCCTCCCTCCCCTCTTTCTTTCTTTCTTTCTTTCTTTCTTTCTTTCTTTCTTTCTTTCTTTCTTTCTTTCTTTCTTTCTTTTTCTTTCTTTCTTTCACAGAGACAGGGTGTCACTGTGTTACCCAGGCTGGTCTGGAACTTCTGCGCTCGAGTGATCCTCCTGCCTCAGCCTCCCAAAGTACTGGGATTACAGGTGTGAGCCACCGTGCCTGGCCTGGCTATTGTTTTCATGATAGCAATGGACAGTCCTGGCTGGCATTTGCTTTTTACCCTTGCCCTTCTTCCTTTGTCTTACCCAAACAGAGTTGGGTTTCTTAGACAAGAAGCAGCCATCTTGTGACCATGAGGCTGAAGACCATACCCTAAGGGGGCAGAGCAAGAAGAAGGATTCTGGCACTGTGGAGCTGTGGCAGGGCCCTGGACTGTCTACTGCCTGAGAAAAACAAACCCTTCTTTGGTTAAGGCACTGGAACTACTTTTCTGTCGCCTGCAGCAAAACATGATCCTGATTGAAGAGCCGAAGCTGTGGAAACTGATCTGGGTTAGAGATAAAGATTTGGGTCAGCCTCTAGACGGTAACAGTGCTAGGGTAGATACAAGAAAATCAGACATCCACCTATGCACAGATAGAAATTATGAGTTAAAGAAAAGAGAGGGCTTGGCTTATAGGCAATGTTGAAAGGAAGGAATTCCTGTTCACAGGGCAAGTGTCTTTAGGGTACTTTTAAAATTGTTGATGTTTCCATAACCTCATTCAAAACAAAACAATCAAATTAGAGCTATTCAATTAATACTCAACTTCGTGAAATTTATTTTGTAACAACTTACCAGGTGGAAAAAGGCTGTTGACTCTGTTCATATGTGTGGTGACTTATCTCCCAGGGTGTGGCGTATTTTGGGCTCAGGAACTGACTTGGTAAACTTCATCTCTTCTCTATCTTCCACCAAGCAAGGAACTCTGAAGTTCTCTCCCGGAAATTTGGGGCGAGGACTGTCCAGGACCTGTGTTGCAGTTTAATCTGACTGTCTTATCCTTTGCCAAGATTATTTGCCACAGCCTTCTAATTGATTTTCCTGATCTCTCGCCTCCTCCTTACCCTGCCCTACTACAAAAAATCCCCACATCAAAAACTTATTTCTTCTAACACGTGGATTTAAACATGTTATTCCCTTTCTTGAACACTAAGATAAACCCCAAATGCGTTATCACAGCATATTGGGCCCTAGCCTTTCCATCTTTAGTCTCTGATATTTGTCCTCACTCCTCCCTCATGTCTGCACAGAAGTTCAGCCACTCTGAATGTCTCATTCTGCCTGTTTTTCTATTGCCCTTTCAAGCCCTTGCAGTCTGTTTCTTGCCCAGAAATGCTTTCTCTGCCTTCTGCTCTGACCAACCACCCACAACAATCTACTACAGCCACATTAATTTTCTGGTTTTCCCAGCAGCTAGGAATGGCTGGAAACCTACCACTTTCTTCTCCTTCACTTTCAACCCTTCCCCACAGGTCTGTCTCCAATTCCTGTTGATTCTACCCTCTAAACATCTGTGAATTTGTCCTCTCCTTTCCATCACTATTGCTACTCACCCTATCACTGCAATAGTCTCTTCTGCAGGCTCCATGTCTTCAGTCTTTCCCAATTCAGTCAATCTGTCCTCCCCTCTGCATACATACCCACATCAAGATCTCACTTAAAACCCTGTAGGCCCTTGATGGCATTGTCCCTGCAGACCTCATAAGCCTCATTGCCTACACTTCAGCTGCAAGGTAAAACCAAACACAGTGTTGGCCTCTAAGGAGACCTCTAGTTCTCTCTGTCCAGCACAGCCCTTTCTTCCAAGCTCACACAGCCAGCTTGGCACAGCAGAGAAGAACATGGCCTCTGGCACCAGACTGCCTGGATTCCAGCCTAGGCTCAGCTGCTTATGATCCGGCTGTCATTGGGTGAAATACCTAACCTCACTGTGTCAGTTTCATCATCTGTAAACAAGGGCTAAAAGTAGTACTTAATTCACAGGATTGTTAGAAAGATTTTAAAAGGTAATCCCGGGCCGGGCGCAGTGTCTCACCCCTATAATCCCAGCACTTTGGGAGGTCGAGGCAAGTGGATCACCTGAGTTCAGGAGTTCCAGACCAAACTGTCCAATATGGCAAAACCTCATCTCTACTAAAAATACCACACTTAGCCAGGCATGGTGGTGCATGCCTATAATCCCAGCTACTTGGGAGGCTGAGGCAGAAGAATGGCTTGAACCCAGAGACAGAGGTTGCAGTGAGCCAAGATCGCACCATTGCACTCCAGCCTGGGCAACAGAGTGAGACTCAGTCTCAAGAAAACCCCATTTTGACCTTTGAGATTTGTCTGTTTTTCCTCTTCTATTGCCCAGAATAGTGCCTGACACACAGCTGGGATTCCTTAAATATTTATTAGAAAGTGAATTTACTAACTTGCTTTGTGTGTTTTGTCATATTTCATTTATTACCAGGTCAAAATTGGGAATACTCTGTATTCCCAACACTAAGCTTGCTTGATAACAGACGTTCAATTCATTTTGCAGATTCCCATGTAAACTGACTTTCATTTATTCAAGTTTTGCAAAGATGTGATGTAACTAGAGGAGACTCCAATCGGGAGAAAACGGGAGAGAACGTAAGGGCACTGGCAAGGAGACATGGCAGGTGGCCTGCGGCCAAGATATAGAAGGTAATAGAAGAGGTCTGCAAGGGGAAATCCTGGGAGACAAGGGGCCCAGGAAGTCTAGCTAACTCAAGGAGCTTGAAATTGACTTTTGTTCTGTGTAATCCAAGTTTCTTCTGAGTTTAGAAAATAAGTCTTATGAGAGAATCAGGCCTTATGAGAAAATCAGGCCCTAGCACTAACGCTGCCTGGAGAATGGGGCTTGGGGTCCAGATGCTGGGGTCTACTGCCTTCCTGGGATCATCAGGATGGCATCAGAGTAGAGTCTCAAAGTCTGGAATTAGGAGTGATGATTAGTCTGATAATGTTTCTGGAAGCATAAGCATCAGCAGGTACATACGACATTTATTTTTCAATGCTTATCATGCATTTTAAGTAAAAACAGAAAGCTCCAAAATGATTTGTATTTTATAACTATTTTAATAAAACATGTATATGTATGAAAAATATCTGGCTAGTTATACACCAAAATATTATCAGTGTTTACTACGTGATGAAATTCCAGGTGATTCTTGATTCCTTTTTCCTTCTTTCTTTTTTCTTTTTGAGATGGAGTCTTGCTCTGTTGCCCAGGCTGGAGTGCAGTGGTGCGATCTCGGTTCACTGAAACCTCCACCTCCCGGGTTCAAGTGATCCTCTGCCTCAGCCTCCCGAGTAGCTGGGATTACAGGCGCCCACCACCACGCCTGGTTAATTTTTGTATTTTTAGTAGAGATGGGGTTTCACCATGTTTGCCAGGCTGGTCTTGAACTCCTGACCTCAGGTGGTCCACCCCCCTCAGCCTCCCAAAGTGCTGAGATTACAGGCATGAGCCACTGCACCCAGCCGATTCCTCTTTCTCTCTTTCTTTCTTTCTCTTTCTTTCTTTCTTTCTTTCTGTCTGTCTGTCTCTCTCTCTCTTTTTCTTTCTCTCTTTCTTTCTTTTTGACAGGATCCTGCTCTTGCTGTGTTGCCCAGGCTGGAGTGCAGTGGTGTGATTATAGCTCATTGCAGCCTCGAACTCCCAGTCTCAAGATGTCCTCCCACCTCATTCTCTCAAGTAGCTAGAACTATAAGCCTGTGCCACCGCACCTGACTGATTTTTAATTGTTTTGTAGAGGTGGGGTTTTACTATGTTGCCCAGGCTGATTTTGAACTCCTGGTCTCAAGCAATTGTCTCACCTTTGCCTCCCAAAGCACAGAGATTATAGGAATCAGCCACTGTGCCCAGTCTCAGGTGATTCTTTATATATTTTTTCACTGTGGATTTTTTTTGAATAAATATATTTTCAGTGTGAAATGTAATTTAATTGTGAAAATGTAGATTGGTACAATCTTTGCATTATCTACTAATTTGAAAATGTGCAAAGGTTCATTCATAGGTAACATGCTAAAGGTAATATGCTTGTACGTGTGTCAGAAGGTATGTAAAAATAAACATCAGGATAGCAGTGGTTATAATAGCAAAGGTGAAAAACAACTTCATATTCATCTTAGCAGAATTGATAAATATATTGTGGTATTGTCATACAAAAGAAGGCCATAAAAGACTAAAACCTGACCAGGCGTAGTGGTTCACACCTGTAATCCCAACACTCTGGAGGCTGAGGTGGATCACTTGAGGCCAGAAGTTTGAGACCACCCTGGGCAACATAGCCAGACCCTGTCTCTACAAAAAAATTAAAAAATAAAAACTAGTGAGGCATGGTGATGAGCCTGTAGTCCTAGCTACTTAGGAGACTGAGGCGAGAGGATCCCTTGCGCCAGGAGTTCAAGGTTACAGTGAGCTATAATGTGCCACTGCACTCTAGCATGGGGGACAGAGCGAGACCCCGTCTCTAAAAAAATAAGAGTAAAAATAAATAAACTAATGCCTTATGCAACAACATGGATGAATCTTACAAGTACAGTATTTTGATAAAAAAAAAAGATCAAGTCTCCAAATAATACATTTCATGCGAGTCTACTTATATCAAGTTCAAAAACATGCAAAATATATGTTCAGGGATACATTTATATGATAAAATACACAGAAAAGTGAAGGAATGATAAAAACAAAATTCAGGAGGGTAGTTGCTTATGGAGAAAGGAAAGTGATGAGATTGAAGAAGGATACACAGGGGTTCAAGTAATTGGCTACAGTCCATCTCTTAAACTGGGTGATGGCTATGTCAAGATTCATTTCATTATTTTTCTGAATAATTTATGTAAGTTATAGATATTATTTTAGTATATTATATATTCATAATAAAATTATTTTTTCCCATCTGTATTTTTAAATTTTCCATAAGGAACATACATTACTGGTTATATTAAACAGAGAAAGTAAATAATAAATGTAATAACATTTTAAAAATTCATATTCTCTTGTGCCTTTTCTCATCCTTGCCTTTTTATATATATGTATATATATATATATATATATATATATATATATATATATATATACATTCACTGTGTATTTATTCACAATGTAATCTGCAGCAAGTTGTGTGTTAGGCATACAGTGGTGACATATGATTTCTATCCTAATGGCACTTACCCTCATCAGTGCTCTCTAGATCCCTGTAAAATCCTCTAAGTAGGCTTCATTATCAAGATTTCACAAATCCATTAGAAATTTTTCTTAATGTAGCTATTAAGCACCTGTGCTCTAACTCCAGCCTGCTAGATTCAAATCCTTGCTCTGCTATGAACTAGTTATATATATTTGGGCAAGTAACTTAACCTGTTTGTACTTTAATGTCCCTAACTGCAAAATGAGAAAAAGAACAGTGTCTACCTCATAGGATTGCTGTAAGATTTTACTGAGTTTATATATTTATACATAAAACTCAGAACAGGGTCTAGCCCATGGTAAATGTTTGATAAACACTATTGTTACATTGTTCTATAAGTATCTCCTGAGCACCAATTCTGTGTCAGGTCCAGATGAAGATATAGAGATAGAGTGGGACAGGGTTTGGAAGGCCAACTCCTAAACAGACTATTACCAAAAGTGAGAGGAGTACGGCAGAGGGAAACCAAGGGTCTGCAGGAGAACACAGGAGGCTCTTCAACCCTGTCTGGGGGTCAGGGGAGCCTTCCCAGAAAGGCTAAGATTCTGTCCCCAGGTTGAGGTCTGTTGTCTTTTGGTGACACTCCATGTCTCCCATAGAGAGGTGACTAGGCAGTGTTAAGGGACTGCCATGAATGCACTGAGCTGTAAAAGAGGCCAAGAGGTAACTTGTAGATCTTAAGATCACTTATCCTGTGGTGAGCCTACACATTTGGTTTTTGTGGTTTCAAATTTTCCTTTTCCTTTGCAGTTGTGAAATGGTACAGCATATCTCATATGGAAAAATTAATTACAGCTTGGATTTCTTTTGTCACATTGAAAACTGATAAAAAGAATTTTCAGTAGGAATCTAGTTGAAAGCTTTCAAAATTTGGGTTGTTAGTTGAAAAAAAATATCGGCACTGGAAATAATCTAAATACCCAGTAGTAAGGGAACAGTAATATATCATAATTAAGTAAATTGTGATTTATTTATAAAATTGGATATGATGTAACTTTTTTTTTTTTTTTTTTTAGAAACAGGGTCTCACTGTTGCCCAGGCTGGAGTGGAGTGGTGCATAATATGTCACTGTAACTTCAAACTCCTGGGCTCAGGCACCCTCTCGTCTCAGCCTTCTGAGTAGCTGGGACTACAGGCACACACCAAAACACCCAGCTAATTTTTAAAATTTTCTGTAGAGACAGGGTTTGGCTATGTTGCCCAGGCTGGTGTTGAACTCTTGAGCTCAAGAGATCCTCCCAGTTTAGCCTCGCAAAGTGCTGGGATTATAGGCACGATCCACTGCACCCTCCCTAATGTAACTATTAAAGTGATATTTATGAGTACTTTTAATAGCATGAGAAATGCTTATGAAAGAATATGAAATATAAAGACAAAAATAGCTCCATCATGTAAACAAGTCATTAAATAAAATAATGGAAGAAAATGTACTTAAGTGTTGACAATGGACATTGCTAGTTGGTGGGATTATAAGTGATTTCTTTTTTTATACTTTTTTTTGGTATTTTCTAAATTTTTCAACTTAAGAATGTATTGCTTTAAACAAAAGTTTTGGTCGGGTGCAGTGGCTTATGCCTGCAATCCCAGCACTTTGGGAGGCCGAAGTGGGCGGATCACCTGAGGTCAGGAGTTCAAGACCAGCCTGGCCTATGTGGTGAAAGCTGGTCTCTGCTAAAAATACAAAATTAGCCAGGCGTGGTGATGCACACCTGTAATCTCAGCTACTCAGGAGGCTGAGGCAGGAGAATCACTTAAACCCAGGAAGCAGAGGTTGCAGTGAGCCGAGATCATACCATTGCACTCCAGCCTTGGCACAAAGAACAAAACTCCATCTCAAAATAAAATAAAATAAAATAAAAAGTTTTAAGATATAATTTACACACCATACATATTGGCCATTTAAAGTATACACTTCAGTGGGTTTTTTTTTTTTGGCATGTTCACAGAGTTGTGTAACTATCACCACAATCTAATTTTAGAACACTTTCATCATCCCCCAAACTTGCCCTATTCCCATTAACAGTCACCTCCCGTTCCTGCTCCCCTTCTCAGACAACCACTGATTTACTTTCTATCTCTTCAGATATTTACTTTCTATCTCTTCAGATTTGCCTATTCTAGATGTTCCATATATTATAAATGGAATCACAATATGTGCCCCTTGGTGTCTGGCTTCTTTGATATGGCATAAAATTTTCAAGGTTCATCCATATTGTAGCATGCACCAGTATTTCATTTCATTCCTTTTTATTGCAGAATAATGTTTCATTGAATGGGTATATCACACTTATTAATCTATTCATCAATTGATGGACATTTGGTGTGTTTCCACTTTTTGGTTACTGTGAATAATACTGCTATGATCATTCTTGTACAAGTTTTTGGTGGATATATGTTTTTAATTCTCTTGGTATATACCTAGGAGTAAAACTACTTAGGTCATATGATAACTCCATTTAGCATTCTGAGGAACTGAAAAAGTTCTCAAAGCTGCTGCACCGTTTTACATACCAGCGATGTTTGAGGGTTCCACTTTCTCCACATGCTTGCCAACATTTGTTGTTATTTGTCTTTTTGATTATAGCCACCCCAGGGTGTGTGAAGTGGCATCTCACTGTGGTTTTGATTTGCATTTTTCTAATGGCTAATTATGTTGAACATCTTTTCTTTTTATTTTTCTTTTTTTCTTTTTTTTTTGAGACGTAGTCTTGCTTTGTCGCCCAGGCTGGAGTGCAGCAGCGCTATCTCGGCTCACTGCAAGCTCCGCCCCCTGGGTTCACACCGTTCTCCTGCCTCAGCCTCCCAAGTAGCTGGAACTACAGGTGCCCATCACCACGCCTGGCGAATTTTTTGTATTTTTAGTAGAGACGGAGTTTCACTGTATTAGCCAGGATGGTCTCGATCTCCTGACCTCATGATCCGCCTGCCTCGGCCTCCCAAAGTGCTGGGATTACAGGCTTGAGCCACCACGCCCAGCTATGTTGAACAGCTTTTCATGTTTTTATTGATCATTTGTATATCTTCCTTGGAGAAATGTCTATTCAGATCCTTTACTCATCCTTTAATAGGGTTATTGGGAGTTATTTGTCTTCTAATTATTGAATTACAAGTTCTTTATATATTCTGGCTACAAGTCTCATATAAGATATATGATTTGCAAATAATTTCTTTCATTCTGTGGGTTGTCTTTTCACTTTCTTGATGGTATCATTTTCAGCAAAGGAGTTTTTAATTTTGATGAAGTCCAATTTATCTATTTTTCCTTTTGTCGCTTGTGTTTTTGGTGTTTTATATAAGAAACCATTGCCTACTCCAAGGTTACAAATATTTATTTTTATGTAAACTTCTAAGAATGTTATAGTTTTAGCTCTTACATTTAGGTCTATGATCTCTTTTGAGTTGAATTTTGTTTATTGTAACAGGAAGCATTCTAATTTCATTCTTTTGCATGTGGATATCCAGTTGTCCCAGCACTATTTGTTGAAAGACTATTCGTCCCCCATTGAATTGTCTTGGCATCCTTGTTAAAAATCAATTGACCATAAATGTAAGGGTTTATTGCTGGACTCTCAATTCTATTCCTTTGATCTACATGTCTATCTTTGTGCCAGTACTGCACTGTCCTCATTACTATAGTTTTACAGTAAGTATAGTAAGTGTTGAAATCGGGAAGTATAAGTCCTCCAGCTTTGTTCTTTTTTGGGATAGTTTTGACTAGTCTGGGTCCCTTACATTTCCAGGCATTGCTTTTATGCTCAAGGGGGGAAATTTTTTAGAAAAAAAGAAAAAGGAAGGTAGATATTGCTGAAGGAACTGTGAAATTCATTTTGTGTTTTCTGAGTGAAACTTCTGCAATGCACCTTTTCTCTTGGATGGGGGAATTTCTCTCTCCTAAATTCCGTCCTCGTCACGGTAGATTTCCTTTTTCACTATTGATGAACACTGTGCAAAGTATTGACTCAGCCAAGGCCTCATCCTGCCTTGAGTCACTTGGCTGGGTCAGGGGTTATTTTCACATAGGGGGTTCCACAACACCCTAATTTTTTTTTTTACTCCTAGCTAAGAATGATCATACTCTATTGTTGTGGTCTCTGCACTGTTCTGATTGCACACCTCATTGGCAAATCACTTTTGACTATGAGTTTTTGCGTATTCATTTTGAGCGTACAAATATATAAATATTTCATTCATTTATAAATTATATATGCTCATGATTATTATATAAACACATAAACAAAATGGAAGTTTTAGATGATGAGATAAAATGACTAGAAATAGATGTTTCCCCACACCTCGATGGCTTTTATCTCTCTGGAGACGGCCTTCTTGGATCTTTCATGTTTACCTCTGTGTGGTCCTAGCACCCAGGCAGCCAAACAGGGCCTGGGATATAGTAGAAGCTCAGTGACATTCAAAATAAAAATTTCAGGCCAGGCGGCGTGTAACTCAGGCCTGTAATCCCAGGACTTTGGGAGACCAAGGAGGGTGGATCACTCGAGGTCAGGAGTTCAAGACTGGCCTGGCCAACATGGTGAAATCTCGTCTCTATTAAAAATACAAAAATTAGCCAGGTGTGGTGGCAGGCTCCTGTAATCCCAGCTATGGGGATGAGGGGGTACTGAGGCACGATTCCCAGAAGGCAGAAGTTGCAACGAGCCAAGATGGTGCCACTGCACTCCAGCCTGGGCGACAGATCGAGACTGTCTCAAAAAAGAAAAATTTCAGAGAGGCTACTATTCCTATTAAAATACACTGCTTCCGGCCGGACGCGTTGGCTCACGCCTGTAATCCCAGCACTTTGGGAGGCTGAGGCGGGTGAATCATGAGATCAAGAGATCGAGGCCATCCTGGCCAACATGGTGAAACCCTGTCTCTACTAAAAATACAAAAATTAGCTGGGAGTGGTGGTGCACGCCTGTAGTCCCAGCTACTCTGGAGGCTGAGACAGGAGAATCGCTTGAACCCAGGAGGCGGAGGTTGCAGTGAGCCGAGATCATGCCACTGCATTCCAGCCTGCCGACAGGGCAAGACTGTCTCCAAAAAAAAAAAAAAAAAAAAAAAAAAAAATACACTGCTTCCCTAGGTTTTGCACCTAGCAAATAAAAGTTCTGCATCTATTTCCTGCTAATTGGCTATGGTTATTTTGTAGAAAGGCTGTGGGCTCTTCATCTCTCCTTGTTCTCTCTTTTACCTTTGACTTGTACCACATCTGACTTATTTATTTAGAAAATAGCAGTTGTATCATCCTTCATTTATACTCATTTCTTACTGTGTATTCAGGCAGAGTCCTAATACTAAGACCATAAAGAATGGAAAGCAAGGTCTCTGATCAGGATGTAGCACAGTAGGATGTGGACAAAGGGCAAGGAAGCTCTAGGGTGTAAACATCTGGGACGGCTTCAGGGAGCTGGATTTTAAAAGAAGAGTGGGGAGAAGAGAGTTAGGCTGTCCCAGTTGAACTGTGGGAACAAAGGTAGGTGACCCAGCACATTTTAGGAGAGGGGAAAGTTTGAGTTTGGTGTAGCTGAACACTAGGGGCAAGGGTGGTTGCATCTGTTTTAGGAAGAGCTCTCTGGCAGACCTCTGGAGTAGTAGACTTTTTATTTATTTATTTATTTATTTAGAGACAGGGTCTCGCTCTGTTCTCCCAGGCTGGATTGGCACAGTCTCAGCTCACTGCATGCAATCTCCACTGCGGGGGCTCAAGTGATCCTCCCACCTCAGCCTCTCAGGTAGCTGGGACCACAGGTCTGAGCCACCGCGCCCAGCTAATTTTTGTGTTTTTCGTAGACACGGGGTTTTGCCGTCTAGGATACTCCCAGATGGGGGCTGAGAGTATTAGACTTTTGAAGTTGGAAGTAGGGGTAGGCTGTTGGTTGCCTGAAGAGAAGGGCACAATTATAGTTAGAACATGGAAACCTCTGCGCTTGGAGGCCCAAACGAAGCAGGGAAACTTTGCTTTACTGCTCTAGCTAGCAGCATTCTTTTTTTTAGGATCTCAGAACCTACTTTTTTTTTTTTTCGGTCCTGGGTTGTTCACCCTTTCCCTTTGTACCGAAGAGACACACCTTTATCAGAAAATCACGGTTTATTTCCTGAGAATCGCGGGAATTGGTTGGGGGTACTCTGTTTTGGGGCTCCATTTGAGGCCTGTGGCTCAATGGAAGACATAAAGGCGCTTCGCTGCACAGGTTTAATCAAGCAAGGGCTTGATAGAAGTATTCATCCCACCCCCGCCCCGATTAAATCAAACCACACACACACAAATAGAGGCTCTGGCACATCCTGACAGAATAGCCTCTGGGATGTCAGCAACCCCCAACCTACGGCCATTGGCGTGTCTACGCGGGCCAGGAAGCCCAGGCCCCCGGCTCCTTCCTGGATCACGCCCCTGCCCCGCCCAAGGATGAAGAGGGGCGGGGCCAGCCGGCGCCCTCCGAGTGGGCCTAGCGCCAGGTCAGGCCTGGCCCGGCCCCGCAGCCCAGCGGCGCCGGTGGGCGGGGCCTCCGTCAGGGCCGTGTCAGTAACTGCGCCAGGCCCCGCCCCTCGGGGGAGGCAGGGCAGGGCGGGGCGCGAGCGAGCGCGCGGGCTGGGCCGGAGCCGGCCTGGTCGCCAGCCTAACCCGGCACTGTGAGCTGAGCGCCTGGGCGGCGGCGGCGGCGTGATGGCTCCCGCCGCGGACCGGGAGGGCTACTGGGGCCCCACGACCTCCACGCTGGACTGGTGCGAGGAGAACTACTCCGTGACCTGGTACATCGCCGAGTTCTGTGAGTGTGGCCTGAGGAGGGGAGCGGGGGCGAGAGGGCACCGGGCTGAGGAGACGCCGTGGGAGGAAGGCAAAGGGCGAACCTGGCCGCGAGGGGAGGTGCCAGGCCTGGCCCCGGGAGCTGGAATGCGGCGCCCTGGGCCAGCGGGAGGCTGAGAGGAGCGGGCCGGGAGTCCAGTGTGTAGAGGGAGGAGTGCCGCGGTCTGGGAGGGAGGAAGGGGGCCTGGGGATTGGGGGGGCAGAAGAGCAGTGGGAAGTGGGGAGCCCCTGCTGGACCTAAGGGGGAAAGCCTGAGGAGCCGGGTTGGGAATGGGAATTCCTGCCCAAGAGCGGAGTGGGGCCAGGCTGGGAGAGTGGAGGACCCTGCCCCTTGGAATGAGGGCCCAGGACACCTGCTCTGCTGTTGCCACCACCAGAAGGGGACAGTTCCTAGCTTCGTCTTTCCCCCAGTCCGTGAGAATTCTACCGTCTTTCCGTTCCCTTTTCACTGGAATATTAGACCTCCTCGCTTACCTCCAGGAAACAGTTTCACTAGTCTGAGATCTGAACCATCCCACCCCTATCCCCCAGGATGTGTTCAAGTACCAGAGGTCATCTGCTCTCCGAGTATGGTTATTCAACTGTCATCTTGCACCAGGAGTCGAAGGCATCTTGCACCTAGTCTGTACCTTCTGCTCCTGCCAGGCTCCCAAGAGCACAAAGGACCAAGTCCCTGCTCCATTCTGTCCTATCCAACTATCTAGGAGTTAGGGGTCATCTGAGGACACTACTTCCACCGACTGCACCTTCTGAGGGTTTAAGAATTCTTCTTTAGCTGCTGCTCTGTCAGGCACCGCTGGTCAGGTTGGGCTTGTTCTGTGTCTGTGTGGGTGTCTGTCTGTTTTCATAGACGATTTTTCCTGCCAGGCTAGGAGAAATCTGCCACTTCTTTTTCTATCATTTAATCAGGTTTTGAGAGCACAATATTTGATCCCTCTTTTAGGTACCTGCTTCTGGCAAAGTGCAGAGAATATCCTTTGGCTAATGATTACTGCCTTCTTTTAGTTGGATCTACTTCTCAGGACGTGAAGTGAAACTCTTCTTAGCTAACCTTCTCATTGTTGAGTCCTGCTCCCAGGCATCTGTGCATGGCTTTGTAGGAAAGAGGCAAGCATATCATGACAAATGGTTCCACTTTATTCTGTTCTGGTAATTGGCTAAGTTAAAAAAAAAAAAAAAAAGAACACTTTTTGCAGTTTTCAGGACTTTAGTACTATTCTCTTATGACCATGATTTAGGCTAAGAGTCACTTTTCTTGAGCTACTAAATTAATAAATTTTACATAATCATGGAGAAATATGGGCAAAGGGATCATTTGTAATGCAATTACTTGGGAACCCACATGTTGGCAAAGGAAGCACTTTACCAGTTTGTTGTTAGATCACTTTGGCAAGCCCATGCCTGGTTCAGAGAACCACGACCACAAGGAAAGAGACGTAAAACCATGCACTCTGTGCTGGAAATGTGTAACATGGAAAAGAGGAATTCAAGAGTCTTCAAATATTGGATGGGCTATCATATAGAATAATTTTTTAAAAATTTATTTAGAATCTGGAATTAGGGCCTATGGGCAGAAACCAACTGTAATGGGGAAAAGTTTGCTTCAATGTAAGGAAAAACCTAACCAATGATATGGGAAAGTTTGACTTGGGGGACAGAGGACTTTCTGTCACTGAAAGTGTTAAATCAGACATTGTTCAATGAACTCGTGAATATTTTTGGAGGAAAAAATTGTTTAATAGAAAAAAGGGGCTGGCCTTAGTTGCAGCTTTATGGGTCTACGTAGGTAATAATGACTCTTAGTTTAGAACCAAGGTTTTGGATTCAAATCAAAAGAAAAAACTGGGCTGGGCATCGTGGCCCATGCCTGTAATGCCAGCACTTTGGGAGGCCAAGGCAGGAGGATTGCTTGAGGCCAGGAGTTTGAGTCCAGCCTGGGCAACATAGTGAGACCCTGTCTCCATAAAAAATAAAAAAAATTAGATATGCATGGTGGTTTGTGCCTGTAGTCCCAGCTACTTAGGAGACTGAGGTGGGAAGATCACTTGAGCCCAGGAGTTCAAGGTTGCTGTGAGCTGTAATTGTGCCACTGCACTCCAACCTGGGCAAGAGTTAGACCCTATTTCTACAAAAAATAAAAATAAAAAATGCAAAGAGAGAAAACTGGCAGTTAAGTCATGTGGACTTTGAGAGAGCAAGATACTGTGTTCTGGCAGATAGCTCTGAGAAATGGGAAATGACATTTGTTCTCAACGTGCTCAGAAGAGGAAACTCTGAGCAGACTACAGGGAGGGTTTTGACATAGGAAACAGAGGGGTTGCAAGAAGAGGATGAGTGAATGTTGGCAGTCCTTTGCGCATGCACCTTGGGAGAAAATCATCTGGAGGAAGTTGAGGTCAAGTCATCTTACCATAGCAAGTCATGAGTATCTATAATAATATATCTTGGACTAAGGTAATTTGATCTTTGAAAAATATGCTGATTAATAATATGTTTAAAATATGTGTTTAAAGCAAATGCAATTTTAACATCATGATAGTATTTACATTAATGATAGTATTGATGGTAATATTAAGGATAATGTAATAATAGCTATTATCTAAGTGGTCACTCTGTACTACACTTTGCTAAGCACTTCATATATCTTATCTCTTTTGATCTCTACAGTAATTTCAAAAAGAAGGTATTATTATCCCCATTTCAAAGATAAGGACATTGAAGCTCTAAGAAATAATTTACCTAAGATTACAGTAAGTGATGTAGAGATAGTGTTCACATTGAGGTCTGACTCTAAAGCTACTGTCCATGTTACCTCTCCATCATTACTTCTATCACACATTCATTGTTTGCCCCTATATGCAAGAAAGGAAGACAGAATTGAAATACTATACTATCACAAAGGACAAATTGAACAACTATTCAGTTTACTCAGCCATCTTTCAACTATCTTTCAGCATTAGAATATATGTATTTTAGGGAATAATGAAGAGTTTGGGGGATTGCATATTCAGATATGGCAGTAGTTCTCAGTCACTTTCAGCACCTGAAAACTCTTCCTAGCATCAGCCAGGATCAGTTTCAATTCCTTTTGTTTGAGCATATCGTAAAGACCAGAGGAAAAGGTCTGTCATTGTAAAACAATAAGCCCCTTGACCTGCCAGAAGTTAGAGGTACAGGCAGTCCTTGCTTTGCATCATAGTGTGAGACCACACAAATGACTATGCAAGTTAAAACCAGGTAACACTATGTTAATAATCAATGGGAAAAGTTATGATTGTTCTGTGACCTTTAAAACTTTTTGTCAAACATTGTAAACTTTTTTACTGTTGGTTATGAATAGATAGGGAAATGAAAAAAGTAAGCATTTATTTAGTACACTTTAAAACATTAAAAGCATTGAGAAATAAACTTTTTTGTTTATAAAAATCACTTATCAAGAGTAATTAAAACAGTGTTTGCCTTTTTGTCACATAACTCATAATATGGAATGAGTATTTTTTTTTTTTTTTTTTTTTTGAGGTAGAGTCTCGCTCTGTTGCCTAGGCTGGAATGCAGTTCACGATCTCGGCTCACTGCAACCTCCACCTCCTGGGTTCAAGCAGTTCTCCTACCTCAGCCTCCCAAGTAGCTGGGATTACAGGCGCATGCCACCACACCTGGCTAATTTTTGTATTTTTAGTGGAGACGGGGTTTCACCGTTTTGGCCAGGCTGTTCTCGAACTCCTGACCTCAAGTGATCCACCTGCTTCAGCCTCCCAAAGTGCTGGGATTACAGGCATGAACTTCCATGCCCACTTGTCTTTTTTCTTTTAAATTAAACAAAATTTTTTTTTGGCCAGCTACAGCTACACTAATGAGGCCAACAGGTTTTTGGGTTTTTCTTGAGACAAGGTGTCCCTCTGTTGCTTAGGCTGGAGTGCACTGGCACAATCACAGCTCACTGCAGCCTCGACCTTCCAGGCTCAAGTGATCCTGCCACCTCAGCACCCCATAGCTGGGACTCTACAGGTGTGTGCCACCATGCCCAGCTAATTTTTTTTTTTTTTTTTTTTGGATTTTTAGTAGAGACAGGGTTTTGCCATGTTGCCCAAGCTGGTCTCAAACTCCTGAGCTCAAGCAGTCCTCTCACCTCAGCCTCCCAAAGTGTTGAGATTATAGGCATGAGCCACCATGCCCAGCCGGGATGAGTACTATCCCTTCATGAATTCTTTAATAATTTGTATCAGCTTCCAAAATTTATCCTTTGCATTTTTAAGGTTGTGAAATCTCTCCGAGAGTTCCTTTAATGCAAAGGTTTTCTTTGTTAGCATAATTTCTCCTGGGACATCTTTATCCTTTTTACCACAACTACTTTATGCATTTATGTTGATAAGTTTGCCTTCTCTTTCTCTGAATTCCTCAGGCTGCATTTTTTTTTTTTTTTTTTTTTTTTTTTTTTTTTGAGACGGAGTCTCGCCGTCACCCAGGCTAGAGTGCAATGGCGCAATCTTGGCTCACTCCAACCTCCACCTCCCGGGTTAAAGCAATTCTCATGCCTCAGCCACCCACATAGCTGGGATTACAGGAGTGTGCCACCATGCCCAGCTAATTTTTGTATTTTTAGTAGAGATGGGGTTTCACCATGTTGGCCAGGCTGGTCTCAAATGCCTGACCTCCAGTGATTCACCTGCCTCGGCCTCCCAAAGTGCTGGGATTACAGGTGTGAGCCACCTTGCCCAGAATCTTTTTTTTTTTTTCTTTTTTGAGACGAAGTCTTACTCTGTCACCCAGGCTGGAGTGCAGTGGCGTGATCTTGGCTTACTGCAACCTGCGCCTCCTGGGCTCAAGCGATCCTCCCACCTCAGCCTTCCAAGTAGCTGGGAGGCACGCACTACCATACCTGGCTAATTTTTGTATTTTTTTTTGGTAGAGATGGGGTTTCACCATGTTGGCCAGGATGGTCTTGAACTCCTGGCCTCAAAGTGTGATCCGCCCACCTCAGCCTCCCAAAGTGCTGGAATTATAGGTGTGAGCCACTGCACCCAGCCCCTCAGACTACATATTTAGAGTCCCTTGAATGGCAGTAGCGTCAGCATTCTTATGGTCAGCTGTTTCTTCTATAATTCTGTTTATGTTTGATTGGAATTTCACTTCCAACATTATACGTTTTTGTTTCTCTGCTACCCTTTCATCATTCTTGGCCAATTCTCTCTTTCTGTTACTCAGTTTTGTAACATGGCACATAAGTTTATCTCCAGGAGACAAGAAGGCAACTCAACTACATGCTTTGCTTTCTGTACATGAACTGAATAACTGGTACCAGGTTCACTGTGACTGATCACCAACAGACATTGAAAGAAGTGACCTGGTTGGTCACTGATGGTGATGTACTTCTGTTATTTGTGTAGTGATTTGTGGACTTAAGATGTAGCAGTGAAGTTTGTACTATATTCAGCTACTCACAATTAGTATACAGTGGTAACTGAAATTTGAATTGTGTCATTGGGTAATTGGTGTTATTTAACTAAACTGTGATAACTGAAATTTGAGCATATTGAAACCCTGCAAAGTGCAGACTGTGTATTTCTAATCCTCAGAACATTCCTATCGAGGAATGTTAGATGTTGTTACCAAATTGTAAAGAGAAGGACGCTGAGTCTTGGAGAAGTTAGTTAAATAAGCAGCTCAGCATCATACAGCTATTAAGAGGCAGAAATGGTATTCAAATTTAGGTCTCAAAACTCCTTCTACCAAGACATACTATCTATACGACGTGGAGTGTTAGGTGCTGTTGATTTAATGGAAGAAATATTACATAAAGGGAAATGGAGGGGAATAAGATTTACCTACAGCTTCATGATGTGAGCCATCATGCCCAGGCCATATTTTCTTTATTCATTCTGACAGCATAAACTTGGGTTACTTCTACCTCTTGGCTATTGTGAATAATGCTGCTGTGAACATGGGTGTTCAGAAAAGAATTACCCGGTTAAAAATCATTCAAAATGTTTTATTTATTCAGCAGATATTTACTGATTACCTATTTTGTCACTGACTAAGACTATAAAACCGTTTGAAGATGGCTTCTCTGTTCAAAGTAGCTGAGAGGGCCAGGTATGGTGGCTCATGCCTGTAATCCCAGCACTTTGGAAGGCCAAGGCAGACAGATCACTTGAGGTCACGAATTGGAGACCAGCCTGGCCAACATGATGAGACACCATCTCTACTAAAAATACAAAAATTTGCCAGGTGTGGTGGTGTGTGCCTGTAGTCCCAGCTACTTGGGAGGCTGAGGCAGGAGAATCACTTGAACCCTGGAGGTGGAGGTTGCAGAGAGCTGACATTGTGCCACTGCACTCCAGCCTCAGTGACAGAGTGAGACTCTGTCTTAAAAAAAAAAAAAAAATGTAGCTGAGAGGCCAACAGGAGTATGAACAGACAGGTACAAACAGGCACGTTCTTTCTTTCAGGTGAAATGCATTCCCAAAAATGTATTTGATCAAGGAATGTCCAAGAATTGACATATTATGAGGAAGGGTTTATCAGAAAGCTAAAAAATAAAAATAAATAAACAAAAAGAAGCTAAAAAATACTTGAAAATTCCCAGTTATGGTTTTTATAGGGCTTACGTCAGTCTGAAGAGGTAACCTGGTTGGTATGACTTTCGTGGATGGGAAGAATGGCTGTTACGATCTTGTATGATCATCTTGCCATATCCTTTTGTCCATGAGTGAGAATAGTTCAAGCTAAGTATTGTTCCTTCTCATAGGTTTGCTGCCCCTCTCCCCATCCTATTCATAGGAAGTGGGCAGAAGGAAAGTAGGGCAGCCCTCAGTCTCTATACCTTTGCTATGGGATTCACTTAGATGGGGCAACAAGGTCTTTTTTTCCCTTGCTGCTGCAGCACAAGACAAAAGGGGCTTTAATCAGCTACCTCTGCCATACAGGTATGCCATGAAAGGCATTTGACTGCTTGTAGCCCTTTGCTATATTTCTTTTCTTTTCCTTTCTCAGGTTCCTTCTTACCATCCTCCCTGAAGAGCAACCTCAAGTTAGTGAGCACACGTCAGGCTTCTTTTTTGGTCTTGGGACTCTGGGCTGGCAGAGGTGACATCCCTGTCATATGAAGGAAGATGCTCCTTTCTCTCTCTGAAGGTTATTGACAGGCAAGCAGCACTGCCTCCAAATTATAACTCAAAAGCTCATAAAGTCAACTGAAGAATGAAGGCCAAATGAAAGGACAAATTGAGTGTACAAAAGAGTTTAGGTTTAATATATCTGTGAGTGTGTGTGTGTGTGTGTGTGTGTGTATAGCTCATGGTTCCTGGCTCATAACTCTCATATCCCTTTTTAGAGTCTTTTATTATAATGTTGGGGCACTGTAGGCCTCAAAGCAGGCCTCAGGAAACAGAATCTCTGTCTCTCTGGTCTTTCCCTGCCCTTCTTTCACCCACCCAAGGCAGTACTCTAATCTGACTGTGGGTCACAAGACCCTCATTACAGAGAGAGTCCTGCCCCATACCCTGGAGGAAGGAATGCTGCAGAGAGAAGCCAAGAGGAATCTGAACAGACAGGCTTTGCTGGGTTTCCCCAATCTATTAATATTAGACTATACCTTTTTTGTCCAATCGTATTTCAACATGGTTGTTCATGCTTCAATCATGCCTATCCAGTGAAGTCTCCATAAAAGGTTCAAGAGGACAGGGTTTGGAGAACTTCTAGATAGCTGAATACGTGGAGGCTGACAGGAAGGTGAACAAGAACTCATCCACATATTAGGAGGGTGCTGCACTCCAAATCGATGGGGGCAGAACCTCCCGTGCTCAGGACCCTTCCAAACCTGCCCCTGTGTATCTCTTCTTCTGGCTGTTTATTTGTAAACTTTGAAATATCCTTTGTAATAAACTAATAGACCTGTTTCCCTGGGTTCTGTAAGCTGCACTAGCCCCAGCCCCGGACTTGGGACAGGTGTCTGAAGGAAGGGGGCAGTTTTGGGGACTGAACCCTCAACCTGTAGGGGCTGACACTATCTTAAGGTGGATAATGTTGGAATTGAATTGGAGGACACCCAGCTGGTGTCTGCTGTAGAACTGATTGCTATAGAACTGATTGGGTTTCCCCACACACACTTGGTCACAGAAGTCTTCTGTGATGATTTTTGGGTTGTGAGAACAGGGGAAAAACAGAGTTTGAGTTGATTTATGCAGACAGCATCCAAGTCAGACTGCCAGTTAATTGTTTTAGGTGCTATGATCGCTTATTACAAACTTAAAACATAGATAGGTTCATAAAGGTTTTATAGCGTTAGTGCTACAAGAGTTGCCATACCAGCTATTTATTTATTTTTAATTGTGGAAAAGTACACATAACATAAAATTTATCTTCTTAACCATTTTAAATGTACATACAGTTCAGTAGTTGGTAGTGTTAAGTACATTCATACTGTTGGGCAATCAATTTCCAGAACTCTTCATCTGGCAAAACTAGAACTCTGTATCCATTAAACAACTCCCCATTTTCTCTTCCTTCTAGTCACTGGCAACCACCCTTCTACTTTCTGTCTCTATAAATTTGACTACTTTAAGTACCTCATATAAGTAGAACCATATAGTACTTGTCTTTTTGTGAGTGTTTTATTTCATTTAGTGTAATGTCCTCAAGTTTCATCCATGTTGTAGCAATCAGAATTTCCTTCCTTTTCAAGGCTGTATCATATTTTTTTGTATGTATTTGCCACATTTTCTGTTTTTTTGACAAAGGGTCTCATTCTGTTGCTTAGGCTGGAGTGCAGTGGTGTGATCATGGCTGACTGTAGCCTCAACCTCCTGGGCTTAAGTGATCCTCCCACCTCAGCCTCCCAAGGTGCTGGGATTACAGGTGTGAGCCACCATGCTCGGGCCACATTTTTTATTCATTCTTCTGTCAGTGTACACTTGGGTTGCTTCTACTTGGCTATTGTGAGTAATGCTGCTGTGAACATGGGTGTACAAATATCTCTTCAAGACCCCAAAGGTGGAACTGCTGGACGATGTGGTATCAGAGTAGCTATTTTAACCTTTTCATTATAAAGAAACCTTTTAAAAAACTTGTTTCATGGGTGCCATGAATTTATTATCACTCTTACATAAATTATAATTTATTATTACTCCTACATAAATTACAATTGTTAATATACTTTATCCCTATTTTAATTAATCAAAGGTACATGTAACCCAATCAGATAAGTTCTAGATACTATTACCATGCTGTAATGATTATATGAGATACAGCCACTAATTAGTTTAATGCATTGATATAAAACAAAACAGCATAATATTTTCATTACAGTCTTCTTGTGGATCAATGTGATTTTTGAAATATTAAAAATAGTCAATAGAAATAATAATAGCTAACGTTTATGGGGTTTAATGTACAAAGTTCTATGAGTGTATTATCTGGTAATAACTCTTATTACAATCCTTACAACAACTCTTAAGTTAGGTTCTGTAGTCCTGTTTTAAAGATCTGGAAATTTAGGGCAGAGAGGGATTAAATAATTTGTCTAAAGTTTTCCACTTTGCAAGTGGCAAAGCGAAGATTTAAACTCATGCTCTCTGACTTCCAGAGTGCATTCTCATTCTCTCTCTTCCTGTTTTACTTTTGCAATTAGCTTTTTGAGGTATAATTTACTTACAATAAAATGCATCTGTTTTAAGTATATAGTATAAAGCAAAAAGTATCTGAGAAAGGTTTCAGTCAATTTACAAGTTTATTTTGCCAAGGTTAAGGATCATGACCTGTGACAGAGCCTAAGGAAGTCCTGAGAACATGTGCCTAAGGTGGTTGGGTTACAGCTTGGTTTTATGTTTTAGGGAGACATAAGATGTCAATCAGTACATGTAAGGTATACATTGGTTCAGTCTAGAAAGGTGGGACAACTTGAAGTGCTGAGTAGGGGGCACAGCTTACAGGTCATAGGTGGATTTAAAGATTTTCTGACTGGCAATTGGTTGAAAGAGTTAAGTTATTATTTAAATCCCTGGAATCAATAGAAATCAGTATCTGGGTTAAGATAAGGGGTTTTAGAGACCAAGGTTCTTATTATGTAGATGAAGTCTCATTGGTGGCTGCCCTTAGAGGCAATAGATGGCAAATGTTTCCTATTCAGACCTTTAAAAGATACTAGACTCTCAGCTAATCTCTTCAGGATCAGAAAACGAGCTGGAAAGGGAAGGGAATTCTCTATAGAATGTAAATTTCCTCTACAAGAGACAGCTTTGCAGGGCCATTTCAAATTATGTCAAAAAATATATTTTGGATAAAGTACTTTGATTTGTTTCAGGGCCTTGCTATTTATCATGTGATGGTTTATTAGAGTCAGGTTGGAATTTGGTATCTTGTTGCTACAAAAAGTCGGTTCTGTCAGTCTTAGGATCTCTATTTTTTAATGCTGGTCAATTGTGTGCCTGAACTCCAAAGAGTATAATGAGGCATATCTGACCTCTCTCCCCACCCACCACCCCCATTCATCCCCCAACTTTACCCCCCAAACCCTGGCATGGGCTGAACTTTTTTTTTTGAGACTGAGTCTCACTCTGTCGCGGAGGCTGGAGTGCAGTGGCACCATCTTGGCTCACTGCAGCCTCTGCCTCCTGGGTTCAAATGATTCTCCTGCCTCACCCTCCCAAGTAGCTGAGATTACAGGCACGTGCCACCACCCCCGGCTAATTTTTATATTTTTAGAAGAGACAGAGTTTCGCCATGTTGGCCAGGCTTGTCTCGAACTCTGGACCTCAGGTGATCTGCCTGCCTTGGCCTCCCAAAGTGCTGGGATTACAGGTGTGAGCCACCACACCCAGTCTTGAAGTAGCCATTTAATCCCAAAACTATGCACTTAACTACCACACTACCCTGTCTTCCTCCCTTAACACTTTTTTAGACCCCAGTGAGTCCGGGGACCTTATGTTGGGAACTGGTAATCTAATGTTCTCATTTTACAAATAAGGAAAAAGACCTTAAGAAGTGGTCTGCCTAAGATTACATTGAAAATTAGTGGTGAAGCCTAGATCAGAATCCACGTTTAGTAGTTTCTCAGTCTGGAAAATGATGGAGCTGAGGATGATGATGTCATTATTGTTGATGTCATATTGTTAATGGGTTACCAGATCACAGGACTTCTCCAAACAAAAAGTTTCTAATGAACTGTTTTATTATGGTGAAGATACCTAACATCTATGAAGTGCTTTACAACAATGGGCCTCAGACTTTAATATGTATGTGGATTACCTGGGAATCTTGTAAAAACATATTCTGGTTTAGTGGATATGGAATGTGGCCTTAGAGTCTGCATTCCTTTTTTCTTTTTCTTTTCTTTCTTTCTTTCTTTTTTTTTTTTTTTTTTTTTTTTGAGACAAGGTCTCATGCTGTTGCCCAGGCTGAAGTTCAGTGGCATGATCATAGCTTACTGTAACCTCAAACTCCTGGGTTCAAGGGATCCTCCTGCCTCAGCCTCCCGAATAGCTAGCACTACAGGTGTCTGCCACCATACCTGGTGATTTTTTTATTTTTTGTAGAGATGCAGGGAATCTCGCTATGTTGCCCAGGCTGGTCTCGAACTCCTGGCCTCAAGCGATCCTCCCAAAGTGTTGGGATTACGGGCATAAGCCACCACGCCTGGCTGAGTCTGCAGTTCTTAAAAGCTATCAGGTGATTCCAGTGCTGCTGGTCTGGAGACTACACTTGGAGAAGCAAGGCTTTAACATACACAAAGCATTTTTATATCTTTTCTCGGTGTTACCTCTGTTTGTATGTAAGGAAAGTAAGTTCAAAAGGATAAGCAGTTTGTTAAGGATCACAGGGCTGGTACTGGAACCTGGGTTTCTAACTTTGCAAACCAAGTTAGGTGTTGATTACCCTGCACAATAACAGTAGGCTGAAAACCTGTATGTGAAGGAAAGCTTGAAAAGGATCATTCTGGGTAATGAGCTAAATTGAACTTTTTTATTTCAGAAACAATTTTCATCCTTATTTTCTCTTAGTACCTTTCCCAAGCTTAAATGAAATCACCTTTTAGACTCAAGTCTGTAGTTAGCAGCTAGAGCTTAGTAGGTACTTGAAGCCTAAATACATTTGGAAGTCTAATCTTAGTATTTGCTCAAGTCTTCAAAGGTATTAACTGGGAAGAATTGTCATTTGGTAGTACATTTTGGAAGAAATGATTGATTTTTTTTTTAAGTGGAACAGTAATTGTGGGGTGTGTGTGTGTGTGTGTGTGTGTGTGTGTGTGTGTGTGTAAATAAGGAGAACAGTAGAATTCCTCAAACAGTAATTTGGGGAACATCACTGAGATAGAATACATAGTATAGTAAACATTTAAATGAAAGTCTTGTCCACTCCATTCTTATTTCAGGTTAAGATTTTAAGTTGTTTTTTTTTTTTTCAATTTTTAGAATCTACCTTTGTTCCTTTGCCAGCTATTTCCAATAGTGGGAAAAAACTCACCTGAAGAGTTTTAGGTAGTGCAGAACATTCAAAAGAAGTAAAGGCGTGAAGAAACATTTTAAGACCCAGCAAAATGATAGATCCAAAAGGGACAGTAAAAGCATTTTATGGTTGCATGAAAGTCCTAGATATTTTATTTTGGGGAAAGTACATGGTATAATGGAACAGCTGGCCATTGGACTTGGAATCAGAATCAAGATTCCTATCTGGACTTCACTCCGTTGAGCCTGTGACTTTGGGCAAATCACTTAGCTTATCAAATATCATTTTTCTCATTTTACAAGAATGGTTATGAGATTTAAGTGGCAAGATGCATGTGAAAACATACTGTGAAGTACCTGGCAAATATTAGGTACTCAGTAAAGATGGGTTGAATTGGAATCTAATAAAAATAAGTTTAAAACAAAAAAGCAAAACTAACCCATGCTTTATTATAGTTGTGGCTTCCTTACCTGTGGTGATTAGTTTTATTTGTGAACTCAGCTAGGCTATAATATCCACTTATTTAATCAAACACTTATCTTGGTGTTGCTATGATGGTATTTAGTAAATGTGGTTAATATCTGTAATCAATTGACTTTTTAGGTAAAGGAGATTACCCTCAATAACATGAATGGCCTCATCCAATCATCTAAAAGGCATTCAGTGCAAAAGCTAAGGTTTCCAGGATAAGAAATTCTGCCTTAAGTTTGCAGCATCAACTCCTGCCTGAGTTTCTAGGGTGTGGGAGGTGGGGACGGGGGCAGTTAAAGCTTTATTTTGGGAGGTCTACGTGATTCCTTACTTTGGTGGACTTTCCATTTCTCCTTTTCTCCCTCCCTTCTTTCTTCCTTCTTTGATTTGTTTTTAAATTCAGGATTTTTAGATGTTTTCTGTGGGAGGTTCAATTGGATTATCTATATGTCACATATCCTTAACCTGATGCTTTTGCACATGCTGTTGGCTTTTCGTTTGTCATTTGTAACTGCATTCTCTGAGTCAGTGGATATCTCTTTAAACCTTGACTGATTACTTCTTAGAGAATTAGGTGCTTTTTCTGTTTCCCTTTGAGGACTTTCTATTGACTAAAGGATAAAGACCAAATTCTAACATGGCATGAAAAGCACTTCTTTTTTTTTTTTTTTTTTTTTATTGAGACGGAATCTCACTCTGTTGCCAGGCTGGAGTACAGTGGTGCGATCTTGGCTCAGTGCAACCTCCCCCTCCTGGGTTCAAGCGATTCTTGTGCCTCAGCCTCCCTAGTAGCTGGGATTACAGGCGCACGCCACTACACCTGGCTAATTTTTGTATTTTTAGTAGAGATGGGGTTTCACTATGTTGGCCAGGCTGGTCTCGATCTCCTTACCTCGTGATCTGTCCACCTCAGCCTCCCAAAGTGCTGGGATTACGTAAAGGCGTGAGCCACCGTGCCCGGCCAACATTTCGTTTTTTTAAGATGAAATTTTTATGTGTACAACAAAGTTGGAAGAATTCTTCAGTGAATATCCATTCACCCACTACCTCGATTCTACCATTAACATTTTATTACACTTGTTTTTATTACATACCGATTCATTTTTCCATTCCTTTCTCCATCCATCAGTTCATTTTATTTTTTGATACATTTCGAAGTAAACTGCAGACATCTGTTTGCTTTCCTCTAAATACTAAAGCATATCATTTAATTCCTTGTTTTTTTCTTTTGATGTAAAATTTACATTCAATGTAATACACAATTTTTTTTTTTTTTTTTTTTTTTTTTTGAGATGGAGTCTCGCTGTGTTGCCGAGGCTGGAGTGCAGTGGCATGATCTCAGCTCACTGCAACCTCCCCATCCCAGGTTCAAACTATTCTCCTGCCTCAGCCTCCCAAGTAGCTGGGATTATAGGAGAGCACCACCACACCCGGCTAATTTTTGTATTATTAGTAGAGATGCGGGATTACAGGCACGTGCCACCACACCCAGTTAATTTTTTCATTTTTTTTGTAGAGACAGGGTTTCACCATGTTGGCCAAGATGGTCTTGAACTCCTGACCTCAGGTGATCCACCCACCTCAGCCTCCCAAAGTGCTGGGATTACAGGCGTGAGCCACCATGCCCAGCCTGTAATACACAAATCTTAAGTTATTTTTGCTGGATTTTGAGAAATGCATACACCTATGTAACAACCTCTATCAAGATGTGGAACTTTACCATCGGCCAGGAAAGTTCCCTCATGCCCCTTCCCTGTTAATCCCCACCTCCATCTTACCCCTTCTTTCCAGCAAAACCACTGTTCTGATGATTTTTTTTCCCTACCATAGATTAGGTTTGCCTATTCTAGAACTGCATAGAAATGGACTTATCTAGTATTTACTATTTGGGGTAAGGCTTCTTTTGTTCAGCATGTTTTTGAGATTCATCCATGTTGCTATGTGGTAGGATTCCACTGTATGAATATACCAGTTTGTTAACCCATTTTCCTGTTGATGGACACATGGCTGTTTTTAGGTGTGGACAATTATAAGTAAAGCTGCTATAAACATTCTTGGGCAGATCTTTTTGTGGATATATATTTTCATTTCTCATAGGTAAATGCTTAGGATTGGAATAATTGGGTCATAGAGTATGTGTATGTTTAGTTTTATTAGATACTGCTAGACCTTTTCCCAAAGTGGTTGTACTATTTTACACACAGAGCATTTGATCCACATCCTGGTCAACATTTAGTGTCAATCTTTCAAATTGTAGTCATTCCAAAACAAGCTATTTACATATACATTAATACCCTGTGCGCTTTTTATTGTTCATATTGTTCCCATGAGAGGTAATAATAAATTTGTTTTAAAATCATGAAGTTTGTGATGGTTATTCAGCAATAAATAACTGAAAACTGTCTGAAGTTGAGTTTTGAGAAATTTTGATTTTCTATTGTGAAAACTCAGAGTATGTCATATTATACCATGCCTTTTATTCTTAGAAGATGAGACTAAAGAATAAAGGTTAGTACTTTTATAAGCCCATCTGAAGATTTCAAAAAATTTTATAAGCATCATTTTATTTATACCTGCAATATACTCAAGACTCAAAAGAGTTATTTTACCCAATGAAAGCAAGTAAGTACCTAATGGTTGAAATAATTCAGTTATGAAGCTAGAAAAAAAAATCTTTGACTCATCATAGGTGTAGACTCTTGCTCTAACATATGTTCTTTAACTTTTTAGAGCATGCTGCTTTTAACAGCAAGTAGAAGGACTGGCTAGAGTCAGAACTCCAAAACTATGCATGTTAAAATCTTGATGCTGCTATAAAAGCTGTGTTTTTATGATCTTCACTCACTTATTCATTTATACAAAATGATAAGGACAGATTCTAGATAAGATACTTTTCCTGAAATGAAACATTATGGTTTCTAAGCTATTTCACCTTCTGAGTAGCAATTTTTCCTTTTTTTCCCCCCATTTCTTTTTTTAAGCAGATATGAGGGCAATCTGACTTTGTCTTCTGAAATCCCATTGATCACTAGAGTTGATCTAATTAATCTTGCCAATCAGATGGCTGTTTTGTGTTCAGAAAGTCCAACCTAAAGATTGACAAATGAAGAGAATTATGACCTTGATAAAGGAGGACAGTCCTTTGGTTAAGAGCAGTCATCATTAAAGAAACATTTAGCACCCTCTGTGTCCTTCCCTGATCCCATCTTCTTCCTTTTCCTCTGGAGATAACCAGTATACTTAATTTAGTGTTTATCATTTCCTAGCTTTTGCCACTTTGCTTCCTAAAAATAAACTGTTTAGGTTTGCTTGTTTTATATTTTATATAAGTGGAATTGTACTATATGTACATTCTTCCACAACTTGCTTTTTTTTTAACACAAATTTTGCTTGTTAGTATCATTCATGCTCCTGAGAATTGACTGTGCTGATGGATGTAAATATAGTTCATTTATTTTTGCTGTTGTTTAGAATTCCACTGTATGAATATATTCATTTATCCATTCTTTAATCATTGGACATTTTATTGTTTCCAGGTTTTTGCTGTTACAGATAAGGCTGCTGTGAACATTCTTGTGCATCTTCTGGTACACAGAAATGTAAGGGTTTCTGTGTATACTTAGGAGTGTAATTGTTAGAATATAGGTCATGCTCATATTCAACTTTAACTATTAGGTTGGTGCGAAAGTAATTGCGGTTTTTGCCATTACTTTCAACGACAAAAGCCTCAGTTACTTTACAGTGACCTAATAGAAATTCTCGAATTTTTTGGTCTCATGACCCCTTTACACATTTAAAAATTATTGAAGACCCCAAAGAGCTCTGTGAGTTAAATCTATTGTTATTTACTGTATTAGAAGTTAAAACTGAAAAAAATTAAATCTTTATTAATCCATTTAAGATTCATATTTGTGAGAAATGAGATTTTTTCCATGTGTTGTATCAGTAGTGTATTTCTTTTGATTGCTGAGTGGTATTCCACTGTATGAATGTAATCGTTTATCTGTTTTCCTATTGACAGATACCTGGGCTGTTCCCAGTTTTTGGCTATTATGCATAAAGTTGAACATTCTTATACAAGTCTTTTTGTGAATGTATATTTTCATTTTTCTTGAATAAATATCTAGGATTGGAATTGCCAGGTTAGGGTTGGTTTATATTTAGTTTTCTAAGAGCCTGTAAGACTTTTTCTCCACAGTGATGTATCATTCTTCATTCTCATCATGGAAGTTTTAGGTGCTCCACATCCCCAACAATGTTTGGTGTTGTCATGCTTCTTAATTTTATCCATTCTGGAGTGTGTGTAGCGGTATCTCATTGTAATTTTAATTAGCATTTACCTGATGTCTGATGATGTTGAGCATATTTTCTTGTGCTTCCTGGTCATTTGTATATCTTCTTTTGTGAAGTATCTTTTCAAATCTTTTGCTCATTTAAAAAAATTGGATTGTCTTTTTATCATTAAGTAATAGGGGCTCCTTTCATATCCAGAATATAAGTCCATTTGCCAGATGGATATTTTGTGACTATTTTCTCCCTGTCTCCCTACTTCATTTTTTTAGAGGTGTTTTTTTTGATGAGAAGTTGTGCATTTTGATGAAGTCTAATTGATCAGCTTTTTCTCTTATGGTTATTGCTTTTCATAGCTTGTCTATTCCCATGTTTTCTTCTGGAAGCTTTATAGTTAATTGCTTTATTTTCAGGTCTATATCCATCTCAGATTTATTGTCACATATGGTGTAAGGTAGGGATTGAAGTTTATTTTTTCCTCATAGGCATATCCAGTTATTTTAGCATCATTTAATCATGTAATCTTCAAATAGAAGTTTCACTTCTTTCTTTCCAATATTTATGCATTTTATTTCTTTTGCTTGTGCTATTGCACTGGCTAGGACCTCCAGGGCAATGTTGAGTAGAAATGACATCATGAGTGAACATCCTTGCCTTTTCTTGATCTAAAAAGCAAAGAATTCAATATTTCATTATTAGGTATAATGTTAGCTATAGGTCTTTTGCAGATATCCTTTATTTGATTGAGGAAGTTCTTGTTGAGTTTTATCATGAATAGGTGTTGGGTTTGTCAAATATTATTCTATATCAAAGTGATCATGTGATTTTATCCTTTCTGTTAATATGACTGATTAATTGATTGATTTTTGAATGTTAGATAAACTTTGTTTCGCTGGCCCACTTGAACATGATATGTTATCCTTTTTATGTGTTGCTGGATTTGATTTGCTTGTATTTTTGGCAGGACTGATTTTTGCCAGGATTTTTGCATCTTTGTTCATAAGAGGTATTTTTTTGACATTTGTTTTTTGTTAGGTTTCTTGCTTCAGGTTTTTAAGTTGTGTTTTTCAAGGAAATTTGTTCATTTCCTCTAAATTGTTGAATATATTGGCATAAAATTATTTCTGATATTTCCTTATTGCTTTTTTAATGTCTGTGGAATCTGGGGGTAACTCTGTTCTTTCATTCCTGAAATCAGTAATTTGTATGTTCTCTCTTTTTTGATGATTAATCATCCTAATGGTTTATTCGATTTTATTATGTCAGAGGAACAACTTTTGGCTTTGTTAATTTTCTCTATTCTTATTCTATTGTTTATTTTTCCTTCTACTTATTTTTATTTAATGTATTCCTTTTTTAGTTTCATGAGATGAAAGCTTAAAACACTGATTTTAGATCTTTCTTTGTTAATAGAAGCATTTAAAGTTGTAAATTTTCCTCTTGGCACACAAACTGTTTTTCCTCTGTGCTCACAACACAATCAACACAGAAGATTTCTGTGACCAGATGTGTGGGGATTTCTCCCCACCAACAGACAAGCAATCAGATTTGCAGTGGACACTAGCTGGGTATCTTTCAATTCAATTCTGACACTATCTAGTTGGTAGCATCAGATCCCACAGGTTGAGGGCTCAGTCCCACAAGACTGTCCTCCACTTCCCATGCCAGTCGGAAGCCCCATGTTGTTTTACTTGTGTTTCTGACTAACCTGCTATAAATAGGATCAGATTCAGATTCTTCTTGGCCTCTCTGTGCAGCCTGCCTTCCTCCAGGGTATGGGATGGGGCCTCTTCTGAAATGGGGGTCTTGTGATCTACAATCACAGCAGTGATTGTAGCAGAGAATTTCTTTATGTCCAGCTCTGAGACAGAAAGGTGAGGGAAGATTAGAGTATATTTTCTAGTTTATATGGCCTGCCATGGGGAGAAATAACAAGGACTGTAGGAGTTATAAGCCAGGAACTGTGGATGAAAACATATATATATTATGTATGTATACTATCACAGCACTCCCTAAGCTTATTGTGCTGGTATTTGGAGGTGGGGGCTTTGAGACATAATTAGTTCATGAGGGTCTACCCTTATGACTGGGATTAGTGCCCTTGTAAGAAGATGCCAGGGCGGGGTATGGTGGCTTACACCTGTAATACCAGCAGTTTGGAAGAGTGAGGTAGGCAGATTGTTAGAGCCCAGGAGTGCGAGACCAGCCTGGGCAATATGGTGAAACTCATCTCTACAAAAATAAAAGAAATTAGCCCCGCATGGTGGTGCACACCTGTAGTCCCAGCTAGTTGGGAGGCTGAGATGGGAGGATTGCTGGAACCTGGGAGGTCAATGCTGCAGTGAGGTATGATTGCACCACTGCACTCCAGGCTGGATGACAGAGTAAGATAATGTTTCAAAAAAAAAAAAAAAAAAGTAGAATTCCCAAGCAGATAACAATTTAAATGTTATTAACAGGGCAACAAATTATCAGGTTTATCTTTGGTTTATATGGTTTGGTTTGGGTCTATCATTTTATTATTGTAATTATACTAGCTTTTTTTTTGTTCTTCTCCTGCATTTTAACAAATTATTTCAATATTATTTTAGAATTAAAATATTTTACTATTGCCTTTTTAGCCATTCTTCTTTGCATTATTTATTTAGTGGTTACTCTAGGGATTACAATACATGTCTTTAACTTTTCACAGCCCACTTCATGGACCACTTCATGAAAAATGTAGAAGCTTGCAGAATAAGGCAACTATATAGGCTCATATCCTACCTACTTTGTTCTTTATGCTATAGTTGTTATATGTATTACATCTATATGTTATAAACCTCCAAATATCAGCATATTAAAAGTAAACAAGTTATAAATAAGTTAAAAGAAAAAGGAAACATTACTGTCTTTTGTAGCTTACCATTTCTGATGTTCTTCACCGTTGTCTGAGGATCTGCATTTCCCTCTGGTATCATTTTCCTTCAGCAAGTTGAGCTTCTCATATCTATAAATTTCTATATTTCATTACATTTTGAAAACTTTGATCATTATGTAATCAAATTTTTTTCTGCTTCATTCTCTCTCTTCTATCCTTTGGCACCAATTACAGATATGTTGCATAGTTTATAGGTTCATTAGCATCTGTTTAGGATTATTTTGTAAAAAATCTTTTTTTTTTTTTGAGACGGAGTCTTGCTCTGTTGTTCAGGCTGGAGTGCAGTGGCGTGATCTCGGCTCACTGCAAGCTCCACCTCCTGGGTTCATGCCATTCTCCTGCCTCAGCCTCCCGAGTAGCTGGGACTACAGGCGCCCGCCACCACGCCTGGCTAATTTTTTTGTATTTTTAGTAGAGATGGGGTTTCACCGTGTTAGCCAGGATGGTCTCCATCTCCTGACCTCGTGATCTGCCCGCGTCAACCTGCCAAAGTGTTGGGATTACAGGCGTGAGCCACTGTGCCCAGCCCAAAATCTTTTTTTCTCTCTCTGTGCATATACATATTGGGTAGTTTTGATTGACCTATCTTTATGTTCACTTAGTTTTTTCTTGTCATCTATTTGTCTGTTAGGTCCATCTGGTGCATAATTTATTTCAGATATTATATTTTCAGTTTTAGAGTGTCCACTTAGTTGTTGTTTATTATTTCTTTCTTTCTCCAGAGATTTCCTATCTTTCTCATTATTGTTAGCATATTTATCTTAATTCCTTGAGGCTAGTTATAGCAGTTTCTTTAACATCCTTGTCTGCTTTCTCTAACATCTAGATGATCTTGGGATCAGTCTCAATTGATATTCTTTTCTCGTTAGAATAAGAACCATTTTCCTGGTTCTTCATATGTTAGGTAATTTTAGACTTTATTCTGAACATAAAGAATGTTAAATTGTGGAGATTCAGGTATCTTTGTTTCTTATGAGTGTTGTTTCTGTTGTTTTAACTGGCATTTAGTTATCTTGACTGACTTGACTTGAACTGTACACTCTTGTTTCTTGACCAGCATCTCATTTGTCTTTAGCTGAACTTCTTTCAATCTGTTACATGCACGTGGTTCATGGTTCAATCAGAGACATGGGCAGACAGAATTTAGGGATCCCTTCTTTGTTTTCCCTTTCAAGATTCCTCAATTCTCTTCAGTGCCATATTTTTTTTTTCTGGCTTCAGTGTTTTGGTTCCCCAGACCAGCAAGCCTGTGGTGTTACTTTTCACTGTTTCTTATGTACTGTGTCAGCTGCACTTATCCCAAGGCTAAAAGCTATGAAAATGGGAATTCACTTTGTACAATCCCCTTCTTGAAATGTGTACCCTGCATTAGAATTTGTCTGCTTCTTACACTCCGATGCTTCCAGACAATCTCTTTTTGTATCATCCTAGATTTTACCATATTTTTCTGAGGGGGAATTAGCTAGTAGGGCCTTATTCTGTCATTGCTGGAAGCAGAAGTTTATATGGACCTTTTTACTATGTTCCATTTCTCTCCCCATTGTGTCCATGTTTTCTTCAGATTCTTGAACATACTTGTAATAGGTTATCTAAAATCTTTGTCAGTTTCATCACTGTCATTTTGGCATTGCTTCTTTTGAATGATTTTCTTGCTTTTTTTTTTTTTTTTTTGAGATGGAGTCTCACTCTGTCGCCCAGGCTGGAGTGCAGTAGCACGATCTCAGCTCACTGCAACCTTCGCCCTCTGGGTTCAAGTAATTCTCCTGCCTCACTCAGCCTCCTTAATAGCTGGGATTACAGGTGTGTGCTACCACGCTTGGCTAATTTTCATATTTTTAGTAGAGATGGAGTTTCACCATTTTGGCCAGGCTGATCTCGAATTCCTGACCTCAAGTGACCCGCCCACCTTGGCCTCCCAAAGTGCTGGGATTACAGATGTGAGCCACTGTGCCCAGCCGATTTTTTTGCTTTTTAACTTGTTTAGCAATTTCTGTTTGGATGCCAGACATGGTAATGGGATATTGTTGAGTGAATAGATTTTGTTGTCTTCTCTCAAAGTGTGTTGGATTTTGTTCTGCCCGGGAGTTAGATTCTGATCAGTTGATCCCTTTCAAGGTTTGTTTTAAAGCATATTTTGGGAGTAGTTCTAGAGTTGTTGTCTTTATTCTTTTGCTAGTTTTGCTTCATTACCAAAATGTTCTAGGATCTCTACTGGATGCTCTAAGTGTTCGGCATGATCACTGTTCTCTCTAGTCAAAATGTGAAGGTCTCAAACCCTATGTGTTATGGTAGTTGTTTGGTTTACAGCTCTATAGTAATTATTTCTTCCCCTATTAGTTCTTTTCTCAGCCTAAGAGACTGTGAGCATGTGCCGTTTTTTATTTGGCGGTAGACTCAAAGATTCCTTGTAAATTTGGGGAGCTCTTTCTCTGCAAGACGGCTGTGCTATGCTTGGATTTTTTTTCCTTGCACCAAAGTCTAGAAATACTTCCTCCAGAAAGCTGAGTTTACTTCATTTATTTCCCTTTTCTCAGAGATCACATTGCTCTGCTACCTAGTTGTTCAATGCCTGAAAAGAATTTTTTCATAGAATTTGCCCTCTTTTATACTTGTTAACTGTGAGGGAAAATCCAGTCCCAGTTCCTCTATTATGGCTAGCAGTAAAAGTCCCCCAAATCATTGTAGTGTTCTTATGTTCATTAGTTTTAATATCTATTGGATCAAGCCCATTGTGATGTTAAAGTCTTCTGTAACTCTGCTGATTTGTACAGGGGGAGCATGTGAAGGTTGCTTCATCTATTAAACATTAAAATAGGTGTGTTAAAATATTCTACCATGTTGGTGGATTTGTTTATTTTCTTCATTATTATTCTGTTAGTTTTTGCTTTAAGTATTTTGAGGCTATGTAATTTAGTGCAAATATGTTTAAGATTATGATGTCTTCCAGGTGAATTGGATTCTTATTTTTCATTTTTCTTTTTTAATTTTTTTTTGAGACAGGGTCTCACTCTGTTGTCCAGGCTGCAGGGCAGTGGCACAATCACAGTTCACTGCAGCCTTGACTTCCTGGGCTCAGCTGATCCTCCCACCTCAGCCTCTGGGATAGCTAGGACTACAGGCACATGCCACCATGCCCAGCTAATTTTTTTGTATTTTTAGTACAGATGGGGTTTTGCCATGTTGCCCAGGCTGTCTCAAACTCCTGGGCTCAAGTTATCAATCCACCTGCCTTGGCCTCCCAAAGTGCTAGGATTATAGGTGTGAGCCACGAAGCCCAGCCAGATCCTTCTTTTTCTAATGCTTTTTGTTTTAAAGTTCTTTTGGTTTGAAGTACTTATTATCATTTTTTATTCTTTACTTACAACCTTTCTGCGTTCTTATATGTTATTTGCATGTACTATATGCTAGGCACTTAATTTAAAGGTGCCTGGGATTTGTTTTAATCAGGTATGTTTAGACACAGAGACACAGAAATGACTGTCATGAAGGAAGAAGTTTTTTTTTTTTTAAATTTTACTGTAAGTTCTGGGATACATGTGCAGAACGTGCAGGTTTATTACATAGATGTGCATATGCCATGCTGGTTTGCTGCACCCATCAACCCATCATCTAGATTTTAAGCCCCACATGCCTTAGGTATTTGTCCTAATGCTCTCCCTCCCCTTGCCCAGGAAGAAATTTTTATGCTCAGTTTCCTAGAAACAGGATGAATAACACACCATGTAGGGCCACTTGGGAAAGCACCAGGGTCAGTCGGGGGACAGAGGAAGTGGGGAGAAACGTGGGCATACAGCTTTATTCCTTCCTGCAGGAAGGAACTGGCAAGGCATTATGAGTAGGCTTAGGTTTGGCTAGTTTTGAGTAATTTCAGTGGGCACTGGGATGTAGTTGCTGCCACTAGTTGTATGGTATGTGACCCTGGGGTAATTTGGGTAGGGGAATAGTAGCCTAGCATGTAAGAGTCTGATAAATGTGGTATTTGGGACTATGGGCTCTGGATTGTTTGGTTTGCATAAGGAAGGTGCACTCCTTTGCTATCTGGCTAGCTCTGGGAGGAGCGATTCCACCAGGGTAAGCAAGGCCCCAGATGCCAAAGTGTAAAATACAGAAACCAGAAAATGTGGTTATCATAGCACTGTTCTAGGTACTTGTTCATAATGGCAGTGAGGAAAGCAGATAAGAAAGCCGTAGTCGTGAGAATGCACTCTAATGAGAGAAGATGACAAATAAACAATTAACCAAGTATATAAGTGGTTTCTAATTGTGATAAATGCTGTAAATAAAACTAGGTAATATGATAGAGAATGGCTAGAGGACTTCTTTAGATAGGGTAGTTAAGGAAGGCTTCTCTGAGTTGGTGGCATCTGGCATAAGCCCTGAAGAATGGGATGGTGCATGTGGTAATCTGGGGTAATGATGTTCCAGGCAGTACTGCAAATGGCCCTGTGGCTGGAATAGACTTGGTTTGGTCTAGGAACTTTGGAAAGATTAGTGTTTTGGGAATGATGGGCAAGAAGGAGAGTAATTAGAAGAGATAGGCAGGGGTTGATTGTGTTAGCCTTGTAGACCATGGTAAAGAGATTGGCTTTTATTTTATTTGCAGTTGAAAGCCTTTGGAGTGTTTTCAGCCGGGAGAGTAAACTTTTTATACTCAGTTCAGAACAAGTCAGATACAAATACCATTGACAGTATAACACTTGGGAGATTTATTAGCATGTTACAATTATATAATTAAAAAGGAAGATGTTAAATTGGAAACGTTTTCATGAAACAAATGGCTGCAAAGGAGGATTTTGATCATAGTGGGAGACTAGGATTGATGAAGAATGAGAATGGAATTTCAAAGGAGAGAAATCATACAAAGCAGGCCTAGGTACCAAGGTACTATGGGGGTTTTGCTGTTATTGTTTTTGAGACACAGCCTGACTCTGTGGCCCAGGCTGGAGTACAGTGGTGCCATCTTGGCTCACTGCAACCTCCGCCTCCTTGGTTCAAGCGATTCTTGTGCCTCAAGCTCCCAAGTAGCTGGAATTACAAGCATATGCCACACCTGGCTAATTTTTGTATTTTTGTAGAAACGGGGTTCTGGCATGTTGCCCAGGCTGGTTTCGAACTCCTGAACTCAAGCAATCCTCCCGCCTTGGCCTCCTGAAGTGCTGGGATTACAGGCGTGAGTGATACCACCATGGGTTTTTAAGTATAAGAACTTACTGTCGAGAACAATATATAAAGTTTAAGAATGACCAAAATAAGTGATGAGAAAAAATAGATACAGAATAGCTATAAATCCTGCCTGGGCAACATAGTGAAACCCTGTCTCTACAAAAAATACAAAAATGAGCTGGGTGCATGCCTGTAGTCCTAGCTACTCGGGAGGCTGAGGTAGGAAGGTCGCTTGGGAGGTTGAGGCTGCAGTGAGCCATGATCATGTCACTGCTTGGGTAACAGAGCAAGACCCTGTCTGCAAATATATGTGTATGTCAGATAAGGCTTTTTGTCTTTAACTTTCTAGAAAGTATTTTCAGTCAGAGATTGGGAGACTAAAGATAGATTGGTTTTAAGGGGGTAAAGGTTATAAGAGTAGGTGATGAGAAAGCAAAGGAGAACTCAAAGAGAGACTGCGTGAAGTAAATTTATATGCCTTGCATTAGATGGATCAAGAAAATGATCTTCATAAAGAAAATCATAATTGGTGGCTATCATTTTTAAAAGTATATAGTTTTTCAAATATATATATTTAAAACGTTAAGAAAAGACATGTTATAAAATATTTGCATACAATATTTGTCCTGCTTATGTAATAAGATTGTTGTGAAGGTCAAATGAGGAAATTAATACAAATTGATGTTGTATTTCAAACCTTACTTTGAAAAGTGCTACCATTCAGAAGGGTACATATGAGTTTTTATGATGCTCACACATGTGCATAAATTGCATAAAACTTCTACATGTCTAGACATTACCATAACTAATTGAAGCTGTTTTGGAGTCTGTGGATGTTAATTACTATAGGTAACTTTTTTTTTTTTTTGTGGGGGGGATAGGGCCTCACTCTGTTGTCCAGGCTGGAGTGCAGTTGCATGATCACAGCTCACTGCAGCCTCGACCTCCCAGACTCAAGCCATCTTCCTGCCTCAGCCTCCAAGTAGCTGGGACTACAGGTGCATGCCACCACACCTGACTAGTTTTTGTATTTTTTGTAGAGACGGGGTTTTGCCATGTTGCCCAGGCTGGTCTTGGCAGCTCCTGGACTCAAGTGATCCACCCACCTCAGCCTCCCAAAGTGCTGGAATTATAGCCTGCCTTGCTTATTATTGCCCTCTGTTAGGAGAGTCTTTTTAGGTTATATGTATGGTAAGCATGCTGTATAGCTGTCTTCATGAATTGCTCTACCAGCTGTGAAACTGGTATAAAGCTGTTGTGTATAATCAATAAATAAATGATTTGCTTTTTTAAGATGCTAGACAAAACATGGCATTAATTTAAAAAATGATCTGAAATTTAAGCTGTATATTGAATGTATTCCTTAAAATCTATTCTGTTTCTTTTGCCTGGCATATTTTTTCCCCAGTCTCTTACTTTCAGAAATTATATTACCATATATTTATATATGAGAATACACACATTTATAATCTCACAGTTTCTGTGGGTTGGGAGTCTGGATCCAGTTTAGCTGAGTCCTTTGTTTATGATCTCACAGGGCTGCAATCAAGGTGTTAGCTGGGTCTCATCTGAAGCTTAACTATGGAAGAATCTATCAGCAGAATTCAGTTTCCTGTGGTTATAGGACTGAGAAGCTTCAGTTTCTTGTTGGCTTTTGGATGGAAGCTGCCCTTAGCTCCTGGAGGCTGCCCTTCACATATGGGACTACCAAAATAGGCAGACCACAACATAGTAGCTTGCTTCTTCAAAGCCAGCAAGGAAATGAGAGACTTCAGCAAGATGGGTGCTACAATCTTAGGTAATGTCATCACATACACATAATCATGTATCTCTTGTCACCTTGCCTTATTCTCTTGGTTAGCAGCAAGTCACAGTTTCTGCTTATACACTAAAGGAGGGAGTTACACAAGGCTGTGGATACCAGGTGATGGGGATCTGGGGGCCACTTTAGATATCTGTGTTTCACATACCTTATTTTTATATTTGCAAGTGAAGTAATTGTTGTTTTCTTTTTACTTTTTACCCTGTAACCAGGTCAATAAAGACCAGTGGTCTTCTTGTTCCTTTGTGCTAGTGGGTGTTTACTTTTCTATTTCATTTAGCTACTAAGTAGCCCCACAAGCATCTCAGCTCTATATAGATGATCTCAGATCCATTTCCTATCCTTGTGTGGTCCAAGGCCTCATCTCTTATTCCTGTGTGAGCATTGAAACCCAACCTCCTATGGTACTGAGATAGGCAACTCACTGCCTTATCTCTTACACTCTGTAGGGCAGTCATAACTGAGGTATTACTGTATTAGTTTTCAATTGCCTCTTGGTTTTTTTTTTCCTTTTAAGAAGTACTTTTAGTTTTTTTTGGAGCCCAGCTGTGCATTTAAAAATATTATTTCTTAAATTTTCACAACTCATCTAGGTATTCATAATGAGAGAATTTTAGGGTTTTCTGTCACATTGCTTAATAAGTATTTCTTTGTTTTCTTTTAGCCAAGGGTTTATTTCAGTACTGGAAATACTAAATGCTATATACACATGTGTGTACTTACAAACATGTAAGTGCATCAGATAATCAGTATTAGCACACATGGAAATATAGTGTTGAGAAGTATAGCGTATGAAGACTTTAACAATCTGCCCCTTGACTCCCTCTCTAATGGCCTTTCTAAACACTTGCACTTTTGTATGGTACTGCTTTTGTATTCTGAACACAGAATGCAGCTCATAGTTTCATGTATTTGCATACATTATTGTCTTTGTCTGGAATGTTCTGCTTTATGCCTCCCATCTCTCTTTATTTTGTTAACTCAGCCTTATTTCTTTTTTCTTCTAAATTCACTTTTTTGTATTTTTAATTATTCTATTTTTCATTTCTAGGGGTATTGTTTCTTTTTTTCAAATCTGCCTGGCCATGTTTGTTATTTTTTCTTTCTTGGTTATTTTTTCTTGCTATCTTATATTTCTTTAAATATTTTAAAAACACTTAACAATATTTCGTATTCAATAATTTCAGTATATTTCATTTTTGCTTGTCTAATTCTGTTGCTTATTGTTTTGCTGATTCTCTTTTATGTCTGCATGTTTCCTCACGTATTCTTGTGATTTTTTACCATTAATTCATTGTTTTGGAGATTTGAGAAATCTTTGAGACCATCTTGGATTGTAAAGTCTATGAGGGGAGGGCCCCTGTGGTTTTGTTCATTGCTGTATTCCAGGGCTTATTACAGTGTCTAGTACATGAGACTCTCAATAAATATTTATTGGATGAATAAATTACATGCCCACACCTTACAGACAGAACTATAATTATTTATATATATGTTTATTTTCTCTATTATATTGATAATACCTCAAGTTAGAGAACTTTCTGGCTTTAATGCTGTATCCCCAGCATTTAGCATAGAATCTAATATAGATTAAGTTCACAGTAAATATTTGTTGAATGAATGAGGAATTGCTTGGCATATTCTGCCCAATGAAATCTTCAGAATAAATAAGACTTATTTTGCCTGTTTGTCATTATAAAGTCATTTTAATAAAATGGAGGATACTAGAGAAATGATGAATCAGCTCACATAACTAGTGCACATATTGTTCATGATAGATTAAAGCAGAACCATTTTCCAGACTGAACTCCAAAATCTTCAGTGTCACTGAAGGCTAATCACATTAACTATTCCTGTACTTACAGATTTCAAGGCATAGTGAGTATACAAAATGTTCATCCAATAAATATGTTCCAAACATCTACTATATGTATATTAGTTTGCAAGTTATGTGATATCTATTTTTCCCAGTATGTTATATGCTAAGGTATAAACTTAAAAATGTGAAAAGGATAAATAGGACACAAGATAAATGATTTATTATAGTAATCACTGGGTGCAGTGGCTCACTCCTGTAATCCTAGCACTTTGGGAGGCTGAGGCAGGTGGATCACCTGAGGTCAGGAGTTCGGGACCCATGGCCAATATGGCAAAACTCTGTCTCTACCAAAAAATACAAAAATTAGCCAGGCATGGTGGCATGCGCCTGTAGTTTCAGCTACTCTGGAGGCTGAGGCACGAGAATCGCTTGAACCCAGGAGGTGGAGGTTACAGTGAGCTGAGATTGCACCACTGCACTCCAGCCTGGGTGATAGAGTGAGACTCTGTCTCAAAAAAAAAAAAAAAAAATTTATTACAGTAATAAAAGAATTGTCTTAAAACAGTATCATTTCTTTAATCATATAGAATACAATTGAATAAATTTTATAGAGGTTCAGATGAATCCAGTATTGTGATATTTTTTATATATATATAATATATAAAAAATAGATATATAAAATATATAAAAAATATATGTATAAAATATATATATAAATGTTTTCATCCACGGTTCCTGGCTCATAATTTTCATAACCCTTATTATAGGCTTTTGTTCTAATGTTGGGACACTGTAGGCCTCAGAATCAGGCCTCAGGAAACAGAATCTGTCTCTCTGATCTTCTGCTGCCCTCCTTTCACCTGACCAAGGCAGGACTCTAATCTGATTGTGAGTCATCTGGCTGTTTATTTGAATCCTTTTAAATATCCTTTGTAATAAACTGATAAACACAAGTAAGTGTTTCTCTGAGTTATGTGAGCCATTATAGCAAATTAATTGAACCCAAAGAGGGGGTTGTAGGAACCCTAACTTGAAGCCAGTTGGTCAGTCTAGAGGTCTAGACTTGTGACTGATGAAAAGAGGAGGCTCTCTTGTGGGACCAAGCCCTCAACCTGTGGTTTCTGAGGCTATCTCCAATTAGATAGCTTCAGAATTGAATTGAATTGGAGAACACCCAGCTGGTGTCTGCTGTAGAATTGATTGCTTGCCTGGTTTGTGAGAGAAACCCCCACATATTTGGTCACAGAAGTCTTCTGTGCTAATGATTGTTGTGGAGTGATTAAAATAGGAAAAAGCACGTCGAGTGTTGTTTTGTTCACACTCACAAGTTATAGTTGCCAGAATTATATAGTTGGATTGCCTCTTAACAATTATTAGTATAGACCAACACTCATGATTGTATTTCTTCTGTTTTCTTCCTTTTCCTTTGCTTTTTCAGCATGAAGGTTGTATTTCTTCTGTTTTCTTTTTTGTCCTTTGCTTTTTCGGCATGAAGAATACAGCTTCTTGTTAAAGGGATATAACATAAGATTGAATCCAGATATTCCCATTTAGGAACTATAATATACTGGAAAAATTTCTTAACCTCGTTGGGCCTCAAGTGTTCTAATATGTAGAATGAGAATGATAACACCCACCTTATAAGGTGATATTTTATATCAAAAGATATTATGTAAATAAAGTCACTAGTATGGTTATAGGAATATAAACTCAGTAGGTCTTGGTTCCCTTCTGCTTTATTCTTTCTTTCATTATCTACCCTGTATTTTTTCCACTTTCATTCTCTTTATTTTTAAAAAAATAAAAACCAGGTTTTAAAATAAAAATTTAGTATTTAGATTGAAGCTTAAAGGTAAAGATCATGCAAATATTCCAGTTATATGTGTGTGGGGGTTTAACAACACTGCTATTTTAGTTGGATCACAGAGAAACCTCTGTTTGCTGCTGTGGCACACTTGTCTTGGCTGACTGATCCCATTTTTGCTGGTTTTCTTTAAAGCAGTTTTTTTCAGACCTTTAAAAGCTGACACTTGGGCAGTGAGTACCCTAGAAAATAATATCTTGTTCCAGTAGAACTTGGCCCAAAGGATTGAGAGATTTGGGAATTTTTTTTAATTTTAAAACTTTTATTTTCTAGTTTAATTTTTGTCTTACTGCTGAGGCACTTGATATAAATTAAACACTGTTTAAGAAATTAAGTTAAATTAAATAAATTCAGAAAGTCTTAGCCAGAGCAGTTTGTCAAGAGAAAGAAAGGAATAAAAAGCATCCAAATTGACAAGGAGGAAGTTAAATTGTCCCTGTTTGTGGATGACATGACCTTTATATAGAAAAACCTAAAGACTCTACCAAAAGCCTTTTAGAACTGATCAATAAATTCAGTAAAGTTGCAGAATATAAAATTAATATACAAAAATTAGCATCTCTATACACAAACAGTGAACTAGCTTGAAAATAAATCAAGAATGCAACCTCGTTTATATTAGCTACAAAAAATTACACAGGAATAAATTTAAGGAGGTAAAAGACCTCTGTGAGGAAAACTCAGAATGCTGATGAAAGAAATTGATGAGGATACAAACGAATGGAAAGACATCCCATGCACATGAATCAGAAGAATTAATATTGCTAAAATGACAGTACTAGCTGGGCATGGTGACACGTGCCTGTAGTCCCAACTAGTTGGAAGGCTGAGGCAGGAGGATCACTTGAGCCTAGGAGTTCAAGGATGCAGGGATCTATGATCACGCCACTCTACTCCAGCCTGGGTGACCAAGCAAGACCCCATCTCTAAAAAAATAAATGAGTAAAAGAAAATAAATTTTATAATCAATATCCTTATATTTGAATCCTGACTTTGCCATTTACAAGCTGTGTGATCTTATATATATTTATACAAATTACTTAATTTTGATTTTCATCTTCCTTAGCTGTCAAATTGGATTGAAAATACCTCATAGGGTGGATGTAGTAGCTCGTGCTTGTAATCCCAGCTACCAGGAAGGCTGAGGCAAAGGAACGCTTGAGCCCAGAAGTTTGAGACCAGCCTGGGCAACATAGCGAGATCCTATCTCAAAAAACAGAGAGAGAGAGAAAATACTTCATAGATTTGTTTTGAGGATCAAATTAGACAATGTAATGATTTCATACAGTCTAAACTACCATATAAATTTTGGTTAATGGCTTTCTGAAGAATTTGTAACATCAGATAATGTAATTAAATTCAAACTACCTTTTTTTAATCCATAAACTGAAAAGTTATTTGTTTTTCTGCTTTAAAATGTCTGACATTTTAACTAAAACTGTGAGCTTTACCTAACGCAGTGCCTAAGCCCCACCATAGGTGTTCATTCATTTGCAGAGTGAAGGAATGAATATGTTCAATTTCTTGGCATCAGCATTATATATTGCTGTTAAAAACTAAATTACCAGCCAGGCACGGTGGCTCATGCCTATAATTCCAGCACTTTGGGAGGCTGAGGTGGAAGGATCACTTGAGCCCAAGAGTTCAAGACCAGTTCAAGACTCTGTCTCTACAAAAAATTACAAAATTAGCTGGGTGTGGTGGTGCACTCCTTTAGTTCCAGCTACTCAGGAGGCTGAGGTAGGAGGATCACTTGAGCCCAGGAGATTGAGGCTGTAGTGAGCCGTGGTTATGCCACTGCACTCAAGCCTTGAAGACAGAGCTAGACCCTGTCTCAAAAACAAACAAATACAAAACTAAGTTACCTCTTTAATAATTAGATAAATGCAAATACCATTGTGTCTTTCTTTCAATAAGCCTCATCAGGATTCAATGGTATTACCTTAAACTCTCAAATTTACTGTAGGTATATCATAGACATGTAATTGTCACAAATGTTGGAGGCCACACAGTATAATTAATATGCTTAGACTTAGGTTTTAATCCATTTCGGCCTCTTACTGGTTGAGCAACTGTTGGTAAGTCATTTAATCTTTGGAGCCTCAGTTTCTCTAGTAAATGGTGAGACTACTCCCTTACAAGGTTACTTTGGGAATTAAATGTTAATGGATATATTTATAAACCATAAAGTGGCATAAAATGTAGAAGTTTTTGACAAGAATATGAGCTGGGCCATATGACTGATTTTTTTACATTCATGAAAGTGTGTAGAAAATATTGCAAAGATGTCACAAGTTTGGATATTTGAAAGGACTGAAAGTCTCCTTAGAGAATATTTACCTTTCATTTAAAGGCAAAGGAAACAGTATAACAAAAGAAGGAAGAGGACAGGCAAGCATTGAGGGTATGGAAGGTAATCAAGGAGCAAACTCCCTTAGGATCTTAATCTGCATGGAGGCCTGCTTCATCTCTGGATTGAATCACCGAGATCTGTCTGATAAATTTTGGCTTCAGGCTAGCTCAAGGCAGAAATTCCCAATGAGGTATTTTATGTTGCTCTGGTCATGGAGTGTTTTTTTCCCCCAGTACTTTTAATACTTTATTATTATATATTTTAAAATATATTTGGAATATAGCCTGGTGTATAATGTGGAGGAAGGATTCAACTTAATTGATCTCAAGATGATTTTTACCCAGTTGCCTCAATACCATTTACTAAATACTTCCTTTCTACTTTTAATGATTTGAAATGTCAACATTATTATATACTAAATCCCATATGTTTTGGGGCAGATATTTGAACTTTCTAGCTTGTTTTATTGATATCTCTCTTACATCTCAATATCATATTGTTTTAATGATTTTATGTAACTTCATATTTGCCTCAATTATGGTTCCACTTTCTTCATTCCCCTTGTACCCAGGTTCTCTATGTCACTAGCAGGAAACATTGCACAACATATAAAGACTTTGTATTTTTGTTTAGGGCCAGGAACAGAAGGAAATAATTTTTAAATGTATTCTCTGGTACCAAGAAGAGAAAAAGTAGAAAGAGAGATATAATAGGGCTGGGGAAGGAAGTATTTAGCCTACAATCAGGACACTCTGGTTTGAGTCTGTTTCTGATGCTTACTGTATACATGTAGACAAGCCAGTTGACTTTTTAGCTTCACTATTTCCCTCATTTGCAAAATGAGGAAAATTGATTAGGTCACTGCTTCTTAAATTTTTCCACTGAAGCACCCTTAAGGGCAGAAAAAAGAAAACAAGTACCTATGTGTGAAGATGAAACTGCAAGCAGCCTGCCATAAGTAAAAAATGTTTTTTTAATATTCACGAAAGATTTTTTTTGTTCATTGTTTATTATAGCATTGGCTGACATAAAAATTGGAAATAAACTAAATGTTGCTTAATAGACAATTGTGTAAATAAAATATGATGTGGCCTTATAATAGAATACTATGTAGCCAACAAAAGGATTGAAATTATATATATGGAAAACATAATTCAGGGCTCTGGCTCCATTTCTCTTAGTCCCCCTGTTCTTTCCTCTTTATATTTCCAGTTTGTCATATTACTGGACAACCATAATCACCAACTAAGACCTGGGAAAATCCTGGAGTTATGCAATAAAAAGGTTTCCATATCTGGAACCATTTTGGAACACCTAATTTTAAACTAATTTTTAATTATTGCCACTTTAAATTTTTGCTTGTTAGAATAGGAAAACTTCTTTGCTGTTTGGATATGAAAGGGATTCTGAAAAGGGATTATTTCAACTGTTCAAATTCTTGAAACATCTTTACACAGGTACTATTCATGGGATCCTTGCTGTTGTACAAAAGCCCATGCTTTCCGAGTTGCATCAGGACCTTTCGTGAAGTTTTATTCTTCATTTTTGTCCTCGTATGCCATAGTTAAGGGGCATAAAAAAAACAAATAGGGTGGGCTTGGTGGCTCACGCCTGTAATCCCAGCACTTTGGGAAGCTAAGGCAGGCGGATCGCTTAAGCTCAGGAGTTCGAGACCAGCCTGGGCAACATGATGAAACCCTGTCTTAAAAAAAAAAGAAAAGACTAGTAGAATCCCCCTTCCAAGCTTTCTCACTACTGTCCCACTAAGTAGAAATCTTTGAAACAGAAGTATATTATGGGAACTTTGCTAAAGATGACTCCTCTACCCCCTTAAATCCTCCCAGTTCTGGCAGCCTGTGAATAGAAGATTGGCTTGATCCTGTGATAGACTTTGAGATGTATGTTAGACTAGTGCTGTACCCTCTTTTTCTCAAACTTTTTGCTTTCAGGACCACCTTCTGCTCCTAAAATTATTGAGAACCCAGAAGAGCTTTATATGTGGACTTATTTCTATTGAAGTCAGCTGGATTTTCATATATGCTTTTGCATTTAATCTGTTGTAATCTGTTGTTTTGGTTGAAGTATTTAAAGAAAATTAGGCTTTACACAGATACATGTAGTTGTTGAAGGGAGTTTTTTGTTGTTGTTGTTGTTGGTTTTTTGTTTGTTTGTCTGTTTGTTTTTGAGACAGAGTCTTGCTCTATGGCCTAGGCTGGAGTGCAGTGGTGCAGTCTCAGCTCACTGCAACCTCCACCTCCTGGGCTCAAGTGATTCTCATGACTCAGCCACCCGAGTAGCTGGGATTACAGGTGTATGCCACTACATCTGACTAATTTTTGTATTTTTGTAGAGACGGGGTTTCACCATGTTGGCTAGGCTGGTCTCGAACACCTGGCCTCAAGTGATCTGCCCGTTTCAGCCACCCAAAGTGCTGGGATTACAGGCATGAGCCACCACACCTGGCCAGGGAGGAGTATTTTAATAGCCTTTCTAGATAATTGTGGATGTTCTTTGACATTACGTATACCAAAACTTGACAAGTGGTAGTGTTAAGGTTAATTGGAATGTGGAATCTGAGATCATATCATTGAATTTTTCTTGCCATCATACATTTAGATCCATTGGCCTTTCTTGCACTTTGAATGGACTTTTATCTATGCATCATTTTATAGCACTGTGCATAGATCATTTGGAAAATATTGGTTTGCTATTGATGCAGATCTTCCAGATGTTGAGATATTTATGTAATATTAAAAAAAATGTGTTATTATCATCTCTGACGTCATCAGAAGTCTTTAAGTATTGGGAAGCTGTCAAGCTTATTGTGGTAGACGCAAGTTTTCCAAAATTCTTATTTTTGCTTGAATTTTATTGCTGGCAAAAAAAGGAAAATACACTTAGTTGTTGTTGTTGTTGTTTCGGTTTTTTTTTGCAAAGACAAGGCTCAATTTGCTCATTTCTAGGAAGACATCTTCCAAATACCCAGGAATGAATAATCATAGTCTACTTGTCAGTTCGTCTTTTAGGTAAAAATGTGGTTGATGAAAAAAGCGGCTAAGTTGAGCTCACATCTCAAAACAGTCATACAAGTGCTATTCCTTGAGACAACATTATACTTTGGTATATAGTAGAAGTTCTTTATGCAAATTCCTTTTAATGATAGAGAATATTAAAAAGATGTGCACCCAAGAGTTGAGATTTAATACAATTAGTAATTTTTATTGCTTCATCAAAGGCACTGTTAATTGAAGCTGACTTTTTTTTTTTTTAACTATGAACAGATGGTGTTGGAGAAGAATACAGTGATTATAGTACAAACTGGTGCTACTGCCCTAATTTGTGCAAAAGTGTACCCACCATTGCTTTTGTGCCATTAGTGTAAATGTGCCATTAGTGTAAATGTCAATACAGTGCATAAGTTAAATAACTCTAAGTATTATGCAAATAGTTTTGACCTCAAAGACTCCAAAAAGGGTACACCAACCACCGTTTGAGAACTGTTGCTTTAACCTACTAAAAAAGATTTGTCTACTCGAACATAGTATTTACATTTCACTTTTTGGAGTCTGCTACTCTATAGAGGAAGGTTTTGTTTGTTTTTTGAGACAGGGTCTTGCTATATTGCCCAGGCTGGATTCAAACTCCTGGACTCAAGTGATCCTCCCACTGCAGCCTTCTGAATAGCTGGGACTACAGGTGCATGCTGCTACGCCCAACTTATAGAGGAGTTTTAATGGAGTATATTTTAGCAGTAAGTAAGAAGATATAATTAGTTTCTCATTTCAGATAACGGGCCCTACTCTATGCAGAGACTTGTTCAAAATCCTCATTGGTGATCTTCCTACCACCAGAGGAAGTTTTATATATTTCATCTTCTATTTAAAGGCTTTTTCAACAACTAGATCTGATGAGATGCCTTATAATCTTGGCATCAGGAAAGACTTTAAATTCTGAAAACGCAGCCAGGCACGGTGGCTCACGCCTGTAATCCCAGCACTTTGGGAGGCCGAGGCGGGCGGATCATGAGGTCAGGAGATCGAGACCATCCTGGCTAACACAGTGAAACCCCGTCTCTACTAAAAATAAAAAAATAAATAAAAATTTTTTTTTTTTTTTTGTATTTTTACCGCCTGATGGCGGGCACCTGTAGTCCCAGCTACTTGGGAGGCTGAGGCAGGAGAATGGCATGAACCCGGGAGGTGGAGCTTGCAGTGAGCCTAGATCGCACCACTGCACTCCAGCCTGGGCGACAGGCAAGACTCCGTCTCCAAAAAGAAAAAATAATAAAAAATAAAAATAAAATAAATTCTGAAAACCCATGCCAAGATTTCAAAGAGAAAGCACTGTTTGTTAATTAAAGAATATACAGATTTCTAGGGAAAATGAGTTCCTTTTGTGGCCTTTTTGCTAATATTAAAAATAACACTACTAATATAATAGCCCGTATCTATTGGTACCTGGTATGTGTCAGCCACCATGCTAAGCACCTTATTATAATGAAAAATCTGTTTGGGGAATATTTATGACAAATGCCCTGCATATTTAAAGTTATTTCTTCCTTTCTTCTATGGAAAGAAAGCAGATAACTTTCTTAATACTTCTGACATTTTATTAGTTTTTCAGCAGTGTAATCGTTCTATTGCATGCTTTTTGTTGTCTTCTGTGTGACCAATTTGGAATATCAGTTGGAAACATATCCTTTCATCATCGAAATCTTAGTCAAATATATGCCTTTCTTCTCTTTCATTTTTCCTATCTCACAGACATCTTAATTCAAGCCCCCATTATAATTTATATTGCAGTATTTTCCTATTTTGTCCTTTTGTATCCTCTTGCTAACATGTCCAGACTATTAGGCTTATCTTAAAGTTAATTGTCTTTTTATCCTTCCTCTTTATCATTTGCTCTTTATTTTTTAGGGAGATCACAGACATGTTATTCATGTTTATCTTCTAGTTTATCTTAGTAGCTTTACCTCTTGACATAACTTTCCCCTAGACATGTTACTTTGCAAGATTCCCTAGGCACACCATGTTCTTTCCTGTTTTTGCACATATACAGTTGACCCTTGAATAACATAGGAGTTGGGGTGCTGAGCACAACCCCTGACCCCAATCAAAAATTCATGTACAATTTTGACTTTACAAAAGCCTAATTACTAATAGCTTACTGTTGAAGCCATACTGATAACATAAACAGTTGATCATTAACACATATTTTGTGCATGTATTATATACTATATTCTTCTTATAATAAAGTAAGTGAAAGAAAATAAAATATTATTAAGAAAATCAGGGCCAGGTGCGGTAGCTCATGTCTGCAATCCTATTGCTTTGGGAAGCCAAGGTGGGAAGATTGCTTGAGGCCAAGAGTTCAAGACCAGCCTGGGCAACAGCAAAAGCCTGTCTCTAAGAAAATCATAAGGAAGAGAAAATATATTTACTATTCATTAAGTGGAAGTGGATTGTCATAAAGGTCTTCATCCTCATCATTTCACATTGAGTAAGCTGAGGAAGAGGAGGGGCTGGTCCTGTCTGAGGGGTGGCAGAGGCAGAAGAGAGGTGGAGAAGACAGAAAGGGAGGCAGGAGAGGCAAGCACAGTTGGTGTGACTTTATGGAGACACATGTAATTTCTCTCTAACTTTTTTGCTCTTTCATTTCTCTAAAAATGTTTCTATATGATAACAGTATTTTTCCACTTTTTGCTTTAGTTTCAGTGCTAGTATCATATAAGGGTCTATGTCGTAAAAGGAGTCAAAGCAGTCTTGAATAATAGGAACCCTTCTGGCCAGGTGAGGGGTCTCACTTCCATAATCCCAGCACTTTGGAAAGCTGAGGTGAAAGGATTGCTTGAGGCCAGAAGTTTAATACCAGCCTGGGCAACATAGTAAGACTCCGTCTCTATTAATCAAAATAATAAATAAAATAATAGGTACCCTTCTGCCAGACTGTCTAATATCAGTTTGTTTTCAGGCACTGCTTCTTCTACGTCTTCTTCCCCATTCTGGCATTGGTTCAGAAGAACTCATTTCCATCAAGCCATCTTCTGCTAATTCCTGTGATGTAGTATCTATTAGGTATTTAATTTCTCCAAGGTCCGTATCTTGAAACCCTTCACCCTCTACCTTTTTTGCCGTATGTACAATCTGTTTCATGATTTCCTTTACTGACCCTGTTGTAAATCCTGTGAAGTCATGTGTACAACATCTGGACACAATTTTCTCCAACAGGAATCTATTGTTTTGGGGCTTGATGGCATTCATGACTTTTTTCTATAATGATGGCATCTTCTATGGTGTAATTTTCCTGACTTTCATGAAGTTCTGTCTATGGGCCTCTCTTTCGTAGTGTTGACAATCTTTTCCACAGAGTGTTATGTTTACATGAGCCTTAATGGTCCTTATGATCCCCTGATGTAGAGATGTTGCATTTAAGGGGGTAGATCCCTTTGATACTTTTGGTGTTGAACTTACGGGGTTCTCAGTTGGCAGAGGCATTGTCCAACATTAAAAAAAAAAAACCTCTAAAAGGCAGTTCCTTACTAACAAGATACTTCTGACTTCAGGGACAAAGCATCAATGGAACCAATCTAGAAAAAGGGTTGTTGTTTTCCAGGCCTTCTTGTTGCATAGCCAGAGACTGGAAGCTGGTTTTGCCTTTCCCCTTCAAGACTTGGGGGTTAGCAGCTTTATAGATAAGGGCAGTCCTGATCATAAATCCAACTGCATTTGCACAAAGTAGTAGTGTGGCAGGACAAGCCACAGACAAAACTCCTCAGACACCGAGTTAAGGAAGGGGTTTATTTTGCCGGGGGCATTGGCAAGACTCCTGTCTCAAGAGCCGAGCTCCCCGAGTGAGCAATTCCTGTCCCTTTTAAGGGCTCATAACTCTAAGGGGGTGCACACAAGAGGGTCGTGATCGATTGAGCAAGCAGGGGGTACGTGACTGGGAGCTGCATGCACCAGTAATTAGATCGGAACAAAACAGGATAGGGATTTTCACAGTGCTTTTCTATACAATGTCTGTAATCTATAGATAACATAACCGATTAGGTCAGGAGTGGATCTTTAACTACCAGGCCCAGGGTGTGGTGCCGGGCTGTCTGCGTGTGGATTTCATTTCTGCCTTTTAGTTTTTACTTTTTCTTTCTTTGGAGGCAGAAATTGAGCATAAGACAATATGAGGGGTGGTCTTCTCCTTTATTCGAGTTAACCTATCCCTTCCTGCCTTAAATCCTGGTGCTTGCTTCTCTTCCTTACTAATAAATGTCCCCTGTGGCATTTTTTTTTTTCCAGAATAGGGTACTTTTGTTTGCATTAAAAACCTGTTCAGGCAGATATTCTTTCTCCTCAATTTTCTTAATGGCACCTGGGAGCTTGTCTTCTGCCTTTTGGTCTACAGAATCTGCTTCTTCTGCCATCTTGACATTTTAAAGCCAAACCCCTTTCTAAAATTATCAAACCATCGTATGCTGGCATTAAATCTCCAGCTTTAGATCCTTCACCTTTCTTTTGCTTTAAGTCATCATATAATGACTTTGCTTTTTCTCGAATCATATGAGAATCTGTAGATAGGCCTTTCCTTTAGCAATCCTGGACCCACATAAAAGCTGCATTTCAATACAAGATAAAAAGGTATTTCACAAAAAGTGCGAAGTTTCTGCTCCTGCTGGCATAGCTGCAGTGATGCTTTCACAAATTCCCTTTTTGTTTTTTTTACGATGGTCTTTACACTGGATTCATTTGTCTTGAAATGGTTGGCAACCGCAGCCGCAGACCTCAAAGTACAGTACATATCAAGCAATTAAACCTTTTCTTGTTATGTAATGACTTCTCTGCTTCTTGGGAGCACTTCTAGCATCGCTGGTGACACTTCATATAGGTCCTGTGGTGTTATTCAAGGTTTACAATATTGCACTAAACACGATAAAAATACATGAGAATCACAAGAGATCACTTTTTACTGCTATATGCAATTTACTGGAGAGATGAACTGCTCACAGGGAGATGATTAGTATCACATAGTGTTTTAGGCAGATGCTTGTGAGACTTGAGCTCACCACAGTAGTAACAGGAGATAGCTATGAAATTATTACAGTGTTTGCAGTATGTACTAAGTTAATCTTATGCAGTTATCATTTAATACTACATCTTTACATTTCTATTTTTCTTGACTGTGAATAGTGTGTACCATCTGTAAGTATATGTGTAAGTTTTGATAAATTTTAACTTTTTATAATAGATTTATGTATATGTTAGTAAATGATAAAATAGACTAGTATTTACATATGTTTTATGCATCCATGGCATACCTTTTTCTTAATTTTTTTATATTTCCAAGCCACATAGTTCGTCCGCAAGTTTCTTCAAATTGTCACAAATCTCCAAAAAATTTTCCAATATATTTATTGAAAAAAATCCACATAGAAGTATACCTGTACAGTTCAAACCTGTGTTGTTCAAGAGTCAACTATATGTGTTATCTCTGTCCTGAATACCCTTCTCCTATGCATCCTTTAAAGCACATTCAAATATTATCTCTTCAGTGAAACCTTTATCAACTATACCAAGCCAAAGAAGCAAAAAAGGAAATGCAACACCAGTAATCACTCTGCCCAGCATTCAATTTTACAATGAAATTGCCTTCAACCAAATGAATGGAAACGCCCCCCGCCCCCCCCCACACACACCTTTTATGGCCAAGGGAATCCCAAAGAAACCTGAAAAAGTGGTTCAGGCCATGACAGGAAAAGAGAGGTCCGACATGTCTGCTTATAACCCCTCCCTCTGGAGTTTAGGCACAGCTGACCAGTGTCAACATTAAAATAGAGATCATAAAAGACTGACAACCAGATTCTTTTTGCAATAAGATACCCAACTCCAACCTGACTCTCTGTTATAGCATCACATGGTAGATGGCAGGCCCTGAAGGAAATAAAAATATTTTACCCCAAAATAATATTTCTTTGACATATTTTGAAATGGCCCTGCAAAGCCATCTCTTATGGGGAAAATTTGCATGTAGAGAATCTTCTTCCCTTTCAAGGTCTTTTCCTGATCCAGGAGAGTCTGACATCTTTTAAGGTCTGATAGGAGACATTTACCATCTATTATTCTCTCTGAAGTCTCCAACTTAGAGACTTTATCTATATAATAAGAACATAACAAGAACTTGTTATTGGCTTCCAATCCCCCTTATTTTTATTTTTATTTTGAGATGAAGTCTCGCTCTGTCACCCAGGTTGGAGTGCAGTGGTGCAATCTTGGCTCACTGCAACCTCGGCCTCATGGGTTCAAGTGATTCTCGTGCCTCAGCCTCCCAAGTAGCTAGGATTAGGGGCACACACCACCAAACCCAGCTGATTTTTGTATTTTTAGTAGAGACGAGGTTTCACCATGTTGGCCAGGCTAGTCTCGAACTCCTGACCTTAAGTGATCCCCACCTGCGACCCCGCCCCAGCCCCACAAAGTGCTGGGATTATAGGCGTGAGCTACTGCACTCTGCCCAATCCCCCTTATCTTAACTGAAGCATTTCTTTCTGCCTACTTCAACTCTTTAGGAAAACCTCAACTCTTTCAACCAAATGTCAATCAGAAAATCTTTAAATTCACCTATGACCTGTAAGCCCTCCCTGCCACCCCCCATAAAGATGTCCCACCCTTCTGGGCTGAACCAATGTATACCTTACATGTATAAATTTATGTCTTTGACTGTAACTTCTGTCTCCCTAAATTGCATAAAGCCAAGTTGTAACCCAGCCACCCTGGACACATATTCCCAGGACCTCCTGAGGCTGTGTCATGGCCGTGGTCACTCATATTTGGGTCAGAATAAACCTCTTCAAATATTAAAAATAAAAAAATAAAATGAAATGGGTAAAATTGGGACCCAGCTGGAGATGAGGCACAATTAAACTGCACAAGCAGGTGATCTAGACTCCATGGTACCACCTCCTACTGTTTCGCTGCCCCTCTCAACCCACATCTGTGGCCTCATGGAAAAGTTCTTCTTAACCAGTTAATTATTTGCTATATGTCTTTTCTCTATGTATGTATGTGTGTGTGTGTCTGTGTGTGTGTGTGTTTGAGACGGAGTCTCCCTCTGTTGCCCAGGCTGGAGTGCAGTGGCACAATCTTGGCTCACTACAACCTCCACCTCCCAGTTCAAGTGATTTTCCTACCTCAGCCTGCCGAGTAGCTGGCATTGCAGGTACATGCCACCATGCCTGGCTAATTTTTGTATTTTTAGTAGAGATGGGGTTTCACCATGTTGGCCAGGCTGGTCTTGAACTCCTGACCTCAGGTGATCCACTCACCTCGGCCTCCCAAAGTGCCGGGTTTACAGGCGTGAGCCGCCACACCTGGCCATGTGTGTGTATTTTTTTAGTGAAAATGTGATTGTACATTATGAAATATTTTGTGGCCTGAATAAAGTGTGATTTAGAAGATATTTTTTATGTTACAAGCTTACCTTTAAATTAAAAAAATATTCAATCTGCATTTCTCTATCAAAAGTGAAACAATATCTATTGACTTCCCTCATGTAAAATAATGTATTTAGCATATGTTGTTCTTTTACTTTTTTCTTACTTTACTTTTTATCATGCCAAGTCAAGGAAAGAGGGCCTGAAATATAGCAGTGATAATGGGGTGAATGGGGTGAACTCTACTGCAGTGAGCATTCATTGCCTTTAGACCTTCTGCTTTCTGTGGTAGCTCAAGACCGCTTTCCATTTCTTTCTTTTTTTCTTTTCCTTCTCCACCAACTAGGAAGACTCTTCTATATGTATATAAAGCATGAAACAAGACATTTGTGTAAATGTACATAAGGAAGTATAAACAAGGTTGCTCACTGCAGTATTGTTTAACAAAAACATAGGAAACAATCTAGAATGTTCATTAATATGGGAATGGATAAACAAAATGTGGTTTATATTTCTATGATAGCATACTATACAGAAATTAAAAGGAATGAAATATAGTATCTAATAGATCTCTCAAGAATAATTTTTATTGATAAAAGCTATTTGCAAAATGATATTTACACTTATTTTGATAAAATAAGAAAACAAAGCAAAACTATGTGGACACACATTTATGTAAAATCATTTAAAAATGAATTATAGTGATACACACCAAATTAACACTAACCATTACCTCTGGAAATGCATGAAGGGGAATTGGCTGGACAGATGGTTGACTTTTGAAACTGCCTTTGCAAAGATTATGACAGTGAGAGAAAGCTAACATAGCTGACTCCATCTTGCTTCTAGCCTCACAGGCTGGCTGCCTTCACTCATTACTGGGTGTAGGTAAAGCTAACCATGGGAGGAATTTGGTTGATAGTTTTTAACTTTGAAGCAAGGATAATATTCCCTCCCCATAACTGATCCCCTGCTTGTTCAGGGGCTGAAACTTGCCTTTGTAAGACTAATGAAAAGCCACAAGATTAGGATTATGGGAGGGGCCTGAATTCTGCTCAGGTATAGATGTAATTTCTGTAATCCCTTACTAAGGGCTCAGGAGTCACAGGCCAGAGGACACACATTTGTGACTTCTCCAATTACTCCTACTATTGGTACTTGAAATTCAGATTTTTACATTCTGGCATTGAGATTCATAACTCAACTGGTCCTGTTGCCCCCTAACCAGAGACAGACTCAGCACAAGAGGATTGTTTTCCACACCCCTATGATTGTATCTCCAACCAATCAGCAGCACCCATTCCCTAGTTCCCTGTGCACCAAATTATCCTTGAAAATCCCTAACCTCCAAGCCTTCAGAGAGGCTAATTTGAGTAATAACTCTGTCTTCCATGTGGCCAGCCTCACGTCAGTTAAAATCTTTCTTTACTGCAGTACCATGGTCTCAGTGAGCTGGTTTTGTCTGTGCAGTGGGCAAGAAGAACCCCTCAGGCAATTACACTTTGACTTTTTTTGTATTATTTTATTTTATTTTTATTTTAAATATTGAGATGGGATCTCACTATGTTGCTCAGGCTCATCTTGAACTCCTGAGCTCAAGCAGTCCTCCCACCTTGGCCTCCCGAAGTGTTGAGATTATAGGCATGACCCGCCATGCCTGGGCATGAGTTTATCTGCAATAGTTTTTTGTATTTATTCAAATAAAAGCTTGATAGAGACATAACAAAATATAAACAATGATAAATTCTTAGGCATGAGCCTGTTTGTTACATTATTCTTTATTCTGAATTTTACAGTTTCTTAAATTGAAAACAAAGGGTCACGTTGTATAGCATCTGGTGCAAAATAGATATTTAATTCACTTCTCTCCCTGTTTTTTTTCACCCTTTTTTACAGGATTGGATGATCAACTTACATTAGACAGCCAGTTTAATACCCCAATTATTTAAAGCTTCTCCTGTCACTTTAAAGTGAATCCCTCCAATGAGGTACAAATTCAGGAAACAAGCATTCTTTATGATAGGGACAGGAACTAGTTCTTACGAGTATGATCAGTGGCCCCATCACAGCACCTTTTGTGTTATCTGGTTATTGCTTCTGTACTTGAAAGTCTTCTGTAGATCACAGCTCACTAGACACTATTTCAAACAAATTTATTGTGAAACTAGTGTTATTTAGCCGATTTATTCTTAGTGGACATGCTGTTTGTGTTTATATCTCTATTTTTGTGGTTCTCTTTCATATTGTTTCCAACAAGGATGACTGTTAAACTCATGGGCACATTAAGTAATATGTATGTATGTGATTTTCGTGAGTGCTTTTATTGTTTTCACCTTGATTTCTCACTGTTCAGATTTACAAGATTATTTTTGAATTGGATAAAATAAGCCAATAAGGCCAGGCACAGTGGCTCACACCTGTAATCCCAGTGCTTTGGGAGGCCAAGGTAGGTGGATCACTTGAGGCAGGAGTTCAAGACTAGCCTGGTCAACACAGTGAAACCCAGTCTCCACCAAAAAATACAAAAATTAGCTGGGCATGGTGGTGCATCCCTATAGTCTCAGCTACTTGGTAGGCTGAGGCAGGAGAATCACTTGAACCCAGGAGGGAGAGCTTGCAGTGAGCCGAGATCATACCACTGCACTCCAGCCTGGGCGACACAGTGAGATCCTGTCTCAAAAAATAAAAGTAAGCCAATAAGTTCCAGTTTTATAAAGCTATTGTTGCTTGTCATTATATACAAATTATAATTTTCGCTGGGCACAGTGGCGGACACCTGTAATCCCAGCACCCTGGGAGGCCAAGGCAAGTGGATCGCCTGAAGTCAGGGGTTCGAGACCAGCCTGGCCAACATGGTGAAACCCTGCCTCTACTAAAAATACAAAAATTAACTGGGCATGGTGGCACATGCCTGTAATCCCAGCTACTTGGGAGGCTGAGGTAGGAGAATCACTTGAACCTGGTAGGTGGAGGTTGCAGTGAGCCAAGATCGTACCACTGCACTCTAGCCTGGGCGACAGAGCAAGACTCCATCTTGATTGTATGATTGTGTATTTAGAAAATATGATTGTATATTTAGAAGTAGTATGATTTTATATTTAGAAAACATATGATTGTATAATAATAATATGATTGTATATTAGAAAACCCCATCGTCTCAGCCCAAAAACTCCTTAAGCTGATAAGCAACTTCAACAAAGTCTCAGGATACAAAGTGTGTAGAAATCACAAGCATCCCTATACACCAATAATAGACAAACAGAGAGCCAAATCATGAGGGAACTCACATTCACAATTGCTACAAAGAGAATAAAATACCTAGGAATACAACTTATAAGGGATGTGAAGTACCTCTTCAAGGAGAACTACAAACCACTGCTCAAGGAAACAAGAGAGGACACAAACAAATGGAAAAACATTCCATGCTCGTGGATAGAAAGAATCAGTATTGTGAAAATGGCCATACTACCCAAAGTAATTTATAGATTCAATGCTATTCCCATCAAGCTTTTATTTGAATAAATACAAAAAACTATTGACTTTCCTCACAGAATTAGAAAAAAATACTTTAAATTTCATATGGAACCAAAAAAGAGCCCATATAGCCAAGACAATACTAAGCAAAAAGAACAAAGCTGGAGGCATCACTCTACCTGACTTCAGACTATACTACAAGGCTACAGTAACCAAAACAGCATGGTACTGGTACCAAAACAGACATATAGACCAATAGAACAGAACAGAGGCCTCAGAAATAACACCACACATCTACAACTATCTGATGTTTGATAAACCTGACAAAAACAGGAAATGGGGGAAAGGATTCCCCATTTAATAAATGGTGTTAGGAAAACTGGCTAGCCATATGCAGAAAACTGAAACTGGACCTCTTCCTTACACCTTATACAAAAATTAACTCAAGCTGGATTAAAGAGTTAAATGTAAAACCCAAAACCACAAAAACCCTAGAAGAAAACCTAGGCAATACCATTTAGGACATAGGTATGGGCAAAGACTTCATGACTGAAACACCAAAAGCAATGGCAACAAAAGCCAAAATTGACAAATGGGATCTAATTAAAGAACTTCTGCACAGCAAAAGAAACTATCATCAGAGTGAACAGGCAACTTTCAGAATGGGAGAAAATTTTTGCAATCTATCCATCTGACAAAGGGCTAATATCCAGAATCTACAAGGAACTTAAACAAATTTACAACAAAAAAAAACAACCCCATCAAAAAGCAGGCAAAGGATATGAGCAGACACTTTTCAAAAGAAGACATTTATATGGCCAACAAACATATGAAAAAAAGCTCATCATCACCAATCATTAGAGAAATGCAAATCAAAACCACAATGAGATACCATCTCACGCCAGTTAGAATGGCAATCATTAAAAAGTCAGGCAACAACAGATGCTGGAGAGGATGTGGAGAAATAGGAACGCTTTTACACTGTTGGTGGGAGTGTAAATTAGTTCAACCATTGTGGAAGATAGTGTGGCGATTCCTCAAGGATCTAGAACCAGAAATACCATTTGACCCAGCAATCCCATTACTGGGTATATACCCAAAGGATTATAAATCATTCTACTATAAAGACACATGCACACGTATGTTTATTGCAGCACTATTCACAATAGCAAAGACTTGGAAACAACCCAGATGCCCATCAATGATAGACTGGATAAAGAAAATGTGACATATATACACCATGGAATACTATGCAGCCATAAAAAAGGATGAGTTCATGTCCTTTGCAGGGACATGGATGAAGCTGGAAAGAATCATTCTCGGCAAACTAGCACAGGAACAGAAAATCAAACACCGCATGTTCTCACTCAGAAGTGGGAGTTGAACAATGAGAACATATGGGCACAGGGAGGGGAACATCACACACTGGGGCCTGTTGGGGGGTGGGGGGCGAGGGGAGGGATAGCATTAGGAGAAATACCTAATGTAGATGACGGGTTGATATTTGCAGCAAACCACCATGGCACATGTATAACTATGTAACAGACCTGCATGTTCTGCACATGTGTCCCAGTACATAAAGTATAATAATAATAATAAAATTATGATTTTCACAGATAAGTTTTAAGAGTAACTATTTCTTACTGCTTTCTAAAAAAAGACTACATATAATTCCAATAAATCTATTATTTTTTCTAACAAATTACTATAGACTGTATATTTTTCTAAGATATTTCACCCTATTAGAATAAAACTGTTTTATCTCATTATAGAATAAACTCTTTAAAAGAGAACTAACATTTATTCCTTGCTTACTCAGTTCACTTTTGCAATATTTCATCATCATGACAGGTATTATGCCTAATCTACAGAGGAGAAAATTAAGACGCAAGGTGGTTAAATAACCTGGATAAACATTTCACCAAAGAAAATATACCATTGATAAACAGAAAATAATAAACATATAAATAGTTTAGTAACTCAGAGAGATGTATATTAAAAAGTAATATAATTTTCTACCTCTTAAAATAAGACATTATATTGTTCAATGTTACTGAAGTTAATATGTGAACCAATCACCGTTATGTACTGCTAATAGGATTATAATTGGTCCAACCATTCTGGAAAGTAGTTTGGTTGTACTGTGTAATGCACCCACAAATATAATGATTAAGTGATTATATGGTAGAACATTATGCTGCCATCGAAATTGTATTTTCAAAGATTATTAAGTTACATGGATGAATACTTACGTGATTATAGGAAAATCAGAAACAATGACCATTTTTCTGATGAAAATGAGATGAAAATTGTTTATAGTTATTAAGATTACTTTCTACAGTCTCTGCTCCTGTTACCTGATCCAGACCCCAAGAGAGGGTTCTTGGATCTTGTGCAAGAAAGAATTCCAGGCAAGTCCATGTGAATTGAAAGCAAGTTTAAGAAAGTGAAGGAATAAAAGAATGGCTTCTCCAAGGGCAGAGCAACCCTGAGGGCTGCTGGTTGGCTATTTTTATGGTTATTTATTAATTATATGCTAAACAAGGAGTGAGTTATTTATGAGTTTTCCAGGAAAGGGGTGGGCAATTCCTGGAACTGAGGGTTCCTCCCCATTCTGGACTATATAGGGTAACTTCCAGACGTTGCCATGACATTTGCAAACTGTCGTGGCACTGGTGGGAGTGTCTTTTAGCATGCTAATGCGTTATAATTAGCATATGATTAGCAGTGCCAGGGCCAGAGGTCACTTTTTTTGCCGTCTTGGTTTTGGTGGATTTTGGCTGGCTTCTTTATCAGCCAAAATCCCATCCTGCTGACCTCCTGTCTTGTCCCGTGATTATGAATGCCTAACCTCCTGAGAATGCAGCTCAGCAGATTTCAGCCTCATTTTATCCAGCCACTATTCAAGATGGAGTTGCTCTGGTTCAAATGCCTCTGACACTACCATGGTGTTTCATGTCCGCTACTATCTGTTTCATCTGCCTTCTTTTTCTTCCTCTATAGAACAGCTTTCTGTCATTCCTTATATACTTGACCTAAATATGGAAGCCTCAGCTTTAGCTTTACACTACCTTCACTACAAGTATCCAAAAAAGTATAATTTTTATTTGAGTCCTAATTCTAATTTTCCAGACAAAGAATCTGGGATTAGTGTGAGATTTGGCAAAGGGAATGAGGGAGTGGGGAAGGTCTTATAATTTGCTGCCTACCCAATAGAGGCTAAAAAGAAAATTCTTAGAGGGAAGCTGGGGAGTTTCTCCAAGAGGAGATTCTACCCTAAGGAATTCATCTTGTAAACTTAATAAAATGTATGAAGAAATAAATATTTTTAAGAATGTTCTAGTGGTGGTATAATGTCTCCCCAAAGTTCATGTCCGTCAGGAACCTCAGAATGTCACCTTAATTGACAATAGGTCTTTGCAGATACATTAATAATTAAGGATCTTGAGATCAAATCTACTGGAATTAGAGTATTCCTTAAGTTCAGTGATTGGTATCCTTAGAAGAAAACATAGTGACATAGAGAGCAGAAGGCAAGGTGAGGAATGCCAAGGATTGCTAGCAACCACCTGAAGCTGAGAGAGAAGCATGGCACAATTTCTCCTTCAGGGGCTCTAGAAGGAACCACCCCTGCTGACACCTTGATTTTGAACTGTGGACATCCTGAATTGTAAGAAATTGAATTGGTTTTTTAAGCCACTCAGTTTGTGGTAATTTGTTATGGCAGCCCTAGGAAATTAATACAGATGTTCATAATACTGCTTTTTTCTGGTGTGAAAACCTGAAAATAACATAACTATCTGCCAATAAGGGATTATACAAATTATAATATATCCATATAATGTAATATTATGTGATCATTTAAAAAATGGTGATCTCTATTTATAGATTAAAGAAGACAATGACATATTGTTTTTAAAAAGGTTGTAGAACCCAGATCACTAATCTTTGGGGAATCCTGAGTCTTGGTCTGAGTAACGTGGAGGCAGTGCAGTCGTCAGAAAAAAAATTTTTTCTCTTGTGTTTATATAATAAATAGCTGTTTGAAAAACTTTTTTTGCATGTATTAAGGCAATTGAGGAAATTTTTATGCCATTTAATGACAATAAATCATAAAAATATTGTATTGTTAGCGGTGGAAGAGATCCAAGTTACTGGCAGTGAATCCATACGGGTCCACAGCAACTTCAGTCCTTGCCCCTCAGAAGAAAGAATTCGACAGAAATCAGAAAAAGAGACAGGCAATTTTCAGATCAGAGCGGAAGCTTATTTAAAAGGTTTTAGGATAGGAAAGAAAGGAAAATTTGCTTGAAAGAGACCTGAAGGTCCAAGAGAAGAGAGCAAAAGAACAGTGGTTTGTAGTTCTCCTTGAAGAGGTCCTTCACATCCCTTGTAAGTTGGATTCCTAGGTATTTTATTCTCTTTAAAGCAATTGTGAATGGGAGTTCACTCATGATTTGGCTCTCTGTCTATTATTGGTGTATAAGAATGCTTATGATTTTTGCACATTGATCTTGTATCCTGAGACTTTGCTGAAGTTGCTTATCGACTTAAGGAGATTTTGGGTTGAGACGATGGGGTTTTCTAGATATACAATCACGTCATCTGCAAACAGGGATAATTTGACTTCCTCTTTTCCTAATTGAATACCCTTTATTTCTTTCTCGTGCCTGATTGCCCTGGCCAGAACTTCCAACACTATGTTAATTGGAGTGGTGAGAAAGGGCATCCCTGTCTTGTGCCAGTTTTCAAAGGGAATGCTTCCAGTTTTTGCCCATTCAGTATGATGTTGGCTGTGGGTTTGTCATAAATAGCTCTGATTATTTTGAGATACGTCCCATCAATACCTAATTTACAAATGGAAGAACATTCCATGCTCATGGATAGGAAGAATCAATATCGTGAAAATGGCCATACTGCCCAATGTAATTTATAGATTCAATGCCATCCCCATCAAGCTACCAATGACTTTCTTCACAGAATTGGAAAAAATTACTTTAAAGTTCATATGGAATCAAAAAAGAGCCCATATTGCCAAGTCAATCCTAAGCAAAAACAACAAAGCTGGAGGCATCACGCTACCTGACTTCAAACTATACTACAAGGCTACAGTAACCAAAACAGCATGGTACTGGTACCAAAACACAGATATAGACCAATGGAACAGAACAGAGCCCTCAGAAATAATACCACACCTCTACAACCATCTGATCTTTGACAAACCTGACAAAAACAAGAAATAGGGAAAGGATTCCCTATTTAATAAATGGTGCTGGGAAAACTGGCTAGCCATATGTAGAAAGCGGAAACTGGATCCCTTCCTTACTCCTTATACAAAAATTAATTCAAGATGGATCAAAGACTTAAATGTTAGACCTAAAACCATAAAAACCCTAGAAGAAAACCTAGGCAGTACCATTCAGGACATAGGCATAGGCAAGAACTTCATGTCTAAAACACCAAAAGCAATGGCAACAAAAGCCAAAATTGACAAATGGGATCTAATTAAACTAAAGAACTTCTGCACAGCAAAAGAAACTATCATCAGAGTGAACAGGCAACCTACAGAATGGGAGAAAATTTTTGCAATCTACTCATCTGACAAAGGGCTAATATCCAGAATCTACAAAAACTCAAACAAATTTACAAGAAAAAAACAACCCCATCAAAAAGTAGGTGAAGGATTTGAACAGACACTTCTCAAAAGAAGACATTTATGCAGCCAAAAGACACATGAAAAAATGCTCACCATCACTGGCCATCAGAGAAATGCAAATCAAAACCACAATGAGATACCATCTCACACCAGTTAGAATGGCCATCATTACAAAGTCAGGAAACAACAGGTGCTGGAAAGGATGTGGAGAAATAGGAACACTTTTACACTGTTGGTGGGACTGTAAACTAGTTCAACCATGTGGAAGACAGTGTGGCGATTCCTCAAGGATCTAGAACTAGAAATACCATTTGACCCAGCCATTCCATTGCTGGGTATATACCCAAAGGATTATAAATCATGCTGCTATAAAGACACATGCACACGTATGTTTATTGTGGCACTATTCACAACAGCAAAGACTTGGAACCAACCCAAATGTCCATCAGTGATAGACTGGATTAAGAAAATGTGGCACATATACACCATGGTATGCAGCCATAAAAAAGGATGAGTTCATGTCCTTTGTAGGGACATGGATGAAGCTGGAAACCATCATTCTCAGCAAACTATCGCAAGGACAAAAAACCAAACACCGCATGTTCTCATTCATAGGTGGGAATTGAACAATGAGAACACTTGGACACAGGGTGGGGAACATCACACACCGGGTCCTGTTGTGGGGTGGGGGGAGGGGGGAGGGATAACATTAGGAGATATACCTAATGTAAATGACGAGTTAATGGGTGCAGCACACCAACATGGCATATGTATACATATGTAACAAGACTGCACGTTGTGCACATGTACCCTAGGACTTAAAGTATAATTTAAAAAAAAAGAAAAATAAATAAGTTTTAAAAAAAATCAGAAGAAGACAGAAAAAAAAAAAAGGCCCTTTTACCTTGATCCTAGGACTTTATGGGCTCACCTCTTTCCCATGATTCTTCCCTTAGGGTGGGCTTTCTCATGCCCAGTGCTTTCCTTACCCTTTGGAATTGAGCATGTGTAGTGTGTTCAGGGAGTTATACACAGGCCCATCTGAAGCTTTCTTCCCTTTTCTGGTGGAGCGTACCCACCCCCACTGAGATCATACTTCACCATGTTTGTCTCGATGTTAACAGGTGTGGACCATCCGAAAACAACCTGTCCCTGGCACCCCTACTGCTTAGAGAGGCAATGCGATAATTGCTGAACTATCACCTGACATTTCTAGTGGGTGGGGGGAGAGCCCTCCCCTGCCTCACTCTTGCCTAACTACCTGTAACAGTATTAGTCCATTTTCACACCTCTATAAAGAAATACCTGAGACTGGGTAATTTATGAAGAAAAGAGGTTTCATTAACTCACAGTTCCACATGGCTGGGGAGACCTCAGGAAACTTAGTCATGGAAGAAGGCAAAGGGGAAGCAAACTTGGACCTTTTCACATGGTAGCAGGAGAGTGTGTGCAAGCACAGGAAAAACTACCATTTATAAAACCATCAGATCTTGTGAGAATTCACTCACTGTCTCAAGAACAGCATGGGGGAACCACCCACATAATCTGGTCACCTCCCACCAGGTCCCTCAACACCTCGGGATTACAATTCAAGTGAGATTTGGGTGGGGACACAAAACCTAACCGTATCAAATGTAGAAGGTATCTTTTGTGAGATTTTAACAGTAATAAGTCATCTGTATTTTTAGTAATTAAGGTTAATTTAGTCTAAATTTAAAATGCATTTTAAAGGTCTTATACATTCATGATTTTTGACTGATGCATTTTAATTCTAAGTAAATGAAAAGTGAATGAAAAATTATACTAGAATTAGTTTGGGGTGAAGGATGAATCTGTTAAATTAATTTTGGGGTAAAGAATAACTTTATTACATCATAACTGAATCACATCTGAAATAATATCTATTAGGTTTTAAATATCTGTACACTTGAAAAGTTGGAACTAGTTTAATTTGCATGAGGGCAGTCTGTCTGGTTTTCTTTTGTATTCCTTTATAGAGCCTTTTGTAGTAGATGATCAGTGGGTATTTGCTATTGAATGAATGTAAGGCCGCTGCCCTCAAGAAATGTAACTGAGGAGATAAGTCATAAATATCAGTTGATCAGATTTAGTGAAAAGAGATCTGTCTATGCAAGGCAATCTGTGCTAAGTGCCAGGTGAGAGGTTAAAACGGTAAGTGCTGTAACAAGAGTGGTCATTTTGAGTAGGATGATTAACAAAAATTCACCAAATGTAGGTAGGATTTGATTTGGGCCCTTAAAGAAGTTTCAGTAAAAGTGGAGAGGAAGAAGGGATTATCAAAATAACCATTTTCAGATTATGTCATTTCAATAATGCCTCTTCATTCCTGAACATAGTTTGGAAACTTTCCCTTTTTGACCTTTGAATAAATAAAAAATGTTCATTTCACCAACTATTTCTCTAGGGATTTCAAGACCCTGTTACTTACCTTGTTCTTCTCTGGCTCATGACTTCATCATGCTTATCTGTTTTAAATCTTTCTCAGTGTGCTCATCTTTGATTCTTCTCCAAAGCAGCATTTCAGACCTGTAAATGCTGTTTGTACAGAGTCATTCCCCTCCCCTGTAACTTTCGTCTTGTTAGGCAAGAGTTTACCTAAGCCATATCTGATATGGAGCTCCCAAGTTCTTCTCTTAGCTCTTTACCACTGTGTACTTGGCCTTTCTTCCCAAACCTACAATGTACTTCCTCTTGAATTTAACACGAACATTTCCATTTTTACTGGGTCCCAATGATCATTACAAGCTCTGCTTAGTGAATGTGGGTTCCAGCAAACTGAAGACAAAAGGCCCAGACTTCTAGATGAAATGTTTCACCATAAACCTACCTAGACCGGAGGTCTTCCAGAAGCCATCTGCACAATTTCCCCCTTACCCAGGAAATATTTCTCTGCAATATTGGTGGTTTAAAAATATTTTTAGTAATACTTAACATGCAATAAAGTGAATGTGTAATGCATATTTTTAAAAATAATGTGAAAAAACTAATTTTCATAAATTAAATATTTTTCTAAACTATTACATATATCCCAAAGAAAATAGAATGACTTAGGGCAGCCACGGTGGCTCATGCCTAATCCCAGCACTTCGGGGGGCTGAGGTGGGAGGATCATTTCAGCTTAGGGGTTCGAGACCAGCCTGAGCAACATAAGAAGACCTTGTCAGTACAAAAAAAACCAAAATATACATAATTGGCCAGGCACAGTGGCTCATGCCTGTAATCTAAGCACTTTGGGAGGCCAAGGTGGGAGGATTGCTTGAGTCCAGTAGTTCAAGACCAGCATGAGCAACATAATGAGACCTTGTCTCTACAGAAAATTTTTTCTTTTTAATTAGCCGGGAGTGGTGGCATATGCCTGTAGTCCCAGCTACACAGGAGGCTGAGGTGGGAGGATCACTTGAGCCCAAGAGGTCGAGGCTGCAGTGAGCCATGATTGTGCCACTGAACTCACTCTGTGCGACACAGTGAGACCCTGTCTCAAAAACAACAACAACAACAAAAAGAAATAGAATGACTCTTGTAGTAATAAAAATCCCGCATTCCTGCATATCTTTTTATCTTTCAAAGTATAGCTTAAGTGTTATCTAATTACTGAAGCCCATCTTGGATTCTCTCCCTCCCCCTAAGTATATTGGTTTTTTTGTACTCTTTGTTCCTATCACTCTCTTTTGCTAGTTGTTTACCTGTCTGTCTTTCCTGCTACATTTATATATACTTTTTCAGGATAGGTACCAAAGTTATTCACTTGTTAATTTTTCTTCTAGCTCCCAATTTAGTGCCTTGCCTGTAGAAAATACTTAATAAATGTTTGTCAAATTGAATTACATTTGTGTTTATCATTTTTCAAAGTAAGACACACTTGGTTTCCTGTTTTTTTTTTTCTTCTGATATCTATCTTAATTTAAAGCTACTGGAAGGAGTCCCTTGTACTGTAATATGCGTTTATATGATGGTTATTATTATTATTTTTTTCTTTAAGCTTAGCGTGAACCAGAGTACCCTATAACTTTCTTTGTTACTGGCCTGGATTAGAAGGCAAACCTTCTCCCTTGTGATAACTGTTCTTGAGCTGGTGCAAGTACCAACACAATTCCCAGGTTGCACCTGTTTTTGTTTGTTTTTTACTTTTTATTTATATCATAAGTAGTTATGTGGGTTTTTTTTTCAACTTTTACTTTAAATTCAAGAGTACATGTGCAGGTTCACTATATAGATATTAATTCTTAATACACCAAGATTGTGGAAGTTCCTATATAATATTCAATGGATCTTTCTCATATCAAATAATCTTTATATGTGTTATTTGGTCATATTTATTATTTTTGTCATATTCAATTATTTAAGTAATTTAAATATAATTGTTTTTACCCATTTTGCAGGTTAGGAAACTAAGGCTTAAGCATAAATAAGTTGCCTAGGTTCACACAGCTAGAAAGTGGTAGTAGATAGGAACACAGTGATGCCTACTCTAAATTGTGAAGATGAATTTAGATGATCTCCCTATCTACATCCAGCTCTGAAGTCTCTGAAGCTCTGGGAATGTTTAACATTATTTGAACATCTGCAGAATCAGTAAAATATTTGGCAAAATGAACTTGCACTGGGGAAGAGTGCTGGGTTGCTTTCAGGCTCAAACCAGTTACAGCTTTCATCAAGCTAATTTGCTAACTGTGCAGGAGGGCTTTTCACAGTGGCAATGAAGCAATATAGATCATTTTTCAGCTTCACTAGATTTTAATGCTTCTATTTATTTATCTTTAGCTCTGGGTGATGGTTTTGCAGTTGTAAATACAACCGAGCTCTAAATTGTTTATCCAGTCACCTCAGGGTTTTATGTATTCAGCCAAATGTTGGAAAACCGTTTAGATTGTGGAGCACACTGGCTCCACCTACTGTCCTATGAGAAAACACCTTCCTACAGTATCTTCATTCAGAATTCTCTTAAATTGTACCCTTTTGCACATTGTGCTTTTCCCCAAACTTTCTTTCTCATATTTTTGATATTTGAGTTTCCGTTTACCTTGCTGAAAGATAAGTTTGCCTATTAAGAAATCGTGAAATTACTGTAACGTTGTCAGTCTTGCCTGTAATTTATATTATAAGGAGAATGTGTTTGGGGGTATAAAAATATCATAGTTTTCAAAAATCTAAATCTATGTCAAAATAAGACTTTCCCTCTAGAAAAAAAGTTTTCAAAATATTTTAGTACACTATTGTGTGGTGTATGAATGAATATCTCGTTTTTATTTCCAGAACAGAAATTTTAATTGAATTTTCTGGAAGCAGTTAACCTCAAATCCAATTAAACTCTTAGTAGAAGTAATTTTATTTTCTACCATTCATCTTTTTAATACTTTAGTTTTCCATTATAAAGACAATATAGCAACATTGTAGAAAATATGGAAAAAGGGGGAAATTCATTATTTAACCTGCTTAGACGTTTATTCTTAATTTCTTGGTTAGGGAAACCTCACCAACTATAGTTTTGCCAAGTCATGATTGATGAAAACATAGTTTTATAATTGTGATAGTTATCAATTTATTACTTCTTAGCTCTGAGTTCAACATTCATTGCATGGTTGGTGAAAATGGACCTAAGCTGTCAAATATTTTCCTTTGACAGCTGGCTGGATGTTAAATTTTGTCAATAGAGGGCGCTAGAGAGACATTGCAAGAGGAAGAGCTTTTCCTTCCTGGTTCTGGTGTGCTGGCTTGGCAACTTCTCTGGCGCCAGCTCTTGCAGTCCAAGTGGCTTAATAGCTTCTGGCTCCTACAGTGCCGAGACTTCCCCAGTGCCCAGCTCTTAAAGCTTGGTCAGCTTCTGGTGCCAGGCTATTGCAGAACGTGGCAGTCAGCAGCACCTAGTGGTTAGTAGCTTCCCCTGCCCACCTACCTCCCTGCTCTATGTGATTAGCTTTAGCTGGCACCCTAGAGGGCAGATTTATGACAAGTTCTGAACAGTAGATTTCAGCAAGCTCTGTGGGCATAGCACCACAGCAACTTCTCGGCTATTCAGTGAACCATGGTCATGCCTTCTCCAGCAAGGTCTGCATCTCAGCCTTGGGGAAACCTCTTTTTTAATGCTCTATCTCAGCCTTAGGGGTAGTGGCTGCTCCTTACATCTGCTATTCCTTTATTCTGTAGAGTTTTCTTTACTTGTGACTAGCCTGTCTCTCCGTACTCTTATAAGTTAATAATTGTCTATTCAAATTACTCTGGTTTATCTTTTCTGATTGAACTCTGACTTAAACTTTTTTTTTTTTTTTTTTTTTTTTTCCAGACAGGATCTTGCTCTGTCACCCAGGCTGGAGTGCAATGGTGTGATCATGGCTCACTGCAGCCTTAGCCTCCCAGGCTCAAGCGATCCTCCCACCTCAGCCTTCTGAGCAGCTAAGACCACGGGCAAGTGCCACTATGCCTGGATAATTTTAAAAAATTTTTTGTAGAGATGGGTTCTCCTTATGTTGCCCAGGCTGGTGTCGAACTCCTGGGCTCAAGCGATCCTCCCCCCTTGGCTTTCCAAAGTGCTGGGATTATAGCCATGATCCACAATGCCTGGGCTGAAACCATTTTTTTACCCAAAGTTTTAAGTCCACGATCATTTTATGTGCATTATTTTGCTTAGTAAAATTAAATTAGCTAACATGTATAGCTATATGAGCTACATTGCTTATTTACAAAGCAATTACATATCTATTATTCTTTAAATCAGCTTTTTAAAAGTAACCTTTTATTCTTTTTTCCTGACTTTACAGTCTTACCTGATTTATCAATTTTTTGCCTTTGTGGTTAATCCTTTTCATGTCCTACTTAAAAAAACATTGCCTCTCCGAGGTGATAAAGATGTTCTCCCATATTTTCTTCTGAAAGTTTTATTGTTTTACCTTTTACATTTAGATCTATAGTACATCTGGAATTTATTTTTAATTAAAACAAATTTTTAATTGTTTATCGAGTTGGGCAGCCCTTGAACCAGAATGGGTTCAGAGAAGCTCCCATCTGGAATTTATTTTTGGGTAAGGAGTGTGAACCTGGGATCCAGATTAATTTTTTTCCTATATAAATATGCAGTTGATCCAGTATCCTGTATTGAAAAGACCATCCTTTCCCTAATACACTGCAGGCTTATGTTTGTCATAAATCAGGTGACCGTAAATGTTAGTATGTTCTTATAATCTTACCTGTTCTATTTAACCTTGTTAGTCGGCCTTGATATCTAGTAGTGTAAATACTCCAGGTTTGTTGTTACTCAAGATTGTCTTGGCTCTTCTTGGCCTTTTGTATTTCATATAAAGTTTAGAATCAGCTTTTCAATTTGTACCCAAAACCATTTGGGATTTTTATTAGTATTATGTCTTATACGTCTTTGTCAGATTTATTCCTAGATATGTGATGTGTTTTGATGCTATTGTAAATTATATCTGTAACACCAAAACTGCAGTTACGTGTTCAGATTGTCAGTCTGACCCAGGAATCCTTCAGATATTTGAAGATAGCAGTCGTTCCATTCCTTATATGTTGTGTTTTATTTATTTAGTATATTATGCCTTTATATGAGTCTCTACTCTGAATGCTTTAGTATTTCTGTTTTGTTTAGGCTGCCACAAATAGATAAACATCCCAAAGAGAAGCTGAATTAAAGCAGAGAAAAGTAGGAGGACCACTATCTAGCTCTTTCCATTTCTACCTGTGAATACTAATATATTGAGATTTTCCTCCCAGAATAGCCTACTGTCATCTTTCTGTCTTTGGAACTTTCTGTCAGGGTTGTCCTTACTCTCTCTAACAAGCCTGTATTTGTGGTTTGCAATTCCTCATTCTAATTTGTAAAACTTGTGCATTGTCCTTAAATGAGTTTCATCTAGTTTGTAAGACCCTCCTCCACTCCCTGCCTGCAGGTAATTTGGAATGTAATACTGACTTCCATACTATTGACATTTCAGCTAAATTTAATATTATCTGTATGTTTGGGCATGCTTCCATCTTTATCTTAGTCATCAGTAAAGATTTTCATTAGTTTGAATCTTAGGACACTCCTGAATGGTAAAATATTCAACATCTCCTACAGGTTTGATTAAAACTATTGACAACTGCTGTTTGGATATATAACTCTCAATCTATCTGGCTCCCCGCCTTACGTTTTCATACTCCACCTAGGCAAATTACTTTATTCTTTGTACAGTTTGAAATTCATTTAATATATTATGAATAAAATACTCTTTGATATGATTTTTAAAGCATTATGATTTAATGTATTATAATGTCAATTTATTAATATAATTCATTATTAATATAATAATGACATAATATAATGTCAATATTATAATGTTTTATAATATAATGTCAATAATATTAATAAGCACCCTCTGTGTGAACATTGTTCTAGTACATCTAGTGAGAGGAACATTGGCTATAAGAACAGATAGACCTGGAATAAAATCTTGCCACCACCATTTGCTTATTGTGAGAACTTGGAATTGTATACTGTAAATTGTATAATTTCTTAACCTGCTTTTACTGTTTATTTTTAATAGGGACAATAATACTTCACAAGATTGGTTGTGAGAAGCAAGTAAGATAGCACATGTAAAATATAAAGTTCAGTACCTGGTACTTAATAGGCTCAGCATATTTTTGTTCCTTTCTCTCCTTTCAGGGTGTAGCTCAAATCTTAATACATCTACGAAACTATTCCCAATGATCTTACTCCCTCTCCTAAATGGTTTCTGTATTAATTTTTATTTTATCAAAGCAATATATAAAAAAAGATTAAAAATCTAGATAATGCTAAACAACTTTAGCAAAACCAGAAGGCAATGCTCTTTCCCAACCCTTCTTTGCTTCCCACTGTCCAATTCTACTCCCCAGAAGCAAAATTAAAAAAAAAAAAAACCAGCTTGATTGAGGTATAATTGAGATACAAAACAGACTGCACCTATTTAAAGTGTACAAATTAAATTTTGACATTGGCTTGTACCTGTGAAACCATCAAAAACAAGATAGTAACATATCCTTCACCTCCAAGTTTTATTTTATTCCTTTGTAAGCCCTCCTTTTGCATTGAACTCTTCCACCATTTCTCCCCCAGCAACCACTGATCTTCTTTCTGTCACTGTAGATTAGTTTTCATTTTCTAGCCTTTTTTATGATCTGTTTTAGTCCTTGTCTGCTAATTCTAACATCTGTTCTGGGTTGGTTCCAGTTGATTATTTCCCTCATGGATCATGTTTCTTGCTTTTTTTGTATGCCTGGTAATCTTTGATTGAATACCAGACAACATGCTTTTTTTAACTTTGTTAGGTGCTGAATAATTTTTGTATTACTATAAATAGTCTTGAATTTTGTTCTGATTTTCAGTGAAGCTACTTGGAAACAGTTTGATCCTTTTGGATTTTGCTTTTGTGATTTGTTAGGTGTGTCTGGAACAGGGTTCTGTCTAGTACTAGCTATTCCCTATTACAGAGGCCAGGCCTTCTTGATTCCTTTATCCAGTGCCCAGTGTGATACAAATTTTACTATTTCAGCTTGTGGTAATAGGCACTGTCTCTGGCTATGTGTCTACTGGCTATGTGTGAACACCTGGTACTGTTCCCTCTCATATTTTCACCATGATTCTTTCCTGGCTTCGACTAGTTTGCTCATATACATCTGCTGATCAGTCTTCTGCTGAATAGTTAGGGGGCCCTTTATAGATTTCCTGAGTTCTTTCTCTCTGAAGTTGTCTCTCATATACTGTCTCCTGTGAAATCTAGTCACCTTGGTCTTCCTGAACTCCCTGCTTTGTTTCCTCATCAGGCAGCCTGCCAAGCTCCCCCTGGGTACTCCCTCCTTATGCTGTGGCTTGAGTACTCCAGGCAATAAGTTAGGGGCAATCATAGGGGCCTCCGTTTGTTTCTTGGTTTCTCGGGAATCATTGCCTAATGTCTATTGTCTTGAAAATAGTTGTTTCATATATTTTGTCTCCCCTCCCCTTCCCTCTTCTCCGTTCTTCTCCTTATTTCAGGTAAGAGGATAAATCTGGTTCTTGTTTCTTCATCTTGTGTGGAAACAGAAGTCTGGCAATAACTTTGTTAACATTTATTTTATGTATTTATGTATTTATTTATTTTTATAGAGATGAGTCTGTGTTGCCCAGGCTGCTCTAGAGCTCCTGGGCTCAAGCGATCCTCCCACCTTGGTCTCCCAAAGTGCTAAGATTACAAGTGTGAGCCACTGCCCCTGGCCAGCTATTTTTTTTTTTTTATTAATTTGGCTCCAGATTTCTGAATAACTTGCTTACAGTCCTATTTCTGGATCTATAAATTTAAGATACTGTCTGTTGTCTTCTAGTTTTGGTGGTTGGGGATTTTGCTTTTTTATACCATCCCTGCTTTCCCCACTATAGTTTCTCAATAAAGTCAGAGCATAATTTTTTACTAAATAAATAGTTAGGATGTAACATCCATAATATCAGTATGGCTATGTAAATAATGTGCACTGCTAAGCCAGATAGTGTACTCTATGGTAACATTTCTTTCTGTGTAGACTACTAAAAATACAAAAATTAGCTGGGCATGATGGCATGCACCTGTGTTCCCAGCTACTCGGGAGGCTGAGACACAAGAATCTCTTGAACCCAGGAGGTGGAGGCTGCAGTGAGCTGAGATCACACCACTGCACTCCAGCCTGGGCAACAGAGGAAGACTCTGTCAAAAAAAAAAAAAAAAAAAAAAAAAAAAAAAAAAAAAAAAAAAAAGCGCCAAAACTTTGTCCACAGCAAATACATAGGGTTAATATTAATATCCCTTTTACAAGAAGGGCTCCTTCTTATAGAAAAAGGAAAGACCAATAGAAAAACTGGCAAAGGGCATGAAATACCTTTCATAGGAGAAGAAATACAAAAGAACATAAAATTATACCCATCCTTATTCATTGTAAAAGAAAGAACAACGCGTCCATGTTTTCTTTTACTACTTTTTGGGCCAATAGATTTATTTCTTGACTGGGCAATCTCATTTTTGTGTATCTATTTTACAGATATACCTGCACTTGTAAATATGTATGGTTATTCATTGCAGTATTACCTGCACTTGTAAATATATATGGTTATTCATTGCAATATTGCTTGTAATAGTGAGAATGGGAAATAACCTGAATGTTTACAGTTATAGAGGACTGGTTGAATGAGTTATAGTACAATTTTTCCAACACTTCTGTCAAATGCCCATTGGCATTTTTTTCCCAAAATTTTTTAATTTATCAAATTGTCTATCCTTTTCTTCCTTTTCTTCTTGGAAATTTCTTTCCTGCAGTTCTTGGTTCTCCTGCCGCAGTTTGGATGGACTGTGTGGTCCCTGGTCCTTTTGCAGTCTTGAGCCTTTTCTTTGAACCTCTCTCCTGTGTTGCAGCCCATGTTTCTTAGCTCTCATGTCATCCTTTCTCATGGTCAGTTTCCTTGTTTGCACTCATTACATTCTCCAGTTGATTCCAGAGAAAAGATATGTTGTAAGTATATTTTTTTAATCCTTGACTGAAAATGTTTTCTTTTACCCTCTCAGTGAATTGATTATTTGTCTTGATATTAGCACCTCTGCTGAAAATCATTCTTTTGAAATTTGGAAAATATTGTGCCACTTTATTCATCCGATAATCAAATTTATAAAATACTGTTTAGCCATTTCTTTCTCCATGTTATTTACTTATAAATTCTACTGGGGTTTTTTACTATTCCTTTGCTATTCATGTTTGCACTTTGTTTTTGTGAAGACAGGAGCAAAGATCAAATTAGGATCCATTAATTAAGCCTTCTATGTTTTACTAGAAACAGAAACTAGAAATTAAAACATTACTAGAAAAATGAAATGTTAAAGAGATATACAAAATGTAAACTGCAATTTGTTGCTTTTGTATTCCAAGTAACAAAATTAAGCCAATCCTGTATTCATCGTGTCATACTGCATCCATGGACCACAATTTCAGTGCATCGGTATAGGCTGCCTTCCCCAACTCATTTTTTGCTGTATCTCTGAGGTTCTTCCTGAGATCTTTTTCTTGCTTGCCTTTAGAAATTAGAATTTCCTTTAGTGGGTTTGCTGGTGGAAAATTTTTAGTTTTATTTGTCTGAAGTATCTTTATTTTATTTGGATTATTGTGAGAAATTTTTGGTGAGTACAGAATTTTTTTTCAGCACTTTGAAAATATCTTTCTGAGAAGTTACTTGTGTAATTGTTGTTAAAGGCTACATGAATGTATCTTTATTTAAAGTGCTATTGATTAACCTAAATGTCTTCTTATGTTTTTCTCTTAAAGGGAATACAGTGAGTAACCTGATCATGATTATACCTCCAATGTTCGGTGCAGTTCAGAGTGTTAGAGACGGTCTGGAAAAACGGTACATTGCTTCTTATTTAGCACTCACAGGTATGTATAACACTATATCTGAAGAAATGTACAGTATTCAAATGGGCCATTTTTCTCGTTGATTTCTAAAAGCAGTTTTCAATTTTGTGTTATTACATAACTTGAATATATTCTGAAACTTCTTAGTTAAAACTCCAAAAACCTTGCCAGTGAATTGAACTGCATTTTGAATAAAATGTTTTAGAAATTACAAAATATTTTAAGCATACAAAAAAGAATAGAGATAATATAACAAATATACCCACATATCTTACTACCCAGTTTTGTCAGGTCCTAACAATTTATAATATTTGTTTCAGATCTTTTTCTTTTTTAAGGAAATTACTACAGATAAAATTGAAACTCCTTTGTATTCCTCCTTGATTGTAACCCCCTCAGCCTCCCAGCCCATCCCCAAGAGCTGAATTTGATGCTTATCATTTTCTTATGTTTTCATGTTTATACTATGTATGTATATATCCTTAAAAGTATACATAGTATAGTTTTGCATAGTTTTAAACTTTTTGGAAAGGATACCATCAAACCTTTTGTGACTTATGTTATATTCTACTTGACTGTGAGGTGGAGGATTGTGTCTTAATCATCTTTGCATCCGCATTGTCTGGCAGTTTAGTGTTCCTCAATAAGTACTGGATGCATGGGTAAATCAGCTATACCAGAGCCTAACGTAGTGAAATCACTTCTGTCCTCTGTCATGTTCTTGCATCATCATAATAAATAAAAAATACCAAATAAAGTGGATTCTTTCTAGTAGTTTATTTTTTTCATTTTCTTTTCTTTTTTTTTTATTATTATACTTTAAGTTCTAGGGTACTTGTGCACAATGTGCAGATTTGTTACATATGTATACATGTGCCATGTTGGTGTGCTGCACCCATTAACTCATCATTTACATTAGGTATATCTCCTAATGCTATCCCTCCCCCCTCCCCCCACCCCACAACAGGACCCAGTGTGTGATGTTCCCCACCCCGTGTCCAAGTGTTCTCATTGTTCGATTCCCACCTATGAGTGAGAACATGCAGTGTTTGGTTTTTTGCCCTTGCGATAGTTTGCTGAGAATGATGGTTTCCAGCTTCATCCATGTCCCTACAAAGGACATGAACTCATCCTTTTTTATGGCTGCATAGTATTCCATAGTGTGTATGTGCCACATTTTATTAATCCAGTCTATCATTGATGGACATTTGGGTTGGTTCCAAGTCTTTGCTATTGTGAATAGTGCCACAATAAACATACGTGTGCATGTGTCTTTATAGCAGCATGATTTATAATACTTTGGATAAATACCCAGTAATGGGATGGCTGGGTCAAATGGTATTTCTAGTTCTAGATCCTTGAGGAATCGCCCCACTGTCTTTCACCATGGTTGAACTAGTTTACACTCCCACCAACAGTGTAAAGGTGTTCCTATTTCTCCACATCCTCTCCAGCACGTGTTGTTTTCTGACTTTTTAATGATGGTCATTCTAACTGGTGTGAGATGGTATCTCATTGTGGTTTTGATTTGCATTTCTCTGATGGCCAGTGATGGTGAGCATTTTTTCATGTGTCTTTTGGCTGCATAAATGTCTTCTTTTGAGAAGTGTCTGTTCATATCCTTCACCCACTTTTTGATGGGGTTGTTTGTTTTTTTCTTGTAAATTTGTTTGAGTTCTTTGTAGATTCTGGATATTAGTCCTTTGTCAGATGAGTAGATTGCAAAAATTTTCCCCCATTCTGTAGGTTGCCTGTTCACTCTGATGATAGTTTCTTTTGCTGTGCAGATGTTCTTTAGTTTAATTAGATCCCATTTGTCAATTTTGGCTTTTGTTGCCATTGCTTTTGGTGTTTTAGACATGAAGTCCTTGCCCACACCTATGTCCTGAATGGTATTGCCTAGGTTTTCTTCTAGGGTTTTTATGGTTTTAGGTCTAACATTTAAGTCTTTTAATCTATCTTGAATTAATTTTTGTATAAGGAGTAAGGAAGGAGTCCAGTTTCAGCTTTCTACATATGGCTAGCCAGTTTTCCCAGCACCATTTATTAAATAGGGAATCCTTTCCCTATTTCTTGTTTTTGTCAGGTTTGTCAAAGATCAGATGGTGGTAGATGTGTGGTATTATTTCTGAGGGCTCTGTTCTGTTCCATTGGTCTATATCTCTGTTTTGGTACCAGTACCATGCTGTTTTGGTTACTGTAGCCTTGCAGTATAGTTTGAAGTCAGGTAGCGTGATGCCTCCAGCTTTGTTGTTTTTGCTTAGGATTGACTTGGCAATATGGGCTCTTTTTGGGTTCCATATGAACTTTAAAGTAATTTTTTCCAATTCTGTGAAGAAAGTCATTGGTAGCTTGATGGGGATGGCATTGAATCTATAAACTACCTTGGATAGTATGGCCATTTTCACAATATTGATTCTTCCTATCCATGAGCATGGAATGTTCTTCCATTTGTTTGTGTCCTCTTTTATTTCATTGAGCAGTGGTTTGTAGTTCTCCTTGAAGAGGTCCTTCACATCCCTTGTAAGTTGGATTCCTAGGTATTTTATTCTCTTTGAAGCAATTGTGAATGGGAGTTCACTCATGATTTGGCTCTCTGTTTGTCTGTTATTGGTGTATAAGAATGCTTGTGATTTTTGCACATTGACTTTGTATCCTGAGACTTTGCTGATGTTGCTTAACAGCTTAAGGAGATGTGGGGCTGAAACGATGAGGTTTTCTAGATATACAATCATGTCATCTGCAAAAAGGGACAATTTGACTTCCTCTTTTCCTAACTGAATACCCTTTATTTCTTTCTCCTGCCTGACTGCCCTGGCCAGAACTTCCAACACTATGTTGAATCGGAGTGGTGAGAGAGGGCATCCCTGTCTTGTGCCAGTTTTCAAAGGGAATGCTTCCAGTTTTTGCCCATTCAGTATGATATTGGCTGTGGGTTTGTTTTTGAGATACGTCCCATCAATACCTAATTTATTGAGAGTTTTTAGCCTGAAGGGCTGTTGAATTTTGTCAAAGGCCTTTTCTGCATCTATTGAGATAATCACGTGGTTTTTGTCTTTGGTTCTGTTTATATGCTGGATTACGTTTATTGATTTGCATATATTGAACCAGCCTTGCATCCCAGGAATGAAGCCCACTTGATCATGGTGGATAAGCTTTTTGATGGGCTGCTGGATTCGGTTTGCCAGTATTTTATTGAGGATTTTTACATCAATGTTCATCAGAGATACTGGTCTAAAATTCTCTTTTTTTGTTGTGTCTCTGCCAGGCTTTGGTATCAGGATGATGCTGGCCTCATAAAATGAGTTAGGGAGGATTCCCTCTTTTTCTATTGATTGGAATAGTTTCAGAAGGAATGGTACTAGCTCCTCCTTGTACCTCTGGTAGAATTCGGCTGTGAATCCATCTGGTCCTGGACTTTTTTTTGTTGGTAGGCTATTATTGCCTCAATTTCAGAGCCTGTTATTGGTCTATTCAGGGATTCAACTTCTTCCTGGTTTAGTCTTGGGAGGGTGTATGTGTCTAGGAATTTATCCATTTCTTCTAGATTTTCCAGTTTATTTGCATAGATGTGTTTATAGTATTCTCTGATGGTAGCTTGTATATCTGTGGGATTGGTGGTGATATCCTCTTTATCATTTTTTATTGTGTCTATTTGATTCTTCTCTCTTTTCTTCTTTATTGGTCTTGCTAGCAGTCTATTAATTTTGTTGATCTTATCAAAAACCAGCTCCTGGATTCATTGATTTTTTGATGGGTTTTTTGTTTTTTATATCTCCTTCCGTTTTGCTCTGATCATAGTTATTTCTTGCCTTCTGCTAGCTTTTGAATGTGTTTGCTCTTGCTTCTCTAGTTCTTTTAATTGTGATGTTAGGGTGTCAATTTTAGATCTTTCCTGCTTTCTCTTGTGGGCACCTAGTGCTATAAATTTCCCTCTACACACTGCTTTAAATATGTCCCAGAGATTCTGGTATGTTGTGTCTTTGTTCTCATTGGTTTCAAGGAACATCTTTATTTCTGCCTTCATTTCGTTATGTACCCAGTAGTCATTCGGGAGCAGGTTGTTCAGTTTCCATGTGGTTGAGCGGTTTTGAGTGAGTTTCTTAATCCTGAGTTCTAGTTTGATTGCACTATGGTCTGAGAGACAGTTTGTTATAATTTCTGTTCTTTTACATTTGCTGAGGAGTGCTTTATTTCCAACCATGTGGTCAATTTTGGAATAAGTGCAATGTGGTTCTGAGAAGAATGTATATTCTGTTGATTTGGGGTGGAGAGTTCTGTAGATGTCTATTAGGTCCACTTGGTGCAGAGCTGAGTTCAATTCCTGGATATCCTTGTTAACTTTCTGTCTCGTTGATCTGTCTGATGTCGACAGTGGGGTGTTAAAGTCTCCCATTATTATTGTATGGAGTCTAAGTCTCTTTGTAGATCTCTAAGGACTTGCTTTATGAATCTGGGTGCTCCTGTATTGGGTGTATATGTATTTAGGATAGTTAGCTCTTCTTGTTGAATTGATCCCTTTACCATTATGTAATGGCCTTCTTTATCTCTTTTGATCTTTGTTGGTTTAAAGTCTTTTTTATCAGAGACTAGGATTGCAACCCCTGCCTTTTTTTGCTTTCCATTTGCTTGGCAGATCTTCCTCCATCCCTTTATTTTGAGCCTATGTGTGTCTCTGCACGTGACATGAATCTCCTGAATACAGCACACTGATGGGTCTTGACTCTTTATCCAATTTGCCAGTCTGTGTCTTTTAATTGGAGCATTTAGCCCATTTACATTTAAGGTTAATATTGTTATGTGTGAATTTGATCCTGTCATTATGATTTTAGCTGGTTATTTTGCTTGTTAGTTGATGCAGTTTCTTCCTAGCCTTGATGGTCTTTACAATTTGGCATGTTTTTGCAGTGGCTGGTACCAGTTGTTCCTTTTCATGTTTAGTGCTTCCTTCAGGAACTCTTGTAGGGCAGGCCTGGTGGTGACAAAATCTCTCAGCGTTTGCTTGTCTGTAAAGGATTTTATTTCTCCTTCACTTATGAAGCTTAGTTTGGCTGGTTATGAAATTCTGGGTTGAAAATTATTTTCTTTAAGAATGTTGATTTTGGCCCCCACTCTCTTCTGGCTTGTAGAGTTTCTGTCAAGAGATAGTCTGATGGGCTTCCCTTTGTGGGTAACCCGACCTTTCTCTCTGGCTGCCCTTAACATTTTTTCCTTCATTTCAACTTTGGTGAATCTGACAATTATGTGTCTTGGAGTTGCTTTTTTTTTTTTTTTTTTTGATAGAGTCTTACTCTGTCACCCAGGCTGGAGTGCAGTGATACAGTGTCGGCTCACTGCAGCCTCAACCTCCCAGGTACAAGCGATCCTCCTACCTTAGCCTCTCAAGTAGCTGGGACTACAGGCGTATGCCACCATGCCTGGCTAATTTTTGTATTTTTTTGTAGAGATATGATTTCGCCATGTTGCCCAGGCTAATCTCAAACTCCTGAGATCAAGCAATCCTCCTGCCATGGCCTCCCAAACTGCTGGGATTACAGGTGTGCACCACTGTGCCTCACCCTAGTTATTTTTTATAACTCTCTAAAGTCTCTTTCTTTTGTTTTAGCTCATGGTGAGTATTTCCACATTGACAGAAAGGACTTCTAATTATCCCAAAACTGTAAGCTATAGTGAATCATGTCAGATTCTACCTTAGATTACTTATTAGGTATGAGAGACCTTAATTTCAGAATCTGTTGCTCATATGCATTTTAAGAAAGTTATTTGATTTATCTTTAAAAGGAAGACTTGTCTACAGACTTATCCCTTTGCTTTTTTTCTAGGGTGTTTTCATAATGTTTATAAAACATGGACAAATCACAATCTGTAACAACAATAAGAATAAAAAGACCTGAGGGATTTCCAATTGCCTTAGGATAATGGTGGCTTCCTAAGTTGGAGTTTGTCCACTTATTCTCCCAGAAAAACATACAGATTAATAAGGAAAACAAATAGAACTACATGCAACCCACAATTTCAGCCTTACCAGGAGAAAGAATATTATGAACTTCAATTTATTTTAAAATAAGAAATAAACACCAAGTTCCAACGGAACTGTTTTCAGTGTTTCAGACTTGGAGATGTTTGAAAAACTATATGGAAAAGAGAAGAGAGGACTCAAGGGCCTAATTTTGACAAAAATAGCAATAGAAAGATAAAACTCCACAGTAAAGGCAGAATCTATGAAAGCAGTCTATGATCTGGTAGATCACAGTACTGTCTAAAGGTAAAGGACTTGAAAGTGTGTCAGACCTAAGGTGGTAGTTTTGGAAAGGCATCACTTTTGGGAAAGAGGTAAGTAGAAAGGGGGAGGTGCCCTTTGGAGATGTGTTAGTCAAAGAAAAGAAGAACGTTGAGGGGAATTAAGATCCTACTGAAAACAAAGAATTACAAAATACATCAACTTCTTCTCCCTTCACTGCTTCCCCAATATATATATATATATATATATATATATATATATATATGTATATATATATATATATATGTATATATATATATATAATAAGTATTATTTTTTTTTTTTTTTTTTTTTTTTTTATATACGTATATATATATATATATATATGAAACTTCACTATTCTGACTGAAGTGGGCAATCTTGAATGAGAAATCTTGTAAGCTATTTAAAATCTTTACTCTTTCTATAAAATATACCCCCCAAAATGCAGCCTATTTCCATACAAAATTAGGGTGAAAACAGAAAATGAGAATCAAAACCATTTGGGTGATAGAATTTCTTCCCCACAACAAACTATGAAACAGAAGGAAGATTTAATACAATACTCCTAACTGAATTAAGTAGCCTCAAACAAAGAAATGAATCAAAAATTTAAAAACTAATAACAGAAATAGCTCAATTCCTCCCCTCAAAAAAGATGAAACAAAATTAGAATTCATCGAACTTAATAAAGAAATTAAGACTAAATTACAGTGTGCTTGAGGGACAGTAGAGTCTACTGAATATTTAATAAGGGCTGTTGCAGAAAGTCAGAGAAACAAGCAAGGAAATTAAAAGGAGATAAAGAAATAAAGAGTCAGAGAAAAAAGGATTGAAATGGAAGACAGGCAGAAAAGATCCAACATGCATATAATTGGAGTCCCTAGGTGGTGTGGGGGGAACCAGTGGAACATAATTATATTTAAAATTATAATTCAAGACAACTTTCTAGAAATGAAAAAAGACTTTAATATGTATATTGAAAGGTCCAATTTTGCCTGGTAAACTGACTTAGAATGATCAATTTTGAGATAGAGCCAAGTAAAACTATTGGATTGTAAAAATGAAATTATTCTCAAAGCTCTTGGAAATAAGCCTTGATTACTTACAAGGGACCAAAAATTAGACAGGCATCAGACCTTATCAGTAATATACAAAGAAAATACCAGTGGAGCAGCATTTTCTAAAAAATGAAGCAGAAGTATAAGCCAAGTATTTTATATTCCAACCAGGTTGTTCTCCGGGTGCTCTAGTTATAGAAAAACAGTTTTAAACCTACAAATACTCATTGAATACTGTACATATGACTCCTTCCTGATGAATCCACTGTTACTGCACTCTTCAATTTAGTAGCTGCTAGTCATATGTTGCAATTTAAATTAATTACAGTTAAATAAAATGTAAAATTCAGTTCCTTTGTCACACTAGTCACATTTCAAGTGTTCAATACCCATATATGGATTGTGACTACTGTATTGGGCAGTGCAGGTATAGAACATCTTCATTACTGCAGAAAGTTCTACCGGCCACACTGTACTAGAATGTCCATCTGGTCATGAGTACTGAAAAAGGCTTAATGCAAAAATAATTCCTAAAAGAACAACAAAACACCCTGTATTAGTTTTCATGCTGCTGATAAAGACATACCCGAGACTAGGAAGAAAAAGAGGTTTACTGGACTTACAGTTCCACATGGCTGGGGAATCATGGCTTTACAATCATGGCAGAAAGCAAGGAGGAGCAAGTCACTTCTTACATGGATGGTGGCAGGCAAAGAGAGAGCTTGTGCAGGGAAACTCCCATTTTCTAAAACCATCAGCTCTTGTGAGACTTATTCACTATCATGAGAACAGCATGGGAAAGACTCATCCCCATAATTCAATCACTTCCCACCAGGTTCCTCCCATGATACATGGGAATTGTGGGAGTTACAATTCAAGATGAGATTTGGGTGGGAACACAGCCAAACCATATTGCACCCCTTTCCTAAATATCAAAAGAATTTATCTTAAAGAGTGAAAAAGGGCTGGGCACAGTGGCTCATGCCTGTAATCTCAGCACTTTGGGAGGCCAAAGCAGGTGGATTGCATAAGCCCAGGCATTCAAGACCAGCCTGGGCATCATAGTGAGACCCTGTCTCTTTAAAAAAAAAAAAAGGAAAAGAAAAGAAACAAAAAAGAAAAAAGTAAAAAAGACACATTACTTAGGGAAAGATGGTAAATATAAAATAAAATGTGATAATTATAATAAAACAATATGACAGAGTTGTTTAACTTAACTATAAAAAAAAGAGATATATTTCATCAAGCCTGGGCAACATAGTGAGCCCTTGTCTCTACAGAAAATTAGTCAGACATGATGGCACATGCCTGTAGTCCCAGCTACTCAGGAGGCTGAGGTGAGAGGATTGCTTGAGCCTAGGAGGTCATGGCTGCAGTGAGCCAAGATTTCACCACTGTGCTCCTGCCTGGGTGATAGAGTGAGACCCTGTCTCAAAAAAAAAAAAAAAAAAAAAAAAAAAGATTTTCAAATTGGCTCACGAAGCAAAAGCAAGACCCAAGTTTATGCTATATGCAAAAGATACACCTAAAACAAAGTGATTCAGAAAAGTTTGACATAAAATAATGGGCAAAAATATATCAAAGAAATAGAAATAATAAAAAAGCAGGGGTAGTGATGTTGATACCATATAAAGTAGAATTCCCTTCAAAAAGCATTATATGTGACAAAGAAGCACTTTATAATGCTAAAAGCCATGATTTACAATGAAAATATAACAGTTATTAATGTCTCTGTAACAAATAATATAGCCACCACCTTTATATGGCAGAAATTGGGGGGGGCGGGGCGGGTACAAGAAGAAATAAAAACATATAAATAATAGAAGATTTTATGCTACACTAGGTACAAGAGAAGTCAAGTGACAAAAAAAAATATTAAAAAGACCTAAGCAACACAACTAATAAGGCAAATCTTAAAGATTTATGCTGAGCTTTACATCCTGATAATAGAGACTATACCCCCTTCTCAAGTGCACATAGAATGTTCATAAAAACAGAAAACATGATGGATATAGTAATTACCCTAATTTGATCACTATGCATTATATGTATCAAAACATCACTTATGTACTCCACGAATATGTAATTATTTGTCAATTAAAAAATAAAATTTAAAAAATTCCAAAAAAAAAGAAAACAGTAATGTCCATGAAGTAGAAATATTAAAACAACATTCTCTGATCACAGTGCATCTACACTAGAAATCAACAACTAAATCAAACTAGAAAAAGGCTTCTATTACAGAATTATAGAATCTTCTATTTATTATTGGTTAAAAGGGAAAATGGAAACTGAATTATGGAATTTCTGAAATATATTTGCGATGAAAACTCTGCATATCAGAATCTATGGGGATTTATTTCAAGCAGCCATCAAGGATACTTTATAGACTTAAACATTTAATGAAAATAAAAGAGAAAATGTGAAAGGAGAAAATTTAATTAAAACCTCAACTCAAAAGGTAATTAAACAAGACAACAAAGTAAACCAAATGAACATTAAAAGGAGGAAATTATCGAGATAAAAGCAGAAATTAACAAAATAGAGACAGAAGCCAGTGGTACCAAGAAAAAAATAACGTAAATGACTCTAATAAAAATACCAATAAGCTTTTTTCTCCCTTGAATTAGACAAGTTGATAGTAAAGTCTGTGTGAAAAAATAAACATGTAAGGATATCTAGGAAATCCCTAAAAAAATAGGAGAGCCCTAAGGGAGTACTAGCCCTACCAGATATGAAAACAAATTATTAGAATACTATAGCACTGATATTCCAATAGACCATACGGTGGAGTTTTTAAAAAGTACAGAAATAGACCAAAACCTATATTGGGGTTTAGTATAGCACTGATGCAAAAGTAATTCCTAAAACAACAACAAAACACCCTGTATTAGTTTGTTTTCATGCTGCTGATAAAGACATACCCAAGACTAGGAAGAAAAAGAGGTTTACTGGACTTACGGTTCCACATGGCTGGGAAATCATGGCCTTGCAATCATGGCAGAAAGCAAGGAGGAGCAAGTCACTTCTTACATGGATGGTGGCAGGCAAAGAGTAGATTAGAATTAGAATAGTATAGCACTGATATTCCGATAGACCATACAGTGGAGTTTTTAAGAAGTACAGAAATAGACCGAAATCTATATTGGGGTTTAGTATTAATAAAGATGGCATCTCTAGTCACTGGGGCAAAGATGATGTGTTTTAATAAATGATGCTGAGGAAAAGAACTGGATATGTGCCTTATACATAAGAATAAATTCTAAATTGATAAGAAGCCTAAAAGTAAAAATAAAAATCTTACAACTACTAGAAGAAAATGTGTGTGCATTCTTACATAGGGAAGAATCTTTGGGGAAAGACTTTCTATGATTCAAAATTCAGGTATAAGAAAGGAAAAGGTTGACAAATTATGTAAAAATAAAAAAATCTTTTGTTATATAACATTTACGTTGTATTAAAAAATAAAAGTCACTTTTGCATGACAAAAAATAGCATAAGCAAACTCAAAAGCAAAAGGCCACATGGTAAAAAAAATATTCACAAGAAAAGGTTTAATATCCCTAATATACAATTTTTCTTTTTTTTTTTTTTTTTTAAGACAGTCTCGCTCTGTTGCTCAGGCTGCAGTGCAGTGGCACAATCTTTGCTGGCTGCACCCTCCCCCTCCTGGGTTGAAGCAGTTCTCCTGCCTCAGCCTCCCGAGTAGCTGGGATTACAGAGTGCACCACCATGCCCAGCTAATTTTTGTATTTTTAGTAGAGATGGGATTTCACCATGTTGGCCAGGCGGGTCTTGAACTCCTGACCTCAAGTGATCTGCCCACCTCAGCTTCCCAAAATGTTGGTATTACAGGCATGAGCCACTGTGCCCGGCCAATAATTTTAAGCATTGAATTATAAAAAGATGAAAAATTCAATAGGAAAAAGTGGTCAAAGACAAAATTCTCCAAGAAAGATAAAAAATAGCTCACAAGTATAAGAAAAAATATTCAGTTTACTTAATAAAAGAAATGCAGATGAAAACTACACTGATACATTATTTCTCATTTATTAGATGGGCAAAATGTCAGACTCTTGACAACACTATTTTGGCAAGGCTGTGGGAGAAATAGGCATTCTTCATGCATTGCTGATGAGAACACAAAATTTTTGAAGCTGAATTTGGCAATATCTGACAACTATATATGCATTTATCCTTTGACCCAACAATCACACTTCTAAGAATTTTCTGTGAAGATATGCCATCAACAGTTCAAAATTAAATGTACACAAAGTTACTGCAGTATTATTTGTAATTACAAAATAATGTGAACAGACTTACGAAAATTGGTTGAATAAACTGGTGTATGTACATCATGAGTACTATGAAGATGTAGAAAGGATGAGAAACGTCACTGAACTGATGTGGATATGTTAAGTAAGTAAAAGATGAGAATGTAAAATAATATTTAAAAAGTTGGTATACAACTTTTTTCCTAGTAAAAAGAAAATATACACATTACTTATTTTTTCAAAAAGAAATAAGATGAACCAGAAAATAATGAAACTGTCTACTGCAGGGGGTGGATAGAAATGGTGTGGAAAAGATAGAGGAGAGAGTGACACTTCTGAGTATATATGTTTGTATTTTTACTTCAAAAGTATGTTACTATTTCACATATTCAAAAATGTAACTAGATTATCCAGACTAAATCTGAGTAACTTTTGAAATAGTATTCTCATTACATATCCCCAATCTGAAAAGAAAAGAAAACCTCGCTTTGCTACGTTTATTTACTATATGTTTATTGTTGGTAGTGGTATGGGTATAGCAATATTTTATTATTATTATTATTATTATACTTCAAGTTTTAGGGTACATATGCACAATGTGCAGGTTTGTTACATATGTATACATGTGCCATGTTGGTGTGCTGCACCCATTAACTCATCATTTAGCATTAGGTATATCTCCTAATGCTATCCCTCCCCCCTCCCCCCATCCCACAACAGTCCTTGGTGTGTGATGTTCCCCTTCCTGTGTCCATGTGTTCTCATTGTTCAATTCCCACCTATGAGTGAGAACATGCAGTGTTTGGTTTTTTGTCCTAGTGATAGTTTGCTGAGAATGATGTTTTCCAGCTTCATCCATGTCCCTACAAAGAACATGAACTCATCCTTTTTTATGCCTGCATAGTATTCCATGGTGTATATGTGCCACATTTTCTTAATCCAGTCTATCATTGTTGGACATTTGGGTTGGTTCCAAGTCTTTGCCATTGTCTGAAGCTGTCTTTGTGTGCATTTTAGGATTTTGTTTTTTGGGGTTGTTTGTCGTGGTGGTTGTTTTGAGACAAGTTCTCACTCTGCTGCCCAGGCTGGAATGCAGTGGTGCAATCATGGCTCTCTACAGCCTTGACCTCAAGACTCAAGCAATCCTCCCACCTTGGTCTTCCTAGTAGTTGGGACTACAAGCATGCATCACCATGCCTGGTTAATTTTTGTATTTTTTTGTTGAGATGGGGTTTCACCATGTTGCCCAGGCTGGTTTGGAACTCCTGGGCTCAAGCGATTCGCTCACATTGGCCTCTCTAAATGCTGAGATTACAGGCTTGACCCATTGCATTAGAAAAGCAAATGAAAAACTTTTTTTTGATACAGGGTCTTGCTGTGTCACCTAGGCTGGAATGCAATGGTACTATCATAGCTTACTGCAGCCTCAACCTCCCAGGCTGAAGCAATCCTCCCACCTCAGCCTCTGAAGTAGCTGGGACTACAGGTGCACACCACTACACCCGGCTTACTTATTTATTTATTGGTAAAAACAGGTCTCCCTATGTTGCCCGGGCTGGTCTTGAATTCCTGGCCCCAAGAAATCTTCATGCTTCAGCCTCCCAATGTGTTCAGATTACAGGTGTGAGCCAGCATGTCTGGCCTTGAAAAACTATATTGATATTGTTAGGAGCTAGGATTCTCACTGTGGAAGAAGGGAGGTACAGATTTGGATGAGCGAAGGCAAGGAAAAAACCCTGTGGTATTGGATTGGAGTTAGAGGTATCAGCATTTTTTTTTAATTATTATTATTGATTTCAAATGCTCTATTGTCTGAAAGGGCCTGGGAGCAATGGCGGCTTAGTAGCAATGAACATACCTATTAATAATGCTAGGCTTTGGTTTTTAAGTCTTTCTGCACTGAAAGGAACCAAAACTTCTTGGAGAAGTGGCCAATTTTTGGGCTAAGGCAGGGAAAGTACAAGATAAGCCTGGAACATCTTGTCAGAAAGTAAGAAAGTGCTAAAAAAAAAAAAAAAAAAATGAGGGAATCATGTCAAAGTAACACAGAAGGCAGTTTGGCCAAACCAGGACAATCTGAACTTAATAATCTGAAAAATAACAGTAATAGATTTTAACATGTGGTATAAAAAATAATCCATGAGTTCCTATGATTCTAAAAAACAAACAAATGGGCTGAGAAGAGAAAGCTGAAAAAAAGTAGAATGCCAACTAATAAATGTAAACAGAATGATAAAATAACTGATTTAGGCAAGAGTCATCAGTGAATATAAAACTATTGGGTCAGAGTGTGTGGTCAACAAGATAATTACAACTTCACAGTATTTCCTCACAGATTACTCATTATTTACAAAGGGAAGAATGTTAACAGTGGGGAAATCTGGCAGATACCATCTTGTTTTCAAGTAATCAAAGTTAACAGCATTAATAATGGTACATTCAGCCTGGGCAACATAGTGAGACCTTGTCTCTGCAAAACAAAAATCTTTTAAATTAGGCATGGTAGTGCATGCCTGTAGTCTCAACTAGTCAGAAGGCTGAGGCAGGAGGATTCCTTAAGTCCAGGAGGTAGAGGCTGCAGTGAGCCAGGATTGTGCCGCTGCACTCCAGCCTGGGTGACAGAGTGAGATGCTATCTCTAAAAACAAACAAACAAAAACAGAGGTACAAACTGACAGCAGGTTCTTCCTGGTGTGATACACCGAAAAGGAAACATCATTATACAGTATTATTGCCAAAAGTGCTGAATGAAATTAAGGAAATATAACCAGAAAAAAACAAATTGAGGAGCTATTTATAAAACAACTGTCCTGTGTGCTTCTAAAATGTTAGTGTCATGAAAAACAAATAATTCATCTTGAATTGTTCCAGATTAAAAGAGACATGACAGCTAAATGCAATATGTAATCACAGCTTAGATTCTGGGTTGGGGCATGAGGGGAAGAAGTTCTACAGGGACAGTATTGGATGAATCAGTGAAAGTTGAATAAGGACTTTATAATAGACAATAATACTACATTAATGATAAATTTCCTGAATTTGCTTATTATCATATGATCATATAAGAGAATGTCCATGCTTAGGAGATACATGCTGAAGTATTTAGAGGTAAAGAGTCATGCTCTCTGCAACTTACTTTCAAATAGTTGAGCAAAATAACAATGTGTTTATTGCTTTATTTTATATACTTAATTTTTTTTTTTTTAAACAGAGATGGCTTCTCACTATGTTGGCCTAGGTTGGTCTTGAACTCCTGGCCTCAAGCAATCCTCCCACCTGAGCCTCCCAAAGTGCTAGGATTACAGGCATGAGCCACCGCACCCAGCCAACTTTTTAAATATATTGAGAGATAAAGATAAAATGCAAAATGTTAATAATGAGTAAACCTAATTTAAGGGTGTATAGGAGTTCATTGTACTACTTTTGTAACTTTTTTTTCTAAATGGGCAATGGGTTAAAATATTTTTAAAATAAAATGTTTAATTGTTTTAAAAGGATTGTTGAACATTTTAAAAGATTTATTGGTATACTATCATCAACTCTAAGTACATGTAGACAATAGTGTGTATAGTCTATAGTATACCAAGCAACTTAACAATGAATGAGAGTTTTGGAATAAGTAAAGCTAGGAACAGAAGTGGGTAGCGATTATAGGAGTATTTTTCTGACTTAACAATCCTTATCCACCAACTCTTGTGGTAAATGACTTCTTCCTCTGTGCTACTTCTATACCTTATTCTTACTTTTTGGATTGCACTTATATCACTGTATGTAGTACTGTCATAATCTGTTTTTAAGTATCTGTCCCTTCTATAAGACGAAGCTTCCTAAAAATGGGGTTGAGTTTTATTCTTCTGGATTTTCTGCATTCAGCAATACCTGGTACAAACTAAACACATGAGAATGTTCGATGGATGAGTGAATGAAAAAAATGAATGCTTTATTTTAAACACCTCTAAACATTAGGTAAATTTTGCTAAAACTTCTTTTCTTATATTCTTGTTTGAATTTTACACTGAGTTAAGTCTCCCCACCAAATATGTGTGTATAAACACACACACACACACACACACACACACACACACACACACACACAGAAAGCAGGGAAGAGAAGGGGAGAAGAGAGAGAAACACAACTTTACCTGGAACAGAGATTTTATTTCAAATCAAGGATATTTGCTGAATACCATAACAAGATTTTCAGTTTTTTATTTTTTGACAAAAACCCATAACAACTCCTTAACTGATATGCACTTAGTTGTTGATGTTGAAAGAGATTTTGTAGAAAGAAGTGGGAATTTTGGCTTTGTGGAGAAATATTTCAGCAACAGACAGAAATTTGTGAGGTTTCTGGTTTAGAGCGTAGCTTGGGGGGAGGGGGGAGGGACAGCATTAGGAGATATACCTAATGCTAAATGACGAGTTAATGGGTGCAGCAAAACAACATGGCACATGGATACATATGTAACAAACCTGCACATTGTGCACATGTACCCTAAAACCTAAAGTATAATAATAAAAAATAAATAAATAAATAAATAAATAAAAGAAAGGATAGAAAAAACGGAATTTAGTCATTTTAAAATTTATTTGAAAAATATTTACTGAATATCTATTATGTGCTAGTTATAATTCTCAAAACCAATGTTCATTGGAGCTTATAGTCTAGCATGGGAGACAGAAATTAATTACTGTTAATTTTGTATTTATTATTATTTTTTGAGACAGTCTTGCAGTATAGTTTGAAGTCAGGCAATATGATGCCTCCAGTCTGTTCTTTTCACTTGAGGCAATGTGATGCCTCAGCCTTGTTCTTTTCTCTTTCACTTAGGATTGCTTTGGCTATTCTGGCTCTTTTTTGGTTTCATACGAACTTTAGAATAGGTTTGTTCTAATTTTGTGGAAAATGACGATATTTTGATAGGGATTTCATTGAACCTGTAGATTGATTTGGGCAGTATGATCATTTTAATGATATTAATTCTTCCAATCCATGAGCATGGGATGTTTTTCCATTTGTTTGTGTCCTCTACAATTTGTTTCATCAATTTGTAATTTTCCTTGTAGAGCTCTTTTATCTCCTTGGTTAAATATATTTCTAGGTATTTTATTATTATTATTATCATTATCATTATTTAACTATTGTAAACGGGATTGCTTTCCTGATTTGGCCCTCCAATAGATCATTGTTGGTTTATAGAAATACTATTGATTTATGTACATTGATTTTGTATCCTGAAACCTTACTGAATTCATTGATCAAATCTGAGAGTTTTTTTGGTGGAGTCTTTAGGATTGTCTGGATATAAGATCATATACTCAGTAAACAGGGCTAATTTGACTTCTTCTTTTCCAATTTGGATATCTTTTATTTTTTTCTTTTGCCTGATTGCTCTGGTTAGAACTTCCATACTGTATCAAAAAAGAGTGGTGAAAGTGGGCATCCTTGTCTTGTTCCAGTTCTTAGAGGGAATGCTTTCAACTTTTCCCCGTTACGCTTGTTGTTGGCTACGGATTTGTTGTATATGGCCTTTATTATATTGATATATGTTCCTTCTATGCCTTGTTGAGGATTTTTGTTATGAAAGGATGTTGATTTTTAATGGGTACTTTTTTTGCATCTATTGAGATGATCATATGGTTTTTGTTCTTCGTTCTTTTTATGTGATGTTTTGCATTTATTGATTTGCATATGTTGATTTTTGTATTTGCATATATTTGACTATCCTTGCCTCCCTGGGATAAATGCCACTTGATCATGGTGTATTATGTTTTTGATGTGCTGTTGGATTTGATTTGTTAGTATTTTGTTGAGGTTTTTTATGTCTATGTTCATCAGAGATACTGGTCTGTAATTTTCTTTTTTGTTTTTGTGTCCTTGTCTGGTTTTGGTATCATGGTGATTCTGGCTTTGTAGAATTAAGCAGAATTCCCTCCTCCTTGATTTTTTGGGGTAGTTTCAGGAGGATTGGTATTAGTTCTTCTTTGTATGTTTGGTAGAACTCGGCTGTGAATCCATCTAGTCCTAGACTTTGTTTTGTTGGGAGATTTTTTTTTTAATCACTGATTCAATCTCACTAGTAATTATTGATCTGTTCAGGAGTTTCATTTCTTCCTGGTTTAATTTTGGGAGGTTGTGTGTTTCCCAGAATTTATCTATTTCCTCTAGGCAGAGTATATAGTTGTTTATAATAGTGTCTGATGATCTTTTGTATTTTTGTGGTATCAATTGTAATGTCTCCCTTTTCATTTCTGATTGTTTTTGTTTGGATCTTCTCTCTTCTTGGTTAATCGAGCTGGTGGTTTATCAATTTTGTTTATCTTTTCAAAGAACCAACTTTTCATTTTGTTGATCCTTTGCTTTTTTTGTTTGTTTGTTTCATTTATTTCTGCTCTTTGTTATTTCTTTTCTTCTGCTAACTTTGGGTTTGGTTTGTTCTTGTTTTTCTAGTTCCTTGAGGTGTGACATGAATTGTTAATTTATGATCTTTCTGCTTTTTTGATGTAGGGATTTAATGCTATCAACTTCCCTCTTAGCACTGCTTTTGCTGTATACCACCAGTTTGGGTGTGTTGTTTCCATTTTCATTTATTTCAAAAGATTTTAAAATTTCTATCTTCCTTCCTTCATTGACCTAGCAATCATTCAGAAGCATGTTGTTTAATTTCTGTGTGTTTGTATAGTTTGCAGAGTTCCTTTGGTAGTGATTTCTAGCTTTATACCACTGTGATCTGAGAAGATGCTTAATACGATTTTGATTTTTTAAAAAATTTTAAGACTTATTTTGTGGCCTAACATGGTATATCTTATACAGTGTTCCATGTGCTGATGAAAATAATATATATTCTGTAGTTGTTGGGTAGAATGTTCTGTAAATATCTGTTAAGTCCATTTGGTCTAAAGTCCAATGTTTCTTTGTTAATTTTATCTTGATGATCTATCTAGTGCTGTGAGTGATGTGTTGAAGACCCCCCCACTATTATCATATTGCTGTATACTTCTTTCTTTAGGTCTAATAATACTTATTTTGTGAATTCGGGTGCTCTGATGTTGGGTGCATATATATTTAAGATTGTCATATTCTCTTGCAGAATTGATACCTTTATCATTATATGATGACCTTCGTCTTTTTTTTTTTTTACTGTTTTTGATTTAAAGTCTATTTTATCTGTTACAAGTATAGTTATTCCTGCGCACTTTCGATTTCTGTTTTCATAGAATGTCTTTTTCCATCCCTTTACTTTCAGTCTATATGTGTCTTTACAGGTAAGGTGAGTTTCTTGTGTGTAGATATAGCTGGATCATGCTTTCTAAAATCCATTCTGTCAATCTATATATTTTAAGTGGATCATTTAATCCATTTACATTCAAGGTTAATATTGATATGTGAGGCTTTGTTCCATTGTTGTTTTCTAGTTGTCTTTTTGTCTTTGTGGTTTAATGAACTTCTATTGTGTTCCTATTTGATTCTTTTCCTCCTTTGTGCAATTGTTTTATAAGACTTACAAGTTTTATATTTTCATGTGTTTTCAGGATGGTGATTATTGACCTTTCGTTTCCATGTTTAAGACTCCTTTGAGCATTTCCTGAAGGACCAGTCTAGTGGTAACAAATTCTCTCAGTGTTTGCTTCTCTGGGAAAGACTTTATTTTGCCTCCATTTGTGAAATTTATTCTGGCAAGATATAAAATTTTTGGCTGATTCTTTTTTTCTTTCAGCACTTTGATAATCCCATTCCATTCTCTTCTGGCCTGTAAGGTTTCTGTTAGAAAGTCTGCTGTTAGTTTGATGGGATTTCCTTTATAGGTGACTAGATACTTTTCTCTTACTAATTTTAAAATTCTTTCTTTTACTTTGACTTTTGACATTCTGAATATAATATGCCATAGTGATGTCCTCTTTGCAGTGTATTTGCCTGGGGATTGCTGGGCCTCCTGAATCTGGATGTCTAACTCTCTTGCTTGACTTGGGAAGTTTTTATTGACTGTTTCCTTAAATATGTTTTCTGAACTTTTTGATCTCTCTTCCCCATTGGAATACTGATAATTTATAAGTTCAGTCACTTTATGTAGTCCTAGATATCTTGAAGGCTTTGTTCATTCTTTTTTATTATTTTTTCCCCTATTTTTGTCTGATTGGATTATTTCAAAAGACCTGTCTTCAAGCTCCGAGATTCTTTCTTCTGCTTGGTCTAGTCTATTATTGAAGCTTTTAAATGTATTTTGTTTTTTTTTTCCAATGAATTTTTCATTTCCAGAATTTCTGTTTGGTTTTTGTTTAAGATATTTATCTCCTTGGTAAATTTCTCATTTATATCCTGAATTGATTTTCTGATTTATTTGTATTGGTTCTCACATTTCTCTTGTATCTCATGGAGCTTCTTCAAAATCAATATTTTGAATTTTTTATCTGGCATTATTTTTGGTTGGGATCTGGTGCTGGACCACTGTTGTGGTCCTCTGATGGTGTCAGTTTCCTGCTTGTTCATGTTTCCCATGTCTTTCCATTGATATCTAAACATCTGGTTTAGTATTCACTTGTTCCAATTTTTTGAAATTGCTTTTGTAGGGCAGAATTTTTTCCTGAAGATAGATATATGTTGTTGGTTGAATAGGATGCTTTGGCTTTGATTTTGGGTGCCTGCAGTAGTGTGATCTTTATAAGACTTCTTTGGCGGTACACAGGTTCAGTGGTATCTGTTATTTCCTCTATGGCTTAGGGTATAGTTAGCTGAGGCTGTGGGGAAGTTTTGCTGGGGGCTTGGGCACCTGCTGAGCCAGTATTCACACCCCGCTGGTGGCAGAAGTAGGCTGTCTGTTTTTAGTCTCCAAAGCAGCATACACTGGCACCAGTGTTAGTGGGTCCTGGAGGGCTGATTCTTGGGCCTTCACTTGCTTACAAGCTAGTAGTGGAAGTACAGCTCCCAGGTATGTGGGCAGGTATCCTGGGCAGCTGGTGTGATATGGGTAACGGCAATAGTGGTAGTGGAGCAATCCACTGGGAGCCAAGTGGTCTTTGTTGGTGTTGCTAGTAGCTGTGATGGGTTGGGCAGGCTAGTCCTCAGTCCCACAGCTGCCTCAAACAGGGTGATAGGTATTGTCCTAGTTATGAGCAGGAGAGTCTATTTTCCCTGTGCCTCCCTCGGCTGGTTGGTGGTTGCAGCCGGGTAGCTTCAAACTCAGTCTGAGGGCACAGCCTTGCATTAAACTCTCAAAATGGTGCTAGCGGGAGCCTGTGACCAGCAAGGTCCCTCTCAGGTACGTAGCATGGGCAAGTGTGAGGAGTGTGTTCTGCACAAGTCTCAGTCTCACAGCAGTCTGTAGCAGAGCAGTGGGTATTATCCTTGATACATGTAAGACAGCCTGATTTCCCTGTCCCTCCTCAGCCAGGCAGGAGATGCAGCCTTATCAACTCGAACTGAGCCAAAGGGCAAGGCACAGCCCAGCATTAAACTTTCTAAACGATGCCTTGGACCTGCGACCCAGGAGGGAAGGGTGCATCCTAGGAAGGCAGCATGGGCAAGAAGCTGTGGGGAGTACGATCTGCTTGAGTCTCAGTTTCACAGCAGTCTGCAGCAGGGTGGTGGGTATTGTCCTAAGTATGAATAGGAGAGCTTAGTTTCTCTGTCACTCCTTGGCCAGGTGGTGGCTGCAGCCACATCAGCCCAAACTCAGCCTGAAGGTGGAGCACAGCCCAGCATTAAACTCAATATGGTGCCTAGGGTCGGGACTAGGTAGGGCGGGGCCCCTTCCAGGTAAGCAGTGTGAGCCAGAGGCTCTGGAGAGTGTGGTCCACCCGCATCTCAGTCTCAACAGTAGCCCCAAGCAGGGCAGTAAGGACCCTCCCAGAGGTACATGGGAGCACCCTCCCTTCCTTGAAGCCGTGTAGCATGAGCAGCTTCATCTGTAGATTCCTGGTATCTAGGCTGTCACAATGGCATTTAGCCAGCGCTGGCCTAGGCTTGGATGCCTGTGGGATTTCACGTTGATTCCCTTTCTGGAGCAACATCTCTGGGCAATCTCCAGGTAGCTTTCTGTGTCAGGCCTGAGGCCCACAAAGGTTGAGGGGTTCTCCCTAGCCAAGATTGTAAAAGCCCATTTTGGAGTGTGGAACTCAGAGGGTTTCTCTCTTCTTGCCTTTCTACATCCAGGACCCTCTCCAGGCTTTCAGTCAGTCCCTGGCTAGGCAAGTTGCCTTGAACCCTCTCTTTATTCACTTTTGGTGCATCTTGTCACTTCTATAGTGAATCCTAGTGTTCTCTCCTAGACAATCTGTTTGAAAGGTATCTGCTTACTATTCTGGTTCCTCTCTGTGGAGGAGATACACACTACCTGTGTCTTGTTAGTCGTCTCTCCCTCTTTTCCTTCAAAGTGCCTGATATTCTTAGGTACTGGCAATGAAAATATGAACAACACACCTTCCCTGAGCCAGAGGAATTTATGACAGTTCCCAAGAGGAGAGGATACACTACACTATGCAGGGCCTCATGGGGAAGCACCAGGACCCAAAGTGATTTTCATCAGAAAAGGACCATTGGAAATTCTTTGCATGGAGCAAGCTTAATTAAGTTTAGTGTGATCATATCTATAGTCTGTCACTGCCAGAGTAAATAAAAGTCATCTTAAGTGATCTTAACAACATTTTACCTCTTATCAAGGAGAAATTGAGTGGATGCTTTAACATACTACATCCTGGTCTAATAGACTTTTAAATTGTAGCAATTACACTTAGTATTGAAATAGGCATCAAATCAATGTACCATGGAAAGGATTTTTGGAAATCATTTTACAGCTTGCTTAGTAGCTCATTTATTTCCCCCTCTCTTTTTTAGTCCAATTTGCCAAAAATATTAGTGACCTCCTGTTTTTTAATCTGATAAATAGTAACGTTGAAGAAGAATTTGGGGAAAGCAATGAAAAATATTCATAATCCCATCATCCAACAGATATAATATTTTTATTTTTTGGTTAATAGTTCCAGTACTTGTGCATATGGAAGTATGATTTTCAGATAACTACGTTTTGAATAAACATGTTTAACCTAGTAGCCCAAACCCAGGGACAGGACCAATCAGAGATGCAGAAACCACAGATAGCTAAGTAGCCCATGTAGTCAGTGAACAGGAAATGAAATGAGATGGCCAGGTACGTAGCTTGGTAGAATTGCCTAAGACGGAAAGCAGACAGCTGCAGTGGCTCTTCATGTGGTTCCTATAGGCCTCAGTTGTGGCTTGTGTTTCATAGGGTTTTAGGCTGGAGCTAGAATAAGACAATAATTGAGTAACAAATTATTTTCTAAGAAAAAAGGTATAAAAGATTGTAACATCTAGTCTCATTTTTGCTGTTACCATGTATGTTATTGCTGTAGCTCCATTCTGGCTCTCTCTCTCTCTCTCTCTCTCTCTGTGTGTGTGTGTGTGTGTGTGTGTGTGTGTGTAGGTGTGTAGGTTACTATAATAAGGTTACATACTAGTTAAAAAATAAATTAGAGAATGATCTGTTCCCTTGAGGGTAGATGGGGAACAATTTAAAAAGCTCTTTTTAAATAGCCTAAATGGCTTCTTATCAGTATAATGATAAACTCCAAACTTCTTAGGACAACTTTCCAAGCTTCATGCTTTCAATTACTGCACTCTACTACCCTTCTAATATGATAGTGCATTTTGTTTCTATTGTGAATGCTATCTTCACTTGGAAAGCTACAGCCATGCATGCCCTGGAAGTCATAGTTGGCATTGTTTTGATAGTACTAATAACACTAAAACCTCTGAATATGTAGCTTTTATATCATATACCAGGCTGCTGATGCCTTGACACTTTATAGAAACATGACCTTCTCCTTGTATCATGTATTCTAGGTCCCTTCTTATGCATTATGGTAAACCATGATGTGATTTAAAAGAAACTTGTAACTCTTGGGCTTTTAAATTTCTGTCATGGCAAATAAGCTAACTTGCTTCCAAAATCTAATTATGTCATCTTTGTACGTGAATTTTTCATAGCTTGAGTTAGACTAGAAAATAAAATTTATTGATATCTACTGTATGCCAGACACATGGTAGATAATCCTCATAGCAACCTTTCATGACAAATATTATCCTTATTTTATAGCTAGGGCAACTGAGTCTCAAAGAGATTTAAGCAGCTTTCTACAGTTGGTAAGTAATAAGTGATAAATCTGGGATTCTAGTCTAGGTCTGATGCCAAAACCCTTGTACACTATTTCCATTGTGATCAGATGAGCCAAAATAAATGTGTGTCAGAGCCTATTTGTGTTTTATTGTAACCTTGAAAAACTTTGGCTGGTAGTTTGCCAAGATATCTTAATCCAGAGGTTCCAACTGAGTGAAATTCTATTATACACTTGAGAAACTCTTAAAACTATAGTAAAGTGTGAATATGAACATCTAATTAGAAGATGGAGATGGTACCCTGACCTTCTTGTTCCAATTTCATTTCTATTTTGATTGTATCTGTCTTCACTTTGGACATGACCATATGGGGAAACGTATCCCTATTACTTATTTTGTGGAGTGTGCTGGATAATTTCTACAGATACGAATTTTATATTAACTTTGATGTCACAAACAAGCAAGTCAAATGCAGCTCTTCATCATCATGAAATGTTGGCTAAAAGAGTCACCCTAATATTAATAAAATGTTTTATTCTTCATGTGACTAAATCAGTGTGCATGCAAGAAGAAGAAAGAAAAAATGCTTAGATTCCTTTTTTAAATTATCTCCAGAATTTCTAATTTTTATAAATTAAGGACCAATAAATCCCATTTTGTTTTCACACATTTGACATTTGTTCCTTTGACTTAAATAACTTCTCCACTCTTTATTTTCCTATTTGTGGTGATTTGAATAATTTTTCAGAAAATATGTACTTTCTGATAAATTGTAGTGTGTCGATAATGAAAACTGTTCTACGGTGCTAAACTTCACCTGTTCTCCAGCCCTGCCTACCTCTTTCTATTCAACCATTTTCTGTTTAAGTGAGATCACCTATTTGAAAATCTATATTCCTTAGCACATGGGTTCTAATCTGGACTCTGTCTGCCTTGCTAGGTTCATCTTCCGTAACTCTCCCACATATACCCAGCAGTTCAGCTGTATCAAACTACTTGCTGTTTTCAGTACCATATATATTTTCACATTTCTGCCTTTAACCTTCTTTGCCTGATGAACTCTGCATAGCTATCACTTAGGACTCTGCTTCCTCTAGAAAGCCGCCCTTTAAATCTTCCTCAGTCTCCTGCTAGGATCAGATGACTTTTCTGCTCTCCCACAGAATACAGTGCATAATATAGCATTTAGTGCACCATATTGTAATTATCTGTGTACTTCCTAACTTTCTCCTAATATGCTTTAGAAGTCAAGAGGGAAAGTGGTAGAATATGAGGTTAGAGAGATTTGGGCACGAGCTAGATCACACAGGGCCTTACCATAAGCCAGAGTAGAGTCTAAAGTTTATTCTAAGAGCAATGGAAAGCCAATGGAGGGTTTTAAACAGGAGAGTGACATGACATGATCATATATATATATATATATATATATATATACACACACATACACACACACACACACATATATATTTACACATATAAGTGTGTGTGTATGTATATTTATATCTAAATATAGATATAGATTTGAAGCAGGATCTCACTCTGTCACCCTGGCTGGAGAGCAGTGGCACAATCATGGCTCACTGCAGCCTCAAATCTCCTAGGTTCAAGTGATCCTGCCACCTCAGCCTCCCTTGTAGCTGGGACCATAGGCGTGCACCACCACACCAAGCTAATTTTTTACATTTTTTGTAGAGACATTGTGTCACTATGTTGCCCAGGCTGAGCTGGTCTCAAAGTCGTGGGCTCACGCAATCCTCCCTTGGCCTCCGAAAGTTGTAGGATTACAGGCGTGAGCCACCGTGCCAGGCCCAGAATTTACAAAGGAAGAAAAAAATTCCAAAGTTGATTTGGAGATTTTCTCTTGATAGCCTTGTTATAACCACAGAAAGTATGTTTTCTTGAGAGAAAGATAATATGGATGATCTTTTCTGTCTTTTCCTGAATTTACTAAGATCTAAAAATTATACTTGCCCTCATTTTTCTTCCCATCTAATGAAAATATGTTTGATTCTAAATATGTGCCTTATATTTGCACTTCTGCCTTTTGAATTATTTTATTTGGTTCCTCTAATTTTGTCTTGATTCATATCCTTACCATGAAATGATCCTCTCCTAAGTTTTGGATCAGCCCTGACTTTTTAAAATTTATATACTAAAATCAGAGGTTCTAAAGTGCCTGTATCTTATCAAAAACAATTTTATGTACAGCCTTAAGTTACAACTTATTTTTTATCACAAGATTCATAAATAAAAGTCTTAACTGGAATAAATTATGCAGCAATTGCTAACTTTGGTGGGATATTTTTATTGCTCTTTTACTTTTGTGTCTTGCTGGTTTTTGTAGCTAGAAGGGTTTTTTACTCTCCCCTTTCCCATTAAAACATCATAGTATTCCCTTGAAGTAGATATAGTCAACATGATGAAACATTTTAAGAAGCTCACAATAGCAGTGTTGATCCTCTTGGTCTTCTTTTCTTTCCAGTATTTTAATGTGTCTGGAGAACATTTGAGTTCATCATTGACTAGAGAGAAAGTGACCAAAATGCTTTCTGAATTCTCCCTTGATTTCTTGTTAAATGTGGAGATGTGACTGAGTTTCCCCCATCTGGTTCACTTTAGAGAGCTAATTTCAGGCACTTTATTTTATTTTTCCCCCTTCCTTCTCTCCTCCTGCCCTATTTCTTGTGAAATACTGGATTATCAAAGGAGAAGGGAAAAAAATCAGCCATTCATCAAATACCTAATAAGTGTTCTCTATATGCCTGGCACTGGGCTAGTTTCTGGTGACAGTGAACTGTGGAGACCTAGACTATGCCTTTATGAACCTTAGAATCCAACAGTGATCTTTGGCTTTTCATGGGCAACCGTCATTGACAGCCCTTTAAAATACATGTACCAGGGCACCCACTGAATCAGAAGCTTCTGGACTGGCCTAGCATTTTAAAAGCTGTATGGCCAAAACAGTATGATCCAAAAGCTGATAACTACTGGCCTTATCAAACATTATTTCTTGGATGCTTTGTATAGTCGACTTAACTGGAGAGGAAGCAGAGAAACACTTGACTTAGGAGATGGCACTTAAAATGGATCTAGGATACACACTGAAGTATTAAGGAGTAAAAGGACATGATGTATCAATTTACTCATAAATGTTCAGAAAAAATATTATAAATATATATACACACACACATATATATATGAAAATTAGCCAGATGATAAAAATTGGTGAATCTGAACCAATATGTAGAACATATACAAGAATTCACTATACTATTCTTTCTTTTTTTTTTTTGAGATGGAGTCTTGCTCTATCACCTAGGCTGGAGTGCAGTGGCACAATCTTGGCTCACTGCAACCTCCACCTCCCAGGTTCAAGGGATTCTCCTGCCTCAGCCTCCCGAGTAGCTGGGACTACAGGTGCCTGCCACCACACCGGCTAATTTTTGTATTTTTAGTAGAGACAGGGTTTCACTAAGTTGGCCAGGCTGGTCTCGAACTCCTGACCTCATGATCTGCCCGCCGTGGCCTCTCAAAGTGCTGGGATTACAGGCGTGAGCCCCCGTGCCCGGCTGCTATACTATTCTTTCAACATTTCTGTAAGTTTGAAATTACTTCAAAAGAAAAAAATTGAAAGAAACAAAAAGCAAACAATAAAATGGCTGTAGAAGTTTTGTAAGATTTCTTTTTTTTTTTTTTTTAGACAGAGTCTCATTCTGTCGCCCAGGCTGGAGTGCAGTGGCACAATCTCAACTCACTGCAAACTCCGCCTCCCGGGTTAAGCAATTCTCCTGCCTCAGCCTCCCAAGTAGCTGCAACTACAGGTGCCTGTCACCACGCCCAGCTAATTTTTGTATTTTTAGTAAAGTGAGGGTTTCACCATGTTGGCCAGGCTGGTCTCAAACTCCTGACCTCAAGTGATCTGCCCACCTCAGCCTCCCAAAGTGCTGGGATTACAGGTGTGAGCCACCACACCCAGCCATGAAGTTGCATAAGATTTCAATAAACAGAGAGATAGGTTGGGGGCAAGTGGGATTGAACAATGGAAAGAGTAAGTATTCCAAGCAGAAGTGACAGAATGAGCACAGGATGCGCAAAGGCAAAGCAGACTCGAGTTAATGGTGTGAGATCAGAGACCAAAGGCAATCAGCTGTGACTGAACTACAAGCTACAGTGGAAGAAATCAGTGGAGCCAGATTATGAAGCTCCATGTATGCCTTGCAAGGAGTTTATTCATTATTTAAGCTAGCAGTTAAAGCAGGATGCACACACTACAGGGAGTGAGAAAAATCTTTTGGAATGCAGGAAGAAAACTCTTTAACTTCCATTTGTGGCTGGGTGCAGTGGCTTACACCTGTAATCCCAGCACTTTGGGAAGCCGAGGTGGGTGGATTACTCAAGGTCAGAAGTTCGAGGCCAGCCTGGCCAACATGGCAAAACCCCGTCTCTACTAAAAATACAAAAATTAGCTGGGCATGGTGGTGGGTGCCTGTAATCCCAGCTACTCAGGAGGCTGACGCAGGAGAATTGCTTGAACCTGGGAGGCGGAGGTTGCAGTGAGCCAAGATTGCACCATTGAACTCCAGCCTGGGTGACAGAGTGAGACTCTGTCTCAAAAAACAAAACAAAACAAGACAAAAAAACTTCTATTTGTATATAGTTACTTCTTTACCTTTTTAAAAATTTATATTTTATGTGTTTTAAAATGTATAGTATCTTAGCACCACAGTTTGTATCTAGTTGACAAATAAATATACTTATATGGGGTTGCTTTAAAATGTTTTTGATATTGAAATTGGAAAAGTAGTCTTTAGACATTTTCCTGCCTTGTAACCAGTGATATTTTTAAAATGCAAAACTGATTATGTCAATTCCTATGTGTATTTGTCATTTTTTAACAACTGTACTTTCTCCTTAGGATAAAGTCCAAATCTGAATCAGATTTTAACATGGCTTTAAAGGTTCTTCTTCTTCTTTTTTTTTTTTTTTGAGATGGAGTTTCGCTCTTGTCGCCCAGGCTAGAGTGCAATGGCATGATCTTGGCTCACCGCAACCTCCGCCACCCAGGTTCAAGCGATTCTCCTGCCTCAGCCTCCCAAGTAGCTGGGATTACAGGTTTGCACCACCACGCCCGGCTGATTTTGTATTTTTAGTAGAGACGGGGTTTCACCATGTTGGTCAGGCTGGTCTCGAACTCCCGACCTCAGGTGATCCACCCACCTCGGCCTCCCAAAGTGCTGGGATTACAGGTGTGAGCCACCACACCCGGCCTAAAAGTTCTTCTTAATCTATTTTCTATAAACCGTGCATGCAAGTTTCATCATTGGATCCCTACACCAAGTTGTTCATGGCTTAAGCCAAACTCTTTTAGTTCTTCAAATGCACGAACTTTGCCTTTATTCTAGATGACTCTTCTACATAGAATGATCTCATTTTTTAAAAAAATTCTTTCATCTGGTTAACTTTAATTTATTCTTCAAATTCTAGCTTAAGTGTTACTTCCTAAGACAGCCCTCTTTTGACCCCCTAGACAAGGTAATAACATTACTCTTTGCATAGATTCCCATAGCTCTATAACTCCCCTTTATGATGTTTTTTTGTTTGGTGGTTTGGTTGGGGGTTTTTTGTCTGTTTTTTTTTTGTTTTTTGTTTTTTTGACAAGATTTCACTCTGTCACCCAGACTGGAGTGCAGTGGCCAATCATGGCTCACTGCAGCCTCGACCTCCCAGGCTCAAGTGATCCTCCCACCTCAGCCTCCCAAGTAGCTGTGACTACAGGACTATGCCATCACACCCAGTTAACCTTCTGTATGCTTTGTAGAGACAAAGATTCTCCGTGTTGGGCAGGCTGGTGTCAAACTCCTGAGCTCAAGGGATCTACCCACCTTGGCCTCCCAAAGTCCTGGGATTACAGGTGTGAGTCACCATACCCAGCCCCCTTTTGGTATTTTTAATGGTTTGTGTAAAGTTCTGAGACAGGAACCATATTTCTCTTGTACACTCACTTATCCCAGTGGAAATGCTTGGAGTATTAAGTACATAGTAAATATTTATTGAAAACAAATGGGGTCCTTGTTAAGGAGATGCTAATCAAAATGATAATGAAATACCACTTCACATCCACTAGGATGGCTGTAATCACAAAGACAGCCAGTGATAAATATTGGCCAGATGTGGAGAAATTAGTATATTGCTGATAGGAATATAAGATGGTACAGACACTCTGAAAAACACTTCCTCAAAATACTAAACCATGTGACCCAGAAATCTCACTCCAAAGTGTATATGAATGAATGAAATAAAAACATATGTCCACATAAAAACTTGTATATAAGTGTTCACAGCAGCACTGTTCATAATAGTGAAAATGTAGAAACAACCTAAATGTCTTTTTTAGCTCGGGGTGCCATAACAAAATACCATAGACTGGGTGGCTTAAGCAACACACATTTATTTCTCACAGTTCTGGAGGCTTGGAAGTCCAAGATCAAGGTGGCATTTAATTTGGTTCCTGGTGAGGAACCAAAACCAAAAAACGTCTCCTTCCTGGCTTGCAGACAGTCACTTTCTTGCTGTGTCTCACGTGGTGTTCCCTCTGTCTGTGCTGTGGAAAGAGAAGAAGCAAGCTTCAGCGTCTTACTCTTATAAGGGCACTAATCCCATCCTGGGGACCCCACACCCACATGACCTCATCTAAACCTAATTAACTCCCAAAGGTCTCACCTCCAGATAGCATCACATTAGGGGCTAGAGCTTCAACATATGAACTGGGGAGCTGGGGAGGCAGGCATAGAAACATTCAGTACATAGCAATGTCCATCACCTGATGAATGGATAAGTAAAATATGGTATGTTCATGTAATGGAATATTATTATTCATCCATAAAAAGGATGATTCACTGATGCATGTGATGACATAAATGAACCTTGGAAACATTATGCTTAAGGGAGAGACGCTAGACATAAAAGACTACATGATGTATGATTCCACTTAGATGTAATGTCCCCAGTAGGCAAATCTGTAGAGACAAAGTAGACTAATGATTGTCCAGGCCTGGAGGGGTTGAGAGAAAGTGGAAAATGACTGCTAATGGGTATAGGCTTTCTTTTAGGGGTGATGCAAATGTTCTAAAATTAGGTTGAGGTGATGTTTGCACAACTCTGAATATACTGAAAACAATTGAATTGTATACTTTGAATTAATTTTATGTGAATTATATCTCGAGAAACCTGATAAACTTCAGCAAAACTTGGTGGTTTGCTTTAAAGGGGCAAAATATAAAATATTGCACAGAGAATGCTGTTCTATTACATGTTTTTGGATTCTAAATGTCTAGAAATGTCAGTTGCAGAAGAGTACTTTTTAAAAGAAAGGAAAATAACAAAGGAAAAGAAGGAGTAAACCTAGTGCTACCCTCTCCTGAAAGGAATTTGAAACCTCTGAGTAGCCACCAGAATAGATTTTCCATCAGAATACTTTTTTTATGTGTTACCCAGATTGTTGAAAGGAAATAAATTGTAGAGATCTCTAAAAAGTCAGATGTTTAATGGCTCTGTGAGCAAAAGCAGGGAAAAAAATCAGACCTTTAATGCTATATAATTTAACAGTATCAAGAGACCACTTTGAAAAGGTTTTGATAAAAACAGTCCTTGAATAAGGCATGATAAAGTGGCCATTCTACCAAATGAATAATCATCCCATCTCACTTTTTTTTTTTTACTTCATAGTATATTGTTACTGTGTGACTTTAAATAACTTAAAAGTTTTTTTTTTCCTTTGCATTGAATACTTTATCCACCTTTGTACCTTCTAATTACTTTTTTGGGAAAAAAAGGCACGAACCAGCCCACTTCCTTATTTCTCCAATGAGATGAGTGCAATAACTATCTTATTTCCCTCATTTCATTTTGAGGAATAAACATTACAATCTATATAGTGATTTTTTTAAAGGCAAGAATAACATATAGTTTGAAATTTTTCTCAGGTGGCTTCATACAAATTATTTAATGACACCCCTACTCACTACATTTGTTGGGCTAAGTCCTATGTATCCTTAAGTTTAATCTGTACCATCATTCTTGCATTCTTGGATTTCCTTCACAAGCGTCCTTCTCTGTGCTTCCATGGTACTCAACACGTATGTCCATGTAAAGGCACCGTCTGTTTATCTGCCTGTCTCTTCCATTAGACTATATGTTTCACTGAAGCCAATGACTGGATCTTATCTTTGTACCTCAGCATCTATAACCGAATTTGGCAAATAGGATGCACTCAGTAAATTCTGAACTAAACTGAATCAGAAAAAAAGCTTTATTAGATGTTATAGGGGCTGATACTTGATCAGTTAATTTTTTTAAGTTGAAGCATAGAATTTTTTTAATTTGGGATATTAAACCTTTGATATATTGAAGCACAGAATTATTGAATACATATATACATGAAGTTTAATTTTTAATTTTTATTTTTTTATTTTTTCATTTTTGAGAGGGAGTCTCACTCTGTCACCCAGGCTGAAGTGCAGTGGCACAATCTCAGCTCACTGCAACCTCCATTTCCCAGGTTTAAGTGATCCTCCCGCCTCAGCCTCTCAAGTAGCTGGGACTACAGGTGTGCACCACCATGCCTGGCTAATTTTTGTATTTTTAGTAGAGACGGGGTTTCACCATGTTGACCAGGCTGATCTCGAACTCCTGACCTCAGGTGATCTGTCTGCCTCAGCCTCCAAAGTGATGGGATTACAGGTGTGAGTCACCGCGCTGGGCCTGAAGTTTTATTTTTGACAATTATTTTTTAACAATTTTGACAATTATACTTTGACAATTATTTATGTCAAATAATTCTTTGACAATTATTTAACATAGGGCATGACCATTGAATGAGAGACCGTAATTTTAGTTGTACTTGCTCTTTGCTTTAAAAACCAAACATTTTATAAAACCCTAAAATGAAAATAATTTAAAATGGAGGCACTTGGGAAGAACTTAGGACATGAACACAGAATCTTTTTATTTTTTAATTTTATTATTATTATCTTATGTATTAATAGAGATAAGGTCTCGCTATGTTACCCAGGCTGGTCTTGAACTCCTGAGTTCAAGCAATCCTCTGGCCTTAGCCTCCCAAAGTGCTGGGATTACAGGCGTGAGCCACTGTGCCCGGCCAGCAACTCATTTTTATTGAGTCTACTTTAAGCATTTTAAATAGTTCTCGGAGAAGCAACAACTCTTTTTGCAGTCATAGTTCTGATAACCAAATACAATGGCATCAACAAGTTCAGGAACAAACTGACCGGCTCTTAGTAAGCATACACCTTAGCCATTTGGGTCAGAAGTGCAAAGGAGTAGCTAACCAGCTATGTGCATTAAAACTTATCCTGAGCATCAGATAATACATTTTACAGAAATGGAATATTGTTAGTCTAGTAAGTCACTTAGTAGAGGGAATTTAAGAGAACTTACATTGTACTTCTCTTCTACACCAAAATTTCATCAATTATAGCACTTAACTCAAGAGTCAGCTGTATCTTGCCACTAGATTTTATAAACTTCATTATCCTTCACTCAATGCTTTGAAATGTCTTATTGTCTTCTCAGGTCACTCTGGCCACGCACAAAGAATTTCATGCTAATTTTTTGTTTCATTTGTTTAATTTCAGTGGTAGGAATGGGATCCTGGTGCTTCCACATGACTCTGAAATATGAAATGCAGGTTAGTAATGATGAAATTGACAAATGCTTATTTCTCTTAATTCAGAAGTACTTCAGATTTGAGAAAAGAGCACATAACTATGGCTAAAAGATGGGATTTGTAATCTCTGGAGTTTTTTACTTCAAGTATGTGGATCCAAACTGACTAAGTGAAGTAAAGAAATAAGCAGGTGAGTCCATAAAGAAAACAAGTACAAATAGCATAGGGCTTTTTGACCATCTCTGTGCAGGCATATAGAATTGAGAGCAGCATTAGAGAGCAGAGTCACATGGGGACATATTAAAAAGACATAATCAGTTCACCAAAACAATATATTCTTATTCTGAGATACCTGGATTCTTTCATGTCTCTATGGCATCCATTTGAATGGTCTGAGTCCCTCTAGGTAGCAAGACTTTAGAGCAAGCTTGTCCCACCTGTGGGCCGCATGTGACCCAGGATGGCTTTGAATGCAGCCCAATACAAATTCATAAACTTTCTGAAAACATTATGAGGTTTTTTTTTGCAATTTATTTTTATTTTTATTTTTCATTTTTTTGAGTCGGAAGTTTTGCTCTTATTGCCCAGGCTGGAGTGCAGTGGCGCAATCTTGGCTCACTGCAACCTCCGCCTTCCAGGTTTAAGCAATTCTCCTGCCTCAGCCTCCCAAGTAGGTAGGACTACGGGCACCCACCACCAAGCCCGGCTAATTTTTTATATTTTTAGTAGAGACAGGGTTTCACCATGTTGGCCAGGCTGGTGTCGAACTCCTGACCTCAGGTGATCTGCCTGCCTCAGACTCCCAAAATGCTGAGATTACAGGCGTGAACCACTGTACCCGGCTGTTAGTGTTAATTTTATGTGTGGCTCAGGGAAGCCAAAAGATTGGATACCCCTGCAGAACTAGCCAAGGATTTTTAGTTTCCATCCTTACTCTGAGGAGGGCATATATGTCAAGTCCTCAGTCTTTTGAGCTCTTGATTTCCCATCACTAATCCAGAAACTTCTAGAACAGTAGTACAAGTAAAATCTGAGCTACATTTGTAATTTAAATTTTTCTAGTAGCTACATTGAAAAAAAGTACACAGAAATGGGTGAAAATAATAATATATTTTATTTGGCCGGGCGTGGTGGCTCACACCTGTAATCCCAGCACTTTGAGAGGCTGAGGTGAGTGGATCACGAGGTCAGGAGATCGAGACCATCCTGGCCAACATGTTGAAACCCCATCTCTACTAAAAATACGAAAATTAGCTGGGTGTGGTGGTGTGCACCTATAATCCCAGCTACCCGGGAAGCTGAGGCAGGAGAATCTCTTGAACCTGGGAGGTGGAGATCGCAGTAAGCCAAGATCACACCACTGCACTCCAGCCTGGCGACAGAGCAAGACTCCATCTTAAATAATAATAATAATATTTTATTTAACCCAGTATATCTAAAATATTACTTCTGGATATATATATAATCAATATAAAAATTATGAATAAAGTATTTCATATTCTTAAATCTGGTTATATTTTATACCTGCAATATCTTTTTAGTTCAGATTAGGCTTATTTCAAGTGCTCAGTAGCCACATTGGAGTGTCAAAACCTGAGTGTGGCTTATAGGATAGCCACATGGGTTGGGGACCATCCATCACAGAACTCTGGGACCTGAGCCAGTTAAAGAGAGTGTCAACATAGGGGGATAGTCCAGTGTAGGGTGTTGGAGCCTAATTAGGAGTGAGGAGGGTATTTGCACATCAAGGCAGCCCAGGGACAGTGTATTAGAGACCAGGGTTGAAAAGGTATCCATGCAAAGGTGACAGCTCAGTGCAGAATAAGGAGGGTGTCCTCACAAGTTGGGGAGGTCATTTGACATGTGGTTGGAATCTGAGTGGGATGGGGAGAGTGCCACATAGTGGGGACATCTTTGTGCCATGTTTTGGTACCCTGGGAAGGTGAGGGTGACTTCTACATGGCAGAGTGGCCCAGTGCGGGATCTGAGAGCACAAGCAGAGTTGAGAGGCCATCTAAGTGGAGGTGCAGCAGCAGCCTGGCACCGAGTGTTGGAGCCTGAATTGAGTGAGAAGGGCATTGCTTGGGAAAAGGAGAGGTAGCAGTGGAAGCCATGTTGCATACAGGGTAATTAATCAAATAAATAAATACATTAAGGAGAATGGGAGCCAGGTTTCTTACTGTTAGAGAACAAAGTCGCAAATATGGAAAAGATGAAAACTAGAATGAACTCTGTGGTGACAAATTGAAATTGGAGTTAACAGTGCAAACTCCTGTGTTCAATGCATACATATATAATAGACATAAATATAGATGTGAAAATATGTGATATGCATATGTATGTATTTTGTGTATATGTATACATACTTAAATATTTTAATACACACATATGTACATACATTCTCAAGCTCTGTCCATGAGAGGATCTGGGAATGGGGAACTTCAAAGCCAAAGAATATACCTAGTATCCAGATCTTGTTTTCTAAAAGTCATTCTTCTTAAAAGGAACCAGGGCTGATTCCAAGGGCTGGGGCAGAAAAAAAAAAGGACAATATCAGCCTAGATCATCTTTTTATGCCAGAAAAAATGGAAAGGCTCAAAAAATTATGGGAATATGTCAAAAGGACACTGAAGCCAACCTGAAGGAGTTCCTGGTGGCCCAATCTGGGACAATTTGAGCATCAAAACAAATGGTAACAAGTTATAATAGTTATAATATAACCCGATGAGTAATATGGGAAATCTGAGTCCATACTAAGATAATAAATGATGTATTAAATGAAATAATACATGAGTATAAATAAATGAAGAAAAAGTTTGATGTTGAAGAGTATATTTATATAGTTTTAAAGTACCTTTCCACAAAATACTTAAAAAGGGGAGAAAGAATACCTTTACAGTGGAGAAGCCAAGTGGGAAATACCTTAATCAAGCAACCTAATCATCGCTAATGGGACAAATCAAAATTATATGTGTTAATGGAAAAACTAAACCCTGTCAAATATTTTTATTTTATTATTTTTAATTCTTCTTCTTATTTTTTGAGATGGAGTTTCGTCCTTGTCACTTAGGCTGGCATGCAGTGGTGCAATCTTGGCTTACGGCAACCTCTGCCTCCCAGGTTCAAGTGATTCTCCTGCCTCAGGCTCCCGAGTAGCTGGGGTTACAGGCATGCACCACCATGCCCAGCTAATTTTTTTTTTTTTTTTTGAGATGGAGTCTCACTCTGTCGCCCAGAGCGACACTGGAGTGCAGTGTGATCCTGGCTCACTGCAACCTCTGCCTCCCAGGTTCAAGCGATTCTCCTGCCTCAGCCTCCTGAGTAGCTGGGGTTATAATCGCCCGCCACCACGCCTCGCTAATTTTTGTATTTTTAGTAGAGACGGGGTTTCACCTCGTTGGCCAGGCTGGTCTTGAACTCCTGACCTCAGGTGATCCACCCACCTGGCATCCCAAAGTGCTGGGATTACAGGCGTGAGCCACTGTGCCCGGCCTGTCAAATATTTTTTAAAGGTTTATTCTGAGCCAATATTAGTGACCATGGCATGGTGTGATACTGGTGGGCTGGGGGAAGTCCCCAAACACCAGTGGACCTCTATCCTAGCCAATGTCTAGGCTCTTGACACCATCACAAGAATGAATTCAAGGACAAGTCGAAAAATAATGAAAGTAATTTATTGCAAAGAGAAAAGGTACACACTCAAGAAAAGGGAGTGCAGGTGTACTTGAGAGAGTGTCATGCAGTGGGGTTTGGGGCTGCTACCTTTACATGTTTCTCTAACCAAGGAATGGAATATTCATGAAAATTCCTGGAAAAAGGTAGAGTTTTATCAGAACTGTGGTGCCACCCATTTTTACATCAAATATAGGTGTTCCTGGAACTGTCATAGTGAGGGAGAAGAAAAAGAAAAATTAGTTAGGTAAACGGTTAAGGCTGGTCCTTGGAAAAGCTGCCTGCCTGAAAAATTACAGCTATAGGCAAGATACAGCAGCTTGGAGAAAAACTCAGACTGTAGAAGCTGCATGCCTGAAAAATTGCAGCTACAGTGCACCTGCACAGATAAGCCACAGATAAGCAGGCAAGGCAGGAAAAGTCCAGCATAGAAGCCCTTTGTTCTTTGTATGATTAGCGAGCTCCCAGGAAGCTTTTCAGACATGTACACAGTGGGCCCCATGGAAACTTGCACAGGGCGGAGGGGGCTTACTTTAAACAAACCCACAATTATACAAACAAAAAGTTTCACTTTATGCTTACCTAGAGACATACCCACAACTACATAGATAAAGGGGAGTTATGCAGTTTTATAGATAAGTTTCTCAAACACTTATAGACATGAGAGCAGTTTCTTACGAAAGCTTTTCAATTCAGCTTTTCTTCTTTTGCTTATGAAACTTTTGCTCCAACCTCATTCTTTGGGTCCACACTCCTTAATTTTCTTGAGACCACAAGCTCGGATAACACATTAGACGAGACCAGTGACCCTGACCTATTTCAATGGTGCTGCTGGGTTTGTGGTTTAGTATGTTAATGAGCATATAATGAGGTCCTAGGTGAAACCTAGGTCAAATCCAGTGACATGCTGGATCCAATCGGTCTTAGCCAGCTTGGTCCACACCCTGTTTTTCAGGATCTTACCAGCCCAAAGACTCTAAGTCATGTGAAATTGCTGCCTGGAATTTCTTCTCCACCCTGTGTTATTCCTATCTCAGGACAACAGAGTCTCAAGAGGTCCTTTGATTTCCTTGTCATGTGATGCTATACCAAAATCAGGTTGAAAAGTAAGCCACATTATAGTGGGTTAAGAAAAGAAACCTGTTTAATAAGATCTTATGGTTTGCAGGGTGTAACTTAACTCTTAGCTAGCATGGCTACTTTGCAACTCTTACCGTGATTATAATTTGGTAATGACTGTTTATTGCCACAGTCTGTTTTGTCAGTCTTATGATCTCTATTTTAACCTTAATCATGGGCAGTTGTGCCTAAACTTCAAAAGGGTGAGGATTATAACGAGGCATGTCGGACCTCCTTTCCCCATCATGGCTAAAAATTCAGTTTTCATGTTTCTCTGGGGTCCCCTTGGCCAAGAGGGGTCCATCCAGTCAGTTGGAGAGCTCAGAACTTTATTTTTGGTTTACATATGCCATCTAATAGGATGCAGTGACAAGAAAAATGTCATCACTTCTCTGATACTCTTGCCAAAGATGTGTAATCTGAATTTAATATTATGAAAACATCAGACAAAACCAAATTGAAGGACATTATACAAAATATCTGGCCTATCATCTTCAAAAGTATGATAGTCATAAAATTCAAAGACTGATGAAGTGTTCCAGATAAAAGGAGATAAAAAGACCTGACAACTAAATACAATGTACATGTGTGTGTGTTCATATTTGTATTTATGATATTATTGAGACACTTAAAAAACTTGAATGAGGTCTGCAGATTACATGTAGTAATAAATCAATGTTAATTATTGATTTTGTTGGTAGTATTGTGGATATGTAGGTGAGTTTTTTTTTTTAAAGTATAACTTACATACCATAAAATTCACCCTTTTTTTTTTTACCCTATCATACAACAGTAAAAATTCACCCTTTTAAAGTGTACAAGTCAGTGGTTTTATGTATGTTCACAGATTGTGGAGCCATTGCCACTATCTAATGCCACCACATTTCATCACCCCAAAGAGAAATCCATGCCCATTAGCAACCACTCCCTATTACTCCCTCCAATGACCCCTGACAATCACTCTCTTCCTGTATGGATTTGCCCATTCTAGATATTTCATATCAATGGAATCATATAATGTGTGGCCTTTTATGTCTGGTTTCTTTAACTTAGCATATTTTCACACAGTTCACCCATGCTGTAGCAAGAAGTACTTAATTTTTTTACCTGAATAATATTCCATTGTATGGATATACCACATTCTTTTATCCACTTATCAATTAATGGAAATTTGGGTTGTTCACACGTTTCAAGTATTATGAATAATGAATAATGTTGCTATGAACTTTTGTGTACAAGTTGTGTTGTAGGGAAGTTTAAATTTTTCCCCAAAGGCTCAATGATTTGAGTCTATGAAACACACTGATAGGCCGAACGCGGTGGCTCATGCCTGTAATCCCAGCACTTTGGGAGGCCGAGGCAGGTGGATCACAAGGTCAAGGATCAAGACCATCCTGGCCAACATGGTGAAACCCCGTCTCCACTAAAAATATAAACATTAGCTGGGTGTGGTGGCGCATGCCCACAGTCCCAGCTACTCGGGAGGCTGAGGCAGGAGAATCACTTGAACCCAGGAGGCAGAGGTTGCAGTGAGCCAAGATCATGCCACTGCACTCCTCCTGGTGACAGAGTGAGACTCCATCTCAAAAAAAAGAAAAAAGAAACGATAATAGATTAACAAGAAAAAAGGCATACAGGTCTTATTAACATGTGTATGGGCATGGCATACAAAATATGAAAAACTCAAATGGTCAGAAGATTGATACTTTTATACCATCTTGAGGTCACAGAAAGAATAGGGGCTTGGAGCTTGGCCAAACAGGTTATGGTAGCAAGACTGGTTATAAGAGGAAGAGAAGAGGAAAGGCCTGGCTAGCAAAGGCAGCCTTGTTATATGGATGAAACTTCATGGGTAGCAGCTCTCAGAAAGAATAGATGGTAGCCTTTGGTAAATGTTTCTGTCAGACCTTTAAAGGTGTCAGATTCTCAGTTAATCTTTCCTAGATCCAGATGAAGGGGTGGGGGGTGGTTCAAAGCCTGTTTGCATCTGTTGTTTACTTGACTTTATTTCCTCTACAAATGCACATCTCCCCTAGAAAAGACAGCTTTTTAGCTATTCTTTGGTTTCTAGTCCCTCTGAATCGCTGTCCTGAAATATATCAAAGAAATATATTTGGGGGTGAAATATTTTTAGTTTCCCTCATTGTGGATGTATGTTTTCAGTTTTCTTAGACCTATACTTAGGAGTGGAATTGCTGGGTCATTTAACCTTTTGAGGAACTACCAGGCTGTTTTTCAAAGTGGCTGCACCATTTACATTCCTGCCAGCAACTTCTCCATATCATTGCCAATACTTGTTATTGTTTATCTTTTTAGTATAGCCATCTTGTGGGTATGAAGTAGTTTCTCTCATTGTGGCTTTGATTTGCATTTCCTTAATGACTAATGTTGAATATCTTTTCATGTGCTTATTGACACCATTTGTATATCTTCATAGTAGAAATGTCTATTGATATCCTTTGCCTATTTTTAAAATAGCCATAGTTGTATTTTTCTTACTGAGTTGTAAGACTTCTTTCTATATTCTAGATACTAGACTCTGGATACAGATATGATTTGCAAATATTTTCTTCTGTGAGTTTTCTTTTCACTTTCTTTTTTTTTTTTAACATAAATTACATTTATTTAAATATCCTCATCAAAACACATCTTATGAAGCATCTTTTCTGTGACACCCTGATCTATTCCAGATCCACTCTGTGCTGCTGTTTTCTGACACCAGTTTCTGCCAGTGCCCTCCAGTGAGGAGCCCCCAACTAGGTATTCTGAGGGTGCATGTGTCTCACTCAAGGCTTCCTGAAGCAGGGGCATGACACCTTCTCCATGTACCAGGGGGTGAAGGTCTGCAGGGTCAGGGGTTGGGGGGAACCCCTGTGTTGTTGCTCCTCCCTGCTGCTGTCCAGAGTCCTCTGCAAACTGCTGACGCCCTTCCCAAAGTGGCAACAATCTGAGGGTCTGACACCCACAGTGCTGTGTGTGGGACCCCCAAGGTTCCCGACAGTAACTGATGGTTCCTATCCCCATCTCTGGACTTCCGGGCTTCCAGTGCATCCCAAATGTTCCTTTGTCGTGATGGTGATGCCACAGGGCTCTCAGGATGATCTAGGCACTGTTCTCGGAGCCCCGTAAGTGAGGCCAGGCCCGTGGAGCAGAGCAGCTGCCCAGGTGACAGCCATGATGGGGCCTCTCAAGCCGGGAAAGGCAGGAAACTGATTCTCCTGAAGTTGGCCCCTTGATTTCAGCCTGGTGAGACCCATTCTGGACTTCTGACCTCCACAACTGTCATCAGCTTGTGCCATTTTGAGTCACTGCATTTATGGTGACTTGTTACAGCAGCCTTGAGACACTGAGATACCCCCCTGTGCCCCAAGTCTGTGGTGTCACTGCTTCAGCCTGGCCCTGCTTTGGCTGGGACTGCTGCAGTAGCCTGGTGAGCCTGACTGGATCCTCAGTGGCTGTCAGACTTTTTATCTGAGGACCCCAGGGGTGCTCGCCCTGTGGTGGTCATGATCTTGGTCCTCAAAGGGACAGACATGTCCATACCTCATGCCTGTCCACACCCTCAGCTCCTCACCCAGCTCCAGGGAAGCATGAGTGCCCAGCTCAGGGTTGGGTGCCAGTCCCTTCCTGCCCCTAGCAGGCCCCCTACAGATGCTGAGTTCTACCATGTGGGACACAGGCAAGCAGGCCCTTGCCAGGCTTAGAGCACGGATGGCCTGTCCCATCTTTTCACTTTCTTAGTAGTGTCCTTTGATGCAAAAAAAAGTTTTCAGTTCTACTGAAGTGCATTTTATCTGTCTTTTTTTTTCTTTGGTTGCTTATGTTTTTGGTATCATAGCTAAAAAACTATTGCCTAATCCAAGGTCATGAAGATTTATATCTGTGTTTTTGTCTGAGAGTATAGGTCTTACATTTAGGTCTTGGTCCATTTTGAGTTAATTATTTATGTGGTGTGAGGTAGGGGTCTGGCTTAATTCTTTAGTACTTGGATATCTAATTGTCCCAAAACCATTTGTTGAAAAGACTGTTCTCTCCTTATGGAGTTGTCTTAGCACTCTTATTGAAAATCAACTGGTCATAAATGTGTGAGTTTATCAGCTCTCAGTTCTATTCTATTGACTTATATATCTATTCTTATGCTATTACCACATAGCCTTAATTACTGTAGATTTGTAGCAAGTTTTGAAATTTGAGAGTGTGAGTATTCCAAGTTTGTTGTTCTTTATTGAGATTGTTTTAGCTACTCTGGGTCCCTTGCATTTTCATATGAATTTTAGGATCAGCTTGTCAATTTCTGCAAAAAGGTAGATGGAACAGGTTTTCACCATGTTGGCCAGGCTGCTGTTCTATATCTTCTTACCTAACTTTGAAATAGGGCTTGACACCATATGGGTCATAGCAGCTAGATGGGCATTCTTACTTTTATTGTTCCTGGATAAAGATCAGTCTTAGTAAAGGTAAGAGCCAACAGTGATATAGTTGGTTATAGCTTACTAAAAAGAAAAAAAATCTTTCAGTTACTTTAGTGTGTACCATTAACTTTGAGAGAGGTATCAGGAAGTAGAAGTCAGATATGAACTGCTTTAAATTGTGGCTCCACCACTTAAAAGTGTCTCAGGATCCTTAGGGTGAAGAAGTGGCACATACAATGAAACCTGAAAAATATCCAGAAGTGATTAAGGTAAAGAGGGACTAGGGGAAGAGGAGAAGCTTAAGTAGAGGAAACCACACATGCAAACGTCCTGTGGTAGGAAAGAAATGTGAAGAACTGAAAGCCCAACATTGTTGAAACTTAATTAGTGAGGGAGAGAAGGGATATAAATTTTTACTGTTGTTGAAGGGGTAAAAAAAAAGAGGGTGAATTTTATGGTATGTAAGTTATATCTTAAAAAAAAAACTCACCTACATATCCACAATACTCCCAACAAAATCAATAATTAACATTGGTTTATTACCACATGTAATCCGCAGACCTATTTCAAGCTGGGATCGCGCCATTGCACTCCAGCCTGGGTGACAGAGTGAGACTCCATCTCAAAAAAAAAAAAAAAAAAAAATTAATGACTAAAAATAGTTAACTTGCACAAATGCTATTATTTTCATAATTCTAATAATTTACCAGAATACATCATTCACTTTACATAAGCTCTCTTCCTACTTCCTAGAATGCCTTTCTTCACCACCCCATTTCATTTCATTCCTGCCATCACTTTCTTTGGCTTTTGTGTGCCCCTTTTGTTGGAATCCTTACTCTATATTTAATCATGCTTTCATTCCTTTAACCTCTAATTAGAAGTTAGAATTAGAATCTTGAAGGCAGTGACTGTGTCTTAAAATTGTATCCTCAGCTCTTAACACATTACTTGGCACATAGTGGACATTTTATTAAAGAATTAATTAAATGTGTATCTAGTGATAAATAAACTCTGTAAGATTGGTATCTACAACACCTAGCTTAGTGTCTAGCTTGCGGTTTAACACATAATGGCTGTAATTATTGTTACTACTATTATTATCATTGCTAATAATAATAAATGTTATTTCTCAGAAGTATACTTTACTTGGATTAATAAAATTATTTCCCTAGCCATTAATACCTCTTCTTATGTATGTTAGTAGACACTTTACCCATTTAAGGTGATACAGGAAGGATGGAAATGCAAAAGAATACTGATAGGACCTATGCACCTGTAGATGATGGACATCATTTTTTTCTGGAGGTACAATATCATAGTTTGTAATACCAGATGATATGAGCAGCACAATGACAAGTCTGCCCTCCAGGAATAGTGAGTCAGGTACCCTGCTTAGGTATGTACATTAGGACACTTGGATGATAACCTTGTTTGTTCAAAAACAGTAAACTACACACACATACTCAGAGTAAATTTGATGACAAATATATAAAAAGAATTAGTAAAAGAAATGAAATAAGAGCTGAAACCAATTTTTTTTTTTTTTTTGAGATAGGGTCTTGCTGTGTTGCCCGGGCTGGAGTGCAGTGGTGCAGTCATGGCTCACTGCAGCCTCGACCTCTCAGGCTCAAGCAATCCTTTCACCTCAGCCTCCCAAGTGGCTGGGACTACAGCCACATGCCACTACCATGCCCTGCTTATTTTTTTTTTAAGTTTTTGTGGAGACAGGGTATTACTGTGTTACTCAGGCTGATCTCAAACACCTACCTTCAAGCGATCTTCCGACCTTCAAGCGATCTTCCAACCTTGGCCTCCCAGAGTGCTGGGATTACAGGTGTGAGCCTCTGTGCCTGGTCTAAGAGCTGAAAATCTTAATCATTTTGATGTTTTATTTTGATTTGCATAATAATTGCGGCTCCATGATATTCAAGCCTGTTATCTATCTTTGTTTCTTATAGCTATTGGATGAACTCCCAATGATATACAGCTGTTGCATATTTGTGTACTGCATGTAAGTACTTTTAAAATTTCATTGTTTGATATATTTTTAAATTTATATTTACCGCATAGTGGATTAATATAACTGATACATTTATATTACTAGGATATTTTAATAATGTAGAAGATTATAAATTTTATGATATTAATATAGAGTATAACTTCTGGGAAGTTACAATAATGTTGTTTATTAACTTTTGTGATCTCAAAACACTGTAGCCAATTTAGATAGAATCTAAATAGCTTAAATTGCATAATTTGCCTTTCCCAAGTGAATAATGTATACAAATTTAGATAAAGATTTTCATATTGTGCCATAAAAGTTTTCAGATAAAGTTTCTGTATTCTACAATATAGTTTAACAAGATGCTTACCAGAAAAGTGAGGTACACTTCTAGTTGTATAGTGATCGTGTCAACTTAATCTCCTTTTTGTTTGAAGTTATCTTTTAAATAGATACTTGTTTTCTTATTCTAAGGTAGACTAAATGCTCTCAAGAATATACTTATTTTGATTGGTTATTTACAAATATGGAAACAGTTTACAGGCCATTCCCAATCCAAAGTTCTCTTACTGTATTATATTCTGTTTACTTTATTATCAAGTTAATTTGCATTTCCTGAATGTCAGGGAAAAAATCAATCTTGAAAGATAAAAATGATTATGATAGTAACATTAGTAAATGCTAATATTTATCTACTTTGTACTGTGCTAGGCAGTGTACAATGCCATCTCTAATTCTCAACAACTATGCAAGATAAATGGGTATTGTCCCCATTTTATAGACAAGGAAGTAAAGCACAGAGAGATGTAGTAACTTGTCTATGGACAAAAACAGAGCTTGATTTAGAAGCATACCAGCCAGGCCATTGTCCAGGTAAGCAGTCTCTAAGGAACACTGAAATATCCCTGGAAATATATCATGATGGAGAAAATTACAATGATCACAATTCCTCTCAAGGAGAGGTTGGAAGAACACTTTGATAGGCTGCCTGGGTATGTGGCAGAAGTGTGGAAGTGAGACCCTTCCTGTACTGCATGATCAAATAATGTGCCTTCTAAGGAGGGTAGGTGAGGTTAGCTATAGGTCTTCTATTTGAGTAAGTTAGGGTATGCAGGTTTGGGCTCTAGCTAAGTCACGGGGAATATTAGAGAAAGCCTCCTTCACCCATTACCCTGCAGCATCAGCCTTCTCTAAATGTTGGACAAGTACGTTAAGAATATGTGTTTGGAGGGGCAAAAAATTACTAGCTTATGTAAGGACCCACATGCCTGAGTCAAGCCCTGGTAACAAGGCTTTTGAGGGCAGCAGTAGCCCAGTTAGAGCAGCCACTGCAAAGACGCTGGCTGCAGCAGGGGAGGCAGAGCTGGCGGGGGCTGGGAACAGTTGGGAACCCCGTCCCCTACTGAGTTGGTGGGGCAGGAGCCCCACACTCCTGGGCACAGGTGCAGCTGCCCAGCCACGGCTCTGGACCTGGGCATCCCTGTGCTCTTGGAGTTCCAGGAAGCCCCTTGCCCCTGCAGGCTTGAAAGTGCCTGCTCCCACTGCCTGGCCTCTCTCCGCTCCCAGCACCCACTCCAGGGCAGAGCAAAGCTGTGGCCGAGCCCAGGTGCTAGCGCAACCTGGCCAGGTGTGCATGTGCTTGGGGTGGTGCTGAAATGCCAGCCCCCTGCCACCTCCGCCCCCTCTGGACTTTAGGCACCAACAAGCATGGGAGGGAGGCTGAGGCAGGGACTGAGGGCAGCTTGGTGTGGGCCTGCAGGCACCCCTCAGCAAGAACAGCCTGGGCACCATAGGCCATACATTGATGGTGGCAGGAGGCAGACAGGCTCCTGGGCAGAAAGGGGCAGTCCCTGGTGGAGCTCCACCTTCAAGCCAGGGACAGCCTGAAGCCTGGGGGCCAGGCTGTCAGTTCCAGGTGGAGTCTGTGGCCCAGAGTGAGAACTTACAGTGCTTTTTCCAAGCCCTCCCATGGCTGCCCATGGATCAGTCAGCACTCACTTCCTCCCTTCTGAGCCCATAAAAACCCCAGATCCAGCCAGACTCACACAGATGACTGGAAGACCTACCTGCAAATAGGAGCTACCCACTCGGTCTCCTCTCCACTGAGAGCTGGACATTTGTTGGGATGACCTGCCTGCAGATAGGAGCCACCTACTTTGGGTCTCCCAAGAGCTGTTCTGTCACTCAATAAAGCTCCTTTCCACCTTGCTCACCCTCCAGTTGTCTGCATACCTCATTCTTCCTGGACACAGGACAAGACCTTAGGACTTGCCAAATGGTGGGCTGAAAGAGATGTAACACAAACAAGGCTGAAACATATCCCTCTCCCCAGCTTGCCACATTGCAGGCGATGAGAAGGAGAGAAGAGCTGTGGCCCTTCAGGGAGCCCAGACCTAGGGGCTCTGCGAGCCAGGGCTGTGACACCCTTTTGGGGTCTTGGTGGTTTCTGGCATCTCCAAGTTTCCAGGCACCACTGCATTCCCCTTGTCCAGATGGGGGTGCCCACAGTGGAAGATGCTTATGGTGTATCTGATCAAACCGCAGGCTTGCATGGAGCCAGTGCCTATGCCGGCTTCTGGAGCTGCCTGCCCTGCTACAATAGCCAGTGTGCCTGGCTGTGCACAGTGGCCAGACCCCAAGCTTGCTCATTAATACACCTCTCACTGCTCCATGCCTGGCTTCCCCTTAGCAGGCATGGGATCCAGGCTGGTAGCATGAGCAAAGTGCAGCCTGCCAGGCCAAGTGGGCAGAAAGAGCCCAGTGGGCCAGAACAAAACTTGGGCAAAGGTGCCACCAGCCACAGAGGTTTCTGGCTAGAAAAGCAACACCCTAAAGATCCTGAGACACTTTTAAGTGGTGGAGCCACAATTTAAAGCAGTTCATATCTGACTTCTACTTCCTGATACCTCTCTCAAAGTTAATGGTACACACTAAAGTAATTGAAAGATTTTTTTCTTTTATTTTTAGTTAGCTATAACCAACTATATCACTGTTGGCTCTTACTTTTACTAAGACTGATCTTTATCCAGAAACAATAAAAGTAAGAATGCCCATCTAGCTGCTATGACCCATATGGCATCAAGCCCTATTTCAAAGTTAGGTAAGAAGATAAAGAACAGCAGCCTGGCCAACATGGTGAAAACCTGTCTCTGCTAAAAATACAAAAAATTAGCCAGATGTGGTGGTGTGTGCCTGTAGTCCCAGCTACTCGAGAGGCTGAGGTGGGAGAATCGCTTGAACCCAGGAGGCAGAGGCTGCAGTGAGCTGAGATGGTACCACTACACTCCAGCCTGGGTGACAGAGTGAGACCCTGTCCCCGCCAGAAAAAAAGATGTAGAACGGGAATCAGAAAACTTTTTCTGTAAAGTGCCAGATGGTAAATATTTTAGGCTTTGTGGGACAGGAGTCTCTGTTGCAGCTCTTCAACTCTGCTGTTGCAGCTTGGAAGCTGCCACAGATAATACCTAAATAAATGAATGTGACTATGTTCCAGTAACATTTTATTTAAAAAAACAGGTTTAGCTGGGCACAGTATTCACACATGTAATCCCAACACTTTTGGAGGCCAAGGTGGGAGGATCACTTGAGCCCAGGAGTTCAAGATAAGCCTGGGCAACATAGGGAGACCTCGTCTCTACAAAAATTACAAAATTAGCCAGGCATGGTAGTACATGCCTGTAATCCCAGCTACTTGGGAGGCTGAGGTGGGAGAAATACTTGGGCCCAGGAGGCTGAGGCTGCAGTGAATCATGATTGTGCCACTGCACTTCAGCCTGGGCAACAGAGGGAGACCCTGTCTCAAGAAAAACAAAAAACAATACCAAACTAACAAAAAAAAAGCAGGCTCAGGCCAAGAGATTGGCTCTTGAGCCATAGTTTGTCACCTTGATCTAAAAAAATACAGTAAACTCCTTTTAATAACATATTTTAAAAATATTCTGATGTTTATATATCTTTAGGAGAAGATATTCTTGAGCTAGCAATTATGACTATATTGAAAAGAATCAGATAACCATCATATAATGGGTACAAAGAACTCATAAGTATTAATGCTAGGAGACGGGCATAGTTGCTCACATCTGTAATACCAGGACTTTGGAAGGCCAAGGCAGGAGTATTGCTTGAGCCCAGGAGATCAAGACCAGCCTGGGCAGTATAGTGAGACCCTGTCACTACAAAAAAATTTAAAAATTAGCTTGCGTGGTGGTGCACACGTGTGCCCCAGCTACATAGGAGGCTAAGGCAGGAGGATTGCCTGAGCCCCAGGAGGTTGAGGTTGCAATGAGCCATGATTGTGCCACCACTGCACTCTAGCCTAGGGGACAGAGCAAGACCCTGTCTCAAAAAAAAAAGAAAAAGAAAAAGAAAAACAGTTTTAGTGCTAGGGAACAGCAGATATTACTTAGAAGATAAGGATACTGATACTGTAGTTCAATTTTCAGCTCTGATATTTAGTAACTGAATGAGCTTAAGTAAGTCAATCTTTGTTCCTTCGTTTGTAAAAGTGGAGACTACAGTACTTACAAATTTCCCATGAAGATTAAAATAAATGATTTAATTGTTCATAAAACAAACTTACTGTATGCTATTCATGTATCATGCACTGTGATAGGCACTGGGAACTGGGAAATTAAGTAAGAAATAGTCCTTTTACCTCAAGAAATTTGTAGTTTAGTAAAGGAAACAGAACCAGAAACAAGCAGCTTTCATGTGATGTGATTAATACTATAACTGAGACATACAAAGTACAGTGGAATAGAAAGGGATAGAGCTTGCCATTTTATGGAGCATGGTGTCCTGTCATAGTGAATTAAACATAAGTTTCATCACTGCTACCACCTCAGAGTATAAAAAAGAATATATAAAAAGAGCATGCAAAGCTTTTGTTTCTCAAAAACTGTGTCTCTGGATTCTAATCTTTCCTCAATGATCTTCTGCCGTATCTGTTTATGATCATATTCCCCCATTCAGAAAGAGCCTGCTGTAGTACACTTCAAGTGACACTTAGAAGGAAATGAAAGAGGTGAAATAATTTTTAGTCCACTGTATTGACACATGGTTTACATGGACCCAGTTTAAGTGTATGGTTTGATGAGTTTTGACAAATGTATACTCCTATGTACCCATTACCCTTATGGCAAGAAAGAGAAACAGAACATTTCTATCACTTTAGAACATTCTTTTCTGAGCCATTACAGTTAATACTGATGCCTACCCTGGCCTCCAGGCCACCACTAATCTGCTTTCTATAATTATAAATTAGTTTGTCTGCTCTGGAATTTTATATAAAAGAAATTATACCATATGTACTCTTTTGTAACTGGCTTCTTTTATTCAGTATAATATTTTTTGAGGGCACTAATTTGCCAATTACTTTTGATGAATATATTCATCTATGTTGTTACATATATCATTAGTAGTATTCCATTTTATACTGTTTACCAGTGTTGAACATTAAGGTTGTTGCCAGTTTGGGGCTACTATGAATAAAGGGACTATGTACATCTGTTAACAAGTCTTTGTATGGATATATGACTCATTTCTCTTGGGTGGAATACCTAGAAGTGGAATTTCTGTGTTGTATGGTAAGTATATATATTACTTTATAGGAAACTGCCAAACTGTTTTTCAATTTAGTTGCACCTTATTATGGTTCTACTGGCAATATATGAAACTTCCATTTGCTCCATATCCTTGCCAAGACTTGGTATTATCAGTCTTTTTTATTTTAGTCATTCTATACCATCTCTGTGGTGTTTTAATTTGTATTTTCTTAGTGACTAATGATGTGCATCTTTTTATATTCTAATTGTGCATTTGTATATGTTATATTAAGAACTATCTATTCAATCTGTTCAAACCTTTTTCCTTTTTTTTTTTTTTTTGAGACGGAGTCTTGCTCTGTCGCCACTCTAGAGTGCAGTGGCACGATCTCAGCTCACTGCAACCTCTGCCTCCCGGGTTCAAGTGATTCTCCTGCCTCAGCCTCCCAAGTAGCCGGGACTACAGGCGCCTGCCACCACCCCTAGCTAATTTTTGTATTTTTAGTAGAGACGGGGTTTCACCATGTTGGCCAGGATGGTCTCAATCTCTTGACCTCGTGATCCACCTGCCTCGGCCTCCCAAAGTGCTGGGATTACAGGCATGAGCCACTGCGCCCAGCCCCCATTTTTATAAAATAGCTTTTTTTCTTTTTGAATTGTAAAAATTCTTTATCTATTTTGGGTTTAAGTCCTGTCAGATATTTGTATTTTAAATATTTTTCCAGTCTGTTAATTGTCTTTTCATTTAATGTCTCTTGAAGAACAGAAGTTTTAAATTGTTACAAAATCCAATTTATTTTTTAAATGTTTATGAATAGTGTTTTTGTGTCCTAAGAGATCTTTGCCTTCCCAGGATCAAAGATATTTTGTTTGTTTATTTTTTCTAGAAGTTTTATAACTTTATTTTACATTTAGGTCCATGATCCATTTTGAGTTAGTTTTGTCAAAGATCATGTTTTCCTTACCAGTATCTGGTTGTTCCAGAACCATCTTTTGAGATTATTCTTTCTGCATTAAATTATCTTGACTTTTTTCTCGATTCTGTTTTATTGATCACTGGGTGTATCCTCATACTGTCTAGTTACTGTAGCTTTATTGTAAATCTTGAAGTCAGAGTAAGTCCTTCAATTTTGTTCTTTTTCAGTATAGCTTTGGAAATTTTAGGTCCTTTGCATTTCCACATAAATTTTAGAGTCAGCCTGTCAATTTTTACAAAATAGCCTGCTGGAAGATTGACTGTAATTTCTTCTACTCTATAGACCAGTTTGAGGAAAGTTAATATCTTAACAATACTAAGTCTCCCAAACCATGAATGTGGTTCTTTAATTTATCTCAGTGACGTTTTGTGATTTCCAGTGAATTGATCTTTGTTAAATTTAACCCTATGTTTTTCATGGTTAGGATGCTATTTTCAATAGTATTGCTTTTTTTTCTTTTTTGACATGGGGTCTGGCTGTCACCCAGGCTGGAGGGCATTGGCACGATCTTGGCTCACTGCAATCTCCTCATCCCAGGTTCAAGCCATCTTCCTACCTAGCCTCCCAAGTAGCTGGGGACTACAAGTGCGCTCCACCATGCCTGGCTAATTTTTGAATTTTTGTAGAGATGGGATTTTGCCATGTTGCCCAAGCTGGTCTCGAACTCCTGACCCCAAGCAATCTTCCCGCCTCAGCCTCCCAAAGTGCTGGAATTACAGGCGTGAGCCACCACACTTGACCATAGTATTGCTTTTTAAAAGCTTTATATTCCAATTGTTCATAGCCAGCATTTAGAAATATAAGTGATTTTTGTATATTGACCTTTTATCTTATCACTTTGATAACTTATTCATTTTTCTGTTGATTCGTTAGGATATTCTTTGAACATATCAAATATGCGAAGCAGTCTAGACCTCTAATTTTTTTTTTTTTTTTTTTTTGAGACAGTCTCGCACTGTCGCCCGGGCTGGAGTGCAATGAATGGCGTGATCTTGGCTCACCGCAACCTCTGCCTCCCGGGTTCATGCAATTCTCCTGCCTCAGCCTCCCAAGTAGCTAGATTACAGGCATACGCCTACAATGACTAATTTTTTTGTATTTTTAGTAGAGACGGGGTTTCACTGTGTTGGCCAGACTGGTCTCGAACTCCTGACCTTGTGATCTGCCCACCTCGGCCTCCCAAAGTGCTGGGATTACAGGCGTGAGCCACCGCACCCGGCCTCTAATGATTTTTAAATCTGTCTTGCCTTCTGTGTGCTTGTTCATTTGTGAAACATGTACTGGAAAACCTCCTTTATTTTAGGCATGATCCTAGGCTCTGTAGATACAGAATCAAGGAACTCATTGTCTGAGGAAGGGGACAGATAAGAAAGTGACTATATTTAGTAAAGTGAAATAACCATGGTAATAAATACAAGCCAGGCCTCCTAAAGACCTTTGGTTTCTTAACAGATAACTTGCTTTAGAATTTGGAATAATAGAGTTTAAAAGTAAAAACTAATATTTCACCTAATATTTTCATCATTGTCCAAGTCACAAAATTTAAGGTAAAAGAGATCTTAGAAAGTGCCTCTTCTAACCACCTTTCCTTACAAATAAGAAAATAAGAGTTGGTCCAATTCCCACAGCCAGTTAGTAAACTGAGAGAACACTCTTGCTGCCTAAACCAAGTCACGGTCCTCAAAGGTTGGATTGGATACTCACTGATGGCCAATTGTCTGTTCATATTTGCTTATTTACCAGACACCTCCTATGTGTTAAGCATTATCTTTGTGCTAGATATATGAAAAAAATAAAATTTATTCCTGCACACAAGGAATTCACAGGCTAGTTGAGATAGATAAGAAAAGAGACAATTATAATAGACTGCTATTTTCTCCAATAATGTTCCTTAGGAATCATTAGTTGCAAGATATAGAAACCTATTCAAGCTAGCTTGAATTAGGAGAGATTATTTATTGTAAGGATATGAGGAAATTATATGGAACCCAATAGCAGGAAGTACGGCCCCACCTTACTAGAACCGGAAGGACAGGTTCTTCCCCCTTCCCTCTTTTTGCCATTCCTTCCTCTCCACATGGCTTCATCTCTTTGTATCTGCTATATTTTTCTCTCCCTGCGGATTACTTCTGCTCATTCATCTACTTCTTCATTCAATTTGGCTGCCCCCAAATATCGGCCTCAGACCTTGAATCCATATGACTTTGTTGACTCTCTATACCTTTTTTTTTTTTTTTTTTTTTAGAAAAGATCTTGCTCTGTCGTCCAGGCTGGACCCTCTATCTCCCAGGCTCAAGCTCTCCTCCCACCTTAGCCTCCCGAGTAGCTGGGACTACAGGCGTACACCACCATGCCCACTAATTATTTTATTTTTTGTAGAGACAGGGTCTCAATTTGTTGCCCAGGCTGGTCTCGAACTCCTGTGCTCAAGTGATCCTCCTGCATTGGCCACCGCGCACAGCTGACTCTCTATACTGAATTAATTCAGTCTCTCCCTCCCAAACTCCAGACTCTCAGGCGAGAGCCTTTCATTGTCCCAGTTTAAGTCATGTGTCTACTCCTAGTCCTTCCAGCCTCTTAGAGGATAATAGGCAGTACAGGTTTTCTAAGACTATGAGTGGAAAGAAATGATGGATATCACTTATCATCATCGAGAGATACAGGCAAGTGGTAAAGCAGCATTCTATTTATGTTCCTACTTATATATTCTTTTAAAAGTTTCTTTCTCTCTTTTTTTCAAGGTTTGAATGTTTCAAGATCAAGAACTCAGTAAACTACCATCTGCTTTTTACCTTAGTTCTATTCAGTTTAATAGTAACCACAGTAAGTCATATTTTGTTTCTAACAGATTAAGCATGTAAATTCACCATTTATGGAGTTTGACATATTTTACTTCCAGTATTTGCCTCATGCTGTCAAACTGAAATCTTTCTACACAAAACAAGAATATCACACTGACAAATATTGCTCCCTTGTTCCCTGTTCAAATGTTACTTCTCACTGTAATTGAAATATTTTTAAAAATCTGTTTAGTTTTTAAAGGGAAAAAGCAAAACAAATATTTAGTAGCAATAATTGGGAAAAATTAATTTTTCTCATAGATGGACATATTAACCCCTATTTGTTAAAAATGAGAGATAGGCTCTGCTCCATTGGTCCTAATGTGACTGTTTTATTGGTTAACTTTTCTCTAGTAAGTTGAGATAGCTAGTCACTTCTAATTCTACATTAATGCTTTTTTTTCCTCAAGTAAATTGCATTTTATAATATGAAACTATTTATTTCAAAAAACATTTATTGAAAACTTACCATGTCAGGCACTAGAAATACAGAGATGATTAAAAGCAGTTGCTATCTGTGAGGAGCTCATTCTATTAGAGATTTTAGACATGTACACAAAGAATTGCATCAAAAGATAATAATTGCAATAATAGGGGTAAAAACTACTTACATGGTGATGAGATAAAGGAAGTTCAATCAAGCCTTCATGCATGGGTCAAGGAAAGCTTCCGAAAGGAGGCATTTGAACTAGAATTTAACTGATGATTAGGAGTTCATCAGACCCCTGGGCAAGAGTGCAGTGAAGAATTTGTAGATAGCACTATTGTTTGTTCATAGGCAGAGAAGTTTGAAACAACATAGTGAACTACCATTTTCAATCACTTACTATATGCCAGATATTGTAACTACGTACTTTACCTTTATTGTCTCATTAAATCATCACCACTGGTAGAATTGGGCAAGATTTAATATGGCTGGAACATATGGTAATTGAAGAGCAGTGAATGAGTCTAGTGAATTAGACAAATGTCAGATTATAAATACCCTTCTATGCCTTAAGAGTTCAAATATTTATCCTCGAAGAAGTGTGGAGCGGTTGGGCGCAGTGGCTCACTCCTATAATCCCAGCACTTTGGGAGGCTGAGGCTGGTGGATCACCTTGAGGTCAGGAGGAGTTCATGACCAGCCTGGCCAACATGGTGAAACCCTGTCTCTACTAAAAATGGAAAAATTAGCCCGGTGTGGTGGCACTCCCCTGTAATCCCAGCTACTCAGGAGGCTGAGGTGGGAGAATTGCTTGAACCCGGGAGGCGGAGGCTGCAGTGAGCTGAGATCGTGCCACTCCACTCCAGCCTAGGCTACAGAGTGAGACTCCGTCTCAAAAAAGAAAAAGAAGAAAAGAAAAAGGTAGTGTGGAGCCAATAACTGGTTTAAAGGAAAGATGTAATCAGATACGTGTTTTAGAAAGATTGCTCTGGTTATGGAGGCTGGATTATAGGAGTATGAGGCTAGACCCAGGGACTTTTGTATTTGCTTTAGTAAGATATGAGACTCAGGTGAAAGTAATATAGCTGTGGGGTTGAAAAGAAACAGTCATAAGTAAAAAACTGCAGGATATGTGACCCACTTCATAGTAGAGGGGGTGAAAGTAGAGTAAAAAGGAGTTGTCTAGAATGACTCCTGGCCTGGTTGTCAGGATAGATAGTATGTCCTTAATCAAAACAGGAAACTTGGAGGATGAACAGCTTTTGCAGGATAGATAATGAGTAGGTTTGCACCATGGGGTAGGGTAGAGATAAATTCAATATGAAATATGTTAAGATTGAGGTGCCTGACATTAACGACATCTGAGGCTTAACAGTTAGGCTGGACTAAAGATGTAGATTTGGGAATTGTCAGGGTATAGATAGTACAAAAATATGAGAATAGATGACCTGAAAAAGTAGCATGGGCCGTTAAGATGACTAAAGGGGCCCGGCACAGTTGCTCACACCTGTAATCCCAGCACTTTGGGAGGGATGGGAGGACTGCTTGAGCCCAGGAGTTCAAGACAAGCTGGGCAACATAGTGACTAGACCTCGTCTCTACAAAACATTTTTTAAAAATTAGTTGGATGTGGTGGATGCACCTGTAGTCCCAGCTACTCAGGAAGCTGAGGTGAGAGGATTGCTTGAGCCCAGGAGGTCAGGGCTTCAGTGAGCCATGATTGTGCCACTGCACTCTGGCCTGGGTGACAGAGTGAGACCCTGTTTCAAAACAAAGACTAAAAGTACAACCTAATGAAATACTTACATTTGAGGACTAGGTGGAAGAAATGGAGCTAGCAAAAGAGATTGAGAACAAGTAGTCAGAGATGTAAGAAAGTCAGGAGAGCCTGATGTCATTGAGTACAAAGATTTCTAGAAGTGAAAAATGGAAGAGCAGTTGCCTCTGAAAGGATGAGTACAATGAAGATTGAGAGCTAATAGAAATTTTCAGTTGGAAGACCAGGTAACCTTAATGAGGATGCTGTCAGTAGTAAATTGATGGAGGCAGAAGCTAGATTTCAGTTAGTTGAGATGTTGAATAGGAGGTTGAAAGGGCACATATGCACTATTTACTTGTTTCCACATTACTTTGCCTAAACTACTGTATTAGTCCGTTCTTATGCTGCTATAAAGAAATACCCAAGACTGGGTAATTTACAAAGGAAAGAAGTTTAATTGACTCACAGTTCCACATGGCTGGGGAAGCCTCTGGAAACTTAACAAATCATCGTAGAAGGTGAAGCAAACACATCCTTCTTCACATGGTGGCAGGAGAAAGAAGTGCAGAGCGAAGGGGGAAGAAGCTCCTTATAAAACTATCAGATCTCATGAGAACTCACTCACGATGATGAGAAAAGCACGGGGGAACTACCCCCATGATCTGTTCACCTCCCACAAAGTCCCTTCCCCAACACATAGGGATTACAATTCAGATTACAATTCAAGATGAGATTTTGGGTGGGCATACAACCAAACCATATCAACTACATATTGATTAATCATGAAAGAATTGTAGAATTTCAGAGGTGAAATGAAGTCTTGTTATGATATCAAAGAAGGGAATCAAGTCTAGAGATTGTCAGTGACTTGCCTGGCCAATCAAGTTTATATAGAGAATTGGTGGGAGAGACAGATGTTGAAGTCAGATTTAAGTTTGGATCCAGGCTACTTAAAAACTTCGGGACCTTGCAAATTACTTAATCTCTCTCAGCCTTAGTTTCCTTTATCTATTAAATGAAGAAAATAGTAGTATATATTTTATGTTAGTTGTGAAAATTAATACCTAACACATAGGAAGGACTCCATAATTATTTGCTTTAAAAAATGTCTTTAAGAGGCATGTCCTTTTGCATTTCTTTTATTAGTAACAATAGGAATCTGATAGCATTACCTATATAAATGGAAATTAGTATTTTGAAATAAGAAATTTCAGAGATTAAAAGCATTCTCCCTTACTGGGTTTAGAGTTACAGATATATAATATCTCATACACATCATACTTTTAAAGCTCATAATGCTTAAAGGAAATAATCTGGGTTTTTTTTTTGTACTGAGGGTAGAAACTTCTGTAGCCAAATAATAAAATTATATAAAACTTTATGGGATTGCTACATTAAATAAGGATATAGAAATATCTAAATCCAGTACTTACTATCAAAGATATTACAGTCTCGTAGGGAGAGAAACAAACTATTAAATGCCACAAAGTTTATACATGAAGAGTAATGGTAGAAAGGAGGGTGACTGGTTGCTTCTGCTGTATAGAGAAAGGATCAGAAAAGGCTTCGAGAAGGAGATATAGTTTGAGTTGAATCCTAAAAGATGAGTAATGAGTAGAGGAGGATTTCTGAACAAAGTAAAGAGCAGCATGTTTAAAAATACAGAAGCGTGAAACTAGCACATTTGAGGAAGCCCAGTACTTTCTGGAGACTTGGATGAGGAGGAGACAAGAAGACAATAGTGAGACCAAACAGAAAGGAAGGAATCATGGAAGGGTTTGAATGTTAGGCTAAGAAATTTGAACTTTGTCTTGCAAGTGATGAGAGTCATGGCAGGGTCATGACTTGAATTTTGATTCCCCTGTACCATATCATTTAAAAATTGTGCTCCTGTAGGGTAATACATGCATGTTAAATCTTAACTAGGCATTGAACTTAATCATCCACATGATATTGGAACCTACAACTAGGGTTTGTGTAACTGCAAATGCATCTAGAAGGTGAGTTAGAGATTTCTGGAAGCATAAGAAAGCACAAGAAATTTGTTTTAAATGTCTTCACTTACTGAGCACCTACTGTATGCTAGACACTTTCAAGTATTTTAGCTTATCATTCCTCACCACTATTATTGTTCATTATCCAGATGAGGAAGGATGCATCTTTTAGTTAAATTACTTGTCCAAGGCATGTAGCAAGTAAGTGGCAGAAGTTGAAATTTACTCCTATCTCTAAGTCCAGTGTTCTCTCTGTTGTAGAACAGATATGCTATGGGGATTGTCAACATAACCTCTTCACTCCTCATGAGTATCCATGTATCCTTATCCCTCCTTGATACCGATGCAGAGTTTGGAGTGGTCCGCAACAGATCTAAAGCATTCTACTCACCATAACAGGGCTAGCACTGAGGAAATCCTCTTGTAGATACTAGCCCTCCTGTGGCATGCCACTTGATCTGATTGCTTTTACATGGCTGGATTCAAGTCAGTAAGATGGGGGAAGTAGGAGAGGTTTGGGATCTGCAGAGTAGTTGGATTCGGTTTTCCCCCCTTCATAATGTACTTCATTCACATGTGTTTTTTCTAACATTTTGCAGGTTTACCTTAAGGTAAAAGAGCCAATATTCCATCAGGTAATTTTTTGTAAATTATTACACATTAGATTGTTTAATGATACATGGCTGCTTTGTGATTTCCTTGTCTAAGAAATGATACGCAAATAAAAATTTTTTTAATGAAATAGTAGATGTTCTAAGGAAGTTCAGTGTTTAAAAGGGAGGTTGAAAACTCAAATGCTTCCAGGAGTTGGGTGTAGGTAACAGGAATATACCTGGGATAGCCAATGCGCAGGTCCAGCTGGCTGTTGGTATTCAGTAATACAGGGGCAACATTGCTATTATAAGCAGAAAGAATCAGGGAGCATTATGCACATACACATAAAGTCTTTTTATGACATCTAGAAAAGACAGACTGAAAATTCCTTGAATATTTTTTAACACATTTTTTGACATGGGAGGTGATGTACATTGAAGGAAGCAGACACAGGAAACTTTATTGTAGGAAATGGTGATTTAAGTGCATGCCATTATGAAACCAGAGTGAAATAAAGAAGCAGGCCTTTGAGTGTTGCCATGTGCCTGGTACTATGCTCACTACTACACAGACTTCTAATCTCACCAACAGTCCTACTAATTGGGAATCATTATATACATTTCAAGGAAAATTAGCTCAGAAATATTAAGTAATTTGCCCTAGGGTGACACAGTTATTAAGGGGGAGAGCCAGGATTATAACCCAGATTTGTCTGACTCCTTTTCACCATTCTTTTAACAAACAACCAAACAAAAATGAATAAATAAGCACGCTTTTCAGAAGTGTCAGAGTTTTAAAATATTTTGTGCTTATATAAACATTTACTAATGTTCTTGTAACTTTTACAATTCAAGCTATACAATAATCATCTAACTGGAACCTGGCTTTTCAAATATATTCTATAACCACATTATTATGCCTGCTTTTCTCCAGATCAGCTGCAGGTAGATGAACTAAAGTAAATGCTACAGAAAAGACATCCTTATGGCCGGGCATGATGGCTCACACCTGTAATCCCAGCACTTTGGGAGGCCAAGGCAGGCGGATCACTTGAGGTCAGGAGTTCGAGACCAGCCTGGCCAACATGGTGAAACCCCATCTCTACTAAAAATACAAAAATTACCCGGGCATGGTGGCGTGCACCTGTAATCCCAACTACTTGGGAGGCTGAGGCAGGAGAATCGCTTGAACCCAGGAGGCAGAGGTTGCAGTCAGCCAGGATTGCACCACTGCACTCCAGCCTGGGTGACAGAATGAGACTCTGTCTCAAAAAAAAAAAAAAAAAAAAAAAAAAGAAAGAAAAGAAAAGACACCTCACTTTCTTGTTTATTGTAACTTGAAATGATGCCATTATGTAATTACTATTTTATTTAGAAAGTTTTATTGACAGTATAAAAAACAAAGTTGGCCAGGCACAGCAGCTTACGCCTATAATCTCAGTCCTTTGGGAGGCTGAGGTGGGAGGATTGCTTGAAGCCAGGAGTTTGAGACTAACCTGGGAAACGTAGCAAAAAAAAGAAAAAGAAAAAAAATTAATCGGGCATGGTAGAACATGCCTATATTCCTAGTTACTCAGGAAGCTGAGGAAGGAGGATCCCTTGAGCCCAGGAGTTTGAGGCTGCAGTGAACTATGATTGTGCCACTGC